>NC_092522.1:73832785-74539660 GCF_037038585.1 Patagioenas fasciata
GTTTACTTTGTCTTTAAAGTGCCCCAAAGAAAGCTGGATTTGGAATAATCTTTGCAGATTTAAAAAAAAAAAAAAAAAAAAAAAAAATGAACTACATTATCCTGTGACTTAATAGGTTAATAGATGTAATTAATTCTTTCCAATACCGAATTATGACATATAAATTCACTCACCAAATATTTACTTGGAAATGAAGGAGAAGAGAATAAGGATGAAAAAACCCATTTTCAAAATAAAGCGAGCTGACTGCAGAAGCCAGCAGTTAATGTTCTGCTGGCAGCAGGCTGAGGTATCTACATTTACTCTCAAAACGAGCAAAATTTGAATAAGCAAGTTCTAACATACTACTGAAGTAGTAGGAAAGATTCTCTTATAACCTTCTGTTTGTAGTCATATCACTAATAATAAGAATACGTATTTTTTTACCCATATTAGACCACCTGAGCCTGACCCAGTATTCTTTAATGTTCTTCTTTCACCACAAGAGTTAGTTAATGGCTCCCTCTAACTCTGGGGTCACACATCTAGCAGAGTTCAAACTTTTGCTTTTGGCAGAGGAATCTCTCACAGGAGACAGAGCTGCTCACCGCTGTGACCATTTGATGATTTTGGAACAAGCAGAGGCGTTTAGGCAGAAGCGCTGGGGTCGTCTTGCTCTAATGGCTTCGTTATCTGGCACGATGCCTGGCATCTTTTGATGCCTCGTTATCCTGTAAAAGCAGAACAGCCGCACACGTGGTACAGTTTTTCCAATGAACAAGTCACAAGACTCTCAGAGACATAACTGGCTAAAGGCTGTTGAAATGCTCTTAGAATTATAATGACAACTTATCAATGCCTGGAACAAAATAATCCTTTTACTGATTAATTCACAGGCTCCAGTAAGAGTGTTTGCTTGTGAAATCTCTTCTGCATTTTTAAAATTTTTTCTTTCTTCCTTTTTTTCTAATGGTCATCTGTAAAAAGGGAATGTTAAGATGAGCACAGCCGTGGACTCTTCTGAATTTAGCTCTGTTGTCAGAAAGCTTTCCTGGGAGACTGACAGACAAAAGAAAAAACATGACTTTTCTCACCAAATAACAACTGCTTTGACATGCACTGTTTGAGAGGTAAGCTACTGTGCACGTCATCATCTAGACCTGTGATCTTTATATTACGGCTGTTGCCCACTGGGTAGCCAACCCTAAAATGTGGGCATTAGCTCACCTGTGACCATGCAGAAAAGGAAGCTCTTTAGGACTCTTCAGCTGAGTAGAGATTCCTTTGTGTGAGAGCTGGTAATATAGAACCGCTCCAGATGAAACTGCTCCTGGCTTTTATCAGCAAGCAATAGTGAGAGCCTGTGTTTCAACCAGGTTTAGCAGATATTCAGCTGATAGACTACAGACTCTCGAAATTATGATCTAATAAAACAGAGATGATAACCAGAGGAGACTGTATTAGATAAATTTACACTTGGAGAAGAACTTTTCTATCTGACAGGCCTGAATCACACTCTCTGAGGACAAACAAGTGCACATCTTTCCAAAATAAGACTCAACACAGCTTCTTTCAAATAGGGGAATGACTCAGAGGGTGCCACTGTCACCACGTCTGGCTGTGAGTCCTTCAGAAGTCACAGCGACACCCTCCCTGGCTTTGAACACTGGATGACAGAAGCCAGAGTGATCTTCACACATCAGGCTGCACAACAGCAGGTGGTTTGCATTTGTATTTAATCCAAGTGGTACAATTGCAGGGTTTATATAAGCTCACACAGTTGATAATTACAAAGTCCGCTATGGTAAACTGCAAAAAGCCCCCAAAATCACTTCTCCCTTTCAAAAACCCATGAGAGGGAGTCTGTGCAGAAAAGTCCTGTGCCCTGAGATCGGGCCAGTGCCAAGGCTTGTTCTGCTTGCAGGCAAATCATTGAGAGAAGAAAAGGACACAATGACAAGTTTCTGAGAAGGCAGATTAGAGACTAAGAGCACTAAACCAACATTTGCCTTGGCTGGAAAAAGAAGCATGCCATAAAGACAAGTCTCTGAGTTTTTGTCTGCGGCACGGCTACTCGTGTCCCGCTGTTGCAGGCAAATAATTTAGGGTCCTGCTTGCCACAGAATAATGTTTAGATCACTCAAAGGAAAGTGCGACTTAAGAGAGTTCGGTGGCAAGGTTCGCTCTATTATTCACTGTGTGGAGGAAAAATGCCAAGCCAAATCCTGCTTACCTTCCCTCCAGAGGCCTGGTGTCTGGTTGCTCTGAAGTCTGGATCCCAGGATTCACAAAGCAAACTCTCAGGCATCAGAGTTCGTAGACATAAATAATTTAATGGAGCAGTATAGCAGGAGGGCTGGCTCAAGCTGGGTGCCTGCGCAGAGGTCCCAGACAAACACAGAAATCCCTACATTTTCATGTCTTTACAGACCAAACCATGATTCAGTCCAACACCAGTATCTGAGTCTGGGGTCTTCTTGCTACGTATTGGATCCTTTTCAGTGATCTCACATGGGCCTTAGTTTTGTTTAACTGCATATATTATTTATAGTCCATAGACTTGAGGGTGCTGTTTTGTCTGAATAAATCCTTTTCTTCTAAGCAAAATGCAGAACAGGCCCTGTCTTGCTATGTCTTTGTGTTATCCATCATGTCTTTGTGTTAGCCTTGAAGTCACCATTTTCTCCCCAGTCAATTCCATTCTTCCCTGCAAAGTGCAAACCAAACCTTATCTCACAGATGTTCAGTGTAGTCTGCAGCCACTTTTGATAAATATGAGCAGAACTTTACAACACGTAGCTTACTAAGCAACATGAAGCAGAGAGTATGTTAAAAAAATCACAAAATCTTCTAATCCTAGGTGATTACTTCTATTTAGTATGCATTTACTTAAGCTAAATTATTGATATGAAACTTAAACTTGGTTCATCCAGTGACCTGTGAATAGTAAAAACCATTGCCCCACAGCCATGCTTGTTTAGCAGAGAGAGCTCAAAATAGGCTCACGCAGATTGTCATATTTATAGAATAAAGTGGTTGACTTGTAGTCAAATTTCATACAGTGGGAAACGTATGCATGAGACTCTCCGCACCCACAGATTATCGGTGTTCAGTTGCCGTTCTGCTTCCTTGTGGGTTTCCTAGAAGGAGTTCTTGGCCTGGCTATGGCTCAGGCCTTTACCTCCTGTGGAGTCTGTACCAAACTGCTGCTGGTTTGGCTGGGCAGGTAGAGTGCACCCACCACAATCTGCAAGGGAAAGTCCCTCAGGCCAATACTATGTGACAACACTATGCGACAACACTATGCTTGCTATTAGGTTATCAGAAGTTTCTTGTTTTCAATAGCACTTTTCAAGTCCAGCTATTAATACAAGGCAGGGTGAGTGCTGGCAAGAGATCGCAGCATGTAGACAGACTCCTTTCTCCTCAGGAAAGGAGCCCAGTACATGTTTGTCAGCCTTTTGAAGCTACATTTCTAAACGGAGGCAGAAAACACTGGCTCCCCAGGACAGGGGTCAACATTTCTCAGCGTTGAAACCTCTGCTTTACTGGCTGCTCTAGTTAGAACATTTCATCTTTTACCCTATCTGAACTTCAAATCATCTACCATCCCCACTTACAGCAGACAGTTTACGCAACATCTTTCACAATCTGGGCACTTGGTCCACAGAGTTGAAAACCAAAGATGCTGGCACTCAGAGACAGCTTATGCAGGTCACAAAGCACAAAACCCTTTGCTAGGTAACTGGTCACAAACTGGCCATCGTGTCCCATGTGTAATCTTTCTTGATAAGCTCCCAGTCCATTTTGTTTTGGTCCCTATTAGCAATTGACTTCACTTGTTATTTCAGTTACAAGTATAGAACATTACATTTTAGTTTTTTTACAGAAAACCCTCTGCCTACTGACCATTATTTATTAAGGGTTAATTGCCCACAGATGCCCAGTATGTGACTATGAAAGATTAAACAAACAGTATGGGAATAGCTTTAGGAATCCCAAACACCAGTGCTGATGATGCAGACAATCACAGCTGTATTATCAAAGAGAGCAAAACATCAGTTTGAATTTTGAGTGCTGCACAGCCTCAATAGATTTTACATGTTACAGTAGCTTTCTGCTGTGCCTCAGAGTGGTTCAGAGAATAAGGGGGATACTTTTCTCTCTAGCAATGTTTGCAAAAAAACCCAACATACTTGGTACTACTTATCTTCCCTACTTAAAAATCCTCTGGTAATTACTAAATACTGGAAATACATTAGGAATTTTTGAAAATAACAACAGCTCACTAAAAAATGTTGCTTGGGTGATACCATTCTCTAAATTTAAAGGGCTTCTTTGATTTCTAAATTCCCAGTAATCTTAAATAAAGCCAACACCTTTCTCAACATCCAAGCCAGGTCCCTAAAGGTGAAGAACATTGTCACAAAAAAGAAAAAAAGTAATCCATCCATTCACAGATTGAATAGCAAACAAGCAAAAAACTCTCCCACCTCTAAGATGAGTAACAGCAATTTCTCCCCAGCTGGTTTGCTCATAATCTTTTCTGACATCCCCACAATATGGGAAGCTGAGTGCTGTCACTGCTGCTTTTTGCTGAGTTGTGCAGCAAGCGAGTCGCTTTGGAACATGTTGACTCACTGCCCACCTTTCATTGGTCCCTTTGCCATTTTGGCAAGCTGGATTTTATGCAAGTCCTCCAAAATAACATATATTGAGTGAAAGACTGAGTCTACAACTGGTGAAAAGGAGGTAGAGAAGTTGCACTTTCTTGACAGTAACAGAGATCATCTACAGCTTTTTGTTTATTCTGCCTTTTTTTTTTTGGCCTTCCCCTCCCAAATCCTCCTTACATGGCCTTTGAAAAGGCTATGATAGAATGATACCACATCATTGGTAACAGACTATAAACAGAGGTAGTGACCTCTTTCATCTCAAAGATGTTTCCAAGAAACTGAAGTACATGTTGATTAAGATCATATATGGCACACTCTCATTTGAACAACTGGCTGTATGGCTGAGAAGGCAAAGGCAGTACTTTATGTACTAAAGAGCAATTTTGTTTGCTTGCACTGAAAAATACTTTACCCCAAAAGATTCTTGCCAGCATGAGCCGGATACTTAGGTTTATAGTCCAATCAGAGGAGCCATCGGCTCATGTCTAAAGAGAGATGGTCCAAAGAGTCCAGAATGAAGGGACTCAGGTGTGTAGCTCCAAAAGCAGATCTATATGTTGAGAAGATGTTCACTGGGGTCTAAGTTTTCTTTCTTTTTCTTGGTGGTATTTAACCTCAATAAACTGCAGGAGTTTTCCAGCTTGGTAAAACTCAGACAACAGTGATGTGGCCTTACTAATATGGGAAGGCAAATATTGCGTTAGGATATGAAATATGGTGGACATCATGCACATAATCTAAAAATCACAGCTAAGTGCTGATTTCTAATGAGGTTTTGCAATTGTGCCAGAAGAAGCTTCCACAACAAGTGAGCAAAAATCTGAGTCATTTATAATTTACTAATACATACCACAACTGTTAGAGACATCTTCTTCAAAATCTAATATTGTAATACATGTTTAGACAGCCATAATCTTTAGATAAACAACACTGAAGATAATGTGATTAGCAGCTATAATTTTCATTTGATGTGAATGCAATAACCCTAACTCCAGTCTAAATCAGAAAATGAGTATGAAATTTTCAGCCAGCCAGCCCTGGGGATAAAGTTAAACAGGGAGTACCCATCTCCATTGTGGAAACTGTCAGACAGTCTTGAGACCGGCTCAGCTGAGCCCCAAGAAATACCACTTCCAATAAAGCAAATCTAAACATCTCATATCAGTTTAACTGTAAATTACAAAATGTCCTTTTGTTAGCAGAATAGCAAAGAATTTGCTGAAGCTTCTGATTTTTGTCTTTATACTGCATTAGCTAGCATAGAAAGAACTGATTCTCAAATAACAAATATGTTGTTATTGCCAAATACCACTCCTAGAAATCAGAGACAACAAGCACCTGGTAGGGTATTGACAGAACGGACTAATCAAAGAGATTTTCTTATCCTGCCTTTTCTTCCAGTTTTTATTTTTGACATTTTTCTTATGCTGCTTTGAACACCCTAGGTAATGTGGCTTCTTCATCATGTTTTAGGACATAATTCTAATTTAATAGGTAAGAATTACAAATACACCTGCAGGCTACATTTTTTATTAATTAGTTTAATGCCATTGATTTCAGAATATCTCCCCCCATTGAGAGTCCAGCCTTTCAGACACTCAGGAAAATTCACAGCTATGGAACAGATAGTGTTATTTTACCTACTTTTATACAGCCTTTTTTTTTTTTTTTCCACACAAATCGATCTTTCCACATTTCAGACAGTCCTGACGGTCTCTCAAGCCCTCTTACCCTTCCTGTAATCACTCAAATTTGCCAGAGCCAGTTCTTTGGAAGTCAGAGATCAGATCCAGGTCTTGGTGTGGCTGTACATAAACTAGCCCAGGCTGAACTTCGCTTACTCACGGAACACAGCACTCATCTGAGGAAGCTAAAAATCTTTCAGAGATTTAAAAAAAAAAAAAAAAATTATTATTATTTTATCAAGCTGAATTCTTTTCACAGAGAAGTAGTTCTTTTCTCCTACCAAGTTTTTCTCAGAATCTGAAATTGAACAGCAAATTTTCACTCTCTGAAAGATGTAGTTACTGAAACTGTGGAGTGAAATTAAATAAACCTCAGAAGTGAAGCATGTGTACTGGAAATGAAGATAAAAGACAAACATAAGGAGTGTACAAAAGGTTTCCAGTGTTCTTATGGGCTTTGTTATGCTTGTTATATAAGATTGCAGATAGTAGTTCAACCCTCAACTTAAGAGGTCCTGTGAGAGCATCAGCAAAAGACAGTTGATCAATTGTCCTGAATATGCATTGCAGAAAAGCGACACTAATGGCTATGACAAATTGTTACCTAAGGAGACTGTCAAAAACTGTAGCTCAGGACCAAAGCTGTACATAACCCTGCAATGTACACACAGGATAAATTAATCTTTATTTAATAAAGTCAGACAGCTCCCGTAACACCTCATTTTTATGCATCAGTCATTGAGATTTTCAGCAAGCCACAGGCACCATCAATTAAAAGAAGAGCACAACAATTTGGCAAGAATTACTTCGAACAGTTCAGGTAACAGATGTGACGTCCCAGCCACAGCCACCGTTCCCAGAGCACACACATCAGAGCCCTCCGGCTCACAGTGGTGTGCATGTAGCTACAACTTTTGCCTGGTATGTTATTTTCAGCCCTTTCTCTTGCCTGCAAAGACTTGTGCTGTGTTTTGGGTACCCCATTCCTTGTTCGGGGGACCTGTTGGAGTACAGCATGTAGGAACCCCAGCCAGAAGTGACTGGTGCACCACAGACCTTACATCAGTGTGGAGTTGATGTGTAGGTAGGAAATACCTGCAAGCAAATCACTTCTCAGTCCCAGGTCAGGTACAGCCTCCTTTGGCGGCTTCTTCCCTTCTCTCTCTTTTTTCATAGCATGTATTTTTAATCTCACCTCTCCTCTCCTGTGTCTTTGCCCATTCATAAAGAGTTATGTGGTGTTTAAAGCATACATGTTTAGTGTACATCCATGCAGTGAGTTCCTTCATATCCTTACATGACTGAAGAGAGAGGAAACATATATACATACACCCTCTTGTATAAAGAAAATACTCTTTATCTCAAGATGGAAGTCAGATGCTAGATATTGTATTGCATATAAATGCAAGAGACCATATTTTCAAGAGCTGCTGTGTATCTTTGAGGTTTTCTTACACATTTAACGTTTGAAATCAGTTGGGAAAATATTTTTTGTTGACTCACATCTAAGTGTCAATTGCCAGAAAGGCTCTAGCTACTAATTTCATTAAGAAAGAATTTCAGTTTTCTTTTGCCTTTCTATTAAAACCAGTCATATCTCTAGGGCACTAAGGCACTCATTCACAAATTTCTTAAGGAATAAATCCTCTGTTTGAATAATTACAAATGAAAAGTTAAATCCTAAAAATCAATTGCAGTCTGAGTTTTCACTGCAAGCCACAATGTTCTACTGATCTAAAAATTAGAAAAACGGAAATCTACATAGCAATGTAATCTTCATGGAGAAAGGAAACTTCTAATTTAGCACAAGCACTTCTCCCTTACATTTAAGCATATCTTGTTGGAATTTGTAATCCCCCATTGTAACCCTATGCTAACTATTTTGACCAAACGGATAATGTTCTCAAGTCATATAATTTTGACATCAAAACAGAAATATCCAACAACAACAACAACCACCACCAGATGAAAAGCCATCATTTGATCCCACGGCAAAGAATAGTCCTATCACAGCTGCTGTGTGGCGATCAATTAGAAATAAACAAAGACAAACTCAAAATTAACCCTCACTTGCCTTTAATCCACAGGTCATTTGAAAATGTTTCAGTCTGATCAGCTAATAGACAGAAGTTTACAGAATGCCTTCATTAACCCACAACAGTGTCCAAAAAGTACAGGTTTTCCCAATGTGAGGTGAGAAAACGAACAGATGAAGTAAGGGAACTGCCAATTCCTTTTTGTAGCAGGAGCAGGAAAAGTGTTTAGGACAGAGTAACTGCAAGAAATTTATAATCTCAAATGCTGTTGAAGAAAATAAACAAACAATGACTGAACTGCAGCAGCAGAACACATCATAGCATTATTTCTCTCCCTTTTATATATATTTTAGATATATATATATATATTTTTACCCCAAGCAGATAAACCAAGTAGAAATTCTGAGTTCTGAGGAGAGAGGTAAGCATGGAAAGCTTACCTGTATTAATGACTTTCGGTTTAAAGTATTGCAGTCTAAAATAAAGATATTTTATTGGTGTTTGGATTAGAGTCCAATTCTTACATACAAGGACTCCAAAAATGGCAAAGATAATTGTAAGATATTATTTTCATTTGTAAGCCAAAATTCAGTCTAGTAGACAGCAGCAGAGAATGCCCTAAATTGATGAAGTGAAGCAAAGGCGGAAAGGACTTGTGACGAAAGAGAACTTGACTGCTCATGTTTTCAGTGTTTTGCTGATTTTTTGGGCTTGTGTTAAGAGCTGGAGCTTCAGCTTTGCATTTTAGTACAAAATAAGGAGAAAAAAATCAGGCCCTAAAACTCATAAACAAAATTCCTGTAGACCTTGAAAGGTTTAGAACTAAGACACACAGGAATGAGGACTTCAAATGGTCTTTCAACCACCGCTCTTCATATCTGCGAAACAATGATAAAAGTGTTAGTGTGGACAGAAAGACTGAATTGTCAACTTGTAAAAGGACAGCTTAAGAAAGCTGAGTTGGAGCAAGACCCAGCATCCATCTTTTCTACCAAAAACAGTGTCGAAATTATTTGATTATTATGAGCCAGGCAGGTAAAAACTGAAACAGAACTGAAAGCCTGTGGCACTAGATATTAATATAGCAGCAAAAAGCCAAACTACTGTAATAATCCATCATAATTGCAAAAGTAAATTCTACTTCGTTCAGACTGTAGGTACAGAACTATTTGTAACAGAAATATCAAGACCTGTCTGAGTGCAATATGAATGGAATGCCTGGGTGTGAGGGTACCAGAAGAAAATGAAGAGATCAAGGGTTAAAACAATAGCATCTAGCACTAGATAATGGAGTACATGGGGGACAGCAATCAGTCCTATAAACACTGAGGGATGTGTTGCCACCAGGATGCAGGTCTTCTCATCTAGATGTAAGCAAGATGATGGCAACAAGGCTATACCACATGTGCCATTCCCACCCTGTCACCCAACCAGAAGCCAAGTTGCAGCTAGAAAGATAACCAAAACAAGGAAGAAAAGGCAACAGACAGCAATTGTGCCTAAGATAAACAGAAGACAAGATAAGCAAGGTTGAGAGGTGAAAGCTCACCCCATGGTAACCATTGAGTCCAAAGAGGCACATCAGGTCTGTCCAGAAACAAATTTTTCTCTCCTAAGAAGTGTTGAGGACTTGGAAGCTGAAGTCCTAGCTCTTGGTGTTGCTCACGATTGATCTGGGATGGCTTGTGAGTACCTGGGTGTGAATGACTGCAATCCATGAGACAGTGAGTGGCAGCAGTTGTCATTTAAGATATCTCCTTACCTTTCCATAATGTATCACACAGACTTGTCTTATGTTAATTTTCTACAAGACTTAACGTAATAGAGGATTGATCTATGTGAAACGAAAGAAGTGACTATCTTCCTTGCACTAAGGCAACCTTTAAAAAGAATCCCAACACACCAAAACAACATCCACCTGCTTGGTGCCAGTTGAATACACACCACCTCAGTGATTAACAGTGAGGAGCCCCTGCTGCTGCAGACACCTGTGCTAATTACTCTTCCCCCTCCTTATCTGTAGCAGAAGCAAAAAAGAAGTGGAATTGATCTCTTAAGTGCAGTGGCTGAAGAACAACCTTTAAGAAGAAACTACTTTAATTAAACCAAGATGAGCAGCAACATTTCTTCAGGACAAAACTGCACACCCATTGAAAGAGGCTGTGGCTTCCAGGCTGCAAAGTTCGCAGTAATCGAGAACAGAGATGAGCAGCTCCAGTGGGAAGAGTTGGAGCAAGGCTTAAGCCACACTGTCACCCATGTCAGAGAGACCAGCAGACAGTTTAGTTTGGACAGAGAAGACTGATCTGAGCTTGAGAGGAAGGTTTTGAATTCATTTGCATTCACCCGGCAGATATGTGAACAAATTCACCCATGGGTAAGAGGCAGAAGAAACAAAATATGCAGAAGGAAGAGAGAGAAAACTACGAAGGAATTGAATTCTCCAAGGCTTAGAGGAGAGTTAGAGAGGGCACATTTAATAGCAGTCAGAGGATAAATTAAAAAGCTGAGAAGAGACAAAACAAAAGAATGACAAATTTCTAGATCTCAGGAGAATATGCAATTGCCAAAGAAACTTGCTGGATGATATCAAGGTGATTGCCAGTAAAACAAGTAGAGAAAGTGCAGGTTCAGAAATGTGTTCATGAAAATCTTCCCAAGGGCTGGACAGGGGCCATCCAGAAGCTTCGGCAACATCTGGCAGCTGGGCAGAAGGCAAAGATGCCCTGGCAGCATTTGCACAGCACAGCTCCTGAAAAGGTCAAAATTCACAGCTGTCTGTTACTAAAGCCGCTTTCTGTAGAAGTTGTTCCATATGTATGGATGCCTCAAGGCATCGTCAGGGGATGGAAAAGGGAAGGTTGCATCTACAACAAGAAAACCCATTTAAAGTAAAATATCAGTTAACAGCTCAGGAGAGTAATACATTTCAAGAATAATCTGTCTGTACACTTTTGCAGCCATTCTCTTTTTTGTTTAAATGCAAAATCTATCAGGTTGCTCTTATTTTTAAATGCAATGCATAGAACACCACACATAGATTGGTGAAACAGGTATTAATGTGGAAACCCCAGTAAAAGCAATTCAGGATTTATGACATTAGTTTTAAATACAACAGCATGTTTAAATTTTAAGAGCTATGCCATATAAAATTGTGAAAAGGACAAATATAATTCAAACACTTACTCCTTTATAATTTTAAGTTGCGTTCTTTAAGGTTTTGTGTTTTGTTTTGTTGTTTTTTTTTTTTTTTTTTTTAAAGCATAGGGCTTTTGTATCTCAAGTATATCCCAAGCAGAGATGTAAATACATAGAAAAATCATGGCAGGTTAAATTAGTAAAACATCACAGTGGCAAGACCAAAAAAACAAGACTCGGCTCTGCTGACTGGTTCATTTTCTGCACACCACACCTTTTGTTTAATGGAAATCAGAATGTGCAAGAGTTTTATCTGTGTTATTTTTTCCAATTATAGACTGAAACAGTTCCCAGTTAGTGGTTCTAAGCTCCTGTTCAGTGTGCTGCAGTTACTTATTCTTTTTATCAAATCTGTGTATCAAAATGAATGCCTTGGGCTCTGTTATTAAATACTGTCCCATTGCTAGGCCAGGGGAGAGGGAGAGTCCAGAGCAATGGTGGCTTTACTACTTTATGAACCCACATTTACAGAGGCAAATTTGTTACATGAGAAGCCCATGGAGCTTCAACAATTTTTCTCTTGTTATTTCTTTGCCTTCATCTTTTCTTCTTCCTGCAGAACAAGTAGTGAAAGGAGGAACAACTTTTTTTGGTAGCTCTGTTGCAAGCCAAGTACAAGGAACACAGGAGAGGAAACATTGCACCTAAGATGTGGGAGTTGCTTTTGTCCAGAATTGTTGACATAACATGGTTAAGTTATTTTATAAGGCTTCAAATTCTTCCAAGCAAAATATTTTGAAATTGCACAGAAAGTGCCAGGCACTTCTCATTAGATTAAAGTGTCAGTGTTAAACTCCAGGCACTCCTCTTACAGAGCCTCAAATACACTTACTAATTGTCATTCAGCTTTTGCAAAAACCAGAAGACGGCCAGTATCAATACTGTGGAACACAGAAAGACAAACTAGGGTGGGTTATTTTCCCTTTGCTCAGACATGCTGGCTATCTCTCACATTCACAGAGATGTCATTGCTGCCAAATACAACTATCCAACATGACAACAATTTTCCCTTATACATTAAAACACAATTTTACAACTCAGTTTGGAGCAGAGGCCACTGATAGGAAAAAAACACCAACAAGCGAGGCAAGAAGAATACCTTGTCTGATCACAACAATATAGTTCTTTTCCATACTAGTGTTCTCGTTTGAGGAATGTTTCTTCTCTCTTGAGCATCTGGGAAGGATTGTTTGTTGGCTTTGGCAGCGTTTTGTTTTAGGTACACACACCCTTAACACAAACACCACAAATTCAAAGGAGAACCCACCCACAAAAGCAGTTATTTTTTGTTTCCACCATGATTTCAAAGGCAGGTGACAGAGGTAGGAAAGTGGAAGCCCCCAAGCAAAGTGCTGATGCTTTGAAAGGGAGGCAACACCAGAGCAGCACTCAAAGTCAGTGGGAACAGCTAAGAATAGAAGTTCTTACTTTCTAGTGTTAATAGAAATCAACAGAAATGACATTGTGGTACGGAGGAGATCTCTTGCTTTATAAAACGAAGAGGGAAGTCACAGATGGCTACCTGCAGCAAAGGGCAGATGCTCCTCTAGAGGAGATGAGGGCAGAGCACATTCCCTTCACACCCACTGCTGATCAAGGAGAGAGCTGGAGCCTCAGGGTTTTGCAGAGTTTGGATAGCAGGTGGGGGAACCAACCCCTCTCCCATCCCTCTCCAACCTCCTAAATATCCCCCAGGCCACAGCCCCTCTGTCCCTAGCCTTTCCCTCCTTCACAATTCATATTCCTTTCTCAACTCTTCTCCAGCCTGAGAGACTCCCCCTACCGCATAATCAGCACTTTTCTCTCTTTCCCACTGCCACATCTTTCCCCTGCACAACCGTGAGCCTTCTCCCTTCCCATCACACGGTCTGCAGGAGTCCAGATCTGGTCTTGCAAGACACCTTCCTGCCTTGACCACTTACTATGTAAGTGAGGTGCTGAACTGAATTTAATGTCACTGAAAGTCTCTTGGGCTGCTGAACCCTTTTTTTTTTGGCCCTTGTGCCAAATCTGCATTTTGCTCTGTGTCTCAGACACTGATGTGGAAAGGTCTCCTGGTGTCACATGTGGGCAAAAAGCATGGCAAACTCACAAGGAAAATGTACAAGCTAAAATGGGAGTGCTGCAATATTATTTTTAAAATGTACATGTCACTTCTCCCTGATATTTCATCATGCACATTCAGAGCAAAGTCCATCAATATTCCATTGTCATAATTAAATACCTGTGCCGTAGCTGGCAGTGATGTTGCCCCTTCCCCAGTAGTGGAGACAAGCCATTGGTAGTGCAGCTGCTCCAATTACTTGCTTTAGCTCATCAGTCCACAGCGATTCTAATTTAAGTAAACCCATGGAAGGTGGAGACTCCTGGCTCTGCTGAACACAGCCCTATATCTACACGCAAAATTTGAACTCAAGTAGCTGTAGCAGCGCAAAATTTCTCATACTGTCTTGAGCATATATTCTTCCCGCCCACACCCAGAGGAAATAAAGAGAAAGAGCTCCGCTGGGTCTGTCTCTCCATCCTCTCTCATGAATTGAGGCCTGGGGTCGAAGTGAAGATTCAGGTTTGGGGGCTGAGTGTTTGCAATCCTGCTGTCAGCTGGTGATGATGAATGCCAGCTCGTTCACATTCATGTTTGCACCAAACACAGCTCAAAGGAGTCATTTGTACAAGAAGAATGAGAAGCTGTGAGTGATCACAGTTATATATTGGATAAACGCTGCCCCTTTCTCTCTCTCTCTCTCTCTTTTTTTTTTAATTTTTTTTTTTTTTTTTTTTTTTTTTTTTATGGAATTAAGCCTTTCGTTGGTGCGACCAGCTGCAGAGAGACTGGAGAGGAAAACATGAGCTGCAGGAGATAAGACTTGTGAAGAAGCCACCAGTGTCTATGTATGTGAATGGATTGTCAATGCAATCTCTCTAAATTATTTAAATAGTTACAAGCTAGAGAGGTATTTATATTGCTTTGTGTGTTTGTCTTTTCCATCAGGAAGGGACGACGTGAGTAACTGCCACTTGCTTAGTCCAAATGTCACTTCACAGCCTGAAATAATATGGCTTTTTTTTGTTAGAGCAAATGACTTCAACAATACCTATAGCTCATCCTCCACCACCCACTCCCCAATGTCAAAGTCTGAGACAGATTAAGCAAGCAAGACTCTTCACCTTCTCTGTAAGTCAAATGGCATACAGAAACACATTTTCTCACACTTGTTTTTTCAAATCTCATATGACTGGTTGTATACCATATCGGTATACCATTGGCTGACTATCAGTTAGTAGATTTGTGTTGGGGGGCATTTTATTTTATGTCATTTTTTAATATCTCCAGTTGTGCTGAGGCAGGGCTGGAATTCGGCATTCATACAGATACCAAAAGAAGTTTCTGTTCAAATATTCTGCCACTAATTGCCCTCATGTTAAGTCCAGAAGCCCATTTTGCTGGACTACACAAGCAATGAAGCAGCCTGCGAGGTCAGCGAGCAGGCAGAGGACCCACACCATGGGGGCAGACTGGGAGGGAGAGGCAGGACATCTGAGGGACCTGGAGATGTGAATGAAATCATTTAGGTCAGGGATTCAGAAGGTAGTGTGACTGGCTTAGAGCGAAAGGGTAGAGAAGATGAGCTTAGCAGTTGTCTTGGCCATGTGGAGGATGATGACTTGGGAAAAAAGACCGTCAGACAATCTGGGTGACAGAGCACGGGTACTAGGCAGCTAGCTGTTATCCTCTTCTTTCAATACATACCTGTTTCACTTTAAAGTCCTGTTTCCTTTTATTGTATGTTGTATTAAAGCTCAAGACTAAAAGAAAGACTCAAATTTGGGGGTTTTCAAATGCTTTGCTGGCAGGTGTGGCCCAGGGGCACTGTTAGCAGCCCTGGTGGGCTCTGAGGATGCAACATCAAAGCAGGTCCTGCAGCGCTAACATTTCTCATCAACCTGGTTGTTAAATGAATCCTGATGAATGGAGGTTGAAGTCTGAAAAATCTGAACTGCAACAGTTTTAAATGAATAAAGTTGTTGCCCTGTTTTGTGGGTTCTCTCTTTTCTCTTTAATTAAAGTGTAGGCTCACAGAGGATGTATAGGGACATAAAGACTTATGAAATCCACTCCAATGGTTGCACACATGTGCGACCTATCTAGCACTTGCAAATCTGTTTAATGTCGAGAACTACATCAGTTAATTCAAGCCAAAGCTCACCAGGAGTCACGTAATGGGACTGTTCAGATTGTTGTTGTGATTAGTCCATTCCCTTCCCCCTTCTCACTTAGGAAGTTCATTTAGGCAAGCAACCATTTGAAGAATATGCAAACACTGATTGCTAGATTGTTTTGAATCTGGCAAAAAGCCAGGCTTCTGTGATGTTGGCTACTATAGGCAGTGTGAAGTTAAATATGCATGACCTCAAATAACGCTGATCTGTGTGCTCACAGGCCTTCTGCACCTGTAAAAATCCAAGCCTACCAACTATCAGAGTCTCTATTCTGTATGCAAAGTGTCTCTAGCGTTCTATTTGGATCACTTTCTGTTTCAGTGCTCAGTGATCATATAAACTCGGCACATGTTCATTATCTGTCTCTGCTTTGGTAAGGTCTCGAATAAAAAAGTCCTTTATTTATCCATGGTAAATCTAATGCTTTGTTCCTGATGTGCACATATTTCACATGGGAAGGAGGGGAAGATTTCCTACTGACAGCTCTGCAGTTATGTTAAAATAGCGTGAATCTGATGCTATCAAGATGTGGGGAATAAAATCCAATAGTTAGTATAAACAATGTATTTAACAGTAAGGCATTAATAACGCATTACTAAGATTAGGGTAGCACTAGGCAGTTGGCTGAGGGCATTGTAAATAATCAGGAGTCACAAAATAGACAACCATAGCTCAAGGTTATAAATCAGAATCTAAGTAGAATAGAAATTATAAATCCAATACAATCACCTACTCTCAATTTACAAATATTTGTATGGTATATAGGATTGACAATATCTGTATTCATTAAAGAGATTCTGCAATGTTAGACTACCCATAAAGGCCCAAATTCTGATCTCGTGTGTATTAGAGGAACTCGGTGCAATAGTTTTCAATTAAAAATGGAACTTCTAGGATAAGAAAAAAAAAAATGTCCCCAGATAATCACAAATGTATGCTTTTACAACAGAAAGGACTGCACAGAGGGCTGACTTTTCATATTGAGCCTCAGGATTTGCTTTGAGATGGGTTTTTTCCCCCTGCCTGCTTTCTGTACAGTAGCAGTGGTAGCAGGGGCTCCTCCTCACCGAGGGAGAAGTTGGTGAGAGGCAGCACAGTGGTTGTTCCTCCCTGGACCCGGCAGTGTGACCAGGTGGGACCACGGGCCACCCCACCTGTGGTGTTTTCCAAGGCTGTGGAGGCTGCGCTGGGCCGCCCAGCCAGTGACCGGGCCTGAAGAAACATTGTGGGCCTTGTACTGAGACCGCAGTACCAACTGTAATGTAAGCTACGATGCTTGAGGTTTGCAACTGGCTTTCTGTGGTCAATTTGTGGGTTTTTGTCTGGTGGCTCGCAGCCAGGCTGTGACTAATCACTGGTGAGTGATCCCAGTCCTATGGAATGAGTATCCTCCATCTAGCAGGAATTCTTATTAATAAGTGCCACAGTGCATGACCCCACACTTCACATTGGAGGAGGAGGATGACGTGGCCAATGCTCTTACGCCAATTACATCATCACTGCTGTGTTGTTGGCATTTGCTACCCACTTTGCAATTGCTGTGGGAACAGGTTTATGGCTTCACAAGCATCATGTTCCCTTTTGGAAGGTGTGGCATATTTTTTGTCTTAAATCGTGGAGTAGAATTAACAAAGCTTCTGTAAGTGTAAAAAGTATTGCTTCCTTATTTGCATGCCATAGCATATTACTGTTATGCATTCAGCTTTGGATTTGTAATATTTTTGAGAACTAGTTCTTAGAAAACAACAACGGGAGACTGGTAAGTTTAAGCTGATTGAGTGTCCTTCAGTTTTGAAACAATGATTAAAGCACAGAAAAATCCATTAATACCTATTCATAAACTATTTTTAGAGTAATTCCAAGCAATTACTATTCATGTGACTCAGGCACCTAGGCTGAATTCTAGCCAGGCAATAAAAGGAGATTTTTGTCATGTCAGAGAGACTCTTGAGCAGACTTTGAGGAAAATACAAATCAACTGTCAGAATTATAAAGCCATGCACACCCTCAGTTTCTGGAGCTCTTGACAACTCAGGAAACACGCAGAGTTGAAAATCAGGCATAAACCAGCACATTGGTGCAGCACTGCTGGCTCCATAATGTCTGGGGTTCCCTGCAGGTACAGTGCACCTAAAGGCTGGAAAGAACTCGTCAGTCTCCATTCCCTTCTTTACTCTCAGCAATGAAGCATGAGGTGGTAGATGTCCCATCCCTGGAGACATTCCAGGCCAGGCAGGATGGGGCTCTGAGCAGCCTGATCTAGTTGAAGATGTCCCTGCTCATTGCAGGGGGTTGGACTAGATGACCTTTGAAGGTCCCTTCCAACCTAAACCATTCTGTGATGCTATGTGAGAAATGCTGATGCGAAGTTTCCTGCAGCGACACCAGACAAAGAGAGATGGACAGATGCATACGGTGGTGAATACATGTTCACAAAATCCCTTGCTCTCACACACTCATGATCTTCCTTTCCTTTCTTCCCTTGTGAACTTTAAATGGGCTGAAGCCTCTTTTTTTTTTTTCTTTTTTTTTAATCTTTCCCCTGTTCTTCTCCTCCTGACACACCTTTTCCCTCACTGTCTAATTTTTGTCTCTAGTCTCTCCTGTTTCAGGCTTCTCCAGGGACTGGTGCTGCAGGGCAGGGCAGCCCAGAGGGAGGCTGGGCAAGGCAGCTGCAGACACTCAGTAACCCCTGCCAGATAAACCCTTCAACATCACACAGGTGCGTTGCTCCAGATTAATTCTGGAGTGATTAACCAGTTCAAGAAGGCAGTGGGGGACTGATTTTGTGTCCAAATGAGTGCAAGGAATATCAGGATATCTTAGCTAGCTTCTTGAACAGCACCTGGGGGACAGGCAAGATATCTGAGGGTGCTTAATGGCACCTATACTTAGACACCTTGGAAGGAATTGTAGGTCAATCACCTCGCAAGGGAAAGAAGTCCTCATCACAGCAAAATATTATGCCCTTGAGCCAAGATTTACACTTCAGAAAATTCATTTTAGGTGAAGAAAGCAGAAAGGAAACAGGCAAGGAAATGAAATGAACAACCCTACTTTCATAAAGCATTTTTTCTTTAATTTGAAAACATTATACAGGCATTACATTGCCACAGCCAGTCCATATAGGAGCATGCAAATATCAAAATGGAGAAAGGTTTGTTCAGCTTTTTGATGCAGGATTTGGGGTTGGGATTTTGTTTGCTTGGTTTTGGTTTTTGTTCATATTTCCATCTGCGGTGTCAAGATTAGTGTGCTTTATTATGGCATTTAACAATAAAATCCTACCCATGGGGTAAAATTCATAGTTGTAGCTAGCGCAGGAATACTAAATGGTTTTAAAAAAAGGAAAGAAAACGATACTACACGCTTGTCAAAATGTTAATAGCACAAGTTAGCAATCTCTACACTATACATTGAAACTTCTTCTTATGACACAGTGGTGCAAAATTTTCAATTGCTTGGTCTATCATCGTGTGTTTTGAAAGTTTATAGCTGGAGCAAAGACAAGGTCTGTCTCCCAGTGAAGGTTTTCATCCAGCAGCAGCAAATTACATCGGTCTTGCCAAGGGCTGCTCAGGGCCAGCAGTATAACCAAGTTCCAGCTTGTTCAGGCAAGGAGCTGTACGGAACTCGAGACGTCCTGCGCCACACGGAGAGTAGCTGCCAGTGAGAGAGCTGAACCTTTGCTGGTGCGTACTGAGGTCTCGAACTGCAGAAAACAAGCAGGTAGAAGTAACATTTTCCTCTGGTAGATGTCAGTTTTTCAGTGAACACAGTTCCTTGTAAAGCTATACTGCTGTTTTCCTCAGCCAGGTTATCCACCTTGTTTAACAGGAGACGCGGAGGGTGAAGCAGCCCCACTTCGCACATCAAACTCCTCCCGTGCTGCGAGTAACACGGGGTGGTGTTTGGGCGCAGAGGGCACACTGGCACGTCCACAATTTATTTCCGTACAACAGAGCCTTTTAAAATAGCCTCCAAAAACTGCTTTAGACGGCACCTCTCAGCCACCCACGGATAGCAAATCTTCGTATGCAAAAAACTCCCAGCCCAGGGACCTGGCCGGGAAGATGACTCCTGCCCAGCTGTTTCTGAGAAGACTCTAACAAACATCTACGAATTAGTGTCAGAAAAATGAGGAGGGGGAGGCGGAAGGACTACAAACATTTGGCTTAAAAATAAATACTAATAATGAAATTAACCAAAACAATTATGCAAAAGGAAGGAATTGTAAACTTGAAACAAACACACACGCACGCAATCCTCAAAAGTCTCAAGACCAGCACAGGGACTAATGCTCAGAGAAAGGTATTTAATTGGTACAAAAGGTAGCAAAAAAGACCAAGATGACAGATTCCCACTAGTGTGCCTCTGGGTACCTGAGGGAGCTGTGGTGGCTGTAACCAGAGCCCCTGCTCCTGGGGAAGGTATGAAAATCACAAGTTGAAGCCCCCCCAGGGCTTGACCTGAGGATGCTTGCTGGCCACTGCACGAGAGCTCCACCTGACCATGTGCTTCCCACCTGGACTTCCACCCCACAGACCCTACCTTGAGGTATCAGGTAATCTTTCTGGTGTGGTTTTTAATTGTTTTTTCTTTGAATCCCATAAGATTCAGACTTTCCTTAATATCCCCTGAATATGGACTCTGTTTTTCTGTGGGAATCCTTTTCTTTTTTTTTTTTTTTTAAATCCTCAGTGGTTTAAGAGAAAAAAGCTTGAAAATGTGAATGCTAAAAAGATTAAATAAACAGAAGGCAGGGAAAACAGATCATACATCTGTTATGAGTTTTAAAACAAGCCATCTTAAGCAAAGCTTTTGGGCTGATTTTGGGCATGGTTTGGCAATACTGCAGACCCTTCCCTCAGCTGCAGCAGGATCGTGGCAGACAGCCTGAACACAGTGGGACAGAAATCACCTCTTCTCCTCCTCCACAGCAAGAATTAGATACAACATACTTCTGCTGCTCAATAGCGTTTTGGCATTTGCCACTTCACGTATATTATGCATACATACTTCTCCCAGTCTGCTTCAGGGAAGTCCCTTCTATATTAAAGCAGAACACGACTATAAAAGATGAATGTTACCTCAGCAGAAATTCATCCTGCTTGGCTGAACTGTGTGGCCTTTCTAATCTCCAGAGTACAGATTGATTTTTTTTTTTTCTTTTTAAAATAGAAATAGGTAAGTTGTATTTTTCAAACACAAAGCCCTAGATTTTCACTTGATACAGGCTTCTTCAGCAGAATAACATTCAAATCAAATTCATCTTCTATGCCCACAAGCAAAATATTCATCAACGCTGTTGTAAACTCCATTTTCAAATACAATGAATGTATACATGGTTTAACATCGCTATTGTGTACTTCTTAATCTTCTTCCCTCTGAAGATTCTGAAGCATTTTAAAATAACTTGGTCCCATAGCACCCCTGTGAGGTAGGTAAAATATCAGTATTCCTGCACATACGGATCAGGAAACTCAGCCACATAGAAGGTAAGTCATGCCCAAGATCATGCAGAGATACGGCAGGTCTGTGAATAAAACCAAGCTTTCCTTGATCCCTCTCCTATCTGTTAGACATAAGACCATCTCCCCTTCCCTAATTTTAAATTAAAAATATATGATGGATGTTGAAATAATAATTTCCTTTTCTTGTGCCCTCGTAAGAGCAAACGTACAGGCAGAGGTGGATTTTCATGGCGGTGACTAAGAATTCTCCCATTCTGACAAGGCTCCTGCAGCAGAAGTACTATTGTGGAGCACACCCTTACTATTTTCGTATGTTTCCGGGAATGTAAGAAAACTGCTGAATTCTTCTGCTAGTTTTGTAATTAATGAAAAATAATTGGCAGCACCCTGCTGGTGTGAACGCCTTTGCACTAATGCAGCTACACCAGCAGATGGTCCAGTTTTTCTGCTCATGAATTCCTCACTTAATCTTCCTGATTTTTACAATTTGTGGATTTTGGTGAAAACCCAACACATTTCTAAGTAGCTATTGCTAGAATAATGAACCACAGGAGACTAAGCAAACTGGAACAGCAGAAGGCGCCCTCGATGCACTGAGTGTCCAAAGTAAGTGCCCTGATCCACATGATGTGTCATCTTACCACGGAGAGGTACAATACATAGGAAACTAGAAAATGTGTTTTTCTTTCTACAGATTAAAATTTAAAAAGTAAGAAATCTGTGTTAGTCACGACTACAGAGGAACTAAGTCCCTGTCACCTGATGCAGAACCTCAGCTGCTAGGAAATCTGCCATGGATCATAGAGAGGTCAATGCTTGAGTACTTCACTTCTGCAAATATAGAAAGGCTAAAATGCTCGCCTTATACCTATTCCTAGAATAGAGACGGATATTTAAGTTGTCCCTCCTCTGGATTCATGAACAGATTACCTAGAAAGGGCAACTAGACAGATAGCACAGATGAATTCATTGTCTTTCCTTCACCAAATCCAAGGTGCTAGCAAAAATGTGTCAGGGTGTTGCTATCATGAGTAACTCATATATTTTGTGCAAACAAACGAATTTTAGAGAGAAATTAACAGTGACTGCACAAGTGTATTTGCTGTAAAAAGGCAGCTTCTCCACAACTGGTGTGGCTTAGGCATAATATCGCTCAGTGGTGCAAAACCACCCTTCTATGAATTTATTTTTGCAATTTCAGCTTACATTTTGAGTATCTTTCACAGGTAGTTTGACATTAATGGATTGATATACAGCAGTTTGTATTACAAACATGCTGCTCAAAACACAGTCGAGGGACTGGCATCTCCTTTGCAATGAACACCCTGGAACAATTGATTTGTATTTTTATGAGCTTTCCTTATTTGCTACCTTGCAGCTCACCAGTGTAACTGCACCTGGTAAATACCTTTCTCTATGTACAATACAGAGATAATGGATATACGAGCTCCACTGAATCATCAGTAGGTGATCAACAGCCCTGGGTTTAAGCAACTCGAACGTGAGGCTCCTCTTCTGTCTCCTGCCCCAGGCTGGTGTATGTTACGGAAGGCTCCAGCTGGCCGGTGGCTGGCAGGTCTACAACAGGTCCTGAAGGGTTTCGAAACTGCTTGTACACCCGAGGATCCTGGGCTACGTAGGTGGACGTGGAGGAGTAGAGCACCAGCCCAACAAGGATAGTGAAGAATGACAACAAGTAAAGTCCTGAAAACTAAACAGAAGAGCAGAATCATTAGACACAACACCAGTTATCCCAAACTCATGAAGACCCACAGACAGCAGTAGGTACAGATCCTTGTCCTTGTTTTGGCACAAAAGGCACAGAACAAACCCCCTGTCACTAGGATGTCCATTTTTTATGGGATGTCTCTTCGAAAGCTGGTTTGCTCCCATCAGATCCTGTCTTCCATAACCAACAGCTACCTGACACCTTCCAATGGCCCAGGCATATTGAATATTGGCCAGGTGGGACTTGAGAAAGCTGTGTTCTGGTCATGGATCCAAAGCTGATTTTGTTGTGCTTTTAGTCAAGCCAACCACCTCTCTGAGTACAAGTTCCTCTGGCTCCAGTGTGGGGTACCATCACTCACAGTCTGATAGGTAGTAGACAAATCTGAAGTTAGCTACAGCTAAAACACAGGACTGTGAAGTATAACATCCCATTGGTTATATAAAAACATCATTAAATAAACATCAAAATAATTTAAATAAGCAGTTAAAACATGCATACTATCAAAAAAAAAAAAAATAAAGGCACTTAAAAAGCCCACCTGCAGCTTCTGGGCTTGTGAACAGAAAGCAGATGCTAGAAGATTTAATGTGAGTTCAGACAGGGTGAACTTCAGCTGTGAAACACGCTCGGGGTTGACCTTAACAGGTTTGAAAGTACGTCTGGAGGGCAGCTAACTGACAGCTCAAGTATGCACATTTTGGCACACCGCTCCACTAGATCAGAGGTCAACCTAAATTTTCTGACATATCCAGACTTAGTGTGCCTGGACTAAAAATACAACACAAATAACCTTTTGGCAACACGTTAGTTCTTGCAGGTAAAGGCAGGGATTTAAAAGTACAGACCATCAGATATTAGCTTTAGATACTGGGTTCCTGCTACAGGGGACACCAAAATGGCTTTAAGCCCATATGACTTGACTCCTGATCCTAGAATACAAGCTATTCCCGCCAGTTATTATTACACAAACAACGAGCTGCAACCTGTTATTAGCTGCTTTATGAGCTACTTCACTATTTTACATAAACGTGTTTGCAAGTCAGTCCTAACTGACTACGGTGCTTTGATGGATGCCAAAATTGTTTCCTTCGGATCATTTTAGCATGGCACAAAATGAATATACTGGACCATATTACCTTGGAAGAAGCTTTTTAGCAATTCTGCTTTTCATATTTAAAGCAGTACTCATTGTGGTTAAAGCAAATTTGACATAAGTTAACTCTGTAGTGACGTTAATCAGGTGTCATTAGACAACCTACAGAACCTGTGCCCAACTTCCCACCTGAGGAAGCATTTGACTTTTTTACAGAATCCACAGTATCTTTGAAAGCTTTAGGCACATAACCCATAGTGCTGTATGTTTTTGTTTCACGCAGCTACTATGCATGTTTTAGAGGGGAAGCACCATAATGGGAAAAGTTTAAAGGGTAGGAAGCATTCTGCTTTTCATCAACTGTTAATTGCTTTTTTCCAAGAATGTCACCAGGTCTTCACATGTCATCTGGCAGTATGATTTGATGTAATCATCCACCAGGCACAAAGACAGCATCAAGCCTCATTGTGCCTATGCTGAAGGATTCCCCCCGCGTTACACAGCTGTGAAAGGACTGTTTAGGCTTAGATCTCCCTCATGTGGCAATCGAACCCAAGTTAATAATTTCAAAGCGTTTTGCAATTGATCCTTTTTGCCTTTTTCAGTTCAAATTTTCTTTCAGCGCTTTTCCTCCCTTTTCCTCTTCGCACGCTGAACTTGGGTACCACTTGGCAGCTGTGAGCTCAACTAAGCTAAAGCAAAACTCGAGAGCCAAATGCACCTCATCTCCCAAACTGGGAACTAGTTTTCTAGTTTCCCACTGTCCCTCCTTATGCCTGAATTTCTCACCCTGGCCAGCCAGCTGGCTTGCTCCACTGCATCACCAGAGTGCCAGCCGGACTTGTGATTGCCTTGTGTCCTGCTGTGAGGAATCTGTGGGGCTTCCAGCAGCTAAATGTGCCCTTTTTCTTGCTTTAGGAGCCGCCCTGCCAAAACCATTTCATTTTTGCTTTATTTAGTGGCTTCAGCTCTACTATATCTCCCTCCTCCTGGCCACATCTCTCATTCTTCTCTCAGGGGCTTCTAGCCAGTGGGCTCTTTTGCCTAATAATATTCTCTCCATGGGAGTATGTTCCCCAGTGGCAGCTCTCCAGCTTGGGAGAACGGGTTTGGACATAGCTGGGGAAATCTAAACCAAGGCCTGTGACTCATTTGTCTTTGTTATCTCTGCACAGCTCATGCAAAGAGACCCGGATCCTGACAAGCCTATAACGATTCCATTTTTCCCTAGAAACAAGCTAAGGTTCAGCCTGAGCTGTGGTAGCTCTCTGCAGCACTGAAGCACAAGTGTTGTTAGTAAGGCTGATATAGGAATATATACTGTGGGTATATGAGAAATCTCTGTTTTTTGTCAATATCCTGTCAGATTGACCCAAGGCACCTTGCAATCAATGGGTATTTTCCTCCTCTTAAAACAGCAGTGAATCCAGCAGTGTGATGGGAGGATGAAGAATTAGTTCATCAAATCCAAAATTTGTTGTTCACTGTACTGTGTTCCTCATATTCCAGCTGAAATCTTTCTATTTTATTGAAGACAGGATTTCCAGGTACACTCTACTGCTATGTCTACATGTAGGTTTTGGAAAGCTTTTTTTTATCTAGACCTGCAAACCTCATGTGTGGAGATTCACTATTAATAGACAGTAAAAGAGATGCATTCAAAACCAGCAGAAAGAGCTATTTCTAAGAAATTAAGCGAGATAAGAACATTTTTCATTGCTACACTCTACACAACTGCAGTACCAAACCACAGGCGCTCAAGAAATTCCTCTCTTTGGCTAAAAAGCTACTTGAGAATGATATTGTGCTTCATTTTTCTGACTTATCTCTCACTTTCCACAGAAACATATTTCCTCTAATAAAAAAAAATTTTTTAAATATCCAGATTTGTATGGCTCTCCAAATCCTACTTCCATCCACGCTAAACAGGATAACCGTAAGCTGTTCAAAAAGTAACACGGTCAGAAATTGTTTAGCTCAGATTAGCTAATGGGTGTCACACACCCTAGAGTAAGCAACCAAAAAAATAACTCATATTTCTACATCTTTAAATAATTTTACTATAGATTTTGTATCTACACATATAGGTACATATGTATATAACCTTGCTTGTGTAGTTTATTGAGAAAGCAGATGACTTTGTGATTAAATCAACGACCTAGCATTTTTAAGTTCTGGGATTGATTTTCAGTCTATGAATTTCTTTTGTGAATGACAATGATTTTAGATGACCCTCAGTTTATTACACATTTAAATGAGACAGTAACACTTAGTTATTGAATAAAGATGGGTTTAGAGAATAAAAATGGGAAATGGGACATCACCCTCTGAGGAGAAAGCAGAGATCTCCTTGTCAGAGAAAAACTGTCTTAATTACACTAACATTTTAGATTTTATCACTGACACAAAAGGCATCTGCCAAAACTTACTGAGTAGTCAAATCAAATAGCTAAATTAGCCCTACAGATCTTACCGTAGCTGCTCTGCTCTGACTTTGGGGTGTCTATAAACACTTTCTCAACCAAAACTATTCAATATGGAACATACAATGATATTTGCAACGATTAAAAAATTAGGAAAACATAAAAAACATGTCATCTCTAGACATTATTTAATACCTGTGGTGAAAATAGCTTATGCTAAACTACTGATAATTTTCAGCATATAAAAAGCACATTTTAGGTACCTGTCAATTTGAAGATAAACATACAAAGCAAATCCTAGACAAATGTAATGAGATAAAATGTATTGCAAGATTTGCTCAGCCTACCAAAACCCGCATTGATTCTGGGTGAGCGAATGCTTCTGCTATTTCTCTCAGAGACATTCCTCAGGGACCCAGTGCCTGAATGCATTTGCCCAGTCAGGCTCAGCAGAAGAGTGAACAGCACCTGATGGCTCAGCTGCAGGAGGGGGGTCTCGGTTCTCACTCCCACCTGTGCTGTTGCAAAACCCACCACAAACCACTGCAGTAGAAACGTCTGGCTGACCACAGAAAATACATGGTGGAATCAGCCTGACCTTCTGTTATTCATGCACAAATTCTTTTACATTAAAGAAGAACTCAAACATAACTGCAGGATTTATTTTTATTTTTATTTTTTTTTTAATAAAACACCTTACAGGAATACTAAAGGCATCTGATAACTTCAGATTTTTAAAAACCCAGAATGCACAATTAAGGCTTTCAAAGCTCACTCTCTACTATTTCTTATCCTCCACTTCTTCTTACCTCTCCATGCAAAACTTGTCTTTCATATACCCTTAAACCATTTTGGCTAAAACAGTACTACTATTTCCACTTGAGAGTCTTGTGCTTTAAAGTAATCCAGTTGAGAAGATTGGTGCAAAATAAACTTCTTGGTGGGGAGCAAACAGTGCATCTGATTTCATCGTTTTGAACAGTGATAAGACAATAACAGTAGAAGAAAAAAAGAAAGAAAAAAATCATTCAGAAGGCAGTAAATTCATGCTTGGGTCTAGAGAGAATGAGTTGTTCTTTGGTCCACAGATCATGAATGCAGAAGGGAAAGCATGGAGAAAGGGCACAGAAGAATCGCTGTATCCCAGCTCAGAAATGCTGCTCTGACAGACTGACTGCTGCAGTGGGAATTTGTGGACAAGTATTTCTGACTGTCAGAGATGGCCACGTCCACGTTACTACTGACACTAGGGCAAAACAATATCCAAAAGTGACAAAAACAGACAGATCTGAGTCTCCAGAAACGCCCCCACAAAGAAACTCAATTATTTGCTAATTTTGATTTTTCACTCAGCTACCACAATAATGATCATGACTGTTATTATTTTGGTTATGAAAATGCAAATTCTCTTTTACTCTGTCTATTAAACTGGAAACAGTCTGCAGGAGCAGACTATGGGAGCTGCGGCACTCCAGCTCCATTTGTATTTCACAACAGCAGGCACAGACTGAATCTCCTGGTAGGTAGCATGAAGCCCCACACCTAGCCTATGGCAAACTAACTCTGCTTTTTAAGTCTTCAAAAGGAATTTTTTGTTACATGACTAACTGAAAATCTAGAATTGTCATGCTTCATATATTCAGTGATAAAGAATGAAATGGAATAACTACCTTCTCCTCTACCTTCTCTAGAAATTCTCCACATTTTGACAAAAATGAATAAAGAAATGAGGTCCATGAATTCAAATGTTAAATCTTACAGAGAAGCTACCTCCTCAGGATAACACTGATGAAGAGGGACAAAAATGTGCATATCAGGTGGAATTAATTTAATCCCGTATTTCTGTTGACATCCTCCATGCTCTCCAGACAGGCAGTTCCCACCAGTGTCTTATTCCAATCAGTGGGTCTGTGCAGTCTGATGAACTTCTCTGTTTTCTGAACTAATTCTGTTTACAGCATACACTGCAGAGTCAATCAAAGCTAAGGCAAATAAGGGCTCCTGCACCAACTGATTTCTTTTCCCCCTGGGTAATTTCACACATGAGTACCTGAGCAGGCTGAGCTAAGGGAGTTAAAACCAAATTTTTCTCATTATCTTTTATATAGCAAAGACACATTTCCACTTGGTTTGATGAACTGATCGAGAGACTGAGCTGCTTTTCACACTGTTTTCACCTCCACTATAGCAAATGAAGCTCGCTGTGACCAAGCGCAGTTATGCTGCGGGATGCAGACACTCTCCAGCCAACAGCAGTGCCAGGAGGAGTGAGGGATCTGAGAGCTCTGAACTCACATGGTGCTTTCACTTGCGTAGCTGGGTGTTACAGACGTATTACTATATTAATAGGAACAGGAGCCAGCATTCAAGTCATATCTCATAGTGCTCTCTGGTGACTCCCTCGGCTCACACTCATGAGGGTCTGGCCAAATTTGTCTTATGCTGGATCTATGACTCACTCAAACTGTTGCAGACTATTTTTGTGCCCATCTGCAGGGAAGCTGCCTCTGTTTCTTCCTACCGGGGAGAAAGGGACACTCTCTGTGGGATTCAGAGTCTGCCCTGCTCTTTATCAGGAGAACAATCTGCTGGTTCAGTCTCAATTACTGCTGTCTGCCTTCAGGGCTGAGAGATAAAGACCCAGTTTTTGGCTGGTGACTGATCCCAGGTGAGAGTTATGGGCAGAATATTTCCTAGGGATATTTAGACATCTTTCCAAATGGACTGCAGAAGCTCCAGGAAAGTGATCATACATCTCTGTCATCAACAGAAATTGGGATTGCCACTAACAGTGAAATACAGTATTTTGTAAAACCTAAGTGGCACCAAACACCAGAAGGGCTGCTGAGAGTTTTCCAGACCGTGTTCAAACAGATAGAACTTGTCCACATGTCCTGCCAGATGTCTCAGATCTTTAATCCCTGAAGGGATGCAAACCACTGATATATGGTTTAGCATGCCTTCTCAGCCCTCCAACTGCAGGTACCAAGGGGTGCTGGACACCTTCAGGAACAATGATAGCTTCTGTGCAGTGAGTCTGTCCACTACCAGCAGGACTGCATTATCTTCACACTTAAATGATCTCCAGCTATTTTCAAGGCAAACTGTGAGGACATAGTCCTTCTTCCACATCCTTGTTCTTTTTTTTCCTGTCCCTTGGCTGTCACATAAGAAGTTTTTCACTGGATGAAGGAGGCTTAAGCTGCAGGGCATGCCTCAACACATCATTTTTGCTCATGCCAGCCAGAATGCCCAGCAAGAAGCATCTGGCTTGCTTCAATGACAGTGAAAACCTGACATCAGCCACATTGCCATTCGGTGAAAACAAAGAAGCCAAAGGAAGTTTTGCCTCTGTCATTTCACGCATGAGAGAAAGGCCGTACTACTCAATTCCTGCTGCCTGCTTGCATCCTCAGTGTGGTCCAACTCAAACGAAATGCTGCCCATTACTGTGGCTAATCAACTGCTGCTTATACTGAATTGCAAATGTTGCATAGAAATTCTGATGTGAAGTAATCATATGACACCTTTTCTGCATTTTCCAGTTGATTCTCTAAGATCCTGTCTTAGTGCTTGCATGTTTTACTGTAGTTAAAACAGTATTCCATGCCTTCTGTCATATAGCAGCACCTTCTTTTTCAAGTCCTTGCATGTCATCTGCCAGTGGGCACAGTTTAACTGTTAGGACTGTGGTGAGTGGGAAAGTCCTAAGCTCTTCAATGCTGGGGCTATCTACACAGGAGAAAAAGGAGGAAGGGGTTAACAGGAAAATGTCACCACAGATTCTATTAACATTAGGGAAACTTCATAGTTTTCTTGGAATTCATTGGTGGAATTGAAAAAAAAAAAACTTATGAAGAGAACTGACGGCATTTGGAGAAAAATCTCAGAGGTTGATGTTGGCAGTTGTAAGGCACATACTGGTTTTGCACAAATCTGCATGATGTCATGCTTTGCAAATAGTATAATCAGAAAAAATTTATAATAGGCTGTCCTTTCTAAATACATGCCTGCTAGGGCAAAATGTTTCTGTGAAATGGCTTATCTTCCTTTTCTGAGAGCCAGGAGAGATGGGATAGCTGCTTTCTCTTGTTTCCCTTTGTTGCCTCCGCCATCAGATGTGGAGAAAAAATGAGCCCATGTTCAGTACCCCTGCGGTACCAGCAGTCTGTCTAATTAAAAAGTGCAAGGTAGAATGAGTTCTGCAATCTGTTTTAATCTTATCTACATAGAAAAGTGATTTTTATGTGAAGTTAAAACACTTAAATCACACTTGTCTAATTTCCTGTAAGCATCCTTACTGTGGGATAAAGGGGCTTAATTTCTGGTTATTTTATATCAGTCACTTGGTGAGAGAGTGGTAAAGCAGTTATCCTTTTAAATGTTCTTAATACTAAAAGGAGGAGCACAACAGAAATGCTTATAAAAATAAAACCAGTTCCCCTCCTCACTTTCACCTTTCAATAGTCTTTTCTGTTTTGCTCTATCAGCTCTCTGTTGCCATTTAACTTTCTGGTTTTGTGTGTAAGTATTTAGTATCACAGCAGCTGTCTGCTGTACTTGATTCTGTATCACTGTATATGAAGCTACCTGTCTTCAATGTGTTCAAAACCACAGCTGAAATAATTGATTAATCTTGGATCCTTTGTTTATATTTTTCTGCTGAACCTAACAATATATTCCAGCAGTAATGCTCTCCCAGAATGGCATTCTTTTCTCTCTGCCATACAAATGGGGAACACTCCTATGCAGAGAAACAAGAACGTGCAGCTGCTGTTGCCCTCACCACGAGGGGCTATTTGAGCTGTCTGGAGGGACCCTGACACAGCTGTTTTGCATCAGGGCTCTCTGTGCTTTGGTGTATTTGCTGCAGCCAACCTGAGGCCAAACTTCAGGAGCTCCACGAGCTCCCAGCCAAGTCAACTCACAAGACAGGAGCACAGGGGAATCAAAATGGAGAGTACGTCCTAAGACGTCAAATCCAATGGCCCAATACTGCGTACAGTCAGATCACATATTCCATCTGGCAGATAAGCCCTGTCCTCCTGAAAGCGTTATTGGGGTTTTTCTTCATTCCCCCCTAATCTATTTGAAGTCTGTTCTGAGACCTTCCTGCTATGATAGCCAAAACATCCCCCTAAATTCTGTTCCAAATTCATGCATGTTTAGTTTCCACACATATGTTCCTATGTCTATAGCTCAAATGAATCTCTTTTCCTCCCTGTGAATTTATAGTTTAATTTATAGCATAGTCCCTCTTGGTCCACCAGAAATCAAAGCTATGCTACAAACAACAAACATTTTTCAGGATTTGAACATTCAGAACATTGTTAGCGGACAAACACTCTGTCAAGGCTTTGGAGCAGATAAGACAAAAAGCTCTGTTTGTCCCTCTTGAGCTGGCCAAAAAGCTCTGTAGCTACAGCTAGCAGAGTGTTGCCCTGTGATGGCAAGTTGTCCTGTCCTACGGCTTTAGCCCTTCTCCATCAATACTAGAAACACCTGGTCTGACCCATTTGGAAACAGCTTTGCCACAACTGTGCTCAAATTCCTCCCATCTGTTGCCACAGACATTACCTCGCACTTCGTGCTTCATTGCATTTCTCAATGTCATCCAGTTCTTGTTGCCTGATTATTTTAATCCTTCTTCCTACTGAGGGTGCCAGAACTATTACTAGAGTCACTACACAAGACCGGTCTTCAGACCAACTCTTCGGGATCTCCAGCAGTGAGCTCCTTCCAGCAAGCTGTTTCCCTCTAAGCACATTGCCTTGTTCTTTATTCTCATTAGCCAATTTCTTAAGTATCTCCTTGTCTTTATGGTGCTAATCCTGTTCCTTAGCTTAATTGGTAATTTTCTACACTTCACCATACAAAAGCCTTACAGATTCGATCTACCATTTGACTTTTGTCTACAAAAATCTGTTAAATTATCAGACAGACGTCAGATTTAGATCACATAATTTACCTTCTGTGAACAAGGTTGCATTTTATCCGGTTTTCCATTTAGCTTCATTTCCTTAATTACTCCCCCTTGGTGTCTACTTCTGATTTTAGTTTACTGCCTACTTCGTATACAGTTCTTCCAACTGTCTATATTCCCAAGCTTGATAGTATTCAGGTTATTGTGTTCTGTTTCTACTTCTGATGTAGTTGTTTCCATTTCTATTGATTATTGTGCATTATCTTAATATTTAACTCTCATCTTTCCTGAATATGACAGAAGGTCCCAATTTTGTTTTGGTGCCAAACTAAATGTTGTTTAATTTTGGCCTCTGCTGTTTTTGCATAGTGAAACTATTTCTTCTCTTCATATACAAGATGAACTTTTTGCTCTTTCACTTTCTTCGTAATTGTCAAGCTTGGTTTATCTTTTAGAGCAAGTGGGCTTTACTCCATTTTCAGCTGCACAATTAAGTTTTCTTTTGTGATTATTCATTATTCCTTATTTCGTCTTTATTTATTTCTAACAATTTTTAAAGGGATAGTTTGTCCAGTTGCATCTGGAGGTCTCCTTTACAAGTTCTCTTGTAAAAATCCAGATTACTTTGAATCAAAGCTATTTCAAATCTCCTTCAGACTGATTATGAGCCTTTCAATCACCTGAAAGAGCAGATAGTTGTGCTTGCTAAACTTAACACATGCAGGTGCTGGGAAGAACTCCAGAACTTTACTCCAGTTAATTAAGATAAGTTGCTTAGCAGCAGTGCTGATGACAAGCATTTATCCCCTATCATTGGTTTGAAAGCTTCCAGTTTAGCGGGAAGGGGGAGTTTAGACAAAAAGAATATGCTTTTTGAAGACTTTCTAGCAGTTAATAAAATATCCTACTGCTTAGATTGAAATTATGTAGAAGTTATGTCTTCTGTCTGCCTGTTGAGCCATTCCTCCATTGTGGTAGGAAATAGAAGGTAAATTGGATGCTTTAACACTGTATGTATGTAGCATTCATGGATCTGCCTGGTAGGAGGCACGACTGGATTAAGCACTTCAATCCAGTTGGTTAGTCAAAACAGATTAATTCATTAATTTCCAATTTTACCTATGTTTCTTCCCAATGGCTCATGGACCACGTGGATGGCCAGGCATAATTCTTAACACGCTTCTAAAATATTCTACCTTCTTTTCTGGTAACTTCTGAAAACAAGGACTTGCTCAATTCTGCAAGAAATCTCCAAATTTATAATGCAGCTATTGTGTTTAACCCTTAACATTTGCTTTCAAAGATGATTCTGTCTAAATCTCTGAGGAACTTCTAGTCTTTGTTTCCATAGGCTAAGGTGGAAATAGTATTAAATTTGAGGAACCTTAATCTGAAAATACTTGTAGATTTTCAGTATCTGAACCTTATTTAAGCTTTTGAATGCAGCTGCTGCTTTGCTAATTCATTACTTTTTTTGACTGTCTCCTCTGATGTGCAAATTATTGCTGAGGTATGTAACTTGACACATTCATTGTAATCCCTTGTCTTCAAAAGTATGCTTGACCTCAGAAATGCTGAGGTTCTCATTTAATTTTTTTCCCCACAAATAATTATGAAGCTAAGCCTCTTGGTCTTTGTTTTCATATTCATTAACTATCATTTAGAAAAAGCATGTTGTTGGTAAGAGCCATCTCTTTTAATAGGATGCCTTTGTTATGTTTTTCTGTCTGCACTTTTTCTTGTAATAAAGAAAAAGGCAGTATTGTTACAATATTTTTTGCTTTCTGCAGTCCATTTGAACCATTTTCTTGTGTATTGTTCCACTCTCCCAATTTCCCTTTTTCAATCCATACTAACCACCACCTCTAAAAACCAAATGGTTTTGTTGAAGATTTGCCATTCAAGAGTTAATTATTTCCATTAACAAGAAGATTTTCATTAATATGTCTGCACTTACATAGTGGGTGAGAATATAAGCACTTCACCTTTACCTTCCACCTGACTCCATTACTCTTTCCAAAACAATATTTGTTTCCTTCAGAGTGTAAGAATTAAACTTCATAATGTACTCTTGTGGTATATTTAAGCAATCTCTGAACACCTTTTTCCTTATATCGAAACACAAAAACTAATTCAAACAAGGTAATGTGAGATGACTGTTATTTGTCTCCAAGTGCTCAAACCCATTGTTACGATATTTGGCTTTTTGCATTTCTTAAATATAATAATATTCAATTATTAACTCCAAATGAAAATGATTGACAAATGGAGGCGTTATGCTAAATATAAGGATATTGTTGCATGTTCCACCAGTACAATGCTGTTGCCTGCCTTTGATGCTACAGTGCTCATGTGTCTGGAGTGTTGTTGAGCTTGGGGACAGAGGAGACTGGTGGGATTGCCTGTTCTGACTGCAGACAGCAGTGCCTTCGAATTACATACAAAACGAAACAGCATCCTGAATTGCACACTCCCGCAGTTCTATTACCATTTCTCACTAGTTCCCTAAACACAGCTCCCTCTTACCTACCTGGCTAATAAAGTGATGAAGACTCAGCATTCTGCAAGGAGTTGAAAGTTCAGGTCCCATGACAGTTCAAGCAGTCAAAGTACATTCCTGTTTATTTATCCACGTTCAACTCATTCTCCAAAGACAACTATTTATTGAAGACACTTAAGAAAGAGTATTTTATAACTGAAAGCATTGCCGACCTTCAGCATAACATTGTCCATATAGAGAAATGTCAGTGTTGGACTCTTAAAACTCTGTGGTTCCTCTTCATTTTGTATGAAAAATTAGAGGAAACAAATAGGTTCTATACTAGGTCTCAAAACCTTTGCTCATGATTTAGTTTGGAAAATAACAACTTCTTGCTATAAGGTAAGGAAACTGTTTCCCAGTGCCTTGTACATCAGAGCACTGAAGGAGTTCATTGCAAGCAAGTCTGACCATCAATTTAAGTAGATTGTACAGGTAGATATTCTATTTATTTTCTTTCTCTGGAGACTGTCTGTGAACAGGCTGATTTTACACATTTGTTTACTACAGTTAATATTTACATTATTTTTTATTTCATGTATTCTTTTGAGTAGTCACTATCCATTAAGCACTTTGCTATCCAGTATGACCAAAGGCACCACATAGTGGTGCTTTTTTTTTTCCTGACTGGTTGGATTGTCAGTATAAACTACTTCTTACTGCAGTCTGAAATTGGTTCTACTTAGTGATTATATGAGTTTCAACTGGACTCAAACATCTTTTACACAAATGAAAATTTAGTTGCTTACCTGCCTTACACAGGTATTTAAAAAGAGCATAAAAGCTCTTTAGAAATTGCAAACAAATACTTTTACATTTTAATACTTAATGCTATGTAGGATGATGTGATACTGAGACATAACAAGATTTGATGCAAAAGTTACAGACAATAAAAAGGGGAGAAATGGAGAAAGAAATATGACCATCTAATAATTGATACAAAAATGCAAAAATCCTACTATCATCACTTGACAACCAGGCATGGAGCAGCAAGGCACAGAACAGTCCTATTGCCAGTAAACTCTGTTAACCAGGCATTCACTAAGAATATTAAGGAATCTAAATTATGTAGTCAATAGAACATAAACCCATGCATAGGTAGGCAGATCAACTCCCAGCTGTTCTCTTGCTGTAAATATGAACTAGTTCCTGGCTAGGAAACCAAACCATTGTTCGGTAATTAAAGAAAAACATTTCTAAATGGAGAGGAGAAGTAGAAACTGAAGCTTTTTCAAGAACAGAAATCCTTCACTTGTTTCTCTTAGGAAACACCTATAGCTGTTTTTTCTAAAGTATGTTTGCTGGAAACTCTGGCACCTGCTGGATGCAGCTGCCAGGATTATCTCCATGGCAGATGCCTGGATGCCTTGAAAGCTCCTTCTTGTGATTCTGGGCTGCCTAGTGCAGGACTGATATTTTTTCTCCTGCTTCCAGAATCCATGAGCTGCATAACTGGTGTTTTCTCATACTTGAGATCTTCCAGTCCTGGGATACCTGGCCAAAAACATCGGAAACCATGTGCCACTGTGACATCTTAGATGAGTGAGTAAAACAACAGTCAGGGACTGAGAAATGCCAGCCTATGTTTCCTTGGGACCATACTGAAAACAGGATGTTTTCACTTAGCACTTCTGTTTTGATAATTAGGCGTTTCCAACAAAAACGTATTTTGCTAGAAAACTCCTAACCTGTTCTGTTGTGAGCTGTATTCTGAGACCAAAAAAACCCAAAACAACAACAAAAAACCCCCAAGCTAAAAGCCCTGAAAACAACCTACAAAAAATTTGACATTTATGATGAGCAACTGAAAAAATGTTATTGAAATTGAAGCTTTCATCACAACTTCTGCAATATGAATGCCACTTCTTTTACACTCTTTTTTGATGGCTCCAAAACAGTGAGTATCTGTGTTTCACTATTCATGCTTTGCAACTAATGAATCTATTGCAAGATAGAAGAGATATCCTTTTAACAACACAGGATTTTCAGAAAGCTGCCATATCCATCCTGTGTTGTTAAAATCTACTGTCAGACTGTGCAACATCTTGGTAGGAGTAATTTTGTTTTCCAGCTTCTACTCTCTTGTGTCATTTTACTTCATAGCTGTTTTATTGTACTGCATTCTGCACCATCACACAAACAGTGAGCGGCTGTGGCCATTTCTGTCACAGGAATGTATATTCAAGTGTGACCACAGACACTCCGGACTCCTTTCCCACTCAAGGCTGCTCTTCAAATATGGAAGCCTAACTATTTTCTAATTGGTTATTATTTGGAGGAGAAAATGGCAATAAATAAATAAAGGAATTTAAAGACATCTGAAAAGCAGCTTTTAAAATGCCACTTAGGTGAAAGGTGCACAGACAATACAGCTTCATGGGAATGGAACTGTTGAGAAGGAGTCCCACTAAAAGAAATTTGGTAGTTTGGAAAAGAAAAGGAAACACTCATGTAGGTTTCTGCACATTACCACTGGCATAAAAAATTAACTATTAATATGGTTTATCCTCATTATTATCAGAGGCTCGAAAGCCTTCACCAGGATAAATGCCCTGAGAGATTAAATTCCATTCAACTAGAGGACTTATGGGTCAAGCAGCTTGCATATCTGATATTTCACCAGGAAAATAATCCTGAAGTATATGACTGAGGAAGCAATAATACAGAAACTAGTTGTTTAGACTGTGCTGCCTGCTCTACTGGAAATAATGATGCGCCACTGACAGAACCACTATAAAAGTTTAAAATACACAAATGTCAGTCCTCTAACAAGTGCAAGCAAAGAAAAGGATCTTACTGACTTCAGCTTATACTTGCAGATAAGTTTAAAAAAACCAAAAAGCGAGAACATAATTTGAAGTATTTTCTCAGCTTGGTTAGATGATTGGGAAAAGTCTCTCAGGTGTTTATGGATGGCTGCCAAGTAAAAATCAAACTAATAAACAAACAATCCTCCTCCAAACCAAACCAATTCTACCTTCTGCTCTCAAACCACAGACATCATATTCATCCTCCACGAACAAAAAAATAGGACAGTCTGAAGCATATGGAATCACAATAAGGCATGGTCTTTATTCCCACAGTCATGAAACTGTGACTTTTTTAAGGTTATTCCTGGAGTGGCAGACTTTCCTAATTTAGGAAAATGAATTAACACCCACTGAAGTCTGCAGAAAAGCTCATACTGGCTTCAGTGATTTGGATCAGGATGGTAAAGCACATGCTCCTAATTCTTCTCCTTTGTTTCCAGTAAGGGCTAATTTCATCTCATTGAAGCCTGTGTAAATCCACAGTTTATGGGCATTGCTTAAGATCTGTGCTGGTAAAAATTAAATTGGAACCGATTGCCCTCAACTTGTACACCCTCTTCTCCATTATGTTGAAAATGACTTTTATGGCTTGTTTCTGATGTAGCAGGAAGGCTGTCATCTGCTCCCTTCCATTGGAGGGAGTTAGCATTGAAACATCATTTTTAGAAGCATCAGTAAGCAGCAGTAAATGCGGTTTCAACCAGCATAATTTCAGATTTATAGTGCTGAAAGGTTTTGAGTATAAAGTTTATCTGTGTAGCCAACTCCTTTGTCACAGATACTCTCTATGATCCTAAATCAAGATGAATGACTTCTTTGATTTACTATGTAATATATGCATTTTCTTCATTTGGTACTTCAAATTGCTACTATATCCAGAAATCCTGAATTTTTATAGCTGCATCTTGGATAAAATAATGAATGAATTTGCCAAGGCAGAACATAATTGATTGTGCTTGGCTTGCTAGGTAATGATATAATATAGTGTGACTCAACCTGCTGGTGCAGAACACAATCAGTATGCTGGTGGAAAACATAAAATAAACTGCTTAGATTATTTAGTGAGAACCCAATTTGCTTAGAATGACTAAAGCACAACATAGAGCTGGCAAATGAAAAGTAGGAACTTTTGAAAAATCACATAAAAATAAAGCTAAGGCCGAGACTAAAATGTAAAAAAGAACACCTTCTAAGCAAAAAATAACTCTGCCCCATGAGGGTGGTGAGGCACTGGAACAGGCTGCCCAGAGAAGCTGTGGTCGCCCCATCCTTGGAAGTGTTCAAGGCCAGGTTGGATGAGGCTTTGAGCAACCTGATCTAGTGGAAGATGTCCTTGCCACTGGCAGGGGAGTTGCAACTACATGATCTCTAAGGTCCCTTCCAATGCAAACTGTTTGATGATTCTGTGATAAATCCAACCAGATGAGGTGCAGAGAAGAACAGAGAGGTGCTCAGAGGAACAGGTAAGATTTTGGCTTGCTCTGATTAGTGAACTAGAGGAAGAGAGAGGATATGGTTGTTCTCTATTGATGTACCAATCGAGTAAAACCAGCCACAAGTAAATTTATGCTGGAAATAAGAAGGTTTCTAGTTGTTGGAGGAGTGATGTTCTGAGACTGTATCCCAAGGAGAGCAGTGGAGGTAAAAACCCTAAATAGGCTGATCTAGGAGTTTGATAAGAGTTTGTGAAGAAGATTGCATGAAATGGTTAGCTGCAGGAGAATGAGATTTTCAAACAGTTTTCTAATCAGAGGAGTAAGGGGCAGAAGGTCCAACCAGCTACTTCAGAGGTGGAACTTGATCGGTTTATTAGGACAGATGATGAGACCTTGCTTTCAACCAGAAAACCTTGCAGAGTCTCTCCTCCTGACCACTTTTTCAGTACAGCTCTTAAAGCGGGAGCCAAGGTGCCACTGTGGTCAACAGCTGACATGCACATACAGTAGAAAGACAGGCGGTCAATGAGGTTGAAAATTCTGCCTTCCTGGCTCTGTCAATGTATCAAACAATCAAACACAGGACAAAACTGAAACCTGTTATGTATCTTCTGCCTTTCAAGTGCCTGAAATTTAAGGTCTGCATTTGCAAAACTGCTTTTTTTTTTTTTTTTTTGGTCAGGTTTGAGTGATGCTGAGCACAAAGCTTTCCAACACCTTCTGCCTTTTGAGTTTCTGCCTCTAAAAGGAATTTGATTTTGCTAAAGCAACACCACAACTATTTCCAGAATTAAACTTGTCTGTATTTTATTGTGTAACAGAAGACATTTTGATTAAAAAAAATAGACTATTTTGCTATAGGTATCAAATAATGTTGTTAAGAGAGGATAACAACTTTCAGCTAATTTTAGCTAGTGTCAAACACTTTGGATTTGAAGTGTGGGGCAGAAAGAACTAGGAACCAAATTACCATGAGACAGACCTGCAAAGTAGCAGACAACCTTTACATTTTGTTCTTAGCAAAATTTTTGTATCTTGTATTTGCTTTCCTTCTGCCTGCAAAATTCTTAAAGCCATAAAACCAAGATAAAAAGGCAATATGGAAAACCAATTTTATGCTGGACTCAGAAGCTTCGAACTTCCACTGTCTCATTCATATTGATGTACGTACCACTAGTATCACAAAATCTGATTGGGGCTTGTTAGCTACTCAGTATTTTAAAGCTTTCACTTACCTAACACTTCTCTGGGCCACCATTTTAGCTATCAAGTTACCTTTCTCTTATGAATAAGTTATGGTTCAAAGCAGTTGCCTCCTGCACCCTGATGCCACTTGCATGCAATGGAGACTTGGGGGGATATTTGTGAACAATCAAGTGCCATTCCTTGCAATTGGAGACCAAATATGTGTGTATACAACACAATATTTTAAGTATTAGAGGATCCGACAGGTAAAAGTTTAACTTCAACACAAATTTGCTGTATATTTTGGCATTTACACTTAACAGGCAAGCCATTGGTTTCGCTGACAAGAAAGGACAATTATAAATCATAAATTCAGAATCAGCATGAATGAAACAACCTTGTTACTGGGCAAAAAGATTCTATGGGAGTTTTGGAAGAGTTCTTCCCTTCATGCTGCTCACCCTGGGTCTGGTCACAGCAGCTGCAAGTTACCCTGATAAGTAAAATGAAATTAGTGATACAGGTACTCAAATCTTAGAATTTGTAGCAATGAGACTAAATAAGCTCTCTTTAGCAACTCAAAATAATAAAATAAATTTGGTTTTGGTGTGGGAAGCCTGAAGTGTAAAAAAAATCTGCACTTTTACTGTTTAGATCTAACAAAGCTTGGTGGCTTCTTTGTTTCATTGTTCTGCATTGATGTTTCTTCAGACACACTGCTATCACCCACATACATTTCTCATTTCCACATACCTTGTAGTGGAAGAGGAATAATCCACAGAAGAGGCTGTACAGGTCAGCTGTGAGCAGGGAGAGGTTGACGGCAGTAGCACTGGTTTTCTTTATGACCACTGGCATAAAGCTGTAGAGGCCAAACATACAGGCACTAAAGCCAACATACAACAAGCCTGTGGAAGAGAAACAAGGAGCAAAGTGACTTTCCATAACCCGCAGAAATGACTCGTGCTGGGAAGAAGGCTGTGTATTCAGAAAACAATGAAGAATGCTTTTGCAAGGAAGTATGGATCCAAATTATTAAGATACACATATATAGACAGAGAAACTCAGAGTAACATTCTAAATACGTATGAAAACTAGTGAAAATCAAATCAGCAGTGGACATGAGGTCCTTTCTCTGTGGTTCCCATAAAAGCAGTGCTATTTTAAGTTGGTGTGAATATCTCGTGTCTGAAATACATTTGGATGAAACGATAGTAATGGTTCTAAACTAGAAGAGGTGAGGTTCAGGCTAGACACGAGGAAAAATTTTTTAAAATGAGGGTGCTAAAATACTGGCACAGGTTGCCCAGAGAGGTGGTAGATGCCCCATCCCTGGAGACATTCAAGGCCAGGCTGGACAGGGCTCTGAGCAACCTGATCTGGTTGAAGATGTCCCTGCTCATTGCAGGGGATTGGACTTAGATGACCTCTGAAGGTCCTTTCCAACCCAAACTATCTTATGATTCCTTGATTCTATGACACATCAAATTTAGTCTCTTGAGAACTCAAATGTCCCCAACACCAAGTGAGTTTGGCTGAGGTGGATGAAGCACCAAATATTTTTTGGGAATGGGTACAAAAATGAATGTAAAAGTGTTTACAGAGGAGTTAATGAGCCAGTGGATGAATACATGAGGATGGCACTCAAGTGACACAAACCCTTGTCCTATTCTGCCACCAAACCTGACAAATCACTTCACAGTTTCATGCCTCTGTTTCTCTACCACATTTTGTCTGCCTTCTTAATAAAGATTTCCAGAGCCAAGAGTAGTTCTTGCCACATGTTTACAGAGTGCCTCAGACAAATTAGATTGTTAGACACTAATATAATAAAAATACTTTACAGTAAAAATGTAATCTCATTTAAAAGCCTAAATAACTTACTGGGAAAGAATTCATTGCTTCAGTTATTACTAGATAAGTCCCAAGAGAAATTAATCAATATGAAGTTAAAAAAACAGCAAACACTTCACTCATCTGCTCTCATGCAAATAATATTTCTTAGCCTGCCGTATGCTGCAAAATTCCCAGCTGACACGTACACAAGCCCATATTTAGACTCATGCCAGCTCTTCAGAGCATGTTATTATTGTCTAAAAGTTGCAGAAAATCTGATTGTCAAAGTCCTGAAAGGAATCAGAAGTTGGGGGGAAGCCTCTATGATTTCTATCTGTTTGTTGATGCACTTAGTTAAACACTTTTTAGAAAAGCTATCTAAAGGAGAAGATCAGTCGTGACAGTTTGAGTCCCTTAGAAGTATCTGAACTGAATTGTACATTTATTTGAAACAAACACAACAGTCACAGAATGTCAGTGTGCGTACATTGATTGTTATGGCATGGTAACAAATTTGAATTTTTATTCAGAATATGGATAATCATTGTAAGAACTGCTTTTACTAACAGGTAGCAAATTTTTACGGTGTGCATTTTATATGAGTAACATAGAATCAGTCTTAGGCAGTGCTTGAAAGAATTGCTTTATGCAAACTCCACAACTCTCCTGTAGTAGGCAAATGATTGCATCAAATGGAGTGTAGCTTTGATCAACGAGAATCTGTTTGCATACATGAGCTTTAAGACAGTTCTTCTGCCAGGCTTAAATCAGGAACAGGTCAGACAGAAAAGCCATTCTGGACCCAAAGTCAGCATTCTCAAAAAACAGTCTACCAATCACCAGTTGGTTCACTGAGCTCCTGCTAGTCACTCTGGATTTAACACACATATTCAGGTGCTTTTCTGAGTTATGCTCTCAACTAACAGTATAATTTTATGGTACTACCTTCGTGTTCATATTCTTCGGCAGCCAAATACATGCACTGCATAGGCTGTTTTTCCAAAGGGCATTTCAGATCCAGTGGAAAATTTCTTAAACTGCAGCTGTCCTATCAGAGGTGAATGTAAATTGGTATTTCATTTACATCTTTAAAATACATGCAACACTCACCAACTGCATGGCCATTCAGTGGTGACAACAAGGAAACTGGAAATAACATAATACGATTTTCAGATATTACTTCTTAGAGAGCTAGTTTTCAGACTAAAAATATGCTTTAAGTCAAAGGCTTGGAGAGTCATCTTCCTCAGGTATCTCTGCAGTGCAAATGGCAGCCTTGGGAATTGCCACTAGTGCTGCAGTCCCAGGTGCTGGGACCTGTGTCTAACCAGGCACTGAGTCACTGGCACTGATTGCCTGTAGCAGGCATTGGTAAGAGGGGCTGCTTTTGCAATGATCTGCTGATTGGCTGGTCTGTGTTAAACCCTGAGAAACTTGGAACTGCCTGCTTTCAGAGGTGCTGGCATTGTCCTGAACCAAAGGCATGAAGGCAGCTCTAGGTGGGATTCTTTACACCTAACTCTGGACACATACTGAGGGTTGGTGGCCAATGAATAGACTTGGAAATTTTAGAGTGCAGGTTGTCCAACGTCTTTTAGACAGCAGCTTTAGCATAGAATGGTTTGTGTCATGCATGTTTACTGTTGCTGATGATAAAGGGAATATATTTGTCTAAATTAGATGTTCACATCACAGGTATCTAAACTTGGTGGAAGGAATCTCATCTTGTCTTTCAGTGTTCACCTTGATAGGTAAGGTCACCAGTTTTGCCTGATTGGGTGTGAATGCCTCATAAGTGTCTGAACTGGGATCACAGGATTGTGGGGTGATTCAGGTTGGAAGGGACCTCAAAGTCTCTTGTTCAAACGTGCTCAAACCAGGCTCAGCTGTGAGATCAGACCAAGTTGCTCAGAACTTGGTCTTGAAACCTCTGAGGATGAAGACTCCTCTCTGGGCAACCTGCTGCATTGCCTGCCTGTTCTCAGTGTGAAGATTTTCTCATTCGATCTCTCATTTGAAGATCTCTCATCTGAGCTTCATCCTGTTGTCTCTCATCCTCCTGCCATGCACCACTGTAAAGACCTTGGCTCTGTCCATTTGATAATCTCCTTATAGGTAACTCCCAAAGCATTCTCTTCTGCAGGCTAAGCAAACCCAAAACCCTCAGTATTTCCCCACTTCTCTTAAGACCAGGCATCTTCACACAAATGGGCAGGACCTGCCCTCAGGGATTGCTCTAAAGTAGCCGAAGTACCACCAAGACTAACAGACCTTGGAAACTTCTGTTTAAGTTCCTGAGCATGCTGGTTGAATGTTGCATGTTTTAGTCTTCGTGGTTTTGCTCCAAAAGCTATTGTTTCACTGGGATGAAATGGAATCAGTTATAATTTTTCATACTTGGAAATTTTTCTTCTTGGAATAAAGACCATTAAGAAATATTCAAACCCCTGGTAATAAAGGACACTTTCCTGGAGATTCAAACTGGTTTTTCTCTTAATTAAAACTGATGCGAGTTTATTTGTTATTATTTTATGTATCACTTTACAAAACACATCATGGTCTCACATGTAATGACTCAGAACAGTATAATCATTCTTCTTTCAATCAGGTTGTCAGCAAGTATTAATACTTAAACCTTCAAGGATTCACACAGGGTTACACTGATCTATGTCAAGTATGAAGATGATGCTACGTATCAGGGGAATTTCCAAAATTAAAACCAGGAGAGCCACAACCTGTTTTAAACATGATAGACATAACAGACTGGCTGTAGATCTTGATATTGAAAAACTATTCACATTTTACATCAGTTGAAAGGTAGCTCATGCATTCTTAATAGCATAATTATGGCAGAAGGCAACAGGCCACCTTGAGTTATTTATTAGGTTGCCTGCTGTGAGTTTATCACTATCATTCCAAAGGCTGGTGATTCAACTCTGCTGGACTGCAGGTTTGAGTCTGTTGCAGTGGGTAAGTATTCAGGACAAGGCTGTGAACACCCTGACATAGATTTGTCAACCACTACTTGACAACCTTGTATCACTGCCAACGCAATGGAAAGCACATTGAGTGCAGTGGAAGCCAGGGAAGAACACAGAACTATACATAATTGTCACCATTTAATCTGTGTTCAACTGTACTGCATTTCCAATTATTGCTCTAACAAAACAAGTAGATATCCATGATGTCCTTGCTAAGATGATCTCCTCCTTATGAAGCACAGGGATGCTTCAGAATTACTGACTAACTTTCAATGACATTTTAATGGCATCACAGATCAAGTAAGACTTTATTTTAGTAGAACATTTCACTAATATTGAGTTACAGCAGAACTCCCAAGGAAGTATAGATGACATTCACACGGATAGTAGATTAATTCACTATGACCATTGCTAGCTCCATCAGTACTAGATTAATTATGTCCCTGAGCACCTTATCATGAAGTATAAACAAACACTGATGCAATTATGCTAATTATCTCAGATTAAAGGCGGCAAAAACACTTATAGTACACAGTTGAATGTGTTTCTCCATGGATACTTTAAATTTATTTGTCATTTAGTTTTACAGCTAAACCAACAAAACTGCAAGACTTCTAGGTGCGGTGTTTTGTGAAAGATACACTGTTTTTATTAAGGTTTATGAAGATGAGAGAAAACAGTGAACTAAGTTTATGGAAATCAACAGTGTATTCCACAACTTGTTGTCTGCAAACTTACTGAGGGCACATTCGACGCCTTGTCCAGATCATTGATAAAGAGATTGAACAGAACTGGCCACAATACTGAGCCCTGGGCAACACTGCTCATGACCGGCTGCCAACTGGATTTGGCTCCATTCACCACAACTCTTTGGGCCCGGCCATCCAGCCAGTTCTTTACCCAGCAGAGAGTTCACCCATGCAGGCCACAAGCTGCCAGCTTCTCCAGGAGAATGCTGTGGGATACGGTATCAAAGACTTTACTAAAGTCTAAGTAGGTAACAGCCACAGCCTTTCTTTCATCCTCTAAGCTGGTAACTTTGTCATAGAAAGAGATCAGGTTGGTCAAGCAGGACCTGCCTTTCATAAACCCATGCTGACTGAGCCTGATCCCCTGGTTGACCTGTATGTTCCCTGGGATGGCACTCAGAATTATGTGTTCCATAACTTTCCCCAGCACTGAGGTCAGACTGACAGTCTCCAGATCCTCCTTTGGGCCCTTTTTGTAGATGGGTGTCACATTTGCTAACTTCCATTCAACTGGGACCTTCTCAGTTAGCCAGGACTGTTGATAAATAATTGAAAGTCGTTTGGTGAGGACCTCCACCAGCTCCCTTAGTACCCTTGGGTGGATCTCATCCAGCCCCGTAGACTTGTGCATGTCTAGGTGATGTAGCAGGTTGCTAACCATTTCCCTTTGGATTATTTGGGCTTCATTCTGCTTCCCACCCCTGTTTTCTGGTTCAGGTGGCTGTGTACCCAGAGAACAAACAGTCTTACTATTAAAGACAGAGGCAAAGAAGGCATTAAGTACCTCAACCTCTTCCTCATCCTCTGTCACTATGTTTCCCCCTGCATCCACCAGAGGGTGAACATTTTCCTTAGCCCTCCTTTTGTTGCCCATAGATTTATAAAAAGACTTTTTGTTGATTTTTATGGCAGTAGTCAGATTAAGCTCTAACTGGGCTTCAGCCCTTCTAATTTTCTCCATGCATAATGTCATGGCATTCTTATAATCCTTCTGAGTTGCCTGTACCTCTATCCAAAGGTCATAAACTTTCCTTTTGTTCTTGAATTCCAGCGCAAGACTGGAATTCTGAAATTAGTTAACAAGCTGTTGTCAATCACAGTATCATAGAATGGTTTGGGTTAGAAAGGACCTTATAGATCACCTAGATCATCTTGTTCCAACTCCCTGAGACATGGGAAGGGACACCCTCCACTAGGCCAGGTTGCTCAAAGGCCCATCCAACCTGGCCTTGAACACTTCCAGGAACGAGGCATCCACAACTTCTCTAGGAAGCCTCTTCCAGTGTCTCACCACCCTCATGGTGAAGAATCTCTTCTTTATATCTAATCTCAATCTACCCTCTTTCAGTTTAAAGCCATTACCCTTGTCCTATCACTACACGTCCTTGAAAAAAGTCCCTCTCCAGCTTTCTTGTAGGTCTTCTTTAAGTACTGGAAAGGTGTAATAAGGTCTCCCCGGAGACTTTTTCTCCAGGCTGAACAACCCCAACTCGCTCAGCCTGTCTTCATAGGACAAGTGTTCCAGCGGTCCAAACATCTTTGTAGCCTCCTCTGCACTCACTCCAATGGGTCCACGTCCTTCTTATGTTGGAGCACCAGAGCTGGATGCAGCGCTCGAGGTAGAGTCTCACGTGTATCTGCTCTATGCTATTAGTATTCTTTTATTTCTTCTGTTGTCACAAATAGTAAAAGAATTCTTCTAGGGACGATCCTAAATGTTGATTTGGTTTTACAGCAAATAATTTGTTGGACTAATTAGATGGGAGTCTTAGCTCATAAACTCAGCTTTCAAACTGAAATAGGAAAGTGCAATCCACTGTATAGCAAAATACCGTAAGAGCTTCATTGTGCATGATGCTACCTAAACTTGTCTAAAAGGCACAGCTGCTATATTCCACCAAGACTACTTGGAAGGCAACTAGCCATTTGCATACAGAAATGCTCCCCTTGGACATGCATTTATGAGGCTATAATATGCAGTACTGCAAGTACTGCGATTTTAAAATTTTTTTTGTTAGGTTCCATTTTATTTCATTGACAATCATTGAAAAGGTTTGGCTTCTAATGACTACCTCATTTATTTGTCCCAGTGTTGCATTGAATGTTAGAACTGGAGCCCTATTATTGTTTCACTTCATGGCTGTCTGAATATTTAACTTGTGGCATTCATATGCTTAACCTAATGGTGCAAGGAATGCATAATACAGCAATGGGAGGACAGATCATTTAAGAAAGGTTATGAGGTATGTGGTTCGACCTTTGGCAGTAACTGGCAGAAAAGTCACAAACATTGGCTCCTGTGAACCTTTGTGCCTGCCTCTCCAAACACTGGTTGTCTCCACGCCCCCTTCAGCAACTATCTTCAACGATGTAAAGTGTTTTCTTACCTATTTGCCAGTCCCAGGGAACTTTCAACAGCTCTTTGTGTTCCATGATTGCACTACAAGAGAAGTAAAAATTTAATGGAAGAGAACAGAAGTTAAATTACTTTCACTTATTCAATTCAAATGCTGGACAAAACAACATACATAACCTTATCATAAAAAAATCTCTGTAGGAACCAAACACAATCACACTTTGCTAATCCGCTCTGGCATTATCCCTGTGCCCATGTATTTGAAAGATCTTAAGGGCAGTAATCACAAGTGATAGCATACAATCACCACCAGTTTATTTCCAGCTCTCCCTGTACCTGTTCAAAGTGCCCATCCCTCTACGTGTTCAACCTTCTTCTACTCTTCTGATTTAATATTCTGAAAGCTTTTGAACTTTAATGATTAATAAAGTATCTGTTTGAGTAATTCACCCTTCAGAGCAGCTCTGCAGTTGCCAAATAAATAAATACCACAGGCTGACTTTGGGGAGAATGATTTGTTACACTTTGAGAGACATCAAATAGTCACAGCAATGAAAGTCAGGAAACAAAGCAAAGGTTTGGCTAAGCCACAAAAGTCCACTTCGAACATCATGTAAGTCTTGCATTGTACATTAACATCAAAATCCCAGATCCAGAAAATCCTAAGGTGGCAACAAGTCAGCTCTTCCAGACAAACAGACCATTGGAGATTAGGTATCTCAGGAGCTAGGTCTTCACTCAGCTAACTCCCTTCTCTGATGTGTGATTTCCAGATAACTCCTGCTGTGCAGAACTCTGCATGCTAGTCTGGAAGCTATTTTAAACAAGTATAAAATATGGAGTTACACAGATTGAAAAACAAAGTACAGAGTACAAAGGCTTGTATATGGAAGACCAAGTCTAATGGTGAAACTGCAGGAACTCAGTGCCTTCCAGATTAATCTGGTCTAGAGAGATGTATCCTGGACATTCTAATTTGCTTGCTGCTGATGTGGCAAATCTGTGTACAGGATAATAAGATTATTTTCCCTGCAAAATAACCAATGTCTTTGCATGCATAAGGCACACGCCTCTTTTATCAGCAATTCCTGAATAATATAATGAAAACAAACTCTAACGTCTCTTGTTCTCACAAACAAATGTTAATATAACTTAAATGCAGGAACGCTGCTATCATACTATTGACTACACAGTACAAAAGAATCATATAACAATATGATATGATCAGTGATGGATTATGATCTGTGAAACAAAGTCAAGAGCAAGGACAACTACTCAAAGCAAAGTCACTCCTCAAGGACACCAGTCCTTGAATTAGAGTACTTAGGTACAAATTTGTATTCTTATTCAAAACCACCGATCTGAAATATGAAAACCGATGCAAATTCCAGAATTAGAGGATGCCTACCCTCCACAGGAGATGACTACCTTTGAAGGGGAGGGTTAGAGCACCTCAATGAAAGCCACAGCTGCACTTATTTGAATGACCTTGGGGCTTAAATCTGCTCACTTACAGTTGAATTCCGCTGAAGAAGGAGCCAAAGAGTCCAATCATGCCCAGGAATTCCACTCGGCTCAGATTTCGGACAATATACTCCTCGCAAACGTTCGAGATGCCGTATAGTGTTGCTCCACCCAGTACTAAGAGATCCCCTATCAGTTTATTTTCACCTAGGAATAAACAGGGAAAAAATCAGAATGTGTCAAAACAATTATCTTTTGTCTAGAATCATCGCAAGTTCCTCCCTGCAGATTTCAATCCTCAATCAAGAAGTAGCCCATATCTGCGTTAATAAGCTGAATGCAAATGTTCTGTCATGTTAACAACGTTCATTCAATATCCCAGCAAAAACTAGCAGAGGTGAAGGGAGAGCATTATCCTTGCTGTAGATAAGATAACCTGAATCTGAAAAATTTGTAAAAAAATATAGAAACCAAGTGGCACTGTTCAGTGACTAAGCCTTTTTAGTTTATTACTGTTACTTTTTTTCTTTTTTTCAGATAGAATGTAACTCAGCTATACAGAGCAGTTTGCATCTCATCTTGAAATCTAACCAGCCTAAAACATGTCCAGTATTTAGATGTGAAACCAACTGAAAAATTCTGTCTACCTGTGAAATGAGTGAAGAAATCATTACAACTCCAATATTGACCTCATTCTCACATGATGCTGTTCGACAAGAAAGAGAGAAGGAAGGACGGGGTGTAGAGAGGGTGATGGTAGTGACAAGATTTTTAAAAGAGGTTCAGATAACACTGCAGTACCTAATGCATGCAATGAACATCGAGATGTATTTTCAATACCCCCAGGTATATATAATTACTAAAACATCGTATAATCAAAGACTGACTGAAACATTTTTAAGTCTTGGAGGCTTTTATTACTGGGGGGAAGGGAGCGCTGGAGAGAGATTTATTCAAGATCAAGTTCCAGCTTGAAAACTGAGGCCTTGACTTTGCAAGTGGATGCATGCAATTCCCTCTGCACATATGGCTTGTTAAACCATTTCTACAAGAGCTACAGCTTCACAAAGCTGTCAGACATTGCTGCAGAACCATATTCCAAAAGGCTCGGTATAATGGAATTTCCTTTGAAAAGGTTCAGTAGAAATGCTGAAGCACTAGACTGTATTTTTTTTAAAGAAACCTTGTTTTCTTTTAAAATATCTCTTGATTTATTTTTTAAAGTTCCTGCCTTTTTAGATTTTATTATTATTGACTTGTAAAATGCACACTGCAGTAAATAAAAATGGAAGCCAAACATTCTCATTCATTCAAGATGTTATTTTCAACATTTTTCTTTACGAAATTCTTTTAAGACTTCAGTTTTCATTCCAAACTACAGTGTTGAAATTTCCAGTGAGAAGAAATTTCTGAAAATAAGAATGGTCATAAGACAACAGACCAAGAGTTTATTTATCCAGTATCCTGTCACCAGCACCGGCTACAAGCACCAGAAAAGTATAAATTGTTTAGGAACAAATAGAAATGGGGTAAAATTTAAACTACTCCCAGTAACACTCTCTTAGCCTCCAACATTTTTCAGCTCAGGAGATGTGGCTTCTGTTTATTTAGCAAACATCACTAGATTTCTCTATCATGAACACATCCAGTCTGTCACCGAATTTCTGTCCTGCAGGTACCTTGACTGACAGCATGTTTATATTTGACTATTTATCTTTTTAAGATTTGGTACATATTTTCCTTTTAGCCTTCTTTTGCAATCAGGCACAGAATATGCCCTTAATTCAAAATAAGCATCAGCACTTTACAAAACCTCTTCATATGCCTGATGTATTTAGTGTTCCACAGTGGCTCCAATCAACCCTCACTGAGCTCATTCATTTGGTATTTATTACAGTTACTCACTGACACTTCGGGGAAGTACTACCAAAAAAGCTTTTGACCTTAGAGCTTGTCTGTGCTGAACTATTGAGACAAAAATATCAACCTTTTGCATCTGCAAAACAAAAACGGCTCAGAGGCTGAGCGTTTCCATAGAGATGGGATGGCCCTGAGCACCACACCACGATGGCTCTCCCCAAAGTGCACTCATGCTTGTAGGGTGTGAGCCTCAACCTTCAGGGCTTTCACAGAATCATAGAATCATTTTGGTTGAAAAAGACCTTTAAGATCACTGAATCCAACCACTAACCTAACACTGTCAAGTACACCTCTAAACCGTATCCCTAAGAACCTAATCTACATGTCTTTTAAACACCTTAAGAAGAGGAAGCCAAGACCTGGCCAGAGTACAGGTCTGCCCAGCCCAGTCCTCCTCTGGCACTGGGCAGCACAGGGTGGCTGAAGAAAACGTAAAGAAATAGTGAAGGACAGAGGGATTTTTATCTGCCAGTTCTCAGTAGACTAGGGATTTTCTGAGAAGGAAGTTGCATTAGACAGTCAAACTTAATAGATCTTGAGGGATTCTTCATTAATTTGTGTAAAGTCTGTATATTTTTGGCCTGCTATTATATTTAAAAGTACTTCATGTTTTTACCTTTTAAGCCTGATACTTCAAAATTACCTTGAGCATACCATAATTTTTCGATTGTGAGATATTAAGAATCACTTTGTACTGACCCTCTCCATACGACTGAAGACTTTGTGTACCTTTACCGTAATCTGTCTCTTTCTTGCCTTTTCTGAGAGATGAAAAGTCCCAGTCTGCACACAGTCTCATCACCCTGAAGCCATTTTATGCCCTTCTCACCTTTCTCCATTCCTTCTATAGGCTTATTTTCTGGTTGTTTCTTTCTTGCACTGACTAGAGTAATGCTCAAGAGGTTAGCACATCAAAACTTTATATACTGGCATAAAAATGTTTTATACTATTTTTTTTTTGTTTCTTTCCTAATAATTCCTAGCATCCTGTTTGTCAAACGCCTTTTCCTTGCTTCCTCAAGAGGCTGACATCAGAACTTTCCCCCAAGACTGACATATTTTCGTGGATGTAAAATCCACATGCATTTACTGGTTTCATCGCCAGTGAAATATGTATCAACTGGCTAGAGGCATTCTAAAGAATTCTAGGTTAATACAGTTGTATTTGACCAATTTAATAGTGCAGGTAATTTTTTTTAAGAAACACAAAACATAGTTCGGCAAAATAGGTTTTGCATTAATAATTGTTAGCATATTTAATGTTCTCTGGAAGTAGAAGACTTACAGTCCAGAGAGGAGTTAATGTTTTGGGGACTAGTTATAGCACTATAGTGTAACATAAATCATTTAAATATGAACTACGTTCTGACACAATTACTTTTCACACTCTCACTAGGCCACTTTGCCACATATTTACCTAAATCCCCAGCACTAAGAGTTTTTTGCTTGTTTATTTGGTTGGTGGTTGTCTTCCTTCCTTCCTTTCTTTCTCTCTCTCCTTCTTTCTTTCTTTCTCTCTCTTTCTCTTTCTCCCTCTTTCTCTCTCTCTTTATCTTTCTCTTTCTCTCTCTCTTTCTCTTTGATTTTCATTGTAATTACTGATATTAATAATATCTAAAAATCAGTCTCAATGTGTCCCATCTTAGACTAAACATATTCTCTTATTAACAGGACTGACGTGACGGTTTTTCAGAGACTGTAGTAAGCTAAAGCTGTGAAGTGCCTTGAAAAATCTGCATGAAACACTTAAGACCTCTGTGTAAGGGACCCCTGTGTATTATGAGAACACAAGTACTAAGGTACCTCAGGGATATTAGTTCAAGAAAGTGCTATTTTAAGGTATACTTGGCATGTGAGAGAGCACAAAGTACTTGATAGTAATTGCTTTTCCTATTGAGTAATATGTAAAACATAAGCCAGGATACAATAGAAAGAGGTAAACTACCATGAAAGCATGTCTGCACATTATACCTAATTCCTGTAGACAGTTTGGAAAATACCTGTTAATCTCTCAGTGACGCACTTCAAATTCATGTTCCCTTACTGTAAGAGTTAGCAGACTAGATTGCTGTAGGCAGTATGTGCCTAGCAGAGCCTTATGGAACTTCTAGTCTAGTAAATAGTATGGTCCACAGGGGCACACAGATGTCTACATATCTTGTCCCATAATATAGAGGATAAACAGAAGAGTTTACTGAGGACTAATGCAGCAGCATTGCTTTTGGTGTATTCCTTTCTTTTGTTTACCCGGTCCTAGGAAATATCCTATAAATGGTGTGGAATCCCTTAATGAAGAGTTTCAATACTTTATTTTGTTTTGCTGCCAAGAATTCTTTTTATTTGTAGATTTTTGATACATAGTTTTACCCCTTCAGATAAATTAAACCAGTTGATCTATTTTATTGTTAAATACAACATAATTAATAACATCATTTTGCCACTTGAAGTCTCTCTGCATAGCAATAAGCAAGGACACAGTTTTTCATGTGAAGTTCTGAATTAAAAGGCAATAATGCATATTACCAGTTGTTTTTTTTTTTTTCTGGACACAGTTACCTAAGAGCTATACCCATGCTTTAGCAACATCTAATACCTAATTACTGCCGTAGTGATTATTATTCGTGCTTTAGTAATATCTAATAATACCTAATTATTACAGCTGGATGGCAAAGTGTCAGTGCTCTTCAACCTGTTCCTAGTCTGCTGAGGTCCATTGCCCCACACGCTCCTGCCGCTCCACAGCTCACCCACCCTAGTGCGCTACTCTCTAGATTACTGGAACACAGGATGCTTCCTCTGCAGCCCAGGGCTGAAATCCCAGTCCGTCTGAAATCAGTCATTCCCAACGCAGCTTTGGCTGGCTGATTTCACAGTACAGAGTATATTCTTTCCTTTTTAGCTGGGGCAGGGCTATTTCTGGAGGAGACCAATGAACTAAAAGTCTCCTTTTAGGATAAAGGACAAGGATAAAAGGGGGCAGGGAGATGCGGTGAGCACTGTCACAAAGTTCCGTATTTTATTTAGTAGCATCTCAGCAAATGCAGTTCCTACAGCACTTGCATTTGTATTCAGAAAGCTGAGTCAAGAATTTTAAATCCCAGTGTATTATGCTCAGCTCACAATTCAGTGCTTTTAATTAAGAATGAAAACTGTGCCTAATTGACAATCTTTGAAAAGAATTTCCAGCCTTCCCACATCATTTGGGTTGGCACTAGAGAAATCAATGTGACAGAGGAAGTTGATCAATGAAATCTAACTCTGTCTAGTCTGCATTAATAATTATACACACATTATTCATATGATGCCGCACACAAAAAAGAACATTTTACACACAAGAAGGTTCTTTTCAATAATGACGCAGGCAAATCCCAAACCTTTACCTCTGAGACTGTGTTCAAAACTCAGTTGGTACAGTTAGTATGTAGGTTCAGTTTCTTTTCATATCTACCCAGCAACCCTGCCTCTTTACAAAAAGGGAACAATGTTGAAGAGAAGTAAGAGCACACAGCAGACATGAGAGGTGCTTATGACTCAAAGATGTAGGCAATTTGGAAAGGAAGCAACTGAGGTTTGCAGATGAACAACTAAGCCAAACCAGAATGAAACTACAAGTATTTAGCTTGTTCCTCTGTCTCCCCAACCTGCACAGAGGGTGACCTGCCTTCTGGACACAGGGTCCATGACATCTGTTTGCAGCAGTGTTGACTTCCAAGTGCCGACCCATTTTGGTTCACTATCCCTTCTGACAATGAAGCAACTTTGAATGGCACAATGCTTTGAAGGTACAGGTTTTGTTTTTGTTTTTTTTTTGTCCCAATTCGGCATGTTCTGGTCAATGGTTTCTCTGAACAGAACCTGGTCATACAATCATTCCATCCTTACTCACCTGCTCCTTGCTGTCTCCCAACAAGGACATCTGCTCCTGCCATGCAGCCCATGCCCAGAATGCAGACCACGATCCCAATGAAATGTACTGCCTTGTATCGTACCAGTAAGAAGAACCAGGAAAGCAGTATCACCACTGGGATGACAAAACAGTCTAGGAGCTGTCAAGAAAGAAAGGAAAAATCAACAAATCAACCTGCTAACACTTTGACCTAAAATACTAGGATAGATTCCAGCAGAGGGAAGTAGTGTTATTTAGTTAGTAACAGCACTTTCTACCAGCCAGAAAGTGTATTCAGGTGGTTATGTTATTCATCAGACAAAGGATAAGGCTATTCTGTTCATGACTATTCCACGAATTCAGGAGAGCTGTTGCTCTATGGTAACACCCAAAAGCACTGCCTTGCTCTTGGATTGAGATGCATATTTCAAATCCATGGGAACGAAACCTGGGCCAAAAGAGAGCCCCACCACTCCATCTGGTCCTCACCTCTGGTGATTAACAGACAAAAACTGATGGCAGTTTTCCTGCAGTCTAGACATATGCTTTAATTCAGACATTTCAGGTCCAATTAGGAGGAATGCTCATAATGCACAAGTTCATCAGATTTATTAAATCTGGCCATATAAATCAAGGGGTTTCTTCATGCAGAATACTTGTGAAAAATCTGCCCCCCCTGTGGGGACTGTTAATGCCTTGAAAACACAGTCCCATATGCCTCTGAAGGAAACAAATAAACAAACAAACAAACCCACCTTGCCTGCAGTGCAAGAAGCTCAGTCTTCTTGTCAACAGACCTTGGGTAAGAGCTTTCTCAAAGAATTGTTATGAAATAAAATATTAGGTTTTTTTTCTCTTGTTGTTGTTTGTTTATTTTATTTATTTCCCCACCCCCCGCCCAGAGGCTACCAAGAAATAAACTCAGAGAACCCACAAGAAAAGAAACATGCCAAAAGTTTGTGAGAGGACCGTGAGATTTTCAAATTAAAATATATTTTAGAAACTACCAGTATGTCACCAGGAAATAAAAATCCTGGGTAAGAAACACACAAAGAAACTTGACTTTAATCCCACTTCCTAAAGGGATATAGATAATTAAGAGTTGTGACTCTGTGAACTAAAAATACGATTTAACAAATTGTGCAGGGTACACTACTGTTCAATGCCAATTGATACAGCAGGAACCAGAGCTCTACGACTGCGCATCTTTTTCCTAATGAAAATGTCTGCAACATCCAAAGCAGGAAACTGTGTCCATAATTCTGGAAAACTGCTCCAGATGTTGTTACCTCAATTTTAAATTATGCAATTTATTTTTCTTCCCTTTGGGCCTATTACATCCTACTTGCTCCCTCAGTGTGATTTACCGCTAAGCACACTAAGTATTACCAAATAATGATCACATCCCTTTTAACTTTTTGTCTATGTGTTATCTGAAGAGAAAGCCTTTTTTTTTTTTTTTTTAATGATTTCAAGAATTTCAGTGCTTAAAAAATTATTCTTTACATGTGAGACACCTGTGTAATAAATACTAAATTTGAGGGATCAGCAAAAATATAAAAGCCAACTTTTGGATTATGGATAATTTCCCTGAAACCTTGTTGGAAAAACAAGAATGTGCAGTGGAAACTCATCTATTTCAAAGATTCTCCAGACAGTGAGTGGTAAAAGCCTTTGGAAGAGAACTGGTTCCACAGCAGGACCACACTCCTCTTTGGGGGCTCAAGCAGTCCCAAAGAACTGCAGAACAGATGAGTGAAATTACAAATAGGAAAGGTCAGTGTTAAAAGCAGGTTCTGCATTTAAAATGAAAGCTAATAATCTAAAAGGCATGGTCAAGCCTCTCTAAAGTGAAAACTTCCTCCGGCAGTCCTCAAAATGCTGTCCTTCACAGACTAAACACAAAAAGGGACAAGGTCTAGAAGAACTGCAATAAGTTCCTTTGTCTGCATGGGACACCTGCTTGGCCTCTGAAGAGCCTGTAACCTGAACAGCATATGACACAGCCAACACTCAGTGACCAGTCTTTGCAAAAACATGCATATACAAGACACCACCTACACAAGAACTACTTCAGAAGTCATGCTGCTGGGAGGAAGGCAGCTCTTGGGGCAGGGAGGGGTGGTGGCAGAACTAGGACTACTGAGCATATGCATTATATCCTGGCACGTGTTGCAGGCGAGGTGACACATGGCCTTCTCCTGCCACTGGAAGGAGGGACGGGGCCCACCTAGCCGGCACAGATGGTCAGTGCTGCATAGATAACATCCCCTGCACATTCCTCATGCACTGTGGATTTCTGTACCTTGCCAACACATCCCTAGCACATACCAGCGACAGGTGGCACATCTGAGGGAAACTCACTCTTCATTGTAACCTATGGGATGTGGACACAGCGCAACACCTGCCCTCTCAATCCACAGCTCATGTCAGAACTCTGCAGGATGGATGTGTGTTCATCATTAGCTGCATTGACACACAGTGCACCCATCATCTCTGCTAAAGATGGAGGGAAGGTGGTGCCAAGCAGCAGACAGTTATTCATTACATTGCTCACAGCTATCCCTGAAGGTGTGAATGCCTCTATTCCACCCTCCAGTGCAGTACTGAACAGGTGAGCTTAACTCACAGTTTTCTGACCTCATCACAGTTTTCTCTACTTGAAGTGTGGCTACAAAGAAGATGAAGGCTCTTTCTTCACCAGAAGCTACATGAAGAAGACAAGGGACAATGGGTATAAGTTGCACTGGAAGAGGTTTCATCTCAATATAAGAAATATTTTATACTGGGAACAGTCAGTCACTGAAACAACCTCCCCAGGGATGTGGTAGAGTCCCCACCACCGGAGATGATCAAGGTGCAACTGGACAGGGTGCTAGATATCTAGGATCCCTTTCCCACAAAAGGTTGGACCAGATGATCTTTGGAGGTCACTTCCAATCTGGGTTGTTCTGTGAGTCTAACAATTGGTAATTGGCATCAAAATGTGGAGAAGCTCACATGGGCAGGCACCTGTATCACCTTGGAGAAAGCAACCAAAATCTGCCACCAGGAAGAGCCACCTTTTACCTGGCTCAGTACACATGGCTTCCCTTCCACACTGTCCTCCTCGAGTCACCAATAACCAGTAGGTTATACCAACTCACTTAACTTTGCACTGAAGAAGAGAAGAGGCACCCCTACACTTGACTTGAGCTGGATGTGAGTAAAATAGGGCCAGCCAGAGGTAATGCAGTCTGCCATCACCTTTTTCAGGCAAGCACCTAAGATTTGAGCACCCTCTTCCCCGTACATACATGTAGTGCCCAGAGACAATTGTGCCCAAGACAGAGCACAAAGCCTTATGCAACAGCTAAGCACAGAGGTGTTTTAAGAAACCACTTGTTAAGTAAGACGGTAAGCATCTGCAAGCATTTTTCTTTTCTGTGTGAAGGTGAGTGAACCTCAGTCATCACTGGATCAACTATTTGATTTTGCACAATCGGGAGCTCCAGTCACTCACTCAATGTTTAAGAATAAATTTAAAAATATGAAGATGTTACCTTTCAGCCACCAACTACTGTCTCTCAAGAGACACTGAGTAACTCAGCGGGTACTTCTGAACCCTGACATCTGGAACCCCTTGCCCACCTATACACACAGTACATGACACTGCATGTTCTTTGTGGGACAGGAGCTCTGACAATGGCTGCTTTACTTACTCCAGACTAAGCACACAAAAAAGAACATTTTCTTGAGAATATGAGACATATTATGGTGGTAGTGTGATTTCAATAGCCAGTTATAAAAATTGTTTTTACCTGCAGCATGTTTACTTCAAGAGGCAAATTCCCACTAACAATCTTTCAGAGGAAGATTTTAAAAATTCCTCTCATTCCATAAATATTTAAACATATCTATGCTTTTCAGTATGTGAAGATGTGTCTTTTAACCATTAACATGAAGGGATGCATGAACAGAACCTGCTACAAACAAACAATGCTGACAGTAGCTGGAAAACACTCTTTTGGGGCTCTTAGTCCAAGGTCTAATCCACAAATTGCTATTTGGAATCTTGCAGCATCAATAGATGTAAAGATTAAATGTAGGTAATGTTCACTGACATTATACAGTTTTTGAATTGTGCTTAGTCTAATTAAACAATGGGCTAGACAGAAATAAATTAGGTTATTACAATACAAGCAATAAGACAACCTAGTGTACATTGCCAATACTGTTTTTAGGTATTGCTTTACATTTCAGTTCTCCAGGGCTAAATTTGCTCTGCCTTTCTTTTTTTCATTAAACCTGCCTGCTAGAAGAAAAAAATGCATACATGTTCTACAGACAAAAGACAAGAGATTATGGATTACCTGATTTGCAATAGAGCCTTCTTCTGTGTGTTTTTTGGTTTTTTTTACTTTCTTTCTTTTGTTTGTTATTAGTTATTTCAGCTATCAGGAAAAAAAAACATTATATCTAATTGCAATTTTTCTGACTATAAAGTTTTTACAATAACAAAGATAAATTATGCTTAGCTTGAATTTCATTTATAGTACATAAAGGTCAGTTGTTTACCAGTATTTCCCTAAGAAACATTTTCGATGTTTTCCTTCTTTTTAATTGCTTATTCAAAAGGTACTGCCTACACCCTGACATTATGCTGAATTAATAAGTGACCTGATTTTAATCAATTTTCCTGTTAATTACAGAAGTTTTCAGATCTCACTAAACTAAAAGAAAACATATTTCCTATTTTGCCGTGGGAGGATAATAAAACTGATAGGAGTATGTGGTGCAGATCACGTTCTTTGATGCTGACGTGTTTGTCTGTGTTTTTCTTCAGTCGCAGCTCTGAATTGGGCTACTTTAGAAGGCAGGATACAAAAATGTATAAACTATTGATATACCCTCCTCCAGAAACTCCTTTCTATTATAAAAGCGCTGTGTTGTTGTAGAGACTGAAGATTATTATTTAACACTAAAAGATATCACACTGCTTCTAAGTCTGTTGATGACACGCAATGTTGAAATGTATTTCCTCATATCACTTGTTTGTTAAATTGCATTGACTTTATTATACTAGTGAATAATAGACAAACACTCTCTTGCTAACAGTAAATATCAAGTCTCTGATCTCACAAATTCAGCAAGAATGTAGTGTTAGTCATTGGAAAGGAGACCAGACAAGCTTTACAAGAAAGGTCTGAAACACAGAGGGTAAACTGCTGATCTGCAGCAGTATCAAAAAAGAAAAAAGCTGGTCAGCAAATTTCCTATGGGAAGAGCTGAGCTGAATCTCCCTTTTTAAACATTCATTGTTTTTTTTACCCCCCAGTTATAAGCCCTTTTTTCACATTAGGGGTTTCTCATTAGTGCTGCCCTCCAGCAAATCATGCAGAGAATCAGCTGCACCCCCTACTAAGCCCATCTCCAGAGCAGAGGGATCAGTAAAATCCATGTCATACCCATCCAACGTTGTACCTGTGATGGCTACTGAATTTCAGCATGCAAACTGCTAAGTTTACAAAAACAACAAAGGCTATACCCAGCAAGAAACACACCTTCTGACATTTGCTTTGTTTTTTTCAAGGGAAGAAAGGGTCTGCTGCCCATTTGAGCACTCTTTCTATTCGAGTTTCACACTACTTTCACAACAGCACACACACTTGATTCAGCTGTACCAAAGCAGCCGTGATATGAACCCTCACGGAGCTGGTTGCCGGCTGCCAGGGGAACTGCGTCATGATCACGCTGCCCTGCGACCGAAAGCTTCTACAGGGAAGGTGTGGATGCTGCCAGCATTTCTGACAGCGTTATTTCAAGCAATTAAAATAAAAAAGCAGCATTAATTTTACCTTTCGTGTTTCTCATCACAATTTAATCACTTCCTTGCACAGTTTTATATAATCAGGGAATTATTGTAAAAGCTATTAATTTTTTCACGGTCCAAAATGTAGGGTACTCCAGGTAGGGAGACTGGTAAAAGAATCAGTTAGTGATGTCATTTGTTTAAAAAAAAAGTTTCATTTCCATGACATGGAAGAAACAAAAGCCAGAAGAATGCTCCCAGTCTGAATCCTCTTTCAAACAGTATTATGCCTACAAGATCTCTTATTTTTGTCTTGGAGCCACATGGCTCTTCTATAAATGTACGCATCAATTCCTTTAATCTGTTCTCAGGATTTTCTCTTTTTCCCTGAGGACACAGAAGCTCCCTCAAAACCTTCACTACTGGAAGACCTTGACTTCCACCTGACTTGAACGCATCAACACCCAAGATGAATAATATCCCAGCTTCAGCTTTCTGTGTACATAGAAGGAACTCAGTGAATTCTTGAAGTTACGTTAAATGGAAGGTGGTGATCATATCCATCCCACAGTTCCTCTGCTCTCAACTCTCTATCCATGAACACAGTCTGCTACCAATACATCTCGACTCTTAAAAAGAAAACAAAAAAATCAACCTTACAATGTACCACTTCATCCTCTCCTCTTGTTACATGCACTCCAGCTGTGCCTGTACATGATCTGCTCAAACACCAGGAAGAGTTACCAACAAACTGATCACTGAAATGGCCTTTAATTGCCTTCCTCTTCTGATTTTACATAGCACTGTCAGAAAAAGATCATTCTAAGACAGCAGACAGCTCTGCCAGCAGTCACATGTTTCTGCAGAAAAAAAACCCCACCCTATTTTCTGCTTTGCTTCTCTCTAAGTGAGATGACTGGATATGAGCTTCGAAGACCATTTTCTCAGTGTTACTTATTAGAAGCTCCTCTATGTCACCAGCTGCTGTAAACTATGCAGGGGATTAGATCATGGTCTCGGAAAACCAACCTCAGGATGTACCTCTTTGTTTCCTGCAGAAAAACCTCTGTTTTTGCATTTCACCTGTAAGAATATGCAAAATGGGCACATAATGCGAAAAGTAAGGGGTACAGCTCCACAGACCTCAATAAGATTTTGCATATTTATGTTAGTAAAAAATGTAGCTCGGGGTAATTTTGCCATTAGAGGCGAGAGCTCTGGAGACTGAGAGCTTAGCTGACTTCAAATTCACGTAGAGAGACTAAGGACTCTGTAGAGGCTGCTCTGCGAACCACAGATATGTAACACAGCTAAAAGTCAGAACAGCAACTTGAAGTGCAATAATAAATCAGATGCAAGATACAGCCCACAGACTCTCACAGTATAAATGTATGGTGTGCAGCACTTCTCCACAATGCTGATCTGTAAACCTTATGAACATTGCAGTATTGCCTCTCTGCACTGAAGCATAACAGGAAAGTATGGTCAGTATTCCATGCATAGGATGTGGGGAGGAAGGGAAGGAGTGGAATTTATCTCTGTTTTTGAGATATTCCAAGCGAGTGGGCACTGGACAAGGTAGATCAACAACTTCAATACTGTACATCCCCTCCTCCTCACCTTCTAGATTTGCTTCAAAACGATCTCAAACCTTCTACCTCAACATACATTGAGTCCATAGGGACCAAATACAAAGTAAAGTCTATTGCCATCCAGCACTCCTATAGTAAGCACTTACTGCTGACTCCTTTCCTTTTCTGGTGGCAGTTGTTGAGGTATGAAAACTGCCAGAGGTAATTGGAAGTATGATGTACTGCTGAGCCTCATAGTGATCTGAGAGTAGCTGAGAACATCAGCATTGTAGTTTTATTGTCTGTCTCCCAGTGTCTATAAATCCCAGCTTTTACTACCTTTGTTTCCATCATGCCAATCAAAGGCTTGATTGCCCAAGGAATAAATTACCAGATAAATCACTATTTGGAAACATAGCTCTCTCTTTGACAGCATCTTATTTCTTGTCACATCGCATGCATATTCTCCAGTGCCACTATGCAAGGCACTGCAGAAATAGCCCAGATTTTATGTGGTGTCATAACACAGAAAAAGGATAGTTTTACCTCTAGACAGCGCAACACAACAGGGTAACATGCAGATGGACAGAATGGTCTGTTGGAGAAAGGTGAGCTAATGAACATGGGGACAAGGTGGGGGGAAGGGAGAGGTCAGCCTGCCTCATACTGCAGATTGGTGTGATGAGAAAGTGCTTCCCTGGCAGGAAAGGTTGCAAGCACTGGCATCGTAACAGGCTTAGTGGAAGATGTTATGGACTTGGTAGAATATATGTGTGCACTGAACTGTAAATGCAGTTGTGGCAGGATGCAACACCCCCCCCCCCCCCCGCCGCCACCTCCTTCCTTCAGTATGGAAGGAGTGGGCACATCTCCCTCTCTCTCTGCTACTTGAGCCTAACAGCATTTTCATGGCTGTGGGAAGCTAAGATGGGGTTAACTCAAGCCTCTTCTGCGGTCTACTATTTTAACAGCTATGACTTTATGTAAAAGGTGGCGCTACCCTTGCAGTTTGGTAAGCACTCCAGGCTTTCTGTAAGCACTTGAGGCATACTAAGATCATACCTAACAAATTTAGTTCTTCAGGGTACTTTGATATAGGAATACTTAGCTTTTGAATTTTAAAATGGAGGCAGGTGTTTAGGCATCTGTCTCCATCAATACAGAAGCACTCTGGGCATGCAAGTTCTTTCAGAACTTAAAGCTACCGAAGAAGCAGCAACCTGAGAGGTTAAAACACACGTTTTCATGTCCCAGGATTATGCTCTGAGCGGCAGTTAAGTACACATAGACCAGGGGATGTTAGATGTCTATGCCATTTTAGGTATGTAGACAGCAAGGCGTGAGTTTCTTGGATTGTTCTGTTAAATGTAGTTTACCCTGGATTGCACTGCATGTACCTAAAGGGTACCTTGGATTTCAGCCTTAGCAATTGGTTTATACCTCAATGTCTGAAACATAAACAGTGCATTGGTTTTCAATCTATTTTTTTTTTTTTAATGTCAACTACTTTATAAGGGAGGTCTTTTATTTTTAGTTGTTTATCATTATTGGTTGTGTTTTTGTTTTTCATCTTGTGATGGAACTGAGTGCCACATTCTCGGACAGCAACTACAGAGTACATGAGGATTTGAAATACTCAGCAGCACATCCAAAAGTAAAGGTTAGGTACCATATTCATCTCTGATTTATGCCTCTGTGTGTCCTCGTTCACTGTAGTTGTGAAGGCATCCAGTGAATGACATATAGGAAGGTTTATAAGAAAATTCTGTTTTCCCAGACCAAAACCAAAATGGATTCTTAAAGAAAAGTATAGGAAAGACTTGGGTGTGAAACAGTGGTGAAAAGTAAGGCACCATTGTCAGTCTTTTCCTGGAACCATGATGAGATAATGTCAATTACAAGAAAACAAACAAAAACCCCCAAAACCAGCAAAAAACAAATAATAATAATAATAAAAAAGAGCATAAACTAGAAACTTTGACAGTCTTAAGAGTTTAAAGCTCCTTGGGAAATAAAGCTGTTGGCTGCTTAGAGTTTTTTTGTAGAAGCAGAAGTGCAAATCAATTGCAATAAAGGTATATTTTTAGATTTAAACTTTGGCTTTTTGCTGGGAGCAGCTTAATGTTTCTGTCTAAAAGCACCACAAGCCCAGTACGCTTGCATGTTAGTTCTGCGTGACGGAGTAGAGACACCACGGTTAAAAAAAGTATATACTGTAAAACTGATTTCCTACTGAAATGGTCCATGTACCACCACTATAAAAATACTGCAAGATTTTTCATTTACTGAAGTGATAATTTCAAAACCTCTTCTATTCTTCACATCAAAAAAGCCTTAGTGTAAAGCCTCTTGAGAATAAATTTCCCCAGAATTGACTCAAGGGGCTCAATTCTCAGCCAGTGTGGACATCAGCACAACTCCCACAGCCTTCAGTCAAAGCTGTGTGGATTTTTGGTAGGTAGCAATGGTTTCTCAGGTCTCTATTCTGAAAGGATTTGAACACTTCTTGCTACACGCCAGTGAGGATTTATAGGCTCACAGGTAGTGCTCTTGCAGGATCACGCCTTTCGGATAATGCTCCCGAAAGACTGGACCTGTTTGCTTCTTCACAAATCAGATTCTAGGAAAAGCTTGCTTTTTTCATCTTACTATTTCCATTTCTTCAATCTTCATTTCATACCATTACACACTTTGATCAACACTGTTTCAGGCTGAATAATCCTCTGAGCTGCTTCTGCTTCGTCTTTAAATGAAAAAGGGTGTTTGGCTACATTTCATAAAATGTGTCATTTGATTCAACATCTTAATGCATTACCTCATCCTCATCCCATTCTCACTGTACCTTTGGGCTTGTCTACACTTAGAATCTCATTCCACTAAAGGCATGAATTTAAAATGCAGCAGGTATTCCCAGTCATTCCACGTGCATCTGAGAAATACAGGACAATTACTGGAAAAGGAGACAACTGCATTAATTCCACTCCTGGAAAAAAGCTTGACAGCATTTGAGCTTCTACCTCTTCCTTCTTTCAAGCTGCATGGAAAAGAGACCTGAACTATGTTGTAATATTGATGTGGAAGAGGTCTAAAATAGACATGACATGGTCTGTGCTCTATGACAGTTCTCCTGTTACACCCTTCCTCTCTCTCTCAGTCTAAAAAGGCTCTTTTCAGCTAACAAATTCCCTGTTGAGACACCAGCAATGCCCTTGAACAATCCTGCCTGCTTCCTCCTCATGCTGTAGTTTTTGATCTTCTATACCAGGGGTGCCAAACTCATTTTCACCAGGGGCCACAGGAGCCTCGTGGTTGCTTTCGAAGGGACGAATGTAATTTTAGGACCATATAAATGCAGGAGTAGTTACATTTATATGGTCCTAAAATTACATTTGGCCCTTTGAAAGCAATCACAAGGCTGATGTGGCCCCTGGTGAAAACGAGTTTGACACTCCTGTCCTACACTAAAGGCCGTGCTCATTGCAGAAGATTGGGAGGTTTTGCACCTTCTGGAACTGTTGTGTCCTGGGTCCAGCCAGATGAACCTCTGAAACGTGCTTGTTGGTGGCTGTGGAAGATGGGATTTAATGACCTGGATTGTCTTGTTCAGTTTGCTATTCCTGCTTGCTATGGAACACACAAAAGGAACAGTTCAGTTTTTGCTTTTGTCTTCAACATTTTTAGTAGCTATAAAATCAGACAGTATGGATTTATGCTTAACACTGTACTCAGTAATCTGATTTGGAAAAAGTGTTAAAAGGAATATTACATTGCCTGGGCACGTTTCAAAGCATTCTCAAACCAACATTCTGATGGCTGAGGCATTTGTGAACATTTAACATAAACTTCACATTCAGATTCCTTGAATTCATGGTTTTCTTCTATTTTTGCTTCGTATTCACCTAAACAAGCTCAGTGTTTTTCAATATCACTCTTCAACTATGGATGAAGTATATTCCTAATTAGATTTGATTCTGCAGAACATTATCTGGTGGTCCTCTATTTCACTGTCTCTGAAGCAAACTTCAGGTAAATAAAGTGTAAAATACACTGAACACTACCTAGTGTTGCCCAGTTATTTAGAGATAATGTAAAAAGGGAGTAGGTTTGTTTTAGAACAACTAGCAAGGAAGTATGCAATGATTTCCCAAGACAGATAAATCCCAGTCTCTTAAAAATGTTTCTATTATTAACTTTTCAACTTCAATGGGAAAAGTCCTGATTCTTTTGTGTTTGCATTTAAAATATACAGGTTGGATCTTTGGAGAAATCACTATCCTAACTTCTGTTCACTGCACATATGATTATTTTAAGGCAGAGTACACTATTCAATAGCTGTAGCTAAGTTGTCATAAAACATAACACATCTAACTACTTGCACTGAAGTAAGACTTCATTGTAACTACATTCATTCTACTTAATAACAACTTCTGCACTCAGATCTATTTATGGAATCCTAAAAATCCTGTATTGGGTTTACATGGCAAGATTTTGGCAGGGGGCCGCTACAGGGTGGCTTCTGTGAGAAGCTGCTAGAAGCTTCTCCCATGTCCAATAAGGCCAGTACCAGCCAGCTCCAAGGTGGACCCACTGCTGGCCAAGGCTGAGCCCATCACTGACAGTGGTAGTGCCTCTGGGATAACACAGATAAGAAGGTGAAAAAACCCTGCACAACAGCAGCTGAAGAGAGTTGAGTGAGAATATGCAAGAGAAACAGCTCTTCAGATGCCAAGTTCATTGAAGAAGGACGGGCAGGAGGTGCTCCAGGTGCCAGAGCAGAGATTCCCTGCAGCCCATGGTGCAGCCCATGGTGAGGTCCACGGTGGAGCAGAGATCCACCTGCAGCCCATGGAGGACCCCACACCAGAGCAGGTGGATGCCTGAAGGAGGCTGTGACCCTATGGGAAGCCCAAGCTGGAGTACATTATTAGCAGGACCTGTGGCCCCATGGATAGAGGAGCCCAGGTTGGAGCAGGTTTGCTGGAGGGACTTGTGGCCCATGGTGGACCCACACTGGAGTAGTCTGTTCCTGAAGGACTGTACACTGTGGAAGGGACTCACGCTGGAGCAGTTAATGAAGAACTGTAGCCCGTGGGAAGGACTCATGCTGGAGAAACTCATGGAGAGCTCTCTCCCATGGGAGTGACCCCAGCTGGAGCAGGGGAAGAGTGTGAGGAGTGCTCCCCTGAGGAGGAAGAAGCAGCAGAGACAACGTGTGACAAAATGACCACAACACCCATTCCCCATCCCCCCGCACTGCTGGTGGCAGGAGGTAGAGAAACTGAGAGTGAAGTTGAGCCGAGGAAAAAGGGAAGGGTGGGAGGAAGATGTTTTTAAGATTTGGTTTAATTTCTCATTATCTTACTCTGATTTGATTGGTAACAAATTAAACCAATTTCCCCAAGTCAAGTCTGTTTTGCCCATGATGGTAGCTGGTGAGTGGTCTCTCCCTGTCCTTATCTAGACCCATGAGGCTTTTGTTATATTTTGTCTCCGCTGTCCAGCTGAGGAGGGGAGTGATCCAGTGGCTTTGGCAGGCCCCTGGTGTCCAGCCAGGGTAAACCCACCAGACAACTTTTGCACTGAAATCTAATTGCTCCTTTATTTTCACACAATATAAAGTAAGAAAAACATTTCAGTCCATCGGAATATGTTTTCATAAAAGGGCCAAATTAAGTAGATAATGCCAAAAATTGGATTATGAATGGTTTAGCACAGGAAAATAAAATGACATAAGTAATAAATAATAATAAAATGAAAGTCAGAATGCTATTGTACAGTTTGGAAAATATTGATTAATAAAAATAGTCCAATAAGAAAAAATGTGTCTTATGATAGTCCAATAAGAAAAAATGTGTCTTATGATACAGTATTAAAAAGTACACAGAAGACAAAGGCAGCAACTAGTTATTAGTGCAGTGAAGCCAATGGACACTGCATCACTGACCCCAATGGGCCTATTACCTTACCTCAAAACGGAAAATCCTTTGAATCCTTACCTGTACACTAGTAAGAGTGGTGTATTGATAAGCTTTGACTACCAGGTAATTGGCTTCTATATCTATTATCCCCAGGATCATGTACTTCCACCATCTCCTTTTCAAGATTGCCAGCAAGTTTTCTTCTCCTGTGATAATAAAACAGAAGAATTATGTAAAAGAGTTAGGTTTACATGCACACAACACCTACCTGTCAGGAGAAATTATCTAGATCTTTTGCATTTACAATATGCAGTTGAAAAGCACCTTACATAAAGAGGTATTGCAAGGAGGTGAAAACCAACATACCCTGTTGGTCTCACAGATATTAAACCAGCCAGCTTGGAGAAGTAATAAGTGAGGGTCAGCTTGTCACTTCATTTGAAATGTAAACAATGCTGGAATAAACAAGTGTAGCTTGGACAGACTGTAAATGTGTTCTTACTTTTATATATACACATATAGAGAGAGACATATAAAATGCTAAAGAATGAGCAGTTTATTACATACATTTATACTTTCCATACATACTGATAAATGTTGTATCATACATGATACAAGAGGGTTTTGCCAGAGTGGGAGATTACCAGTATTTGCGAGTATGACGGAATATTGGAGCAGGAGTGTGACAGCATCACCTTCGGGCAGATTACAGACCTTGTTCTGAGAATGGTTATTACAAACCTAGAGGTTCAAAATATCAGACTTGTTTAGAGAAAAGCTGTACTGAGACAAACAGATACTGCGTGACAGGTTGCTCTGCTCCCAGGATTGATTTCTGAAGCAGGAGGCTCGCTGCCTTCTGAGGGAGCCCTGTCAATCACCCAGTACTTAATTTCCACCATGTGAAGACTGACAGTACAATACCGCCTGCAGATCAAACCCACAACTTTCAAAAGGTCAAAGAATTCCTCACGCTAGGCTAGGGATTATTATTGTTCTCCGTTCAAAAGAAACCAGCTCATTAGTGAGGGTGGGCAGACCTGTTACTTATTTGCATTACAGTAAACTCCACACGTGATGGGACCCCACTGTGAAAGGGGGCAGCAAACCAACTGAGACTGAAGACAGCACAACTGGAGGTCTTTAAGAGTCTGTAGCAAGAACAGGGATCTAAGTAGGGTTGACCTGTACTGCCAAAGTACTATGAATTGAATTTGAATTGTCTTCAAAGTTTTTTTTTAAAAGAATACCCCACGTTCATGTTCCTGCAGCCTTTCTAAGTGCCTGTGATCGTCAAAATGAGTGTTGGAAAATACAGAAGAAAAGGAACACTATCGTCAGTTGTCACCAAAACTTGCTCAGGCTTCCTAATTCTCCCTCATTGTTTTCCATTATCACAAGTGTGCTCGCTCTCTGGTTCAAACAGACACAGTGATACATGTGATGCCATACCATCAAAAATTGCAGGCTGTCTATAGCACAGGACTATCTCATCTCTTATAAGGTGCAATCACAGAAAAATGGATAATTACTTCAGAAGTCGATTCAGAAATCTTAGACATTAAATATTTGCCCCACTGAGTCACTTGAATGCATATTTACTTGAACAAAGCACCCAAATCTTTTAATATTTGTTGATTAACAGATGAACACATACAATTCCAGTGGGATATTATTAGGCAAGAACCTAATTCTTCGTTACAGTGACATCGACACTGACTACAAAGCTTTCCTTTCCTTTCCTTTCCTTTCCTTTCCTTTCCTTTCCTTTCCTTTCCTTTCCTTTCCTTTCCTTTCCTTTCCTCTCCTCTCCTCTCCTCTCCTCTCCTCTCCTCTCCTCTCCTCTCCTCTCCTCTCCTCTCCTCTCCTCTCCTCTCCTCTCCTCTCCTCTCCTCTCCTCTCCTCTCCTCTCCTCTCCTCTCCTCTCCTCTCCTCTCCCCTCCCCTCCCCTCCCCTCCCCTCCCCTCCCCTCCCCTCCCCTCCCCTCCCCTCCCCTCCCCTCCCCTCCCCTCCCCTCCCCTCCCCTCCCCTCCCCTCCCCTCCCCTCCCCTCCCCTCCCCTCCCCTCCCCTCCCCTCCCCTCCCCTCTCCCCTCCCCTCCCCTCCCCTCCCCTCCCCTCCCCTCCCCTCCCCTCCCCTCCCCTCCCCTCCCCTCCCCTCCCCTCCCCTCCCCTCCCCTCCCCTCCGTATTTCTATTTCATTTCTATTTCCATTTCCATTCCTTTTCCTTTCTTTCAGTAAGCAGCAGAAGAATAGCAGGAACAAGAAGGTGAGTAGGCTAGTTATTCGAGAAACTAAATATGGAGTGAGTACATTCAACCATACCATGCTTTCCTTTTGCCACCGACTCAGAGGAGAACTCACAAAAAGCAAAATCCCACCCTTCAGACGTGAATTATGACTACATTTACGTATCTGTTATGATGATTTAGCATACAGAAAGAGCAATATTTTAGATCTTGTTTTTTAATACATTTAGGGAGGTATTTTTGAAAAAGCATTTGAGATTAGATGTCATAATTCCTACTAAAACAAAGGTAAAATACGTAGATAGATTCCTTCCAGGTACTGAAGCTTGATCTCTAGTTTCTATGTTGCCCAAATAATACCTTTAAAACATCAAATGGAAAACATCAATGCAATGGAATAGCATGGTTAACATTTCAGAGTGATTTTTCATTTTAATTGTAAAGAGAAATCTTAAAAATCAAAGACATGAATTGCAGTCTCTATTCCAGCAGTGAAAACCCCGCCTGGATCTGTTTTCATTACAGAAGGACCTTGGTGGTACTGACAGAGCAGAAAGAAGCAGCAGGCTCAAGAACTGCACTGGAATTGGATTGCCTGAACGAGGATTATGGACACAGTTTGAGGACTCTTCTGGTGCCTTTGGTTTGCTGGTGCTTGCTTTCGCCAGCTTCAGTTTCCAACCACAGACCACTGCACTGCTCAGGTGCAGCCAAATAAGTTAGTTTTAAAAACTAATGTATGGCCATGGCTTCTGGCTAATGGGTAAAGTCAGAGTTTCCAGAAATGGAAATTAAATCTTCAACAGTTTTAACTGACATACACAGTTCTCTCTTTTGCTTTCTCAATCTTTTCTTTGCTACTGACAGAAATAAGAAAATTATTTGGCACGTGGTATTTTATCTTTGATTTGCAGCACCGAGATGTTCTAAACATCAAAATATTAGGTTCAGCTGAGAAGGCAGGGCAGAGCAAAAAGCAACACCAAAATGAATTTATGCAGGTCCTGTGCAGCTCTGATGAACATTGGTTTAGCTTCACAGTAGGTGTCTTTGCATTGGTCAGTGGAAAGCAGAGAGATGTAGAGGCTTTCAGCATGACTGAAATAAAACAAAGAATTTGCTCCTGGAAAAAAGTCTTGTGCAGCAGTTTCACCTTTCTGTGACACATACTTAGTCTTCATTTCCACTCACTACACCTCCTGTTACTCGATACGTAAGAAAGGTCTGGCTTTTGACCAGGCCTCTCTGCCCACATTATTATTATTGTTTATCATTAACATATCAGTTCTGCAGATATACAAGTATCACCAGAGCTCATGGACCCCATTTGAGGGATATGTGAGCAAAAAGCAATGCATGTTTAACACTGTTAATCCGGGGATCGTTCTTTCTTTACCGCTCTCCATTTCTTTGGCATTGTCATCACAATTCATAGAAGAGAACGAATTGCTCCTGAAGCGGGAGATTTTCTGGGGGGAAGGGCAAGAGAAAGATGATGATCATCTGCAGTGAGAGTTAGTATAATGCTATGAAGAAACCAAGGAAGAGACTGGTGGAGTCCCAGTTTTGAGATGGGGCTGAAATAAAGCCACCACATTCAAATGTCATGGAAGAATGACCCAGTAGAAAGCAACAGTGGAAGACCGCCTGGAGAAGGCATGGGCTGCCAGCAAGAGAGGACCTCTGGTCAGCAGTCACAGATAGCATCCTCAGTGAATTCAGACAGCAAGGAGAGGGGACATGGGAGTTAGGGAGATAAGTGGGAAGCCTGGACTTAACTTGGGAAGACTAAAATGAGAAGCAGAAGTAATCAAGAGCTTCATTCAAAAGTCTACATCCTGAATAAAAATAAAAATCACCTTTGCACAAAAACAAAGTGGAGGAAAAAAAATGCGGGTGTCAGTCTCTTTTCTCAAGTAACAAGTGATGGGATATTTTCATTCAAGAAACAAAAATATCAGGGACAGGCCTTAGATGGGTGGTTTATAGAAGAAAAATATCTTCTAATTTCTCTGTATTAGTGAATAACTATTGATAGGATAAGAGGAAATAGCCTCAAATTGTGCCAGGGGAGGTTTAGATGGGATATTAGGAAAAATTTCTTCACTGAAAGGGTAGTGAAGGACTGGAACAGGCTACCCAGGGAAGTGGTTGTGCCACTGTCTCTGGAGGTGTAGACATGGCGCTTAGGGACACGGTTTATTGGTGGACTTGGAAGTGTAATGTTTATGGTTGAACTCAATGATCTTAAAAGTCTTACAACCTAAATGAGTCTTTGATTTAATTAAAACAACAAAAAAGGTTATTTGGGCTTTTGATCATCATTTTTGTCATCATTTCCTTGATGACAACTCAAAGCAAATTATTCAGGTCTTTTGAGTTGCGAGCATTGTAGGCCAGAAGGACCAAATGTAGATGCCTAAACTGGAACCACCTGGCAAGGCATTTTTAAAGCATTTTTCACCTAACATATCCCAGATGAATTATGTAGGATGATATAACCACTGTTTTGAAAATAAACAACTCTCCTCCTGAATGTAAAGGGAAGAGAGATTATGTCAGATTGCGTATTTTTGTTGTTATCTCAATAGGACTGTGACTAAGGCTTCCAGCCAGTAATATAAACAAATACTAAACCAGAAAGTGTGCATTTTAGGTTAAAGGCAACATTTCCAGTGAGCCAACTGCACATACCGATGTTGGTGAACATGCACTTGAGTGCACAGAGTAACGCCGCCTTCAGACAGTGCCATCTTTCGAAAAACAAAACCAAACCCTAACTCCTGTCAGTACTCGAGCTTTCAAAAATGTAAGCCTTCATATTGAGTCTGATCCAAATATAATATCCAATTTGCTTTTAAATCTACATTAAGAATATTTTAAGATTCAGAAGTCTAACATATTGTTAACACTGAGAATTACAAACCCCCTCTCTTTACTCTTTCTAGAAAGATAGGTATATATTTTAGATTTTTTCCTAATTTTGTAGCGAGACACACACTTGACAGTTGTGCATACAGAGAAGCTCTCAGTGTCTGGGAAAAAACCCTACAGTTTTGTCTCTGCTGGCTCAAATTAAAAATCAACAAATAAGTCGCTTTGTAGAAGAGATGATTTTACATCATATAATAAGGATTTACACATGGGGGGGTTACAAAATTAAAAATAAATTAGAGAGAAAATTAAAAGATGCTTTAGCTGTGCAGCGTCTACCAAAAATGCATATATACATGTGCAAAACCCTTTTCACATTCACCCACACAGCCACAAAGGTATAGTAAGAGAAACCCAACATCCATTAAGACAGCAAATTCGGAATTATTTGTATATGTGCTTGGGACACAGGTAGAATAACAGCATTGCTAGACCAGAAGAGAAGCCTATTGCTTCTCTTTCATCTGCTGCAGACTCCCCCTTTTAATTCAGATGACAACCTGTTCTTTAGGTCAAGCTCAGAGAGGCTGTGCTCTCGTGCTTTGCAGCATAGAGCAGAGCAGAGGAGATCTCCATGCGGGCAGGAGACCCATGGCAGGGAGGCAGCAGAGAGGGAGAGCTGCCGGCCACACTTCTCCTCTGTGACCCTCACAGGAGTGTCAGAGTCAAGTGCTATGTGGTAAAGAGGCAAAAGCCTCACAGAGGATGAAGATTAGACCAGAATTTACTTATTATCACTTTATTTGAAAACAAATCTCAGTTAAAAACACAATTAGGGACTAATTGTTTCTCTTCCATTTTTCACACATTCTGTAAGTCTTGCAGATACACAACTTCACCAGTAACAACACAGCTTCTCTGTAGACTTTGTAGTCATCCAGCCCCCACAAGGCCAGGAGGAGGAGGCAGTCAAATGGGGTAATACCATGTACGGTCAACACAGATTGCCTCTGTATTACTATGCCAAGAGGCTCCCAAGCCTGAAAAATAAAACCTTGCTTGTCTCCTACTTGGCCAAGTTGCTGGTTCAGGAGATCTAAAGCCTGTGGTAGACGGCTTTGAGCTCTCCACCAAGCTCAAAAGAACTGTACCTCTTCTGTGTGGCTTTAAATCCTTGACCGAGAGTGGTTTCTTATTTCCTCATACCTTTTTGTATTACTGATGACTACTTTATGGTAACACTGTTGCCTAAAGGCAAAACACCACCACTGCCTAATTATTTATGCAATCGAGAAAATGCTCTCTTACAGAAATGCTTCTCCAGTCTGGCTTCACAGAACACTTGAATATATTCTGCTTGCCTTATGGGTGATTGCTTATAGGCTGCACTGCTTTTGTCCTATACCGTGTTTTCAGTAAGCCTTTTGAAACACTAGATAACCTCAGCTCCTTTTGCCTCCTCAGAACACCTGATCTTATCCAACCTGATCTTATCCACAGCTCCCTTCTGCTTCCTCTCCCTTGGTGGGAAAACTGGGTAATCCACAGACATGCAGCTCATGTAATGGCCCAGAGTCACTTCCACAAGTGGCTCCCGTGCCCTTCAGCTGCTGGCCACATGATCCTGTCACTTGCCCTGGGCAAAGAACTACCTAGAAACAAAGATTTTTGGGTTTTCAGATCAATTTTCAGACTCTCCCCTTGGGCAGTGTATGGGAATGTAGCGGAAGATTTGGCAAGGAGGTTAGTAAAATATAAATACACTCAAGTGACTTTCACTTGTCTGTAGAAAAAGCACATACATCACACTAATTGTTTTACTGACCTTGTGTGCTTGATGAGTAGAACCTCTGTGTCAGACAACATAGGCCTGTGAGAAACTCTAGGCACCTTATCACTATGTCTGAGATTCCTGCTTTGTTGTGAGAAAGAGCAGCAGGCTGCACCTGATTGAAGCCTTGAAATACAGGTGAGCTCAGCAGGCCCAGTGATCTTCTTAAGAGCGCTGAACTCACCAGCCTGCATCCCTGCTTGCGTTACCTCTGCATGGGAGCTTAGGTGGAACTTTGGAGATCCCCCAGTAGAGAGGTAACTAAAATAAAACTTGCTCTTTGCAATGCATTCGTGACCTCTGGCTCTTATCGTGACATGCCTGCGTATGTGTACACAGGCAGTCTGTGACCAAATTAATGTTAGCCCTGTGGGAGGTGAGAAGCAACTAACAGGGGACCTAAGCAGGGGACAACTCCTCCCTTCTCTAACACAGGCTGAATCGTACACGTGTCCTACCCATCACTGGGTCACTGAACAAACCCAGCAGCCGCCACCATCACCCCCCTTGCTGTAGACATGCAGCGTACGACTAGTTTGCAGGTCTTCCTGCTGTGTGTGTTGAAGTAACCTGCAACCGGTGGTGCTGCTGAGGTGGGATACACTCATAGGATGCGAGCTGCCGTACGCACCTCGACAGGGGTGAGCTACACTATGACAATGAGTTTCCACCTTCTCACGATATAAATCTTATTTACCAGTCACAATCAATAGGATTCTTCAGTTTTGAAGGGTTTCTATTTATTTTCCTTGTCTGCTCCAACTCCTTGGTGTTTGAACATCCACCCATAACCCATAATGTTTCTACCACACTAACATTTATGTGGCTGGCACTTTGGTTAGAGGTACCTTATATAACCTTTGATCTCCAGATTATCATAGGAGTAACACAGACTGAGGGCAAGGTTTGTGCCCTTTCTGTCTGCTACTTCTGTCACTTTGAGCCTCCTCTTTTCTATAATATACTTAGCCTAATAACATCACATAGCATAGCTTTCCAATTACTATATTACAAGCTCATCTCAAGTATTTAGACTTGTTATTTCCTTTTAGAGATTTTGCAAAACAGTCTGGTTTGATCCTGGATACAAATCATAATAGTTGAAGTCAGATCTAGGAATATGAACATGCATTTTCAAAGAACATGAAAGAATTAATTTCTGGTGCCTTGATTTTGATCCAGCCTAAAATCTGTGGTTACATCTGCTAATCTCCAGATGCCTTTTGATTTCCTGAGATTACTGGTCATACAATTTACTTTTAAGAGTAAATTACAACTAAAACTACAACTATAAAGTAGTTGGTGATTTTGCGGATGCCTCAGTGTCTTCCTATGTGCCTGCCCACCAGGTTACATACAGTGTTTCCCTCGGTGGCAGACACGATGCTGTGTGTTACTGCCATGGGTTCCTGCAAGAAACAGACCATGTCAAGAATTGTGTAAGACCTGAAGAAAGCTCTGAATGGTGTACTGTTTCAAAAAAAATAGACCTCTAAACTTTCAGTCCTTTAAGATGTCAAGATAAAAAACACTGTGATGTTTCCAGAACACATTTTTTTTTTCATTTAACTTGTTTTATCTCCCAGCCTACATTTAGGTAAGCACCTTTACTGAAATGGCAAACTGTGCCCCAGGAAAAGCACTTGCACCTCTGTATTGCAGAGGGATATGAGTACACAGAGAAGCTGGAGCTTTCCCTCAGGCCTGACATTTGATTATGTCCTTATGTCTTCGTGCGTGAAATTTTCAGAATTGATTTCTGATCTACAGTACCCTCAGATTTAAGTTACCTCTGAGCCAACACTGTGGTCTGCCAGCAGTTGGGGTGGCTCACCCTCACACAGAACTTCAAAACAGGCAGTTGAACTAGGTTGTGGGTCCCTTCCAGCTGAAATATTCTAGTCTAGCCTAAAACAATACTATTCTTTTACTTGGTAAGCTCTGCAGTCATGCTCTTTTTTCATTCTTTATCCTATTTTATCTAGTATGAAGCTACTTATAGCACTGAAAAGAAAGGCTTTCAGAAGAAAAAAAAAATATCTAATTTTCAAATTTACCAGAGTGTTAGTGAAATAAAAGAAATCTCTATATATCTCTGTATGTATATAATCTATAAATCTGTAATTTGCATGAATAATTTATCCTCCTGGATAATCTTGGGCATGCTAATCATATTCACAAGACTTACTTAAAGTCAAATAATCTTGAAATAATGTTCATTGTTTAAGGTAGAGGAACTAGTTATGGTACATGAGCTATTTTTTTCCCCTTTCATTAACTCACCACAAAAATTTGGTCCAGCCACCTACCCACTCTGTGACATTTTTTCCCTCCGCAGACAGACACGAATAATGAATTATCTACTTATTATTCATGATTCCTATAAAGTTTATTCCCCAAAGCATCAGATATCCCTGGGATAGCAAGGAAAAAAAAAAGACACAATGCAAATTGACATTACTATTAATGACCCATAGACCAAGCAGATCAAATTAAAGTTGAATTTCTAGTCTTGTCTTTAGAAGACAATAAGAAGAGAATAAGGAAATAAAGGAGCGTGTATCTTTCTGTGTTCCCCATCAATAACGTTTGAACATACCGATATACCAATCCAGTTTAAATCTAATCTGACACAGATAGAGTGCAAAGGCGTTAGTTCCTACAGGTTTAATGGGAACAGGAGCAGAAGAGCAAAAACCTAACATTGTTGCCACTAATTATAGGCCTGGAGGTAAACTCACTACTATTAGACACCAGACTGTGGACACTGCATCTTCTGAGGCACCAGCTCATTCAACAGGAGTCATAAATCCCCAGGAGATCGGGCAATGCCAGTTCTGGGGCTCACCCAGTAGCAGATGCTGGCATGAAATACAAGCAAGGACTGTACACAACATGTGGTAAGAGAACCTGCTTTTACAGGCTATGAAACCTAAAGACATCTATTAAGAAAAAAATCTGCCCGCTGATGACTACTAAGAGGATAGTACTAGTAAGAGAAAAAACGCTATTGGAGCATAACTGAAAATGGGTGTGTTCTCTTTTGTGGTACAACTGCTAAGGGCATATAGACACTCTAAGATTGTGACAAATCTTGTTAATCTAATAACAACTAAACTTACATTTAAAAGGGCATTTTAAAGTGGAATAAGATGGGAAACTGATGCTAAAGAAGCATTGCTGGCAGGATTAAAACTGCACCTGGAGTCAACAGTGTTAACTGAAAATATATAAAACTGTAAAACTCAGCACTATTTTACATCATTGCCCTGGGCCAAGGGGAGAGCTGAAGAGTTTGGAATATGTTAGGGCTGGAGGGCTCCAGATAAATATGGCTTTACAGATGCTCTCTGATCTCTAGAGGTACTTCAGTATTCTTCTGTGTTATAAGGCTGCAAACATACACTCGCTTCTCCAGGAGAATCTATTTGCAGTAGCGGCCATGGGAAAAGCTAACAGAGTTATTCCCCTTCTGGGACTTTCCTTACACCACTGCTGGTGAACTGGAATAAGGTTTGCTAAACTTCCAAATTAAATATTAAATATTATTCCTGGAGGAATATAGAAGCTTTGGGAATGTGTCACCATCATGGGTTATAGCAAAAAACTCACATCAAAACAACCACAGATTATTCAAGAAACATCACTAATTACACATGAAGCAGAAAATGTAGGAGCTGCCACTTGGTTAAAGCAATTGTGGGCCCGGTCCAGGGCACCTCTTGTCGCCAAGGTGACCAGCAGAGAAGCATGCAAGACACACCAACCCATTGTGGCTCCTTCGTTGTTTGCCACAGCATGAGCACCTTGTTTTATGCATGGCAAAAATTCCAAAAGGCATGAGTAAACCCCATAAAAAATAGAGGAAATGCAGGCATGAGCACATAGAAATATGTGGAACACAACAACTTTAAATAACACCCAGAGCTGGTGCATTCAATAATTTGCCTATTTCATGATACTTTCAGGAGTCATACACATTAGAAAGCTGAATGTTGCATCTATAATGAACAAAAATACTCAAACCCAACCCCTGTTTGTATCCTTTGCAGCATGACTAATGTATGCTACTAAAACCATAAACCATCACTAACCCATGCTAATTAATTGGCATAAGGCATCACACAGCTACTGCATCTACGAGACATTTATATGCAATTCTGCTAAAGAAACTGGCTATTCATTCTCACATAATCCTGAGTGAGTTACCCAGAATGATAAACCAGGCCAGTTATTTTTTTTAGATGACAAGCTGCTTGGAGCAGGTGATACTTGGTTGCATACCTGTTGTGTACTTAAAACAATGGGGTGTTAATGGGACCTTTGGAAATTCAGCAATACTAGTATCGAATAACCAGATAAACAAATACATCCACATAATATCTATCTACATAAAAGAGCAAGAAATCTGGAGACAATAGGAATGATGGAGAGCACTTTTTTCCTCCTGAGCTGGTGGAACTGGGCTAGAAAAACTTTGCAATGGAGACAGGTCAGTAGCATTTCTGACAAGAAATACACATTTTTCCCATGATCCAAACTCTGTAACAATACAACTTACAGGTTTAGGAAGTACCTCTATCACGTGTATAGTCAGAATAGTACATTTTTGTGCATTTTTTGCCAGCTTTCACAAGCACACTTGTCAGGACTAGCATGTAAGTGGAGTCATACTCAGACAGGCAGAGAGCTGTGCAAGCTGATGCTATACAGTTCAAACATTGTTTTGCCCTAGGTACAACATTAAATGTTAATTAAATGCACAGTGTGCACCAGTTTAGCTTCAGTAAACTGGTCAAAGCAGCTTTGTAGCCGGGACTGAACCCCACCTGGTCTTGTTTTTGAGTAAAATAACAACTGGCATACAAAGTGATAACCAAGATTTGCAGACAAAGGAGATGTTGCGTCCTTGACTAGTGTAATCTTAAGCTAGTCTATAAAGTCTGAAAAATACCAAATCTTGTTACTGTAAGTAACAAGTAAAAATAATGAGGAGATTGATAAGCGGTTAGATGCAGTCCTCCAAAAGTCTGGCAAAATTTACCTGTAGAGAGATGTAAAACTGAGAGACATTCAGTGATATGATAACCTGAATAATGTATCTAGTGCTACTGATGACTGGAGATTGAACACATGCTTAAGGTATTGAAAAAATAATTAACTGAAGAATGATGTGTATTACCTTTCCATGATAGAACGTGATAGCCAATAAAAGTATGATTGAGAAATCCAGGATCTCATTAAATATATACGATAAAGTGTTGTAGTTTAGATCCTCAGGTATCATATAACAGGAGAGCTAATACCACTGCGCTGCTGCTTAATCAATAAAAGACCAGTATCACACATGCTACTTGCTATCCTACTGTAATAAGAGAAATTCCAGTAATTAATCCAGTATGAAACTGAACTGTGCATCTTGGAAAAGCCAAGTATGGTTACAGGAGGAGGTGGTACTAGAGGCAGAATCTGGTGCCAGCACATAAGCAGGTGCTGCCCAGAATGGTGGTTTGGTGCCCACTAGGGTCCAGTCCCAGGAGAGCTGGGAGTCCTGTGAGGGCAAGAAGAGATCGGTGGGATAAGCTGACAATGGAAGAAACAGCCAATATTCCCTTTTGGCTTCAGGGTAAATACAAGTAGATGGCAATGGCATACTGAGATCCCTCCCTGCTTGTCATCTCTGAAACTCTCAGTCACTTTCTGTAAACTCTCCCATAACGTGTGTTACTGCATCATATGGTGCTCAGCAGGGTGCACCGGAAGTTAAACATCTGCCACTCCTCCCCACCAAGAATTCAAGAGAATGTGTATCTGAAAACCCTGCTGAGAGGTATGCAAACTTGACATGGCAGCTGTGAGGAGAGACTGCTCGTCCCTTGATTCCAGCTGATTGCCATGGAGCTCAAAAAATCTCCAGCAGTAAAAAAGCAGTGATACTTGCAATGAGCAACCTTATTAGAGAAAAATGTTGCCTTTACATGAATACTGATTGATAAGCAAATTGCTGAATACCTCACTAGCATTTATTTTACCATGTTGCCCATGCTTTAACAGTAATCGACACAGTCGCCTTCCTACAACATTGAGAAATAATACCTACGCACAAGTATGCCAGATTCTTCTTCTTAGGAAAGGAAATAACCGATGTGTTAGGAAGATATTCTGGCTGGTAACTGCAACATGAAGTTCTATGATGTGAAATTGCAGTAAGAGGAACTTGCATCCTGTGCAATTAAAACCCAAGCAGAAATTCCATCAACTGATGAGGTATTCAACTATAAATGCATGAATTACAACCACGTATCACAACTACAGGATGCCCTCTTACACATCTAGCTGGTTAATTACACCAACAAATACTTTACCATCTTGCCATCTATCATTTTGCGAGCACATCTTCCTATGCTCACAAGCACGCATATCTGACTCAGATGCTACTGATATTCTTCGACAACTTCATCAGTACAACTGTGAAACTGTGATCATTTTCCTGCCTTTCCCCTGTTCCACAGTTGAAGCCCAGGGGCAGTTCAGTCATGCAACATGAAAGACAGGAGTCAATGCACCTTCCTAGCACAGGCTGGTGATAAAAGAGACAGAGCACTGCACAGAGAGCATTTTTGATATTTTATATATGCATCAGCACAATGCTTCAAGAAGAAAAAACCATCCAAAAAGTAAGGGTCACCTTACCAATTTCATGTCTCAAAAAACACATCAGCACAGGCAAAATGAAGGTATATTACACAAGACCAGACAGTCAGAAAGCCTGAGCAGATTGTTTGACCCTCTCAGAGAAGAGATGTTACCTCAGTTTCACTGTAGAAGACTCAAACTTCATCATAAAGGTCATGATGGATAAGTGTGAAATCTTGTTTGCCAGCAACAGTAAAACAGCCCCACACTGTGAGACAAGTAACATAACAAGCTTCTAGGAAATGCAGTTAATATAATAACCTCCATAAAACACTCAGCGGCATCAAAAAAACCTTTTTACTGGATGAAATTTTTTTACGGAAGACAATTTACAGGTGATGAACCTGCACATGAACTTGATGGGAAAAAGGAGGCAGTAGCTGCTACTGATCCCTCAACTGTAGAAGAGAAAGCTGAAAGTTCTGTAACCACATCAAACAAGAATGGAGGCACCACTGAACAGCCCATAACTATTCCCATTCTTTGATACTTAAATAAACATCCATACATTTTAAAAATTATGACCCTGATATTCTGCAGCCTTGTGCCCAGTGAGTGCAAGCTGAGTAAGGATGAGTTACAGCAGCTTTGTCCCACATGGTAACAGCTCTGTGAAGTGCACAACAACAAAAAGTCAGAGCTCCCTGTGATGGGAAAGCAGCACTAGGTGTCTCTAGCTTACATTCCTGCTGTGAAGGCTCCACCCTTTCAGCCAACTGTAACACCAACGCTAAGACAAGCTCTGCAATGTGAGCACAGGTTTCAGGTGAAATTTATGCAGGACAGCCCAGGTGAATTAGATCCTTTCGGACATTCACACAGTTGTGGGTCTCTAGTTGCAAGCACCAGGCTGAGCTCTTCTAGTGAGAAACTCCCCAGAGGCAATTAATATTTAATGGCATAAAATTTAGCATGCCAGACAGATGGCAAAGGAAGAGAATGGGGGTAGCACTCAGACGTAACTCTGCTGCTCGGATATATGCATTCACCTGTTGAAACCATACGTGCAGTACCTGCATAGGAAAGGGTGCTTATCTGGTTTGCTAGTGGAGAAACGAGGCTTATGCAAGTAGAAACACCCTGCAGAGATCTGTAAGACGCCATGATTTACATGCTGATCATGGGATCTCTGTCAATCCCCAAGGAAGTAATGTAGCTGACTATAGCCACAAGTGCACTAGGAGTTCAAATAGTGCTTTTTATTTTGTTTTCCTGCTCTCCATTTCTCTGTCTTACTCTCAAAATTTTAATGGAAAACTACAGACAGCCTTTCCACAGTCTTATGGAAAAGATCAATTTATCATTATGCTCTTAACCATCTTTCATGTGTATGCAACGTCTTCAGTAATTTCAGTCTAGCAATATTCAGGACTTGCATAACAGATGTTTGCTGCTACTAAGTGAGCTAGAAGAAAACTCCAATAGGATGATTTAGGCCTGTTAAGGTGGTTAATAACAAATTGTCTTCATTTAGGCATACAAACTTAGCTTTTTTCCTAGAAAGGAATAGATAGCAAGACATTTTTAGTTCAAAAAATGGAAAGCATCACTACTACAAAGACTACAGAGCTCTCCTGACAACCTCTCTATGTTTTTTGGTCTCTCCCTATGCCTTGCTCTATTTAATGTTGCTGAAGAGGAATGCATAATACTTGGGCATAAAAATACAGAAATCCTCCGTTAGGGGATTAAGTTACTTTGGATAGAATGGGTCAGTATAGTTTATCTACATGAGGGCCATGGTATTACATGATTACATATATCACCTTTACATGTGTATCCAACACACCCATTACAGATACAAGTTTGAGATTTCTTCTGGATTTTTAGTTCATTAATTTTTCGTGTTTTTATTATATACATACTTTTAAATCATTTCATAGAATGTCAGAAGCAATGTGAACTGATGGACTCTTGCTCTGCGATATCATATATACCTTTACCTATTGCAAGTATTGGTGTTAGGTAAAGAATTAAGACTAAATATTGGAAATGATCCTCTTTTGAAAGAGGGTTTGATACCAATAGGTCTTTAACAGCTCTTGCAATCAGAGTATTTTGTGAGCTGGAAACACACATGCAGATGTTTCCAAGTGTTGGTTTGATTTGCATTCTGGAAAATTCCAGCATTCAAATGCAAAATATCCCCCAAAATAATTATGCTCCCTCCCTCATTTTCCTGTTCTCCTCCCATACTACTTTTGTACTTTTTTCCCTACCTGCCCACTGCAGCTTTACCTTTGCTATTGTAACCTATTTTGCTAGATTCAAATACAAATGTATCCTATATTCACATGCCTGCTTTTGTGGTCAGCCTGAAGCAATTCAGGCTAGGACCTTCCACCACACGGCCATTTGACTGTGTTCAGCAAGTGGCACCAGCCTCCAGCCATTTTATCTTCTGTGTCAGGAGCTGGCATGTGGCTTCACGATTGCACTCAGAAACCTGGCAGATTGACCTGCCTCCAACAGAAAAGAGCAGGGCTGGCAGTGTCCAGCTTCCACAAGAAAAGCAGAATCTTCCCTTGCTTCTGAAAGGGGAAAGCAGCCACCAAGCTTCTTGTTCAAGGGACTAAACGCGGTTTCATGTAATTATTTGTTTTCCTCCTAGTGCCCCCTAACATCATTTCAGATTAGATTGCTTTGTCTTACAACAAAAGATAGTAGGAATTATGCTGAGCACTATCTGGGATTATGCCCCACATGATGTGGTTACTTCTTTGATCCTCTACTCTCTCCCTCCTGTATCCCTCTCTCCTCCCCTCACTGCCACACAGCTGATCCTCTCTCCTCTAACACTTGACAACAAACCAAGGCCCTTCCCAAAAATAATTTAAAAAATTAAAGTTTTCCAGCCAGGAGGGGTCAAATGACTCAATTACTCACAATGTCCTTAGCACCCGGAGGACCTTGAAGACTCTGACTAACTCTGGCTAACTCTATCTTCCTCACCAATGCTGCTGCTCTTGAAAGCCAGAGATACTCAGCAACAAACTCAACATAAAAATTAGGATTTTGGTATGTCAATTTAAAGACCTATTTTACAGATATCTGTTTATACTCAGCCCACTGCAAAACATGGGTAGGTGCTTTAAGAGCAAGATACAGGGCTGGCCAATATTCCTTCCACCACAAGTCTACCTCTCCTTTGTAGAAGAGAAAACGTAAGCTCACAAAGAAACTGTAAGACTTAGGAGCTGCAGCTGGGAATGGAGCTGGGAGTATCAAGAGGGGAGAAAGCTCCGAGTACCCAAACACTAATTCAGCCTGCCTTCAGTTTTTTATTCTTTACATTTCTACGTCAGTAAAAGATAGAGGATTTTTCTTTTCCCATAATCATTGTTTCATGCTGTAGCATGAAACTCTGGAGTTTCACACATAAACTTTTTTTAGATGGGAGTGAAAGGAGATCCTGTGATCTGAAAGGTGACCGGAGTGTTAATTATACAGAGAAACCCAAAGAATTACATTTTAAATGCCGCAGCAGATTAATACCACTATATTATGATAGTTCCAGCTGAACCACACTATACCTTCAAAATTTTAGGTGAGTGCAAGTTTTCTTATCTAATTCTTCCTGTTTGGCAAACCTGTTTTTCTTGAGGCCTATTTGGACATAAGGAAAAATGAGCAGGGGGGAGCCCCAATTCTCAGGCTTACAGTCTAAGGAATAAAAATTGCTCATTATGGATCTGAGAAACCCTGATTCCTCCTCCTTAGACAGGAGAGACAGCTCATGAATGCTCTCATTGGCATCCCCTGAGCTCTCATTTCACAGTATCACAGTATCACAGTATGTTTGGGATTGGAAGGGACCTCAAAAGATCATCTAGTCCAATCCCCCTGCTGGAGCAGGAACGCCTAGGTGAGGTTGCACAGGAATGTGTCCAGGCGGGCTTTGAATGTCTCCAGGGAAGGAGACTCCACAACCTCCCTGAGTAGCCTGTTCCAGTGCTCTGTCACTCTCACTGAGAAGAAGTTCTTTCTCAAATTTAAGTGGAACCTCTTGTGTTCCAGCTTGATCCCATTGCCCCTTGTCCTATCATTGTTTGCCACTGAGAAGAGCCTGGCTCCATCCTCGTGGCACTCACCCTTTATATATTTATAAACATTAATAAGGTCACTCCTCAGTCTCCTCTTCTCCAAACTAAAGAGACTCAGCTCCCGCAGCCTTTCTTCATAAGGGAGGTGCTCCACTCCCTTAATCATCTTTGTTGCCCTACGCTGGACCCTCTCCAGCAGTTCCCTGTCCTTCTTGAACTGAGGGGCCCAGAACTGGACACAATATTCCAGATGGGGTCTCACCAGGGCGGAGTAGAGGGGAAGGAGGACCTCTCTCGATCTACTGACCACCCCCCTTGTAATACACCCGAGGATGCCATTGACCTTCCTGGCCACAAGGGCACAGTGCTGGCTCATGGTCATCCTGTTGTCCACCAGGACCCCCAGGTCCCTTTTCCCTACACTGCTCTCTAATATGTAATTTCCCAACCTATACTGGAACCTGGGGTTGTTCCTGCCCAGATGCAGGACTCTACACTTTCCCTTGTTAAATTTCATCAGGTTGTTTCCCGCCCAACTCTCCAGCCTGTCCAGGTCCCACTGGATGGCAGCACAGCCTTCTGGCGTGTCAGCCACTCCTCCCAGCTTAGTGTCATCAGTAAACTTGCTGATAGTACACTCAATTCCCTCGTCTAAATCGTTAATGAATATATTGAATAATATTGGTCCCAGTACTGACCCCTGAGGCACTCCACTAGATACTGGCCTCCAACTGGACTCTGCACCACTGACCACCACTCTCTGTCTTCTCTCTTTAAGCCAGTTTGCCACCCACCTCACTACTCTATTGTCTAGACCACACCTCCTCAGTTTAGCTGTGAGGATGCTGTGAGAGACTGTGTCAAAGGCTTTACTGAAGTCAAGGTAGACCACATACACTGCTCTGCCATCATCCATCCACCTTGTTACATTCTCATAAAAGGCACCATGTCTAGCACTCCAACATAAGCCAAAGATTGAGAAAAGGAACAAGTGCCTTCCCAAATATTGCTATGCCTGCTTCATAGGTCTACCTTTCATGTACCACCTTGATCATCAGCCTCAGTACCAAAGTGCAATTTGAATGAACTGTTGTCATTTATATATAAGCTGCCACTATAGCTTAGCTGCTCTTTAGAGGGACACGGTCATCTCTACCCACAAGAGTCATATTTAAGGAAAGAAAAGATTGTCATGAGGGAGTTAGCTTCCCTTAAAAATACCTTTCAAAAACCGCAGTGATACTGCTCTAAAAACACTTTGTACTTCTAATTCTCATTGCTAAGAGCATTAGCTAAAGTTTGAGCAGTTCATCACCTCTGTTATATTCATTTACATGCTATTGGGCTTGACACTAGATAATAAGAGCTTATCCAGCAATACTTCAGTTTTTGATCTGGTAAATTTACTACAGGCCCTATTCTTTACATATATTATCTCTCTCTTCCCCCCACACCCCAATTGCCTTTTTTCTTGTGGCTCACAGCAGCACTGATTTTTGAATGTAAAGTAGTTATGGAAACATTGATGTTCCTGCTCCAATTGCCTTGACCAAAAACTCCCTCTCCAACAATGAAAGGACCTTCTGTCTCCTTCAGAGGTGGTGTGAAAGCTATTGTACATAGGCACCATTTACTGGGTCATAGACATCAATCATATTTCTAGTGTTTGGTCTATTATCACCTAACAAAGACAGACAACTGGCAGCTGGACCGGAAAAGATCCCAGGTCATGTTTTCCCAGTGGAATTCACACTCATGTATGGTCAAATTGAGCAGCATGAATTCACTGCGACACATGGGTCCCCTCTGAAAAATGTTCATCTGGGCCCTTAGAAACGTTTGTGATCTGCCTGTTGCTTACCAGCTGCCTCCATTAGGGGCATCCCCAGTGTTTGCGGGTACTAAAGGCAGTTGTTCAGGCTCTGTAAATAAATTCAGTAGAAAAGGCCAATCTTGTTTTAGGTATATGGCTGACATTCACCTCTCCTCCTAAGATAAATAACCTAGTAGCTCCATGAAAGACAGTTAACTGCTTGCGTTTGTGTTTTACGGAAAACAAACTTATTTTAACATTACTGTAATTATTGTAGAACCCTTCTATAAAATGAACACCAGTATAGTTAATGAAGAGTGACTGAAAGACAACAAGCCATTTATCTAGCTAAGTCTGCAAAATAAAGTGCTAGCTTCTACTGCATAAATACATGCAGAAACACTGAACCTGGACAGGGGTATTAATTATTTTTACTGCTATAAGGCTGCAGCGCCATTTGTGCGACCAACAAGTGACTTCTGGTCTTCTGCAGGGCAAAATACTAATTTATCTGATTTTTAAGCCCACAGCAATGTCATTAATGTCTGCTCCCCATCTTTCAGGAACGTGAGCTCTTGCAAATAGCTGCACTGGGAAGGAGAGGAGCAGAGCTGGCAGGTGTGTGTGCTGGGCAGGAAAGCAGGCAGTGGCGTGAGAGTGGGGGTCGACAGTGTGCTTGGCTGCGACAACAAGCCTGTGATCAGGCTAACAAGAAGCCACATATTTTCAAGTATCGGCACTATTTTACCCCTGAATGGCTGTAAGATAAAGTTTAATTAGGTACATTTACAAGCAACTATGACAGTTATCATCTCTATACGACAACATTTTCCACTTAAAGCATATTTTGCAATGCAGCTAAAGATTTCTTAATCGAATAGCTTCCCAATGCCCTTAACACCATTAAGATGAATACCAAGATTAATGACAGCTATGCCTCTGTAAAAACATGCTTAAAACTCATCCAGGCAGCAGTGATCTTTCCTTCAGAGGTTTCCATATGCTGAAGGATCCAACACAGTGGGATGTGCCCACAATGGTAAAGGCACACGCTCTTTTTCAGTATGCCATATGCAGAACTGTGTGCATATGGATTAACAGTAAGTTGTGATATTTTATCATTTATTTGTTACCGCATTCACAAAAATCTCGTTCCTATATTCCTGAGATGCAAGCCACACCATGCTTGGATAGTAACTTACAAAGTAATTTTGCTGATGCGTGGCAGACTACCTCAGGGCAAAGTCAGAAATCAACAGATTATCTTTTCCTGTCGCCCTAATATGGCTGCATATGTGTCCTGGTTTAAAATGCATAGCCCACAGTAACATGTATGTTGTTGTATATGGATAAACATGGAGGGAGTGATCACACCCCTAATACAAGGCTGGGGGCCCCTCACCTTTGTGCTCTTAACCTGACACTGGTACCCCAGGGATGTGGGGTGGGAAGCAGGCTTTTGAGGCACCTTAGTCCTCTTTCCCCACAGGTATGTTTGAAAAAAAGGAGAAAGTGATCTCATATTTGTTGCATGCTAGAGTATGAAACTGGATGGGGGAAAAATGATCTAATTTCTATGCTTGCTGTTTCTTTTACAACCAAGAACTAAAAATACATTTAGGTTACTTCACATTTGGAACTGTCATGCTAAAAAGTAAGGCAAGCGAATTGCATCTGCTAGGTCAGATCCCATCCCCCACCCCAGAAGATCACCAACCCAAATGTCACTTGTCTGTGTTGGTTCTCACAGAAGGCAAACCGTATGTTATGTTCCCAGTGTCCGTGCATTTCTGCAGCTTCTAAATAGTTGGCTCCCCCAAACTGCTGTTTGCCAGATTTTGGTTCTCTTCCAGCGCCGAAAGGCAGAGGGTAGGAGATGTCCTGCTGCTACTCTCCTTTCATTTAGAAAATGGAGAGGTTGTCTGGCTGCCAACCTGTCAGTGCAAATAAGTCCCCTCTGCAGACCTTATCAGATGAATCCCAATGTGAAAACTTTTTACATACGAATTGCTTTGCAAGGAATGCCTGACTCTTTTCAGAACAAATAAGAAAAAGAACAAAATAAAGGAAATGAAAAAGTATAGAACCTGCACTGAAAGGTCACTTCAAAGGAACAAAAGTCCACAGGGCTTCTTTCTCCTGTTCTCTTCCTTTCTTCACGGTTGGCTCCCCAGCATCTACATGCTGCTCCCCTAACTGTGGCGGGCTTGGTCACCACAAGCCTCATCAGTGTACAATTAATTACTCCTGTTAATCAAAGCTGAAAGGCTGAAAGAATTAGAGTGCCCAGTAGATCAGTAATGGAATATCATACTCTCATCAGTGCCAAAGCCCACCGACAGCGTAGGTGGGCAAGGACAAGCACAGCTCATGGCTACCAGATCTCCAGCAGCCTTGGCAGAATGATTAGCTGAAGGGAGTGTCAGTCTGTAGTAGAACTATCACCCTGGAAAAACACCAGCACTGTAAATGGTAGCCAGGACTATTGATTGCATTAAATCTATATTGTTAGTTATATTACTAAATATTAAGATATAAAAAAGAGGGTTCTTCTGGCTCTGCCAGAGGCAGACATTGTAACTGTACGCCTATCACTCAATTTCAGTTCCTCTCAAATTTCCACATATAAAACTGAGACAATATTTCCAACCATCCACTTTTTGCAAGCTTGTCTCTCTAGGAAGGCTCCCTGGCTGCCTCTCACGTTACACATGTATAGTTTCCCGGAGGCTGGCACCTCTAGAGGCCACTGTATTGTTACAGATGAAAAGACACAGCACGAAAAGGTCACACAGCTTGCACTGACACTCTAGGGTCTCACCAGCTCTTGCTGGTTGCAAAGGGGGAACAGCTTGGGCCAGAAGAGCAAAAGGATAGACTGGAGTGCTTTAGATAAATTTTCTGTCTTAAAATCAGCTGACTCTGAAGGGCACCGTCCTCAGCTGCTGAAAAGAGCTGTTGAGACAGTCACTGAATTATCATCTCTCTTTGAGGATTCATAGAGTGTGAGGGAATGCAATGCAACGATGAGTGACAGTGACACAGTTTCATCAGAAACAAACTGTCTAGGGCCAAGCTTATTTCTGTCAGAGGGAAAGAAGTGTGATGGGCAAGGGAGAGGCACCAGGTGTCACACATACAGATCTCAGCAAGGCTCCTAGCTCCTGGCTCTTCCAGCAGCACCTGCTTTTGGCACTGATGCAGGGAGGGGGCCAGGGAAGCCAGGGAGAGGGGATGGGGGCGACAGCCCATGCTATATTTGCACCCAGCTTCACTCATCACCTTCTTCATTTGTGTCTGATGAATAGAGGCCTTCAAATAGATGCTCTATGTATCCAATGCAGCAAAACCACTCACAGTAGTTGAAACAGAGCACCTTGGAGCGAGATCAGGCCATTGAATAATGAAACTCAACAGTTACAAGTATAGACCCCACAGCTGTGACTGTGTTATCCTGCCTTTGTCAGAATACAGTTATTCTGATTAAGAGTTAAATGAACCAAATGGCTGAGAACCAACAAGTAATTCAATACCTTGACAAGGATTGGTGCACCTACCCTGACCACCTGCATGAAGAGAATAGTTAATGCTGCTGAGCTCCATCAGACGGTTTGTCTCTTTTTAAAAAAGTCAACTTGAAATGAGAGTGGGTCAGAATTAGTGAAAGCACATGTAAATGTTTCTTCCACGTGAACAGAAAGAGGGTTGAAAAGGGCTAAGAAAGGAAAGGTAACAATTTAAAGTTAAAAACACGCAGGAGAAAAAAATGAGAAAAGGATAAACCTGAGAAATAGTTAACAGGACTAATTAACAGGAAAGAGTGCAGGCCTCAACTCAGGTTGTAGCTAAACTTGTGCTTGAGTGATACACTGAACTGGGAACAGGTATGTACAAAAGAACATAGATAATAAGTGGAATTAAAACATACAGAAATGGCAGCTCAGCACATGCATCCTATTTCTACCAACAGGCTTTAGGCACTCTAAAATACTACTGAAGCCTAAACTCCTGACTAAAGTCAAGCACACGCTTAAATGGCTTCCTGAATTAGATGAACTGATGAAATGGGATCCCAGAAAATCGCAACTGAAGGACAGGGAAACTTTAAGTCTAAGCAGTCACAGAGAAATAATGGTCTTTATGCTTTTAACAGATTTCTGTACCATGTTCATTTTTGTCTTCCTAGGTACAATTTTGTGATAGTAGAACAATAAAAAGCAGGATCACATGCAGACTCTGGGACTGCTCTCTTTCACTCAGAGAAAAGCCCTCATATGTCAGTCTTTCAGGTGCCAGTAATTCAAATCACTCTTCCTGGAAGGATAGTAAGCCAGGTGAAGGTTCAGCTGAAAGCCATCAGGTGAGGTAGTTCCCAGCACTGATTGCAGCATGGTGTCCTGTCCTGAGCTGTTTGACAGTTCAGCAGCACCACAGCATAGGTGCCCAGACTTAGAGGCCAGTTAGCTTGGAGGGAAGATGTGGATTTTCTTGTGCATCTCTAAAGATCTTACTTTACAACAGATAAATAATAACAGATTCAAATAATAACAGGAGATTGCTAATACTGAAGATGAGGCTGCTGAGTTTCACAGCTGATTGAAGTCTCTGACCTATACTGAAGTCAAACATTAAGCCAGATTTTGGCACTATTCAAACTTTGAAACGCAAAATAAAAGGTATATGGAGCAACCAGACTGACAAGTTACTGTGTAGGGAGAAAAGTCTCTTACTGCTGTACAAAAAAATCAACTTCCATTTACACTCAACAGCAGATAAAGGTGTTCCATCTAATTTGTTTTGTTTCTCTGAACATATTGGCATTTGTATTTTTCTCCTTCATCTTCATTCTCATTTTAAGTCTGGTTTATTTCTTCCTGATGGTTTATGCTAATTTATGCCACTTGGCTAGTAGTTTAATACATTCTTTCAGAGGTTAGTGATTGACAGAGATCATGAGGCAGCAGGGAGATGAGCTTTCTGCAGAGGTCGTGCGCTCACACTGACTTACCCCATGGTGGGGAAACTGCCCAAGCAGAAGCAAGCTGGGATAGTGATGGAGAGGAGTAACACTACATTAATGCCTGTTGATGGTGCTAATTACAGTTCTCTGGGAAAGGAACCTATGCTTTCCAGGATTTTGTGATCTCATGGTGCATTCTTGGCCATAAATTATTAAGAAGCTGTAGAGAAAGAAAACATGAGAAAAGGGGTATTGTTGATGGGTTATTGTTACTTTCTTTACAATGGGCAGTTCTGTCCATTAAAATAGAGACTTGATGATGAACAGAAATAATAAGCTGATGTCTGTAATACAATAACTGCCAGCTTGGCATCCATTGGGACTTCATAAGTCCATTATAAGAGATCTAAATATAAAAGAAAGATTAGTTTTCATTACATCTCTCCTAACATGATAATTGCAATGGCTAATTATTTTCTAAAATGTCTGCCATAGGCATCACACAGAATTTATGTTACTTCTTTCAGCCAAAACTCTCACAAACACATATGGTAAGCTTTGTACATGTTATCACATCTTATCTGCAGGCCAGGATGGGTAAGAACAAAGCTTTCAGAAATAGCTATTGATGTGGGATGCTAAAGCACCCAAAAATAAGAACATGAATGCTTGCAAGTCAATGAAAGAAAATTTCAGCCATCAATACAAGTAGTTGAAAAAAAAAGCCTGAGTGCAGGATCTGAACTTCAGCCTTAACTGGAAAGTCTCAGGGATTAAAAGACTCCACAGCAGACAGGGTCACACTGTCTCTAATCACTTTCTGAGGGAGAACAAACTTCTCTCCTCTGGGGCATCTCTATGAAGGACATGTGAGAGATGTAGGCCTGCTCTCTCACCCGGGGGAAAGACAGCAGGAATGAGAAGGGCTGTATTGTGCCTACACTGATATGAAGCTGCAGATCTGGTCTTCCAAAGCGTGGTGGGGACCACTAACTGGGAAAACACTTGTGACACTGTCTTTGTAGCAGGGTAACTCCCAGTGCAAAGGCAGTGCCATGAGGATACATCACCCTTCAGCAAACAGCACCTCAATCTGCTGCTGCCCTGGGAGCACCATAGCTTTCAAGCAGGATCACCTGCATTGCTCTCCATCCCTGCTGTCACTCAGGAGCTGAGGCAAGACTCTCACCACTTCTGGACATGACAGCAGCAAAGCAAAGGAGAAGACATCTATTTTACATTTGAGAGGCATTAGCTAGGGATCTAGAGAGGAAGAGAGCAGGGAGCGCCAGCTGAAACATCGCACATCAGGACAACAGGACATCAGTAGCCAGCCTGATTCAGCTCTGGTTTTGTGACTGGACCTTCCCAGAGTTGCTCCATCTGTACTTGTTCGACTGCCAGCTTGGCTAATCCCAGCTTTGCTGCCTGGATTTGCCGCCTGTCAGCAAGGCCCCAGAGCGCTGTGCTGGGAATGCATCAGCTTAGAGGGATTTTACTGAAGTCAGTGGGATTACAATGGAGGTGCCAGTGAGGAGGAACTCAGCATCAGTGTTATTTCTACCATTTACTCTATTTATGCTTTTCAGTTTGTCTTGGTCCTACCCATAGCTGTACCTAATTATTAATAAATGCATTTACAAGTGCTCGTCCAGATTTCAGCCAGCTCTTTAGTATCTTACATGTTATTCCAACCTAATAAAATCCTCCTTTCTCTATAGAAAATGATGACTTTCTATCTGCTCACCTGACAACAGTGACACCAGGACCCACTGTAATTGAATGTCAGGAGTAATCCTAACACGGAGATCAGCTTTTTTGCTGCTGTCTGACAAGACAAACAATAGACAAGACCAGTGTAGCAACTAAGGACTAATGTAATTTCTCCATAGGTTCTGTTGTTCTGCTCAGTGCTATGTTTCCTTAACCTGTTTTAAATTTTTCAACAGACTGACTTCTTTTCATGGTGTCTGCCAGCTCACTGCTACCCAGACCAAATTTTCCCTAGCAGAGCATCTCTGTATTCTGTGTGAGCGTCTAATCAGTTCCCCAGCACATAATGACAGCATATCATCAGTTCTGGAACCCAAGATCTGATAAGTGTTTGAAATTTGAGAACCTTAAAGAAACTTTATAAATATCCTACATGAAACATAAGCAGTGAGATCCAGAAAATACCGTGCAGTTTTTCCCTCTGCCATCTCCTTGTTGTTCCCAACCTGGAACACTATGAAAAGCGATAGCCAAGTCAGTCTCCTGTGGGACCGCAGTCTTTAATTGGGAATGGGACTGATTTCCTTCATAGCTGTTCATCGAGGAGAGAAAGCCCCAATTCAACACTTGCTTTTCCCTGAGCAAGCCACAAAGAGAAGGGAGCCAGGGTAAACAACAATAGCTTCAATCAGCCACACACGCACGAAACAAAGGGAATTTTTTTGCTGCACAGCCAGAAGAGGAGGGGTCTGATTGGCATTCAGACTTTGCAGCATCTCACTATGGGAGAGAGGTCTTCTGCAGTCATTACTCTCCCGTGGTGCTTGTTATTGACAGCACTTTCGACTGACTCTGGCAGAGAATAAAAGTATCCTTCTCAGTAATATCATTCACTTCCCCTGCTTGCTGTTCTCCCTGTCTGTGCCTCATCCAGAGCACATGTGTAGCTGACACAGAGTGAACATGGTGACCTCCTCTGAATATGCATAAATGCTAAGGATTGCCTTTTTTTTTCTCTGCTGCCATGGCTGACTGAAGCAATAGCTTGGCCAGCGTTTTGCTTATGAAAGAATGCACTAGTTTGCAACTGTTAGCCCACAGATGGTCAAATTCTCAGTCTGGCATCCAGACCTTGCATTTAGTCTCACAAGTAATTTAGAAAGTATATAGTTAAAAGTGATGAGACACTGATGTTCAAATAACTTGCACCTACTTCTATTTTCTTACAACCGTTTGGGAGATATGTCAATGTGCTTAGCATGGAGTAGAGGCCATTGAAGGGAAGATAAGATTAATGTTACCAAATGATGTTCTAGAATTAAGCTCTCTAACGCTTAGGAGTCAGAGTTTGCATGACTAAAGTGTACTTAGATGTAAACACAGACTAAAGAATAGGCTTTATTCCCACTGGAGCTATGTAGATCCAACACTCCTGAACTTCTGTAGGTTATACACATGAAAAAGGGGGATTCACCATGTCCATTCATTTAAAATCACAATGGGGGCTCCTTGCAATGATAAGAATAAATACAATGAACTTTTGTTCATAATTGTTGAATGCAACGCTCTTTAGCTGCTTTCTGCTTTATAGCACTCATGATCTTATTTACAGCATTTTCTTTATACATGAAAAGTTAAAAGCTCACTTTTTAGTTTTAACAGAAATTGACTGGTACATTATTTAGATTTTAGGACCAGACTTTTCAAAATAAACATGAAAGTGATTAAAACACCCAAAGAATCAGTACTGCGGCTATATGGAGATAGTCCGCTGAGGATTATTTGCACTTCTGATAGTGATTGCTTGGAGGAAGACAAATAAAATGGACAGTGCCATTGTCTGATGAGGGCATTTACACAGGATTTCCTTCAAGGACCTTCTAACACAGAAATAAGATTTCAATTAATCACAGACAAAATGTTAAGAAATCAATGTCAGTGAAGTATTTGGGAACATCCCTGTACATTCACAATTCGTGCTCTGCCTTTCTTGCAAAGTTCAAATCATTCTTAATTAATCTTTATATTGCCCTCCTTCCACTTTTATCAGAGAAATTCCTACATTTCTTATATTCATTCCATTTGTCCTTGTATTCCTACTAGTAATTTCTCACTATCTGTTGGCCGCTGACTCTTGGCTGTTCCAGCTGGAATGATGCTTCCAGATGACTGTAATCACCAGTGCCAGCCACAAACAGAGCTGCAAAAACTTCACTCTTCTTGTGCCTGTGATGCTGATTGCTTCCAACAGGTCCCCTGTAAACACCACCAAACACCCAATTCTCAGCCAATACAAACCCTCGTAGCTGGATTAGGGTAAGTGTCGATCTATATTAGTCAATTCGTACCTGTCCTGAAGTCCTAAATGCAAATCCTCCTGTGAGCAGCCAGAATGAAATTAAAATTTTCCTCTGCAAAAGCTTGAAAAAACTGTAAGATTCTATTATAGCTTGCTTGTCATTGCCATTGAATCAAAACCTTGGAGCTTTTGTAATAAGAAGGTAGTTTAACAGAAGCAAAAGTAAGAATATCACAGCACACAGCAGGGATGAAGAATCAGAAATCATCTCTGGTCTCTACTAGCGCTAAAGAAATGAAAATAGTTGGCTGCCCAGTAAAAGAAAGTGAATGAAGCAGGCAGATGGAGAAAGGGAGGAAAAGAGAAAAAAAGGAGCATTTTTAAGGGTTTGTGTCAGGAAGTGGAGGAAAGGAATTGATCAGTACTGAGATTTTTAGTGAGCTTCTAACAAACCTGCTACTACCTCACAATCAGTTAGATAAGGGAAAAAAATCCTACCTAAACAAAAAACAGCTTTGGTTGTTCTACCAATAGTTCAATGAAAGACAAGTCATTGGCACAGCTTTGTTCTGCAGAAAGAAGTGAGGATCTGGTCCTTCAGCTGTGACCCCAAGAGACACTCGTCCTCTCAGAGTCAGCATGGAAAGGTCCAGAGGAGATGCCTGAAGTGAAAGATGCCTGAGGAAGAAAAAAAATTCTAAAAAAATAAATTAGAAGTAACAGACAATATCTTCACAGATAAGAGTGTTTGTTACCAATGCTGAAAGTAGCCTTAAACTTTAATAGAGAATTCAGTATGTGTTCTGATGCTGCCTTAGAAATCTGGGTGGCACAGCAGTCATGTAGCATTTCCTCCGCTTTGTGGCAAATACAGAAAAAAAGTGTGTTAGTGCCTAATTCTGTAAATAATCCTTGAGAAGTGATAAGATATTGAATAATTCATGCTCCAGTCCATTGTTAAGTATGTAACCCAAGGGCATGCAATGTCATATTGTGCATGGCTGCACAGCACGTGACTTGAAACAACCTGCTTGCAATTTATATGTATGCAAAAATGACATGTTACAATGCAAAAAATTTAGAACACAATTATTTTGCTTTGACATGGCACTCTGAACAGTATCTAATTTTCACTACTTCAATGTATTTCATGATTTAAATAAGGTAATTAACATATTTTTCTTTTGTACAAGCAACCTTAGACAACAGCAACAGAAGATTTTTTTTTAATTTCAAATTTCAGGAAAAATTTTAAGGTATTTAGGATTGAAGAAAACATTTTAAAACACAATTAAATTACATTTTTTAAATAAAAGCCTTTCATGTTTAATAAACAAGAGTTTCATTTTGAAAAATGCTGAAAGAGTATTCTTGGACTTTCAAAGAATTACAGCAGGAAACATTTGAGAAAAATCAGAAATTCCTAAAACATTTCAATGCTGTTGTAAATAATTTTGTTTATAAAATACTTCATGCACAAAACCAACCCCTAATTTTAGTTACAATATTGGATATTTCTCTCAAAATACAGCTTGTGGCAAAAATTCATTTTGCTTCTATTGGAACCTCCATTAAAGGCTGAAAACAAGTATTCACTTCATACAGCAAAACTTGAAAATATGGCTTACATGTATTCTATAAGGTAAAGCCTGCCATCAGCCAAAAGACACACAAAATTTATTATTCTTCAAATTCAGGTTTTTTTTCCATTTGTTTGCTTGATTTTTTTTTTCTGGTCATTTGCATGGTATTTGAGAAGTTAAGGTTGACAAATCTGGTACCATAACCACAACAGAAACATAAATCCTCTGTTTCACCAGGCTGTAAATAAGAGTTAGTGTGTACATGAATTATACCCTGAAGTTTGTAAGAGAAACAGAAATAAATATTGCCTTCCTAGAAGTCAGGACCATTGGGAATTATCACTATCATATCAATAAACTTTCTATACAGTAAGAACTTTTTCAGGGGAGATAAACTCTATTCAAACCCAAACACCTTTGAATGAGACAAATCTAAAGTCCAGAATTTTTTTTCAAGTTATATTTTAATTAAAGAACTCAATGAAATAGAGATAACTGAAATGCAATTTGTATATACATATATAAAATATGAAATGTAATCTAACAAACAATACAAACCAACCAGATCTATAAAATACTACTTCTAGACAGCTGCAAAAGCAATTTTGGCTTTCACCAGGAGTAGAAGAAGTTTCTATTTAAGGCAACACCTGCTCATATCTTTAAGTGCAATTTTTCATTTGAATTGTTTCTAGTCACAGCTGATTGTATTCACGCACACAGAAGTAAATTACACAGGTGAACAGAAATACCTCAGCCTCCAAAGATCACTGCATACAAATTGTTCTTGTAATTAGTGTTAACTGCAAAAATAAAGGGTTGGCTGAAGGCAATTTTTAAATCAAGGGTCAAGACTATTTGTTGCTCAATGAAAAAAAAAATCCTTATAGAATAACTGAGCACTTCTACAATGAATGTGAATAAGCCAAAACTCTGACTAATCTGTGTGGACACAAGCAGCTAAATAAAGCTAGTATCAACAAATGATCAACATATCTTTTAATGAGAATGTAAAAAAAAACCAAACCCAAACAAACAAATTTAAAGCCTTTTTTTTTTTCCTTACCTAAAAGGGACAGTTTTTCTTTGCTGAATGGTGATTAATAGACATGTCACTAGAAGATGAAGGCTGCATTTTGGTAAAGGAGATATGAAACCAGGACTTAGTCTTGGGACTGGCTTTCCTGCCTCCACATTGCAGGATCCCACTCACACATATATCAAATAGAAGATGAAGCTTCTTGCTGATGAGAATAACCTTAGCTGATCCCAGACTTCATGTGGGAAGAAAAGTGCAAGCAACAGGAAAGACAGAGCAATACTGAATTTGACATGAAGCAGTTCAACCTGCAAGGAAGGTGTCTTCCTCCTGTCCTCCTGTGCTCGGGAGCTGCAGACGTAGCTACAAAGTTCTGGGAAACTCTTTTAACCTGAAAGCTTCTGGATTCAAACCTGTACTGCCTTAAAGTCCCCTTATTGGATGCTATTGTGCCTGTGTGGTGTTATAACTGAGGATCTGAAGAACTATATTGTGCATGATTTTCTTTCTATATAATTACATTATATAAATTTGCGTGCACTAACAAAGAAATCAAAGTGCTCCACACCATCATTTGAATAGGCTGCTTCTTTCTATTTCAGACATACTTGCATTCCCTGTGTGTTTGATTATAACATACTAATCTACTTTTGAATAGGGCAGTTTTCCAGTTGCTTGGTCAAACATGCACTTTTGACATCTATCACAAAAACAAATGCATTTACTTTTTACATTTTGGTATTTCTCTGTTAGAAAAGGAACATTTCTTAGATGTCTATGATCTCAATTTTAAATGGAGATAGCAAATTTTATTGCTTTAGTCTCAGAAAGCTTTAACTGATGGGACAGCTGTGAACTGAAACCCATCCACAGAACCTTATGCCTAGTTGAGCTAAGGGTGTCCAACGATCTACTATGCAGACAAACAGAAAATGCTTTTTTCTCTGTGCTCATAAAAAATCATCCTATTCTACAACTGAACTCCAAAAAGCAGCTGCCAAACTTCAAACCACTAATAATCCTAAAGGAAAGTTTCAGAATATTCTTCATTAGGCAACTATTCATGAACTATAATAGTAGCCAGCTTGAGGGAGTCTGTCCTTTCAGGTTTGTAACTGTGTTGCACCTGGTTCAACTACAGCATGAGCTTTCATAGAGTGTCTGTCTGAGAAACATAGCTGGCTTTAATAAGCATTTTGTCTTGTAAAACTTAAATGGGCTGTTCTGTTTTGCTCTTCATTTCATGCCCTCTGCTCCACTACATTTCCTCTCAGCTTGGAGTAAACTGCACCACGTAACAAGCTCATGGAAGGAACTGGCTGGCTCCCTCTCAACCACAATTTGTTGACTTCTGTGTTGGAGCACACAAGGAAACTCCAGCAGAAGTGCCTAAAAGCCATTAGGGTATTGGCTATATCAGGAGGCCCTGAGGAGTTACAAGATATCTTAGCATGAGATCAATTTATGGATGCTTAAGTTGTAATAAACCAGAAATTGTAGAAAAAAGGAAACAATTAAAAAATATTTAAGCTTTTGGAGAATGCTTTGAAATGAGAAAATTTCTATCACACTTTCCAAGCAGCAGAGTATGCTATAAATTAAGAATAGGCTTGTTTCTCAAGCAACACTAAAAATTGCTTTAAAATTAAATGGTCCCATGTAAAAGCCAGAAAATAGGACTATATTAAGCTTGGAAACAGCAGGGGACATAACCTTCCATTTAGCACAGAACCAATACTCCACAAGAGCTGGGAAACTCTAAAGAATAGAGATGAAGGCCAAAATTTGATCTCTAGACAAGCTGTCAAACAAAATCTCATTAAATCCACAAGCACTGAAAGAGCTTGAACAGTTGACACGGCAGAGGAAGAAACGATACTAACTGCAAGCATCCAGCAAATGCACTGAAGTCAAAAGTTCAACTTTCCCTAAGAAAATCTGCTGTGATAATACTGATCATGATGTGTTCAGAAGACCAGCAGCATCATGAACAAGTATATTTATGTTCTAAATTTGGTTTTGTAATTCTTTTGATGCAAGCTGAAAATCATGACTGAAGAGATGAAACACGTACCAGTATTTTCAAACACCCAAACCAAACTAAACAGCAGATTGAGAGGTTCTAAAAGGCAAGAATAGAAGATATCAGGCAGAAAGAGTGTTTTGAATGCATTTATGCAACTAAGCAATAATGTTGAAAGTTGGAAATCTAGAAGACAGTGACTGTGCTCTTTGATACTCATATTTATCTCAGCCTTGTGCAAAATACTGTGAAGATGATGATGTTAAATTTAACAGAAATTGAGCTGTCATACAGATTTTTTTTTTTTGTGGGGGGGGAGGAGATTTAGAAGCAGTCCTGAGGGATCTATGTTGGAAACTGCTAAATAAATGGCCAAAGACAAAAGCTGACTGCTTGTTTCCTCAGCCAGTCCCTGCTTCTTAACTGTTATTGAAGAAAAATTCTCAGACAGTTCTCATTGGTGAAATTTCCAGTGAAGTAGTTAGAAGAACTGGGCTGTTACTGGCAAATATGCCTTCACCTCAAAATGAATAAACAAAGAAAAATATTAGAAATTGCCTAGATTTTGAAACAGTCTCCTCGAGGTGGGTAAATTAAATTTACTGTCTATACATGAGTTTTGTCCTTAAAGCCAGAGCTACAGGAAAGAGCCAAAAACACCCTGGGTGTGCAGGGAGGCTCCACAGGGGTGTACTTTGGCTGTTTTACTTCCAGTCCTCAACTTCAAGTGTCCCGGGATGCTCCAGGCTGTGGGCAGAGCCTGCAGGGAGCTCCTTCCTCAGTCCCTGCTGGAGGAGGCAGCTCTTGCCTGGGGAGCTGGGGACGCACAGAGCAGCTGCTGAAGCTGCGGGTCAGCCCTGCCCTTTGGGGGCTCCCCCAAAAGGGAGGTCACCTGTGCTTGAGCAGCAGCAGGGGGTTGCTATCAGGGTTGGTGTAACAGATTGAGTCATTTTCTGTCTCTCACCTTCCACTTTGTTTAAAACACGCCTTTAACTTCATTTCAAATTGAGTCATCAGTAATGACTTCTTTTTTGCTCCCTAAAGTATTTAGATTATTAATGTGGGAAGAATGTCAAAGACTGATACACAGTCATTCCAGGCCACTTAATTAAAATTAATTTTATTCTGGTTGGCCAAAGAGTATTGACGAATTTGCCTCCAGTCGGCTCCTGGCTCATTTCACTCCTTTCAAACAGCTGCTCACTAGCACAGTGGGTCTTCTTTGGCTATTAACATGACAAGGAAATACCCCATTTTGGTTTTGTGAACACCTGGTTCTCACCAGAGTTAAACAACAGAATTGCCGTGGGACCAGCTGACTTGCACTAGAGGTCCAGAAACAGCAGGACACATTGTTAGATGGTGGTGCAGGCCAATGGGGCAGGATGCTGGAGATGTAGAGTGACACATGAGGAGAGCAGAGCCAGCCACACTCCTCTCCACAGGGCACAGAAGTAAGCTAGAAATGCCTTGCAAATTGGACTATGCTTTCCTTAACTGTGGGACATTGCTCCTTTTTACTCACCAAGATACTGTAAATGACAAACAAGTCACCTGTTCTCTTCACCAAAATACTGCCTTGTTCACAGACTAATATTAACTCTATGAAACAGCACAAAACCACAAGGCAATAAAGACCTGATTTGAGTAATTTCCTATTGAGAACACCATAACACTGTAGGAAGCAGTACAACCTTGATTTGCAGAAATAATCCCCAAACTCTTTGAATTCAGTTCTTACTTGCTATTTATTGCCTAATTTACACCTGTATTAGCACAGAAGTCAGTAGAGTCACAGTAGAGAACGTGAGAGAAAAATGGGAGCTTTATGACCTTGTTTTCCATTAGAGAATCCTCTAAGAAGAACATGGAAATAAGTACCCATAGAAGCAGAAAAGCTGTAGGATCCTCTACTTTTGTTCACAAAGAGCACTCACTAGAGAAACTAAAATGCTTGGGTTTATACAGTGCCCTTAAGCATTATTACTTATTATCATTTATGTGATTACAAGCTGTGTTCACAGCAATAAAGTAAGGCTAAGCTTGCGTAATATTAATAGCCCAACTAATTACACCGCTATAAAATGTTTATGGGTGGTATAAATTTCAATACTATTACTACCGTGCCCTGACACTGGCTTTGTCTAAAGGAAAGCGTTACAAAGCCAATCTCCGTGTGCTCTATGTTTGCTCTAGTTCATAAACAATTATGAGGACAATAGGATAGAGGAACATTCCCACCTGGCTGTAGGGCCAACTTAAGTCATGTCTAATCCTGTGGTTACAGTAGAAAAACATTTTCACTCCCGATTGCCGCTTGAAGATAGGAAAGACCAAAAGGTTTTTTTCTCATTTCTACAGTAATTTAAAATTCCAGCAATGTTCCTTCAGCTGTGCCCAACCTTGTCAGACATCAAGAGCAATCGGAGATATTCAACTGGAAAATTAAAAACTCTCTAATAGTCTACTTTGTGAATTTGTTCTTATTAATGAAGAGACATGACCCTACTATTATCTAGACTTGGAAACAGCACAAATTCCATTTAGGCAGGATACACACCAGCTTAATGATATTGCTTTGTGAAATACTTCACAGGTTCTAGGTCATATTACAGATAAATTCAGAAACCTCAGAATGATGCTATTTGGTTTTAGGAAATCAAGATTATTAGAGTAAAAGAAAGTAGACAGCAAAATATTATGGAAGCAAACCTCAGGGTTTATATGTGGTGTAAGAAAGCAGGATCTGAATTTGTTCAACATTGTTCTACCATTTTCCATATCAAAACGGAGCTGGAAAAAAAGGATGGTTGCTATTTCATTCAGTAGGGGAAACAATCTTCCAACAAGCTAGCTATAGCTGCCAGTGGGGCATTTGAAAGTGTAAAATGAAAACACAGGATTGCCTCTTGATCAGGTGGCTTTTCTTCCATGTTACTGCGACAACTGAGCTTTCGAATATGACGGATTTAACAAGACAACTGGGAACAGCAGGGAAGGAGGGGCTGCTCACTTAGTGGAGCCAAAAGATGGAAGGCAGTCTGCCAAGGCCAGACAGGAAAATATTGATGGTGATCATCCAGAATCAGGAAATGAGGATTCATCTGTTACTGGAAGGAATACATTGCCACATACTGTTGCTGAGTGGGAGGATGAGATGGTAAAGGCATTACGGCTGGTTATAGAAATGAACAACTGGGGCCATTGCTGGGGCATTGGGCCACCGAAGACAGAAAAGGATCTTTTAAATGGGATTGGAAGTGCATGTCATCCAGTGCACAGCCACATGCATATCACCCTTGGCAAGACTAAGACCCAGAGAGTCTTTTGAAACTGGATTCCAGCTGGAGTGCCAGGTGATCCGTCATAGTCATATAGGAAAACATGACTGCTTCAGTATGTTCCTAAGAGTTTGGTCTACAAGATAACCATCAAAAGAAGCAAAGAGCACCTTGTCCTTCATATTCTGTACTTTATGCCAGTAGGATTTCTTCTTTTAAAAGCAGAGGGAGCAGATAGACACCATGACAAGATATCAGCAGGCTGTGTCCTTCAGTGGCATGGGACTCCTGCACTCAGTGAAGGCTGCACAGTCCATTAGACTTTTAAAAGCTTCGATCAGGGGGCAAACCACTATGCATTGGGCATAATATTAGCAGCACCACTCAGTCTTTTCTCTGGTTTGTCACTACTTACTCTTGCACTGGCCAAGAAGCTCACAGGCAAATGTATTCTCTTATTAAGAGTGGCAAACTACCAAACCTATTGTGCAGGCATGTACCATTCTCAGTACAGCCAACCACAAACATTCAAAAATCTCTTTGAACAAGATATCTCATTCAAAATTTGAGAGCGAGCTTATAGAGAATCACATTATGCTGAACATACTAAACTTGAAATTTAAAAAAAAAAAAAAAGAAAATAAATCGAGATTCTGAGTTTGAACACTTTTCTTTCCTCCCAGATAAGAAACATACTTCTTATAAAACTCAGGAGATATTCTCAGTTGACAAAACTAAATGAGGATTTTAAGAAAAAAATCAGACACATATTTATTAACATGAATCTCTTTAAATCACAAAAGTGTTCTATGAAAGTTGGCAGCACTATTCTGTATGAAGCACAGTCTTTGGCAGTTCCCTTCACTACCTCTGCTGGTTTTCTTTCCTGTTCACAGCAGAGAAACAAGAATAAGATTATACTTTAAACAACTTGTTTAGTGTTACACACTGAAGCAAAGCTAGAAATAGAATTTTGACACTTTAAATGTGCTGTGTAATATACTTGAACATGTATGGTCAGAAATAAAATAGTTCTTAAAGGCATCAGCTACCACAGTAATAGATGGATGGACAGACAGATAATCTGTGTGCTTTTGATGTGATTTACTGCCTTCCAGGAGCCTGTGCTGTACAGCCCTGAAACTGCAAATTCCCTATGACTCTGTGCTTGACTGAACTCTAACCGCAAGGGGCATACCTTTCAAACATAACTTCATTGGTTTTATTTCCCTGGCAGCAGCTATGAAAAGGTTATCCCGCTCAGACTAATTGCACCAATATTTGTGATGAAATGTTTAACCATCAGATCTCTATAAATTACTATTTATATTTACTATACTTCAAAGAGATCAAGATGCAAATTTGTCCATGTTACCAGAGCACATAGGTTGAAAGCTGATCAGAATCTTATGCGTTAATAAAATGCCTGACTATGTTTTCTCAAAATTCACCGATATGAAAAATTCTCATTACAGCTTAAACATAAATCAAGTCCTTGTGAAATTTCATTCAACTTCTGTCTATATTTTAGATTTGGATTTAATCCATTATTGATATAGTGAAAATGCAGCTCTGTAACAAAGAAAATATCTTGTTCTAAAAGGCAGGTTCTTTTCCTTTTTCTCTTGCTCTATACTACATACGTCTCCTCTATAATGTAATTCTTTCAGAAAAAGGCCGTGAGAAATCACCTAAGAATTTGGTCTTATTGTATAATTTCTTTCGATAGCAGTGTGCCTTGTACAACCTGCTGCCCTGACGTTCATTTAATATCTCCTCCCAAAAGCAGTAAACAAGTTGCATCCATATGAAACCATATTATAATATATATCGTTCCTGAAATGTTAACATAGGTGGAAAAGAAGCTAATGCCTGCCTCAGAACCAAATGCGACATTTGAGGACAGATGCAAAGAAGTGATAATTTGAAAGGCATTTTCCATCTACAGGTAATATTGAGACTCAGTAAAAAAGGAAATCAGACCATCAGGAATGGGAAGAGACACAAAGCTTTGGATGTCACTGACAGTAGGGACAAGCAGCTTAAAAATAATTTTGGTATGACAGGGAAAAATAGAATCAGCAGGGAATTTGTCTGACCACAGATGCAACGCAAGGCTCTCAAATGAAGCAGGGGATGAGAACTGCTGTTCTCCAGGCATGCTGACTCACTCAGCTTTCTGCAAGTCTATGTCAGTGTTTTGGTCTCAGCTCCCACTGCTCGTTACAGCTTTGTTTTCTTGATTTACATGTCTGCTTGTCTGTCCAGGTAAACTCTTCACAGATTTCTTTGTATACAATCTCCAAAATTGCCCAGAAGGCTACATGAAGATCATATGGTATTTATGTTCTGAACTTAAAACAGTAAATCCCTTTCTGCCTCACTTTGCTTTTTGCCTGGTCCATCCAAGTCCTAGACCTAAATTCTGTGTTCAAACTCATGGTCATCTCTATTTCAGCCTTAATTTCATTTTGCCTTTTCAACTGGAACTGGACAAGGTCAAAAGACATTTTTTCTCTGTCCTGTTCTTTTCCGAGGGAGTCCAGGAGTTAGAAAGGGATGTGATCAACTCTTGTCCTTAAACTGAGCTACTACCAAAGAAACCCCACAGATTTGCAGTTTGGATAGGAATGGTCTGCTTTGTTGTAATATAAAAACCAAATCTGACCGTTTAAACAGCCAGCCACCATGTAACCATCTGGAGACTGTGTCATCAGCAAATACAGACATCCATGGCATGAGGTATCACAGCCTGTGCCTAGTTGTTGAGTCTAGCAGAGATAAATCACAGACACATAATGCAATCAGATTTCTACTTCCACGTGCTGGAAACAAAATCCTTTCTGCTCCCCTAGGCCATTTCACCCCTGGAGAGTGGTAATTCAAAGAATTAACAAGAGGTGATATCTGAGGAATGTCCCTTTGTGACTCTGGTTCTATTCTGAGTTGGGGAAACTGAAATTAGTTCTCCAGGAATGGCCTTGAGGAACTATTCCACCTAAGTGCTACTGTCTGCTGTCCCTTTCTGCAGCAGTTCCCTCACAGATTCCTTTTGTAAACCAAACCAGCAAAAAGAAGAGTTCCAACAGCGGTGTTTCAAATCCTCTTTGCAGTGACACACAGCTAATGGAGTATCACTCTCCCATGCTGGGAACACTTGACCACTGGAGTGGAAGAATGGTCTATGCAGGTCTCTGGGAGGGACTTTGAAAGTGCTAGTGGGAACACTCCTGCAAATGACCCAATGTAACAAAAATAATCCTCTTGTTAAGCATACTCCTGTGGTGCAAGGGCAGTTTCCAGAGCAAATATTTGCATTTCCTGAGCTTTTCCACCTTGCTGATGTTGTCTGCCAACTTTCCTAAGAACTCCTTCTCTGACCACGTCTCCCTGAAGCTTCACCAAACTCTGTTATGTTCATATTTTCCTTACCTGCTAGATGGTGCCCTCCTTTGAGAGGAAGCACTGTTCGTGTTTGATTTACAGAAATATAAATCATCTAACTGAGCCCCTTGCAAGATGCTTTCTTGCATCTACATATTACCTCTAGAAGATATTTTTCTAACACTAGTTCTTAAAAGTAGTTGGTGACTGCTGATGTGGTGGATCAATTGGGTTGCACAACGCTCTCTGCAAGTTTAACTTTGGTGGTCTTTTTGCTTTTTACGATCATGTAATTATCATTAGGCGATATAATTTTGGAAGAAAATTAAAAAAGCCCTTTCTCACAATCACTTAAAGCTCTGAAATACTTACTATCAGTGTATCTATTAAAATACTTGCTGTCCTTGCTTTGAAGTTAGCAATGTTAATAGGTAATGAAAATAATTTGTAATGAAGATATTAGTTCACTAAATTCATTGAAAGGGAATAGTTTATTCTGGAATGCTACTTTGCAGCTAAACTGTTGATATGGGATACGATTTACAGTTGAAAATCACTACCAATAATTAACCCTTCTCTAAAGACATAAAACTTTACTTCTACAACTAATTAGTTCCAGCCTAACAAATATGAAGCTTTGTCTGTGAGACTGCAAATGGCAATGGCAAGCATCAGTGCTATTTATTCTGCTACCTGCTAATTTTTAATTCTACAGCTTTCTAGACCTGGCAACAACTTTTCTCTCAACATCCAGGGTTTTTTGAAAAAGTCTGCTTCTTTTCAGTGTTCCTTACATCTATAACCAATAATGTGTCAAGTACATTGAATACTATTCAGTGCACAACAGATTAAATCCATAAAACATACCAAACAGAGCTCAAGAAAGTACAAAATAAAAGCAACAGTAGAAAATATTAATATTATGATAGATACTTTTTTTAAAAGAAATATACTCAAGTAGATTATCTCTCAATATTGTCATTAACAGGAGATATAGGCTGTTCCCTCACCATTGTAGGATTAGTGGAAATTATGGAAATAAATACGAACTTCATCAAACACATGAGAAGAAATGCCTCTGTAATGAATATGACAGAGACAGCTGACAGTGAACTTCCATTTTTATTCCACTGTTCAAAATATTTAGAAATAAAGAGATGACATTTCGTCACATTACTGACAAAATATGAAATATATTAACAAGGACTGAAAAACAGTCTCTTTTGAGCAAACTGAGTAAAGTTGATAGAACCTGACAATTTGCACTAAGCAGCTTCCAATTAGGAATGAGCCGGTGCTGTACTGTCTCGGGTGGGTATGTAACAGAAATTGAAGGCAATTGTAAAACTTTTAGGAAGATACACCCTGTTTAAATTTGAAAGATGTGGTTTTCTTACTTGTGTCAGTTGGCTTGTATTTATTAGACTGTTTAACTTGGAATTTCTGGTGCACATGCTTATAAACATCTATTTAAATGCTTGTTGTGTATATTTGGTTAGAATAGCTTTTCTATACATGTTCATTGACATGGCACCTCTACACTTTAGAGCCCCCTCTTTTTTCCATCACTGCTTGACAAAAGAAACAAGCACATTGCTTTTAAATCAAGATTGTTTTTTACATCTAGATTATTTTAAAGAAAAATTAATCAGCTGAAAGATGACATGACTTTACACAGCTTTAGGCATGGATACAATCCTTATAAACACAGACACTGAAATACAACCTCTGTATGAAATCAGTCAGCCATGCTAAAAATGTTTCTATTGTCAATGTATAGTAATGGTGCAATTCTTTCACAGACACTCTGTGAGCTCTTCCTTACACTCATGCATTTCTGTTAATGGAAATGCAAATATATACAGCAAGAAGTATTTGTGTGTACATGTTCAAACTTCTCTATTGCCTTTTATCTTATGTTTATCTCAATGGGCTGCATTATGAACAGCTCTTGGTGAGCATGACCTCTATTTTGAAAAAGGATCCTATTCACCCATCATTATATTATTCAAAAAATTACTATTCGTAAATATCAGTCACTTATCTTCTTAAAGGCAAGTTGTTCTGAGATCTGACTTGAATCCTCCCACCTTGAAACAACACCACATTTATTTTCTCCAGTGTGCCATAGCCTTTAAAGAAGAAAAGAACTGTACTTTCTTTTTATCAGTTTTATTTCGCTTCATACTTCAGAGACATTCTGATAATGACAGCCTATTTTATATATTCTAAGCAAATAAAAATAGAAGAAACAAACATACTCAAAATCCTCACCAAAGTAAAATGACTGGATATCTCATTCACCAGAGAAAAAGCAGGTGGTTTTGAGTAGGCAGATTTCAGACCAACACACACTGCACATCCACAAGCATTCCCAAGTCTTACTATCCATGCAAATTCAGTGTTTTGGCTGCAGTGCGGGAAGAAAAGTTGAGAAAAGATTGAGAGTCCTGCTTCTGCTCAGGAACTTCCAGTGATTATTACTTTCCCTACATACCCTCTGTAGGGCATTTTCTTACAGAAAGATGCAAAGTCTGACATAGGAAGAAGAAAACACCAGTGGAAAGAGCAACATGTCCCCTGGGATGTGACAGTGATATACACCAACCACACTTTCATCTAAACAGGAACTAAAATACCAGGGAATGCACTTGTTAGTACAATCTGCTTCTCCATTGACATGATTTCTCTGCCTTGCCCACCTGACGTGCTGGGGTTCCTCACATACCTGTGTACAGGGGTACACTGGGGCAGGACCTTTTCCAGCCTCCACTTAAAAAGCTGTTTCTCACTCAGACTTCTGACTGTGGAGCTGTCTCTGTAACTTCAGCTCCTGCCAGCCTGCTGCCTCCTCAGCTGGCTGCTTTTCTCAGAAGGTACTCAACCCAATTATTTCAACCTAGTGACTGCTGGCTGCCTGACTCAATGGCCAAGTCCATTCCATCCATTCCTACCTTCAGCTTTAGCAGGAACTAGTTCCCAACAAACATTTCTACAACATCAGGTTTGGCTCAGTGATGAGGGCGTCAGAAATTCACTGGAGTCCTTCAAATGTTTTTGCTGGTCTCTTCAGCTTTGGAACACAGTTTTAACACAAAAGTCTTAACACAAGACATCTTTTGACTTAACACAACATTTGATCCATAGTTTCTACATGCCGTGGCAAAAGACTCCACATGATCCTTCACCAGTGTCCACACGTTCAGGAATTTGCCTTGGGCCATGCCTAGGAAGACCTCACTGGCAGCTTGGTTCACATGATTATTGGCAAGCTTCTGTCCACTTTATGGGATTCCATCTCTGTGAAATGTTACAAAAGCTGTTAGTGGACATGAGATGTACCTGGTTACACCATGGCCTGCTTCTTATCATATACCTGTCCAAATAAGCATGAAGCCCAGCTCAGGAACATCTGAAGTTCACTGTGATCTTGAGATGATAAGCAATATAAAATAATACTAAAAATAAATTCTACTGATAATACATAGGGTTTTTTGTAAATCAGTATATATGTGTGTGCATGTAAGTAATTATGTGTGTGCATGGAAAAACTCTTGGGACCACTCCATAAGGGCAGACTGCTACAGATACCTTAAAATGAAGCCAAACCTCTTACATGCCAAACATAGGAAATAAGGGCACTAACCAGCTGTTTCTCTTTAACACCAAGCAGCTGAAATCTTAATAGGACACTTCAGAACATGTTCAAAAAAGATTTAAAATAGTAATGAAAACAAACAACATATATGATAATTCATGGTCATGAACATGCAACTTACATCATTGATGGTGCAAATCAGTGCAGACCCATTTTACTACAGCAGTGAAAGTTCATCTCTACCTTGGGGTATTAAAACCTCCTTTAGAATTAAATAGAACCAAACCAGGTATCAGATTGCAGACAGATATTCAGAGAAGCGTGGACCAGTTATATTGTGTAAATATTCTAGTAGCTGCACAGAAGCAAGACCATGAATATTTAACTCGGAAAAGGTACAAATGCGTAACTTTCCTTTGAAACCTAATTTGCTATACTTCTGTAACAGTTACAAAAACCTCCCTTTGAACTGACCATCATTGTCATATTACTGAAAACTAAAGGATAAGTGCTCCTCTGAGACACACACATGGTCTCTCCCTCCCCTGTGTATTCAGAGAGGTCACAACTTCTGTCAGCAAAGCTCCCACCTTCCCTCAAAAGATTTCTCCTCCCATCAGGGGATATGTGTGCAAGAAATGGAGGAGGGTGTTAGATGGCATATATTATCCTCCTTTTCAAGCTAAATCAGGAAAGATAATGTAGGAAGAGGTTCTAACAGAGCTGCTAATGACCCTGAGCTGCTCTATTCAGTAGTGAACTAGGCCTAAAGCACCCTCAGGGCTTATGAGGCAAAGTTAAAGCAAAGGAGTGGCCTCAGCCAAGAGGTGAGGCCCCAGGTCCCTGAATTCTGAGCATCTTCCAGAAGTGACCTGGTGCTCTGGCCTGTGCTCTGCAGCTTGTGAGCTGAATGGAGAGCATACAGCACAACTGCAGCTTGCATATCGAGTGCTACATTTGTAAACAACTCTTCAGGTGAAGCTGCAATTATTATTACAATGCTACCATCCAGAAATGCAACAGGAGTTTGAAGTAATCATATGCCAATGGCTAACAGCTCAGCCAAATATAAAGGAAAAAACATGCTTACAAAATGGTGGAAAAACTTATAGGATATTTGCATATTTTTGCCCAAAAGATGTACTTAATTGTAACAATAATTATATGGATTACCCTACAATAATGGAGATGAAAGAAGAGGAGATAACTGCTAGTGCTATGGTTTGGTATTGTGTGAACCAGAAGCATAAGTTGATAACAGAGCTCTTTTCCACTAGCATAACTTGTTATTTCCTTGATTAATGCTGTCTCATAGTCCTCATTTTGGAAAAAGTAGTTTGCTTAGGTTAAGTTTTATAGTTGTGGCTGTGAGTTACCTGAAGCATCACATGCATTCTTTGCTCTTTCCTCTGTCCCAGCATGATCTTGTTACCAGAAGCTGATGAAATCAGAAAAAGAAAATTGAGAGGTGGGCTGTTTTCTATGTAAACAAAATATACTGGATTTCCAAACCTTCAGAAAGGACATGATCTTCATAGCGACTTCTGCTGTAAGTTTACAACTGGGCTCTGCAAATGGGATGCTGCTGAGTCTTTGATTTAATGAAAACTTAGGAAGACAATCCAATTCACTGCAGGGACTGCTTTGTTCTTTCATTATGATTCTTTTTTAATGAGAAAGACGATTGCAAGGATAAACTCTATACCTCTGAATTTTTACACTAATTACACACAAAGCACCATTCTGGCAGAGTGGGACTTATCTCCTTCAGGCAATACAGTTATCATCTTGTAACCACACTTCAAATCTCCCGTATGAATGCAGGAGCTACGTGTACTGAATGTGGATCCTGCTACCCTTGCTAGCTGCTTGAACTGATGACTGTTTAAATATTCAATAAATCACAGGCAAATACTGATACTGCATGAAGCGGTAGCGACAACCCTTGCATCATGCTTACAGCTGTAGGATCAAGGGTACACTATTTTATCAGAACCATTAACTTCCCTCATTGTGGTGGGAAGGGATGGTTGGTTTTGTAAATGGCAATCGAGATGTTTATGTATTAAGAAGAAGAGTCAGACCTGTATACTACACTACAAAGGACAGTTATCCCTTAATTCTACAGAAAATCAATGGTTTGCGATTCAGCTCACATCCTTAAGAGACAATTTATTATTTGACATACTCTAAGGCAATCTTGGCTAGATAGGGAGCTGCTTTACCCTCAAATAAAATTATCAAGAACCACGTTCACCCCTGCGAAATACTCTGATACTGTGGACCAAATTTCAAAGCTTGGTATGTGCTCGGTGCCATGGTATCCAAGTACTTCCAGGATTTTACCATGCAATGCCTGGCTTTCTGCATGCTCAAAAGCTGTGACTCTTTTACTCATAAAATCTGTGCCCCTGTCTGGATCTGGGGTACAAACACATCTTAACGGCAGCTGCTGAGACAAGGATGCAAATCAGGCAGCAAGATGCACAAGTATTCAAACTGCATTTCAGAGTTTCCTTGAGCCTGCCCCCTCTTGCCTCTAGTAACAAGATTTGCCTTCTCAAAGAGGTACTCGTGGGCTTGTGTTCAGATTAGCACCATCTTTGAAAAGCTGGCATGGCTCCTAGAGAAGTGTGCAAGGAGGGAGCTTCCCAGGCTCAGCAACGAAATCTAAACCCTGATTGAAACATAAATGCTTGCAAATATGTTGCAGATTTGCCCCAAGTGTCAGATATAGGTGCTGGAATTACCAAGAAAAGCATCACAGTATAAAACGCCACACTGTGATCACTTTGTGATTGTGCTAAATTCCACTGGCTACCTGCGATGTTGCAGCTGCGAGCTGAATGGCTGCATTGCCTCCCATTTTATTGCATCCATGGTTTCTATTTATGGGCTTACAGGCATGGAATGGCCACACTGGCTAAATGTTCCAAAACTGTATGTACACTTACTCCCAGGGTAAAACTGTCTTATTGTCAAGTAGTAGATTCAGTACAGGCATTGTCTCGCAGCCATGATACAGCATCTTGATGCAAACATGGTCCATTCACCCAGGGCTTCGGCCAGCCTAAAGCTTGGCACCCCTTTTGTGCTCACTGCACTTAGTGCCTCTAAGGTTTGCTCTCATGAAAGATGCACCAGTCTTTGAACCATGGTGCAAATCTGATTGCTATTTGTAGAAGAAACTGGTTGAGGGCATAAACCTGTCAGCTAGAAACATGACCAGGTCTGAACTTCCTGAAGTGGGAGTGACTTGAGTATCTGTGCATTGAACTGCCTGATTTGAATGCTCCATGGACTTAGTTACAAGGAAAGGTACCCCTAGTTCACATGCAGCCTTAGTACAATTCACTTCCCTGAGTGGACAAAACCTGCCATTTCCTCATTTAGGTCAAAAAGATGGCAAGAGTACTCACCCTTTTTTTTGTGTGTATGTGTGTGTGTGTGTCTTCTTGTCTGTATCAACAGGAAAAATGAGGTGCTCCTGTCCTTTCACTCAATACCCTCTTGCACTTCTTTTGTCTCTGATGGCACTAAGGATACTCCTTTGAGCAGCAAAGCTATTTTCAAGCAACCTAGTAAAACAAGAGGCATCTCTGGACTGAATGAGCTGTATCAGATACCATGAGACACTACTACAGAGAATGCTACATCATGGATGTTGGCTTAAGCCTGGCCTTCATTGCTTTGGGGTCATCATGAGTGTATTAGTGTTTGTATTGTTAAACCATGACACACAGTGTTCATGCTTAACTGCCACCACCTGCTCCCTAAAGGAACAGTACTTTCCAGTTTTCAGTTTATGTGCTGTGCGATGTACATGATTTATTCCAATCATATGATGCAAGATAGACTGTGTTCCTTTTGCTAGGAGTAACTGAAGGATACACAGTTTGTAACATGGGACACGTCCTGTGAGTTCTGACAGCAGGTGCCTAACCTAACAATCAGGAGCACAGATCTGAGAAATAAAAATACTGAAATAAACCACTGAGGTTTCTTTTGAGCCTTTACCTGCCAACACATTTTCACTATGTTTGGGGCCAGGATTCCCCTCTGTAAGTGTTTATTTGTGCCTTGTTAAACAGCTGGCAAAGCAAAACGTACCTGATGACAATGAAAACTGACTAAGCCCTGAGATGTCCTGAGTTACCCAGTCCCTTGTGTGGGTGGAAAGGAGCAGCAGGGCCAAAGCAGAAAGCATCTGTCTGCTGACCGGTGTATCAAGGACCCCTGACAATGAAAAACCCTGAGGACTGAAAAAACCACCCGACCTCTCCACTAGGAACAGCAAAACAAAACAAAGCAAACAAGAGAAAGGTCAAGTCTACTGGTTTTAATCCTGCCTTTGTATCACCAACGTGGTCTATTGTTTTTTACCCTGACTTCCTACCAGCTGTATGGAATAAATTGTATTCTCTTGAAACTGCATCTGTTTCTGTATTACAGTTAAGAACATGAGAAAACTTCATTGGACTGGGAAGGGAAATTCTATGCTTTTGGGAAACTATCACAAAGAATAGGATCCTAAGATCCTGTATGGAAACTATAAATACAGCAAAAGTTTATCACCTCACTGAATTGCAGCCACCTAGGGAGTAAAATAATAAAGGTTCATGCAGCAGGGAGAGCAGCAGCACTCAGCATTTTACAGCAGGAAATTTTAAAAACTCAATTGAAAGTAGAGAGAAAATTCAAACACAAACACAATGATTATGTAAATGGGACTGAATAGGAATCTGGCTTTAGTCATTCTGTTCTTTTCTAACTAGCTTGCTCTGGTGTCCATGATGTGATAGGCAAATCCTAAACATGTAACACATCATAATTCTTGCTCCTGTGAGCATGGTATCCAAACCAGGAAATCACACATTACAAAAAAGACCCATGCTATTTGCAGTGCCTGTAAATACCCAGCATTCTAGTTTCATTTCTCCTGAAGTGCAGAATTCCCTCTGAATATGAAAAGGGCTCTTTCAAAGCCCAGACAAAAGGACCATTTGGCTGACCATTTTCATAATAAATATATCCCACGCAGTTTGGCATTGCTAATTAGAAGCTCAGAGTAATTAGGAGAAAGTGCACTGCAGACTGCAAAGCGCAGCACAGCAGGGAGACCCCACAGCGCTGCTGTGTGAATACCAAAGACCTGAAGGTCATTATTTTTCAGTGGTCCCAAGCCATGCTCACTGCCGTGTTTCATTTTCACAGCCCAGCATCAGCCCGGCCCCTTGCAGCGGGAGGGCCAGGAGGAGCCGGGGCAGCCCGATGTGCCGTCCTCTGTGCTTCAAGGGGAACCCTGCCACTCTTGGTGACATCTGCCACGCGCTTGCAGGCCATGGTGTGGGTTGGGCCGTCACCTTGAAGGACTGAGGACCACTTCTGTCGTAGGCAGAGAGGACCATGAAGCTGCTTGGCTGCAGCTTGTGCAGGTTTTATTCAGCACTGGAGGGGTAATCAAGCTCTTTGTTCTACAGCAGAGGCACAAGTGTACTTAGGAAACCAAATGACAATGAAATGCATTTTTTTCTAATCAAAATCACTCCCTGTCATGCTCAGTGAACAGAAAGTCCCATATTTCTGAAGGCTTCTCATTGAAAATGCTGGCAGGATCAATACCTTTCCAGAAGACATTTCATCTCAATGATACAACACATACTGCCAAAAGTACATTATATCTAATATATTATAGTTTGATCAGCTTAAATCATGTATTCTCTTTGTCTCCCAGACATGTTCTTATGGGCAGTTGACAAAAAAAAAGGTGTTAATATCAAAGAAATTCTGGTACCTCTGCCCAAGTTAAGTGCATAATGCTAGCTTTGTGTTAATATAATGTTACTACTAGAATGAAACTGAGTAATAAAAGAGACATTTACCCTATCTATCATTCAATAAATAGCTGATGAGCACTGCAGTAAAACAGAGCAACTCTTATACAGTGCTCTGCTTTGCTTCAGGTAGCCTGGTCCAGGTAGTTTTGGGGAAGCAGGAAGGATGGGGGGAGGGAGGGCAGTGTTCATGTATCTAAATGGAGATACAGATTTGAATAGCAGATAAATCAGGAATTTACATAAGACCGAGACACTAATGTCCTAAACCAATCCTAGACAGATATGCCTACAAAATTATATTCCAGCAACAGTACTGGAATTCTTAATAGTCTCACAGGACTCTCTAGCTGACTCAGGGGCACAGATCACATCTGATTATATGTCAAATCTAAGACATTACACTTACTCTAGGGAAAACCGTATTTTCATTGACATATGCTATAACCTCATCACTTAGCCTGAAAGCAGAATTCATCCATACACATCCATACACAGATTCATAAAACCTTTTCTGAACTAGCAAATTATTGCCAGTCCTCAGTAACGGGGGGCTGAAAATACTTGATAACTTGTTGCACTCAAATTAAAGGAACAGCTTGCAATGTGGAGCCTTCTCCAACAGAATCTGGCCCCTTAAGGCTTTATGGCTCCCTTCTGTTCAAAAGAGATCTCTACTGCTTCCTCGTTTCTTGTTTTCCAGAATAACAACAAAAAAAATAGCAGTTTCAGTTTTTTTCTTTTTTTTTAAATGATGTCTAGTAGATGTGTTGTTTTCATTTGTAGCATATGTGAGGTGGCTTTTAGAAGTAATTTATTTTTGGTGGCAAGCTGCTGAGGCTTGCACTCATGTTGACTGTTAGTAATTAACACCTTCTGGTCCACTATGGGCAATTTCCCACTTACTGCTTTTTAAGGTGTTAAAACTAATCTCCACTAGCTCCACATCCCGTAGCTCCATTTCACTGAGAGAAGGCTTTTCTTCTTGATAGCCAAGGCTTCTTTTTTTTTCCTCAGTTAATAACAACACACAACCCAAAGGAGTATCTGGAATTTTTTTGACAAGATTTTGCTAAGCAGAATCCTCTGCCGATGAGGGGACTGAGCTGAGATAATATGTGTTAAAACCTTCTTCTCAACTCACAGGTGTTACCATAGACAAATACAAGTTTTGGCTGTGAAAACAACAGGCATGAAAGGAACTTACCTCAAGAGAAAGAACTGAGGGAGGTCCTCATTACCTATTAAATTTTTAGCATACCAGCCAGATAAAATATAATGACATTCATTGCCTTACAATGCTGCATTAGTGACATTAATTTTAAAGCATTGTTCTCCTACAAAGAAAATTCCTAGAGAATTACATTCGGACCTCAGCAGTGGTGCATTAATGAGCCTTGGACTGGAAGCTCTAGTGGATACGTATTTGTGGGTAAATGGGTACTGGCATCTATGTATGCCTGAGGGTGCACATTCATAACTGTGCAGAACCTCTGCACTCACCTCTTTGGGGAAATCATGCATTCAACTTCAATTTGCATATAACAAAAAAAAAAAGAAAAAAAAAAAAGGAAAAAAACAAACCCATCCAGAATAGAGAGAGTTTTTTTAGATCCCACACTCATCACCTGACAGAAACTTTAGAATTCGAGTGATAGAAAAGTTGGTTGGATTTTGCATCAGGAAAAAAAACAGTTTGGCCAAATTCCTTCCCTTTTCATGACTACTACCTGAGTAGTATCCAAGTTGTAAGGCTCATAGGAAAATCTTACAAGAACAGATGTTCTTGTGACACTTCTGTTACTGCTTATTTCTGGTCATGAGAACAAAATTGCAATAATGATGAAAAGCCTTACTTATGTGGATATCACTGCTCAAAACAGTTGAGTCCACTTTTCCGCATTTAAACAGGTTCCCTATCTAAAGCTACAGGATAAGCCTTTTCTTTCTTTCTCTCTCTCTCTTTCTCCTTCCTTCCTTCCTTCCTTCCTTCCTTCCTTCCTTCCTTCCTTCCTTCCTTCCTTCCTTCCTTCCTTCCTTCCTTCCTTCCTTCCTTCCTTCCTTCCTTCCTTCCTTCCTTCCTTCCTTCCTTCCTTCCTTCCTTCCTTCCTTCCTTCCTTCCTTCCACGGAAATGAAGCTTAAAAGTACTCAGAGATTCTGGCACCTGCAAGACATGTGCATCTCCTGCACTCCATGATCACATATGGACCATTGCAAGGTGGTAGCCCTAATCTTTGCACCCAATTTTGGAGAAAAAACCATCTCAATCAGCAATATAAAAATGTAGTGGAATCTGCTGGTGCTCGTGGACTAACTTCAGCTGCTGGAAGCTGAGCATTCACTGCAGAAGGCTCTAGTCAGAGGAGTTCAGGAATCAGGAGCCTTAATCATCTGCTAATGATGATTTTCAGGGACCAGTGCAAATTTTGCCTTTTCAGTATCACTCAGGGAGGTTGTATAGGGTGAGAAGATGAACAGCAAGGGAAAGCTAAGTCAAAGGGAATCCACAGTAAATTCAAATTTGGAAGACGCCGCTAAAGAAGAGGCATCCCTTATGTCTCAGGAAATTATAGTTTTCAGTCCTACAGTGAATTAAGGGTTTTTTTGGCCACCTCAAGCAAAAACTCCTCAGCCAGTACATTTCTGCAAAAACCCCAGAGATAAAGAAAGCAAGCAAAGAAAAGACAGAGAGATGCAGTTATTTTTGACTAGCAGCCAACTCATGATGGTTTGATTTCTGAAGGATAAAGGGGATAATTTAAAGAATCTTAAATCTTGCATACAGAGTAGGAGAACTGCACTTGAAAAAAAAGCCTTCTGATGTTCCCAGCACTCAGAACAGAATCATCCCATATAAAATTAATATAATTACTATGTGATTTCCATCTGTTAACGAAGCCAAATGATTAGAACTGCTAGAAAAACTGCCTTAGTGGAACAAACACAGATAATGAATTTGAATAAATACACAAGCAAAAAGACAATGTCAGGCTCAATCACTTGGCAATATTAAATGCTGAGTAAATGAGCTGGCTGAATAGTGCTACACCATTCAACAGGAATGTTATGCTGAGGGCCTGATCATTGCTTTCATTGCTTCTGTAGCTAATTTTGTTCTGGATTTTTTTTGGACCAAACCATCTTTCTTTTTTTTGACGGTGCCTTTTCCAGACTATACCATTGGTACTGTTTACACTGTCCTCTCATGGTTTGTATGATCCATATTCAACTGCAGGCCTGTTCAAACACCTTCCCTAACCCCCCTCACTCGTGCACAAAATATTTTTCACGTATCCATAACACTTTCCCCATTCACTTCCCAAACATGTCTTACTGGCAAAATAAATAGTTATGACAAATACTTTTTAGTCCACCACTACATTTTTAAACAGATTCAGAAAATTATATAGAAAGTACAGTTTTAATACCTATTTTGATATGTGTAAAACAGTGCTTGACAGCATTTTTGAAATGTCAATATATATCAGGTGTCAAACATTGTTCTAAATAAACCCCTTTAATGCACAGCAGTATGCTGGTCCATATATCCTCTCACAAGCTAGAATTTTCAAAAAAGTAAAAGTCATAGGGACTTGGCCTCCACAATATCTAAATCACTCCCAAGAAGGACATTTCTGGGACAGAACTTGGGAACATATAGGCAATCCTACACTCACAAGAATTATTTTTAAACAGAGTTCTCCAGAAAGATGCTACTAATACACATTTTAAACCTTCTGCAGAGCAAAGCATGTGGTGATGTTTCCCCCAACACAATCTGAAATACTAATACATCAAAACACTGCAATCTCTCCCTATATAAGAGCTTCGTAAAGCTGACTTTTTCTCTGCAGATCGGCCTTCATTGCTTCTGAAAAACATCAATGGAGACCAAGGTTTATAAAACTTAAGTTGTAATACACTTAAGTGCTTTGTGCTGGAGCACAGTGGTATATTTTTGACTGTTCATTTTTTGCCTGGAAGTCCTTGCTGTTTTGGAACACTTCATAGTATTGTATCACAAGACTGTACTAGAGTGAAGAACTTATACTTCAGGATAGTTCCCAAATCGTTAAAAGATGTAACATCAAAGAACAAACCAAAAATATTTGCTCCTGTTAGAAAACGTAAACCCTTCACCATACCAATTAATCTACCATGGCCTAATAAATTTCTTAGTTCTTTTACTCCATAGAGCCCTTCTCTCTTTGTGTCAGGAGAGCAGAGTCAGAAATGCAGATAATATTTTTGCTCTTTTATTTTGCTTCTAATCCATGTGTTCTGTGAAGGTGACTAAATAAAATGATTACCAAAAAAAAAAGTGGGTGAGAAATGTACTTAAATGCATTTACCTCCCACACCTCATCTAGACATGAAATCTCAAAAAAGGGAGGGGTAGGCAGGAAAAGCACAAAACCCCTGTATTATATATAGACTGTTAAACAGAGGATCATTTGATACATGGTACCAAAGCATACCTGAATGATTTTCTCACTTTGGAGGTCAGATCAGTTACACAGATCCTGTAGCAAAGCAGTGGCAGGGTCACAGAGATGCTCGGACCAGACAGCACCCTGAATTCTCTCCCTTCATCGCCTACTTCCAAATGGTTAAAAATTGGCTGCTATTTTTTTCTAGCAATAGGTGAACTATTGAATTGCCTTGATCAGCAACAAGAACTAGCAAGCTCGTCTTTGCTTGCATCTGAGTTCTCCTCAGCCTACAGAAGATGTGAAGCATAGTAATATTTCCCAGCATGTCATGCAATCAAATCTAAAATGAACCCCAAATGTGTGGTTGTGGTGTCAAAGTGGCAGGTGTAAGAGGAGCATTCCCATAAGAACAGTTAGGAACTCAGAAGTAATGATGCTTCTTTTTGCTTTTAGGTAGCATCACTGTCCTCGACATCTACTGATTCATTCTTTGCTAATGAAGATTTTTGTTTTCCAGTTCATCCAATATGTATTACTAGGTAATGTAAATACGTAAAAAATGTTAATGGGATATGTGTCTAAATCACATTGCTTGTTGTTATTCTGCAAAAGCCTTTATCCTCGCTGTTTTCTACAAAACAGTTTCAGAGAGACACTTACCTTGTCTGACAGCTAGTGTAGTTGTGTAGACCAAGAACAGAAGGATATAATTGAGGAAGCTCTGAAAAACAGGTGTGTTGGCATGGAAATCTTCTGACAAATACTTGCTCGTGAGACCAATGCCACAGATAAGGAGGGAGAGTACCTGGCCAAGCGCCACAGACAGCAAGAGATCCCTAGAAGGAAAAAGAAAAACGCAGACATTAAACACTCTGCCTCCTCTCCAAGCAAGAAATGCTCATTCTCCTCCAGGAATCATCTTTGACAGTGCTAAGACATGGGGAGAAACATGATGCTTCAGTCAATGAGGGATCTGCTGGGTGTAGCCGACATAATGTTTCCATTATTTCTGCTCTTATCACAGGCTTAAACATTCCCAAACACACTAGCTTTTATTCACATATTAAGCAACAGCAGGTGGTACATCTCTGCCATTTAATTTTGCATTTCACAAAGGACAAATGATTGTTTAAATCAACCAAAATACAGCACTGCTTCCTTTGAGCATTTCCCTAACAGAAAGACCCAGGAGTATAATTCAGATGGAGGAGGAATCTCTCTCAGGACTTAGTAACCACAGAAAAAAAGCAGAGAAAGGATTTTATAGTGTTTCACCATCAACATGAATTTACTGTTCAACTTTCTTCCCCTCATTTAATTTCCATTTCATTGTATAAACAAGCTTTTACATTTACCATGCGAATATATGCATCTGTTCTCTCATCTTTGTCACCGCTTCCCCTTTTTTTTTGATGGGAAAAGGAGCTTCCACTTTTTCCCTTTTTGTCTCCTTCTGGTTCTTAAAAATGTACTTTCTGATTCAGCTTCTTGCTTTAATCTGTTTGGGTTTGTTGTTTGGTTGTTTTTTTGTTGTTGTTGTTGTTGTTGTTTTTTAAATTTTGATTTCTAGTCTCCCCCGCATTCCTCTACTACAATGTTCCTCATTCTCTCTCCCCACAAGAATCTAATAGTTGCTCCATTTGTGAATGTTCTCTGTCTTCCTGTAATTTTCTCCGCCTTACTCAAGAAAATGTTCTATCTGAAAGGCTACCCTTTTAATATTATTTTTATGTCCTTTTGTCAGTCTTCTCAATTATATCCTTTTACCTTCCAACTATCTTTCTCTCTTTTACTCTTCTCATACAATTTATTATCTAACTGTACAGCCCAACTCAGTAGAAACAATCCTCCAACTTTTGTCACAGGATCTCCTGTACTCACAGCTCAGGAACAAGTGCATTTTGAAATTACCCTGAACAAGTTTCCCAGGTTGCTCATGTGCCAGCATTTTCATGCTGACCAGGTCTGGTCCACAGCTACACCTTCCCCACGCAGAAGCACAGAACACCAAAGTGTTGGCCTGGAAGAGCAGCAAGCATGATGACTGCAAGAGAGAGCCAACGGACATCCAGAGGGGACATTTTGCTGCTGCTGTCACTGTCACCAGATCTCCAAAAAAGAGGGCCTGTAGGTCCCTGGAGGACTCCACAAGGGAGTGGGGAAGGAGGGAGAGGAGCACGCTCTGCAGTATCTCCTTAGACCCTGGTACAAGGAATGGGGATCAGGCAGTCCTGAGGGAGCAGGGCAAAGAGGGCAGCACTCTGCCCAGCTGTAGCGATAGCTCATGTGTGTTCTCCTCTGCCGGACAGTTAAAACTGAATTGCTTCAAGAATGCTTTGTTTTCCCTGACAGATTTCCCCGACCTCGGCTGCGTGTATTCGGCAGCAATGAGCATCTGTGCTCCCACAACAACTTTCCCGGTGAACTCAAATGTCAAATTTGTTTCCCTTTTTCATAAACAATCCTCCCACTAATGTGTCTCAGTGTCAGTCATGACGTCTTTCAACCAAAGAGACACTGGAAAGCACAGAAGGCTGGGTAGTTTTATTAAACGAACATACCTTGCTGACAAACAGCCTGACAGAGACAGCAACAGAACAAACTTCGTTGTGCTAAAACCCTGTTTCCACGGGAGACTGCTGGGTAAGTAGCAAGTAAGGCTCCACAATTGCTGACTCCACTTTTACATTACTCACTCTGCTGTGAAACATAACCATGGGAAACAAACATACTGCATGGAGATGGCACCTGAGACTACGTTGTGAATGCTGCCAAAATGATGGACCCTCAGTTTCTGCCATTACCTGCTGTGCTGTTGATGTGGAATAGGAAATTCAAATAGTGACTGCAATTTAAATCCACATATTCATCTTGTAAATTTGTTTAGAGTTCTTCATTTATTTGGATGCTTTCTACATCCTTCTCCTGCAATGAAGTTTCACACAGGGCTGTCCTCTTGCCTACTGCAGTTTTTGTTTTTTTTTATTTCATTAGTAAATTAAATGTTTGCAAGCCCGTATCTCTAAATGTCTTGTCTGCTTTGCAGGGGATGCAGGTGGTTATTAGCTGTTCCCTGTATTTCAGCTATGCCTGTTAATGTATGTTGTATTACATCCATTGTGCGACTGCATCTGTTCTGGAATGAAGCATATTGGATCCTACTTAGATTTACAGAAAGTTAAATATATCCTCACTCATGAAAAGATTTTCCCAATAATATATTCCTTCCTCCATATGGCAGTTAGCTGCTGGACATCACTAATCATGTTTTTTCAGACTGGTGGGAAGTCTGATGGTCTTAGAAAAGGCATAACTTTTTTATCTCTACTCTCTATATTCAGATGTGTCACCAGGCATAACCAGGCAGTACTGACCTCTGTATTAAAAATCCAACCTAGAGAAAACAAACAAACAAACAAACAAACAAACAAACAAAATTTTAAAAAAAGAAAAAAAAAAAACAACAAACCAGGTAGTTTTTCAAGGCTGTATATGGTAGCTGTAGCCCTCTCTGTAGTACCTTTTGATTCTGTCATTGCCATTTTGCAATTTATAAAACAGACATTTTTTCATAGTTGATTCTTTGGCAAGTCATTCAGCCACATCTACAAGTTTTTCTGAAGAGTTCAAGCGGATGTCTACAGCCTTACATATATATAGCCTGTCCACAGCTTCCATATTTTAAAACTCACAAACAAACAAAAAAGCAGGTAATTCAAGATAGTTCAGATTTTACGATCTTCTTCCTAAGAATTAGTTTAGAATAGCTTTCTATTTCCTCTGTCAATTACAAAATATGTCAAAAATTGCTTTCACTATTGTATTACTGACGTCATCAATGAAGACAAAGGGTAATTAGGAGTTCAGTAAAAACAGACATGGACAAGAATTAAGACTATGAACCTGAACACCTCCAAGTTTGCAGATAAAGGTTGGCTGTGGATAAGAGTATAATCTTTGTAGCTTGAAATGGCCCTTAAGTAAAAATCATCTTTTAGATAGTAACAGAATGTAAAAAATACAAAAGACTTTGTGGAACACCAGTGCAAGTAGTACTGTCAATGCCACCAGCTTTCAAGACACTGACTGTATAAACGACATTGAATATGTACTGCTTGTCTCTGCTTTTTGCACACATTTGGTATTTTTAATTATGCAAGAAAATTAATTCTGAAAACAACTGTTGTGTTCCTCCTCCAGTCAGAACTTAGTTAAAAGTTCCACAGATGATATATGACATAGAAAGATACATCTTCTTTTATTCTTATCTTGTCAGTGAAATAAGTAGCATAAGTTAGATGTTTAAGCAGAACTAATTTAAATGTCCGTGAAGTGCTCAGACTTCAAGCAAAGATGATCCATTTTACACAGTACAGTTATTCCTAAGAGTGTTCATGCCCACATTAACTTTCCTGCCATACCTAAAAATATGTCCACTGCAGATGGAATGACACATAGTGGCACAGAAGATTTGGTATGTTCCCCTTCTCTCATGGGTATAGGCTGCAAACAACGCTAACCACTACCATGGCAAACAAGTGAAATGAATATATGAGAGAAACCAAAGCACAAGATCAATAAAATGCTGAGTTTTGCCTTGGGTGAAGGGAAGAGAACAATTCACCTCTCTCCAAGGAGAAAAGTAGAAACGAGTCTTAATTTTTTTGTATTAATTAGTGACAACATCAGCAGCAACAAAGAATAATACAATGTTTGGATAACCCTAATAACCAATGTAAGATGCCTGAATTGTATAGAAAATGCCTGACAGCATTACCTGTATTTCATTTTTCCTGGCAACAATGATCTAATAATATAAGAGTCTTAGCTTCTGAGCCTTTAATACCTGGATAAGAATAATAACATACCTATTCTTTTTTAAGAAGCAGCAGTAAGCAGACATTGAAAAGAAGCTTTCCATGGCTGTGGAAAACCTACTAATTCCTTTAGACTGAACAAAAAGCAACTAGCTCACTGCTGTCGTCTACAGCACTCATTAGTATCTTTCCTAAATACCATAATAGTGTTCAAATATGCAACATGGCTGCTATCAGCAACTCTTTTCCTGTTGGTTTTCATACTCTCCACCATGGAAATACTGGCACAAAAATGATTTCTTCCCTGAGCCTTTGTACTATCATGCTGGCTTCAGTACTACATTCATGCACTGAGGAAGCAACATTCATTCATATCTTGAAGAAAAGCTGTATGGTTTCAGGGCCTTCAAACAGAACACCAAGAAGAGTCTCACTACAAAAAGCTTTACAAAAGTGAGGCTTTCTACCTTTCAGGGTCCCATTTCTCACTAGTTGAGTGCTATTCTATTTCTCTGCCTGTATTCTATTGAAACAAAAATAAAGGAATTCTTAAAAAAATCCCATTTTTCCTCACTAAGATAAACAGCATCTTCTCAAGCCAAGTTAAAACAGGGGAAGATCTTCATCTTGTCTCTGAACTTTGATCTCATGAATGCATAGAATCGTAGAATTGTTTTGGTTGGAAAAGACCTTTAAGATCATCAGATCCAACTGTTAACCTAACACTGCCAACTGCACCACTAAACCGTGCTCCCAAGAACCTCATCTACACATCTTTTAAACACCTCCACGGATGGTGACTCCACCACTTCCCTGGCCAGCCTGTTCCAATGCCTGACAACCCTTTCTGTGAAAGCATTTTCCCTAATATCCAACCTGAACCTTCCCTGGCACAATTTGAGGCCATTTCCTCGCATCCTATCAGTCATTCACTAATACAGAGCGAACAGAAGACATTTTTCTCCTGTAAACCACCAATTTAAGGCCTTCTCCTTGATTTTTTTTTTTTTTGCTTGAATTAAAATCCTGCATTGGAACCAATCAAATCCATTTCACTGCAGCCACACTTGCTAGTTAAACTGTTCAGTGCTTCCTGTTGAGTCAGACGGGCACTTTGCAGCAAGAAGTAGATCAGAATTACTCCTAAGCCTCCAGGAGTCACACTGCTAGGCATTGATCACAGGTTTTTCATTATATTCTAACAGAAATTAAATAATATTTCTTTATTGCCTCTTTAGCAGTGAAGACTGAAGACTAACCCTCATTTTTGCATTGGGAGCCATTTAATTCTGTTTAAATGCCTGGGCTGGTAGTTGCTGTGCATCATTTTTCCTTGCTCCTCCAAGCATCTCCTTGTTTATCAGTCATGATAACATCATAAACTTCTGAAGGCAGATATTCTCATATCAAGAACTCTGATGCTAGTGCTTGGTTCCTAGCACATACAAGCTGGCATAATATAAAGTACTAAACAGCTATCCTCAATTTCTCCCGTAAATATTTTTTATAAAATTAAAATTATAAATTATAAAATTATAAAATTTAAAAATTATCTTTGACTATTAGTTCATTTCCATGTCCTCTCCAGAACATTAAAACACTATTCACAACACAAAATCAATGCAGTGCAACATTCAGAAGTGGTCACACAATCACAGCTGCTGTATGCTGGAGAATTGGTGACATGCAAGGGGTGGCCAAGTGCTTTAAACATCCAGGCCTGTTTTATTCTGACACTAAATCCTGTTTTAAAGCACTCTCCATGTCAGTTTTCTTTAAACTTAATTGATTTCTCTTCTCTCTTTCATACTTTATTTGGTCTCTTTCCATTGATAGGTCCCCACTGAATCAGGTAAAGAGTACTTCAGAAGGTAAAGAGAGGCTACCACTATTTTTAATCCTCACCATGAAGTGTGTTAATCCTTCAGCACACCACAGGCTCCAGCAGATGAGAGATTAACAGTCTGTTTCCTGAGCTGAGATTTCATTAGAGGAACACATCTGTAAAGCCTGCTCCAAGCACTGTTAGACTGGGCTTGTAGGCAGGACCACACTTCCCTGTGATAGTAATGACTGCTACACAGAGTTATCGCTCCAAATGTTCCAAGTGTGTATTTGAAAAGAGAAAAAACAGATATGCTTCATTTAGAGACTGATTACTGCTACGCCATACAGAAGTTGATGATGTCTGTCACAGCACTGTGATTCTGCCAAGCTTCTTCACTTGAGTGCATTTTAGTGTGTTTATATAAAAGAAGTGCAAGGAAAAATAAAACAAGGTCTCAAATACTTTACTTTTATTCAAAGTGAGCTGAAGGTATGCCACTAGAAGAATCCAGTCAAATTTATTTAATGCTTAAAGGTGTATGTGGAATCATATCTTAAACACCTAGCCCATCTACAGAAATGTTGACATATATTACCATAGGGAAATGCAGCACGTCAAGACCTCAAATACCAAACCCCACGGGATGTAGCTGCTTCCACTGAGGCAGAGCTCCTAAGTTCTTGCAGGACCTGCATTTAAATGGCTCCTTAATGAGGACATGGACATTACTCACTTATTTTGCTGTTCGCACTTAACGCACACATAAGCAGCCTGTGAAAGAATAAATTAACACGATTTGGTAATACTTTTTTCAAGACAATCAATCGAGCTCTCATTGAAAACTAAAGCTGCAGATTTCCTAACAGATCTTAAGCATATGAAGTCTGCTATTAGTCCTGCATTGCTCTGAAATTGATTGCATCTAGAAAACATGATTCTACACTATATGTTGCATGGAAACTTTTCTTACTTTTCCATTATTCTGACATGTCTGTTACACAAGGGAGAAATGCTACTTTGGCACTGCAACCCTTCCCTCCTCTCTGCCTCTCTCAATAAAGTAAGAATTGCAGCAATTGTCTTCACTTAATGCATCAAAGCTGCTGCATGCTGGTTTAGCGCAATTTACAGAAGTAGTCACAGTATTCTACAATAAAATGTTCATAGCACTAAAAAGCAAACAAGTTTCCCCACATATATACTGATAATAACACCATTCGCACATGTACAACATTTATTCTTTCAGTCAAGTACTCCCATCGTATACATTCTCCACGATCATACTAGATGATGTGTCAAGAAAATATAATGGTCTTAAAGGTCTAAACAAAAGATTTTTTTTTATATATTTCTGGTAAGGAAAAAGAAATCAACCTAAAATAGTTTTAGAATATAAGCATCAAGCCATCATTGAACACTGACATACCAACACCTGAACGCCAGCTAACCTCATGCACTGCATTAGAATAGGACTAACTCTAATATTAACCTACAAATCAGTGAGTGAAACCCTTATAACACCAAGCCTATCCCTCACTTAATTCCTCCTGCGTCACTATTTTGAAATCTTCAGATGCATTTAAATGATATACAGGCTTTATACTGGATCTCGACACAAAGGGTAAATTTTCTACAGAGTGAGTTGCAGAGCACCTCAAGCTCCCACTGATGCCCATAAGAAATGCAGTTTCTCTGCAGCATCTGCAGAGGATTAGCTCTTTGTTTTAAAGTGTGAACACTTTAGTCTCTTACGAGAGGACACCACTGTGGACCCCACACATCACAAAACTGCAGGCTGCTCCGAAAAGCTGCAGGCCCTGACTCCTGAGGCCTGTGTTTTGAAGAAAAGCCATAAGAGGAGTAAAACACTACCCAAGAGTTCCTCATCTGTTTTCTGCTCTGTATCCCAGCTAAGTGGGATTGTTTTTTCCAGCAGTCACCACCTTCACTGGCATGACACACCAGGCAAGGAGAGAGCGGCGCGCATTTCTCATTCTTCTTTTGGCTTTTATAGTTGCTCTGAGCTTTTTCTATTTAAAGTGTTAAGGTTCTAATTTCTATTTAGATACAACTGGGCTTGAATTTAAGAGCCTTCTGGGGAGCTCACTAAAATGCAAGGTCCAGGTACACCCACCTCAAAGCTGTGGCTGACTCAGGCTTTGACGCTTTTAAGTGACAGCTTCAGGGACCAGCACAGGTTGCTGGCTCCAGATAAAAACAAAGCAGAACCATATTCTGTAAGTCTCAAGAGACTCTGAAGCAGTTTCTTAAGATGAGATCTTACCTAATACATTTCCCAACTCTTCTGTATTGCCAATTACAGCAATTCTTGAAAATTGGTTTCATTTATTATAAGCTTTTATTCCAACTTCACACCACACACATGCTCACAAATACATGTTTTACAATTCTTAAGTAACAAAGGAACTGGAATTTTTTAAAGACTATTCTTTTAAAGGCTATGCTTACATAGATAAAACTTACCCCTGCACTTAATATTTAGCAATATATTGCTGAGACAATTTGCTGTACTGACTGCAAGTATAAGGGAGGCACAGTGGGTTCTTTCTTTTTTTTTCCTTTTAAATAAGAAATAAATTAAAAATAGCAAAGGAGAGTATGGTGACAAAATTTCCGTGTTATTATCTTGATAAAGCCCAGTGATCAATCACTACAGGCACACTGGAGGCAGGTGTGTGTGTTGGTGCAACTTCTTAACAGTCAGTTTCATCCTACCAGTGAGCCAACAAAGTAAAAAAAGCAAGTTTATCCTAATAACACCATTAAGTTTTGACACAGCCATCTGCCTTCCAATCAGCAATTTACTAGTCCTTTTTCAGTTATGAATCACAGGACTTGGAGAACCACGAGGTTTTTCTCTTCAAGAATGAAGGTCTCTCCATATACAGTTCTTGGCAGCTTCTCAGTCTAGGGAGCACTGGATAGACTAAAAATACTCCAGTCTTCCTGATGGAATCTAAAATGTAATTATAGATGACTATGCAATAAAAGAATTGTATTTCAGGTTATTTTTGCCAAATAAACTGAGTGAAGCTAGCTGCAGCCCATAAACTTTCATTAATTGTCACTGTTTGCTCAATATGACTAGAGAAATTAAGACTCCTAAAGATGTGATCTAGATTGGAGTAATAAATGACAGATTTAACTTTCCACACAAGAGCTTACAAAACTAGCTACAAACACTAACTGAGGAATACAGTACTTTTAAGCAAGTAACTCTTCTTCCATAATTTTCCAGAAATTAATTTAAAAAGTGAGCTTTCCAGTCTTAGAAATAGAACAAGGGACTGAAGTATGGATTAAGACTGATCTGTAATCTCTCAAGCTAGATCTCCATATGAAATATGACAGCTGCTGAAAATATTACATTTTAGCCTGTGAAACCTAGGCAGTCACTGGGCTGCAAATCACTGTTATTTTTATAATTCAAGAATAAAGAACACAAATAGATGTTTTTTTATGAGACAGATACTTGTTCTCACTGTTCCAAATCCACCAGTTTGAGATTTCAGCTGTTGGAGGAAACTGGGACACGGAAGGACTGACGGCTCTCTTGTCTCTCGGAGAAAACTAAGTTCTCTGTCAAATTTCATTAGTTCACCTCACTTGCAGTGGTTTTTATGCCTGAGGCTCAGGACATTATAGATACAGTGATGAATATCTTTATATAATATGAGAAACAATTTTAAAAGTTTCGGTTCAGTTAATATCATCATTAGCTCCCAGTTTTCTCAAAGGAGCTGAAAGCCTCCAGTAACAGACCTGGATGACTCCCAGCATCAAGAAAAACAGCTCACTGGTGCCCTAGGAAGTACATCATCACTTCTTATTGCTCTCTTGCCATTACTGTACCGTGTTAATACAATTAAACTGATGGGGGTTTATGGACTACGTCTCACAGCTATTGAGAAACAGCTGATAAAGAAAGAGGTGAACAGCATTAGAGCTCATGTTATACCCCTGCCACTGATAAGACAATCTTGATTGAATGCTCTGATGGAAAACAAGTTTAAATGACTCAAGATTCCTCAAGTGATAGATGCTACCATAAATTCATTCAGTGTTGTCAGAAACAAGAAGTATGGGCTTGGAAAATTTAAGTAGAGTTCCTAGAAAATGGCATGTATGTGAGCCAGTATGATGGCATGATGGATGATTTCAGATTTTTCCCAATGCTCTTGAAATCTGCAAAAGTTGTTCCTCAATTTCTGTCCCTGTAAAATGCATAACTGTGGGAAAATGCAGTGAGTCTGTGGATTCCCTGACAGAGGGTGTGGGAATGCAAATTAGCCTTGAAGATATTAAGGAGAAAGATGGGAGTAAAGGAGTGTCTGGAGATATTAAGGTGTACCCGTGAGAAAGAGGGGAGTAAAAGAGTAACATTGATGACAGCAAAATTAGCCAATGATACGTTACTATTGCAGCCTGTAACCAAGAGCAAAAAGACACTTGAGCTCGTAAAGACTACCTAAGAAAGTGTTTGTGGCAATAAATGGAGACTGCTGTTTGTAACTTAAGAACTTGGTCTATGTCGTTTATCCGTCTCAACTGTGACACATAACTCTCAGCATATACACTTCTGAGTACTGGCTGTAAACCCACAATTACGCACCTAAAGCAATCATAGTTTAGTTGTTTCTCCAATAAAATTAGAGGTTAAAAAAGTGACAGATATGACTATTGAAAGTGAAAAGGTGCACCAACGAAGATCATGACTAGCTTTTGGAGAACTAAACCTGCTAGTTCAATTATTACAAGATGTAGGATTTTTTCATTAGTTTTTTATATCAGCACATCTGAAAATGCAGATATTAAATAAAAATGACTGTTCATTCTAGAGAGCATTTAGTATCTAATGTAAAAGTTTAATTTAAAAATAAAATTGATCTGCCTGGTTTTTGCAAAATCTTTTGCTTGGCTACAACTATATGTAATGCTTCAGAGTATATTTTTTCCCAGCTTTTCTGAGAGTTATCAATAATGTTTTTGATAAAATTGAAACACAGAAAATTTGAAAAATCCCTGCTTCAGTGGACATATTTTCTCTCCAGGTAAGCATGTGCAATTCCCATAGATCTGAATTTTCTTTACAGTAAATTTCAACTACATCTTAAATTTCATCTACATGCTTAAAACACATAAAAGAAACCTTAAGAAAAGATGTCCTTACTTTGGCCCCTGCATATTGGCCCCTTAATTGCACCCCTGGTACAGAAAGACAAAGGATACCAACATTAACATTTCACTGAGGATGGCACTTTTCCACATCTCCAGCTACTTCAAAGGAGAGATGCTCATGTGCCTGTGGCTCATTCTGACTTCAACTTTTCAAAGTCCTGACCTTCTTTCACTGTTTCCCATGTGTGGGTTAGTATTGCTGCTGCCTCATTCTGCAGCCCCTCAAGCACAAGTAATGCGCAAAGTTGCTTGCTCATGGATATTATGACAAGCGCAAGGACATTAAAATTTTATGCATTTTTTTCCCAACAGTTCTTTAATGCACAGAGACCAGGTTTTTTCCCTTTTGGGTGAGTGTCTTTCTATATCCTCTTCTTGCCTGTGAAACCTGCGTATTTAGTTTCATGGTGGCACAACTTCATTAAGGAAGAACAGAAAATACCCTCATCAGAACTACCTCTAATTTGGTGGGTAATGCAATGAGGGATTTCAGTAGGCTACACTCTTCCTGGCTCAGCCGTTTTCCCTTTATAGGGAATTACGGTGCTTAATGCAGGCTTATGAATTCTCTGCAAGAGTTAGCACATAAAAATTATGGTAACAAAACTCAACATCACCATCTTCACATCCCTTTGCAGATGTGGCCAAAGTCAATACATTAAGGATGAGACCGATTTTGAGTGCCCTGCTTACAGGACTTGAAAGGTGTTGAGTTTTCTTCTACGTCTGCTACTGGTCCTTTCAAAAAAAGAAAGGGCCCTCTAAGGCATTTCAAGTTGGGTGCCCAGAACTGATGTAGCAATAACCCACAGCTGCTTTCACAGGTCCTCTCTACCTTTCTACTTCAGTGGTACCACAGTCTGCAGGAAAGGAAGGTGAAAGGAGCCACTGTAAAGCCAGCCTCCTCACAGCACAGTGGAGTGCAGGTCCCTCTCCCTCTTCTTGCTTTTGCTGTTTGCTCACTACACAGCAGTGATGGCTGTTATCCAGTCAAAACTACACAAGAGGCGCAAACTTTGGCATCTGCATTTAAATTTCTATTTCGTATAATTCAAAAAGAAAAAATAAAAAAAAATATTTTGAGCAGAAATTACAACTGGAGAGAATCCACCTCCTGCTAAATGGAAAGTCCAGCTATCTGCAACACAAAGTTCTTCACTTTTAGGTATGAGTGTAATGGTTCTGGCTTACTGCTCTACCCTCAGGCTCCAAGATAAATCTCCCTTCCTCTCTTCCTTTCAATTCAGTGAAACCGCATGACTGCCTCTGTCAACACTAAATTTACTACAGACCTGACACACAGTGATGGAATAGGCTCAGCTGGGAAAAACAAAACAAAACAAAACAAAACAAAACAAAACAAAACAAAACAAAACAAAACAAAACAAACAAAAACATAAGGGCATTGTTCTCATTTTTGCTTGTTTTAATAGAGTTCAGAATTCCAAGGTGCTTGGAAGGAAGGAAGGGAGAGAGATAAAGAGAGAGAGAAAGAGAGAAAGAGAGAAAGAGAGAAAGAGAGAAAGAAAGAGAGAAAGAGAGAAAGAGAGAGAAAGAGAGAAAGAGAGAGAGAAAGAGAGAAAGAGAGAGAGAAAGAGAGAAAGAGAGAAGGAGAGAAAGAAGGAGAGAAAGAAGGAGAGAAGGAGAGAAGGGGAGAAGGAGAGAAGGAGAGAAGGAGAGAAGGAGAGAAGGAGAGAAGGAGAGAAGGAGAGAAGGAGAGAAGGAGAGAAGGAGAGAAGGAGAGAAAGAAAGAAAGAAAGAAAGAAAGAAAGAAAGAAAGAAAGAAAGAAAGAAAGAAAGAAAGAAAGAAAGAAAGAAAGAAAAGAAAGAAAGAAAGAAAAGAGAAGAGAGAGAAAGAAACTAAGTTGTCAGCTGCATATTTTTAGAGGGTCAGGACTAAGAAATTCCTGGCCTACAGGATCCTGCTGTGGTGCCAAATGTACGACCAAAGCCACCAAGGACCTGAAGGATGAGAATGATGACTCACCTAAAGTAAAATGAAACCTGTGAAGAAAGAGGAACTATAAGGTCCTCTTGCAGTAGATAAACCGCGTCTGACATTTTGATCTGCCTAGCTTCATAATAAAGAGAAAGGGAAAGGGAAAGAGACAAAGAGATGAGAAAGAGAGAGAGAGAGAGAGAGAGAGAGAGAGAGAAAGAGAAAGAGAAAGAGAAAGAGAAAGAGAAAGAGAAAGAGAAAGAGAGAGAGAAAGAGAGAAAGAGAAAACTCAATCATGTACAATAGATTTTCTCAGTGAGATTTGAGTATATTTTTGCCTTCCCAGCACCGAACCATGGAGTTGCACCAAGGCGACAAGAGGGCTATAACCAGGCCACTGAGGGTCTCCTTAGTGTGTGTGGCTGACACACCACCTCCTTCCCGCCCACAAGGCGACAGCAGGACAAAGTGCACTTGTGAACCAGGAGAACATGGATCAGAGTTGACAGCCAGATGCAGTAAATGAGATCAGCCCTGTGAGGCTAATCCTGCTTTATGCTGGGAAGTTAATCAGCACCTCACTACTCTCCTGACAGTGGAGGGTACAGAGGAGGCACAGTTGTGTTCTTCCCCTTGTCCTTCAGATGTGCCAACCTCCCACCGCAGCACAGGGAAATGGCACTCCTGTATTACCACAGAATCACAGAATTATCCCTGGGTTGCTCTGCATGCAGCGCTTCACCAGAGGCACTCATATTGGTTCACCCTCATGCACAGGGATCAGAAAGCAGCCCAGACAAGCTGACACTGCCCTCTGAAGAAGCCCATCTCCTGTGAAGACAGCCACAGAGGATTCCATTCCAGCTCTGGCATCTCTCCAAAATGATGGTTTCTCGAAAATGGAATAAAAGGTCGATTGGGGCACAGGGAGGCTTCCTCACAGAACAAATGCTTTTATTCAGCAGAGGATATTTTACCTCTCAGTCACATACAAGCGGGGTCACAACCTTCAGCTGGCAAGTTTATTTTATTTCCCCTCCCAGGACAGTTTAGATCTGTGCTTGAAGCGAAGAGATCGGGGGGTCAGTCTGACAGTGGAAATGAAAAGTGTGAGGGGAAAAAAGGGATTAAATAACTTTCTGTGCATGCATGACATTTGAGACACTCTGTTCTAAAGTATTACACCGCTACTGTTACAAAAATACATGAATAAACCCACCATTAGCATTAAAAAGAAGAGGAAGAATTTCTGTCCTATTCAATAGCATTTACTCTCCAGAAATCACCCCTCTGAAAGGCATCTAAGGATACAGTTATAACTGAAGGATGAAGTTCTAGCCTTAGTTCTCCATTTCCTTGCCTTTTGGAATTGACGCTAGTCATTAAATAGGATTTCACTGTAACAATATGCATTTCATTTCCATTGATTTCTTTTTTTATAGTAAGAAATAAGAGAAATGGAGAAAACGCAGAAATTTTCTCGTAAACTGCTTGTGCGAATCAAATGACATACCCATCATATACAGCACACGTACTGGGTTAAGGGATTATATTCATGCAGGCCATACTGGGACACGATTGTAGGTACCTTTGACATTCCTTTTGAGCAACGTGCTCTGGGTAATTTATGTTTAGAGGGCTTATCTGACAAGGGATATATGGAGCCGTAAAGCACCTAAATACTTTGGAGACATTAAAAAAAAATAGCTTTTCATTTCCTTCATTTATTTATGGATTAAAATAAATTCAACTCACTTGTAATTAAATTACTCTGTATAAGTCAAATGTTTTTGTTTATAAAGCCCAATTTGAACACACAGTACTGTGTTTATGTCTGAGTTAAGCAGGTGCAGCTCCTCTGCAGCCTCCCGTCACCGGTGACCCAAGACCGAGCTGGAGCTCTCTGTGAGTTGGAAGCGCATTTCCTAAAGCCACCACATGCACCCCTCAGCTCCCCACGCAGGCTGCAGGTCAAAACATCCCGGTGGTCTTCCCAAGTAGGAGCAGAGAAATCCAGAACACAACTAAAAAGTTGTTGATACTCATGAAATACAATGAATGTGATTTACCCAAGGGGATGTTGTTCTGCTTTTTCAGACTGTGTTCTATATAAAGGAGATTTATTTTCTTAGGAGGATGGATGGAAAGGACATCATAGAAGACTGTTTGCAGCTGCAAAAACATCTTTACCCACAAAACCCAGATTTGGCATGACAATGGCCCTTCAAATGTTCATCTTAACATGAAATTAATGAAGAAATTTTTTTCATTGTGACTATTTTCCTGTTGCTCCCTAAATCTGATCACTAGTGCCTGGACAGACATCAGAGGGTTTCACAAGGGAAATTATCTAAAGAAAATGTCATCAGTCAAGGAGAATCTTTTGGTATAGTCAACGAAAATCCTCCAGTATCATCAGACAACAAATCATATCACACTGCTGTTACAGCTTTCTCACAGCATACATATCACTATGTAAATGTAGGTAGTATATGGCCCGTCAAACACAAGAGCAATCTGAGGACCAGACAGTATTTTTTGCTAGTTTTCAGTTTACGCTGTTGGGATGTACCAGACTTCACCTGTGTGTGCTGTACAACTATGTGAGGTACAGAATATCATTAGTATCATATTAAGGTGTACATATAAATACTTTCATGCTCAACTAGCATGATTATGTATATGCAGGCATACTTGAGAGATATCATGGGACCAGATGAAAGAGATTAATCTTGTAATTAATTGCGTGCTTGCATTTAATTTATATGCTTTTATTATTTAGTACCTGTGTCAACCACTTAATTTGCCTGCAAATCATTTTCTTATATAATATTAATGAAACATGCTACACTGAAATTCATCAAACTATTGAAATTAGAGATTAGGAAGACTCATTATATCATCAATTTATCTTTTAGTTTAGAACAGTTCAAGAGCGGTGGCTTCTGAAATCACTCCTTCAAGAAGAGTATTCAAGAAAGAGCATTTGTGGCAGAATGGACAATGGTTTTCATAGTTAAGAGATCAGAATTAAAAATCTGATTTACACTGTAGAACAAATTATCTGAGTCTAAACTTCATTTCTTTCCTCAAACAAGACTTGGAGAAGGAAGAATAATATCAGTAATACTCATTTCCACAAAAACATTACACAAAGGTCAATGCTTTTATGACATTCTGAGCAAATGAAGATTGTGAGATTTACACAATAATAAACATATGAATTCCTCTGCACAACCTGGTCAAAACAATTCATGTGTGAACATGGAGGTGGGCCTGCTTGGGGTGCTGAAGGTCTCCTGAGTGAGTGCAGGGAGAGATCAAATTAACGAGGAATGTCAAAGTAATCACTTGTTTAATCTTGGCTAAATTGCTTTCTTAATCTTTGGGTTAGAATAATGAATGCTTAGGGCACTCCTGGACTATCTGGTTGGGGGAGTGCACTGCTGTACTTCAGAAGCAGTGTCTGGAGTTGAGAATGGCTGGGAATTGGCACTGTTGTGAGAAAAGGAAGACCTTGCTAAGACAAGAACAACATGTCTACAAGGTCCTTGGGTGTCACACTGGGTCTGGATGAATTTTCATCTTCCATTCTCCCCCCGCCCTGCTGAAGAGGAGCGAGAGAGCAGCTTAGTGGGCACCTGGCAGTCAGCCAAGGTCAACCCACCACAGGCTTGCAGATGAATGTGAGGGAACACTGGCAAGTCTCACACAACCACAGCAGCAAAGAAGCCTCACCTTGAGACACTTCTGACCTCCCTCTCTGCCTGTACCCAACACCTAGAACTTGGTCACAGCAGTGTCAAGCAGTTAATAAAATGCAACCCTGCATCTTCTGACCCTCTGGCAAGCATCTCTTAGGCTTGATATTATGTCTGATTATTTTTGTGAGGCCAGACAGAAGAAGCACTCCAGTAGTCCAGCCTGGCTTGTGGGATGGAAATTATGGTCCTTGGTCCACAGGTCTTATCCTTGCAGTGGAGATTAGGAAAAGCAGGCAAAGGTCTTTAACTGTGGAATTCTTTCACCAAGGTATATTCCTGGTTCTACCACAAACCTACCACGGATATCTTCAGCTCTCTCTGCCTCAGTTTACTCTCCAGTAATGACTGGTGCATCTGTTCAGGTCATAGAATCTCAGAGAAAGACTCTCATCTATTAAACCAGCACCGACCAGAAAGCCTTCATTTATGCAGGAAACGGAATAGGAACTGAGAAGCAACACAAAATAGAGTTTCCACAAGAAAACTCCGTGAAAGGTGCCCACTAGAGTTACTGGTTCCACCCTTCCTAACTCCCTGTCAGCAAGACCTTCTCATCCCTCAAAGCAAAGCATATTATATTGTCTCTTCATAACTGTGGTTTATTTTTCACTGTTTTCTTGGAACAGCTAAAGCCTTAAACTTTCCTTGTTTCTATTTTGAGTGAACCTTTTGTTGTGTGACAGCTTTGTAGTAAAAATGCTTTCATTGCCCAGTTATATTGATTTTCAGTTTCCTGAAGCTTTGTGCTTTCCTTCTTCTAAGGTTTCGCTGACACAGCTTAGGCTGAGTCTCACAATCCCATTCCCCTTGCTTCTGACTGAAGAAATAGTTCTAAAGAAACTGGATTAAACTCATCATTTAGAAATAGTGCCCATTCAGCTCAAGCCTCCTACTTTGTCTACTCTTTTCATCTCTTCTATCTTATCCCTGGCGTTTCAGACCAGGAATTGAATGCAATTCAGAATGTGTGTTTTAAAAGCAGACCTCTACCTTGGTGAACTTGTTCTGCAGACAATTAGGTAGTTAAAATCGTGATCTATGCACAGAGGGTTTTATAGGTAATTTTAATTTTCTTACATACATACAGCTACTGAGGTCAGAATATAATTCGTAGGAGAAATTTACATTGACAAAATTCACTGACAGCATGTCCAGTCTCACTAGAGGTAACCTGGTGCTATGTCTCTATTTCTTTCTTTGATCAGTTGAAAAAGGACACAGAGAAACTCAGATTCTTTAAAGTGAAATCTGAGTCAGACTTGAAAGTCTCAGCAGCCAAACATTTTTGCTTGTCATCGAGAATTCCCTGGGGAAAATGGCAACTCAGATTGCCAGGGTAAATGCTTTTTTGTTTCATTATTGAGAAGAAAACCATGAAGCATATTTTCATACCCAAAGTATGCAAAGTTCACAATTTGAGAAGAACCTCCCAGAGAAGAAAATTCTTCATGCATCAGCCAGTCCACATCTAGTACCAAGAAGCAACATTTACATATTTAATATCTCACTAGGTTTCCATGACTACACGCTAGTGAGTCCTGCACTTACTATCTCAAAACTTTCAATGTTCAACGCAATATTTAATACTAAAATCACTTTTGAAAAGAGTAAGCCATCACAGCATAGATGTAGACAAGAATACAACCTCTGAATTATTCTTAAATTATTTTTTCATAAATCCTATCTGTCACTTCCTTAAGAAGTCTAATATTTGCCTGTTTGATTTCCTCAATATTTTTTGACAAAATTATTTTGATCCCAATTCTAGCATTCAGGCAGCTTCACATCAAACAGCTGATCTGAGCAGTACAAGATATTTAGAAAAATACACAGCCTGATACTTTTCATGCCATGGTATTAAAATGAAAATGGAAACAATCCATTCATGCAATCTAACCCTGGGTATAACACACACCAAAACACTCTACAGAGCAACTAGGATCAAAATCAGCACTTCTTACACAAAAGCCTCTTTTAGAAAAACATCCAGTCTTGTTTGACTGCAGGGCATGGGAACCCAACAATCCCTAATTAGGTGAATTGAAGAAATGCTTATTTGAACCTTAACTCTAGCCTAAATTTTTGTAGTTTCACTTTTTACCACCAGGTCGTATTATGGTTGTTGTCAGCCATCTATTATATGAAAAGAAGTTAAAACAGGGAAAAGAAAAAATCTAGCTATAACCTTTGAGTTTAGCTGAAAATCTTGAAAACATAGCTCAAAGTACATTGGAGGAAAACTAGTTTCACAAAAGAGCTTTACAAGGGACCAGCAGCTGGCTGACCCTGTAACCAGCTGTACTGTGCATGACCTGGCACCCTGGCTACACTGCCTCTGGTTGGGGAACTATTGCAGAATGTTTTTTTGGCGAACAATGGCTTTTCCGTGAAGCTTTCTGTTACAGTTACAGCTAACATGTACAAAAAGAAAACCAGAATGAATACGATTACTGCAGGTACTTATTCTTTTTTTTTTTTCCTAACATAGATATAATAAGCTAAAATGTCAGCAGGGATCCACATGACCATTCCATTTGACCTCCAGCATAACAAAGGCCATGAGACTTATCTCAGAATTAATTCCTGTTCGAAGCAGAGTACATATTTTATAAAGCCATCCAATATTGTCTTAAAAATGTGAAGCAATGGAGAGACTTGACAGAGATTAATTACCTATTAAAAATCTGTGTCTGTTATTTCTAGGAGGTATTTGTCTAGCATCAGCTTTCAGTCTACTACTACTTCCTGATGCTCCGTTACCAATTTTTGCTTAACATATACAAAATCATAATAAGTCATCCTCTAGTCTTCTTTTTGATTATTAAACAGGCCAAGTTTCTTGAGCCTTTCACTATAAAGCGTTCTTCCTTTTAGTGTTCTTTTGGCTCTCTTCTCTCAAACTTCTCTAGTTTATCACTGTTCTTCAATCTCGAGAAACAGAACGGGACAGTGTCCCAAAATCAGTCACACCATAGTCAAGAAGAGTGTTAATGTAGTCTCCCTCCTCAATATTCCCTTGTTCACATATCAAAAAATGTCATTATCCCTTTTGCACCATACACTTGTAGTAGAGAGTCATACCCTGCCAATTACACTCAAAAATGTCTCAACTCCTTCTGTCACTACTTCCTACAAAAGCGTCAATGATCCCGTTGGCATGGCCTAAAGTATTTATTCCTATATATAGTCCTTTTACTCGGCTTCATACAATCACCTACTGCTTTCTTATTCACAGCAATCAGGGCAGACCATTCTGTACACTGTTCTTTTAGCTATTTATCACCAGCTTTAACTTTGTGTCATCTGGAAACTTTATGCAGAATGATTTTCTCATTTCTTCCACATCCACTGATAATAACGTAAAATAGCATGCAATTCATCATCCTGTTTGTTCAAGCAACGCATTTAAGTTTAAAAATTGCCACTAAGCCAGTTTTAAAACCATTTAATGTGTGCACAATGTTGATTTTGGATCATTCTACTTTCTTAATCAAAGAGTTGTGTAAAATCAAGTTGAAAAGACCGAGCAGAGTTGAAAAACACAACTTCAAGACTGTCCCTAAACTAGTAACCTCCTCAAAAAAAGGCACAGAGCTTTTTAGACAAAGGGTATTCATCATAGACCCCACATTGATTAGAACTAATTATTTTAACCTTTCCTTAACATTTGATTAATCAGATCCCAGATCTGCTGCATTTTCAGGTCAATGGCAAGGTGACAGGACAATGAATATTTGTATCACCTGCTTGACCTTTAATAAAGCAGTACAACCCTAATTTATTTCCTCTCCTCTGGCACCTCCCCACTGCAAACCATCATTAGCAGCACAGAGAGCTCCTCCGGATGCAGACTGCAGTAGCTTGCACATTTACATGTATCCAGCTTCAGTTTTATATCTTCCTTAATTACTGCTGGAACAGAAAGTATTTTGTTGTTGCCATACAATATACCACCTGGATTTTTCTCAGAATCTTTCCACTTCTCTGATTTCCCTCTTGGAACAAAATGAACAAAGACTCCCCCTTTCCCTGCAGGACACCACCAAAAATCCCCAAGCCAACCAAAATCAGCCCTCCTCCCACTTTCTGCCTCAGCTCTCCTCACGTCCTTACTACAGTCCTCAGCTTTTGCTGCACATAAAGTCCTATCTGCTTTGCTTTTCTTTCATTGGTTATACATTTTAAGTCTTTTTGTTGATTTTTTTTAATGTAGTCATGAAAGCATGAGTAACTAAAAGTTAGAATATTTTTGGTGTTCTTTTTAAAAATGCTATGAAACACTCAAAACACTCAAAAAATCCACTCAAGCTCTCAGCTCCATTAAATATCAGGAAACTTTGAAACCCTGGAAAACTACACTGTAGTTCAAATGAAATTTAGTTTCACTGTTATCCATCTGTCCTGATCTTTCGCTATATGGACTGAGTATTGCTTTCCAAACCAAAATTTGCATAGGAATGAAGATTTTTCTATGCTGCTCAGTAGGGACTGTGCTTCTATAGCTCAGACACTGACATTTTTCAAGATAGGGAAGAATAACACTTTTTGAATAATCCCCCACTGCAGCTAAAGAATGTGATAGCTGTGAGAAAGCTTATTAGAGTTACATGAGTCTAATTGATCTGTCCTCATAATAAAAGGTTCATTTTCTTCTGGCCAAAGCAGAGGTTTTGCACGTGAATGTACAAGAAGTCTATACCTCTTTAAATCTATTACAAATGGAAAGAATCATCTTTGCACAAAGAATCAGCATAATTAATTTAAAAATAATATTTGAGCCATTAGAGGGGGGTTTAAAAGGAAATGAATTGCTGGAAAGTCCTCTTCTTGGTTTCCTTGAAATCAATAGGAAAGAGATCAATACTGAGTATCAAACTACAGGATTTTAGCTCCTTATTACGGCCCACATTGCTTTTTGAATTTCACTGTAACAACAGCTGGATTCAAATTAAAATGATTCTACCTATTGCCTCACTGAAATAACAGTTGCATTGTTCTTTAGTGATCCAAGGGAAAAAAATGTTATCTTCACTATTAAAAAGACTGGCACTTTATCAAACAAAAAATGGGTGTTAATTCTGGTTTACTTTTTTTTCCTGTGAAAATAATGGCTTATACTTTGATCTTTGAGAAAGACTGTGTAGTGAAAACGAGCCCTCAGTTTATGTATTTTTACTGAAAAAGCCATTGAATCACAGAAACAATGATTCACAAGGATCTCTGGAGGTCTCCTAGTCCAAGTTCCTGCTCACACCAAGACTATCAGTAACAGAAGATCAGCCATGGCTTTTCTTATCTTAGACTTAAAACCTTCCAAGGATGGAGATGCTTAACTTCTCTGGATAACCTGTTCCTGTACTATAGTGCCCTCCTGGTAAACAAGTGTTCCTTAACATCCAGTTCAAACCTGCCAAGTCACAACTTGTCTTACTATGGCTTTCTTTTCATGTTGAAGCTCGAGTGATTCAATATACTAGAACCAAATGCAGCACTGATGTCAGAGGATGCTGCTTACCATATCCTCCTGTGTAAGTTAATGGGAATGAAAAAACAGGCTGTTAGCAGAAATTTCTTGGTTTCTCAGAGGCCATTTCCATAAAAGCCTTCTCATGATTCAGCAGTATGTATTTGTCATTAATAATGCACAGGCTTATAATTCTACAACAGCACTACACTCCCCAGTCAAGGCGAGTCAAGGCTACACTATTGGTAAGATGCAGAGCTGGGCTCCACAGTTGTTCTGAAATGGCTCAAAAGAGTGAGAGAGATTTTCTTTCATTCAGATAACTATGAATAATATCAATCTCTTCAAGTGGAAGGCAGAACGTTGCCGATGTGTCACCTTTTAAAACAGAGGTTTACATTGTCCATAGTTCAAAACTCAAGCTGTAGCCCACTTGTCTTACTCATGCAAATAAATCCTCTTGATGTAAGTAGGGCTCTATATATGCCTTATTCTCTACTTTCATCACTCTTAGTTTAGCTTGCTGGCATGCACTAAAGGAAAGAAATAGCATGCCAAGATGTGGAAACCCATAATCTTGATAAAGAGGATGCTGTTCAACTTCTATGGGAAGTTTAGCTGATGGAAAGAGAAAATAAAGAAGCTTCTTTATTCTCACTTTTTTTTTTTTTTTTTAAAGACTGTGCCTGCTACAAGGCTACACAAGGCTAGCAGTAAATGGTGGAAAAAAGAGAAGCAAGGAAATGAACCAAAGGGCACCCATGCAAGCCTTATAATGCTATCACTTAGAATGTAATTAGAATTCTTTCTATTACTGATTTCAGCAGTTCCAGGAAGCAAATTTCCCCTCTCAATGCTCTCAGTTTTTTGGAAGGTTAGATATACATACAAAGAATTTGTCACTGCAGCATGGGTTGATTTGCCTTCCTCAGACATTACTTTCTGCTTTATTTTGTCCTCCATTTGTAAGAAGCATGTTTATTCGGTCAGCCCCAAGCTGAACAATGATAACTTTAACAAACATTAAATCTTTATTTACCTTAGGAAAGGGTGTTTAAAATTAAGGCAACAAACATTATGAAAGGCTATTAAAATGGATGTGATGAAATGGGGACTCAGCTCAGTCCTCTGTGGCCGATCACTTTCAGTAAAAATCTCCAGCACTAGGGAAGGACGAAGCCCAAACGGGCACATCCCTGTCCTCCCAGGTTATCTGCTCCAACCCCTTTCTCAATCCAGGAGCTTTATCCTTCATTTAATGAGCATCACTATGAAAGGGGCCATGACCCATGTTTTCCAAAGACAAGCAATGTGTTCCTGCCTTTCTTTATCCTCTTTACATTGGGTCTATCTCTAAAAGCAAGCATGAAGTGACTCACCAGACATAGTGGAAAAGACAACTTATTAACCACATCCAGGGTGAATTAGCAGCAGCAGTGAGTGAAACCCACCTGCTTGTACAACATCTATAGCCCAGTTGGGCTTTTAAAGCGTGATTTGAAGAGTATCTAGCCTTTCTGACTTTGTTTAGCTTTTCAAACAGATGCTCTAGTCCATCTCAGAAAAAGTGAACAGAATTTTGAGGAAATTGCCAGTTTACAACTTGTGAGAATTAGCAAATGAAACCGAAATGCTCCCTGCATCTCATGAATCCTTTGCAGTCATAAAGCCCTCTCCTCTCACGGAGCAACAATAGCTCTTTGTGTGGAATGCAGCAATATTTCAGTGAGCAAAACTATGCATTTTCCTGTTGCTCTTGGTGAAAGGTAATGATTTTACTGGATGAATATGCCTCTGACATTTCAATATTTAAGAGAAGGAGATATTTGCATATAGTGTTCCCCCCTCTCCCCATTTTCTCCCTGGTTGATATTAAGCTCTGGTGTCCCCCTCCTCAGGCAATTCTCAGCACCTTTTTCTTGCCTCACCAAAGTCAGTTTTCCCATGTTGTGATACGCTTATTGAAGCGTGGCTTTCTGGTCTGAAAAGGGAGTCCTTCTACTTAGGAAAAAGGATAGTAATTACATTAAATGAATGTTAACTTCTTGCTAATGAATGCATTACGTCTCTTCTAAACATTTCTGGAAAAAGAAGCAAGCAAAGAAACAAAAAATAATCAGACATGCCATTCATTTACCAGAACTATTAATTACAAATAATTAGAAAAAGTGACTCATTTTTGAGGCAGAGAAGATTCCTAAAAAGATATGCAAAAGGTTTCAGAAAGAGCTGAATAGATATATCTGTACCAAGCATGATAGTACTGTGTAAAAACAATATTACATACATAAAGGTTTTAATTTTGAAAGAAAATACCCCAGTCTTGACTCCTAAATTTCCAGTGATAGTAATCAACTGCCTTAAACTTTATCCATATCTGATAGTTTTCACTGTTCAAAAGATATGTCCAAGATCAAGTTTGCATTTACCATGATTCACTTGCTCTTGGATCTTGTCCACTCTTGTTAGACCAAAGATTTTCCCATCATTTAGTTCCTGCTGTTGAGATCTCTACTTACAGATAGCCCCTTGGTAGGTTATCATCTTTTCTCTCTATGGCTTCTCCCTTCCAGTATATATCTGTCTGTTTTGAATGCTATTGCAAGCTTCCACTGAATTTCAGCAACATCTCCTAGATTTACACTACAAATTTCCAGCGTTGTTGAGTCTAGGCAAAAACTCAACTGAATTAATCAAATTCATCAAAATTTTCTCAGCTTTCTTTTGAGCCTTTTCTGAGGCACCTTCACAGGACTGAAAGCCTGGCTGGGCCGTGGCCCAGCTCACAGTGGGTGGATGTGGCCCTGGGACTCACAACCTGGCCTGCCGTCCCTGCTTTTCCAAAATCCCTGTTAGAGTGACATCCCCATGTGCCTTGGAAAGCTCCAGGTCTCCCCATCCCCTATGACATTTAACCAGCGCACACAGCTCTGCTCCTTTTTTTATCACCAGATCACCCATGTAACTTCCCAGTTTGCAAGTACAACATTTTTTAATCCCCTGGAACACAAATACTTTCAGCAACAGCAGATGGAAACATACGCGTGTATTAATCACTCCACCTTATTAAAATCCCCTCACATTAGCCATCTCTCATGTGAAACCTCGCAGCTCTTGAACAGCACTGGGGAGCGCTATGAAACCACACAACCTCACAACAGGAACCGCAGAGGAATTCAGCCAGCGAGACTGCAACATGGGATGGGACCTTCCTGCCCGCCCCAGGCCCTGTGTCTTCTTCAGCAATGCAGGAGCATTGGTGCTATTCCTCCAAAGGTGGCAGCAAGGCACCCCTTCTTATGCACAACAATGAATCTTTAATGGCCCTCCTCCCTTTACTGAATCTTTATTACCAGTATGTATAGCACAGCCAGGGAGTAGGAGCAAAGCTGTCAGGCTACTTTAATCTCTGCTACATGTGAGTTATCTCAATACCAACCAAACAATAACAGTTTATGTTCCAGTATTGTTGCACTTCAATTTCTATGTACAGGAGAGAAAAACAAATGAGGAGACTGGGGGAAAATTGCCCTTACAAAACAAATTTGACAAACTCAATTATTTTATTATAATACACCATTGCAGCATAATTTTGCCTTCTATGTGACATCAAATAAAATATCACTGCCTGGCATTACAAAGGGGAAGGAGGAGATTCTTTTATTGGCTCTGCAGTTCCTTAGGGCTTTATTCATTGTGCGAAGAAACTGCTTTAAAATGGGATCACTCTTTTCCTCTGAGGTGCTGGTGGGAAAAGTAAATCTCTTTTACACAAGTGCAAGATGAATTCTCAGAAGTACTAGAGACCACTCAAAAATGCAGCAGAGTACAGTAGCATATCTATTTTTTAAGTTCTTAAAATACACATAGAGCAAAGCACTGTATAGCAATTAACTGTACTTTTGTATGCATAGACTGAAAAATGTGGAAAACAGTGAATAATGTGATATGCAAAAAGGAGGGAAATGCAAAAATCTGTGGAATCTTGTCTATCATCGATGGTTAGTTTAACCTCGACATTTATCTCAATAGAAATGTTTTGCATTTTAGAACAAGTATGTGTTTCCAAACCATGTTATATTTAAATGTATGGGAGCCAGATTCAATCAGGTTACTGACAGTGTTGCCATGCTTGGCACTGTGACTTCCACTTGGAAACATTCATGCTATCATTATTGCTCAGAGAGAATGGGGAGGCATTGTCTGACGTAAAGAAAGATATCTACATTTGATCCTCAATAAATCTGAAGGAATAGGGTTTCTCTTCATGGTTCATTGCCTTTATCTGAGAGGTTTGGTTTCCTTCATGCAGTTTTATTTGTTCAGTGGTTTAGGATGAAAGAAACATGTTGAACCATCCCTAGAGAAAGATGCACACAGTCCCTGAAAGGCTTCTCTTGTCATATTCTCTGCCCCGGAGGAGGAATGAAATCTGCGGGATGAAGATTTGCTTTTGAGTCTTACTGCACACAGCAACTCTCCTTTGATAATTTACTGCATGCTTTGAAATAGTTTCCGAAAAACACATGTACCTGAAGAGGGATCACAACAGAGTTTACTAATAAACTTGGTTGTCAATGGTCCCATCTTCCTCCAACCACCCCCTACGTGTTGCACAGGAACACTGTTTTGAGAAGATCACACAAACATCCCTGGGTTTCTGTCAGCTAAACTACCACTAGTTCCCTGCTTCATTCCACTTTTTCACCTCTCAGCTTACCCGCCTTCTCCACTATCAGTTACTGTCAGGGCAGCTGCTTTGAAGTTCTGCACTCAAAGCCCTGAAGACATGAACAAATATTTGTATGTGCTTTCAATAAAATTCAGTTCTGCTTTTCTGACCAGTATTTATCAAGTTCTCTCCATTATGCTAATGCAATCTCTCTGCTAATGTTGTTGCAGAAGCTTTTCCCAATCTTTTACAATGTCCATATTTGTTTGGTCACGTCTCTCTGCTTGATATCAAATATAATATATATATGTGTGTGTGTGTGGTTTTATGTACGTATGTACACTATATATAAATTCAATTTATTTTCCCATGTTTTGCAGTCCAAATCTCATTATTAAAAAGACCAACATGAATCTCTGTTCACACCGGGAGCAGAAAAGAATAAAACCAAACAACTAAACATAGAAGAAAAAATAACTCTTGGCTGAAATATGACAATAGGCCAAACTATAATTTGAAACTCACTTTAAAAATGAAAACTATTTGTAGAAGAAAAATGCTATTTATTTCATACTCTGGAGAAAATTATTGTGAAACGTGTTACGTGTAGTGCACACATTGAAAAAATATTGCTCTTCTCCAGTGCACCCTCAAGGCAGTTCAGGGATGGATTTCAGTGGACAGCAAGGGTGCAGTCAAGTTGGCCACCAGCATACTAAAGAGCTGGCATTTTTTCACCATTTATAGGCTGTACTGCTGTAGGCCAGGCTGTTAGGCTTCATGTGTGATATGTGCCATTATCTCAACTTCAACCAACTTGAAAATTATACTTTCTTAGATTTGTTGACATAATAATTGGCCTTGAGAGCATCATTTATACCCTAAGCACAGAAAAGATGAAGATAATGATATGTCTTTTGTGCACCTCAAATGTGCATGCACTCTGAAGGACTTGCAGGTGGCTCTGGAGCTCGGCAAGCACGTGTTCCGTGTAGTTACCAATTTTTCTAAAAGAAATAAAGTCCATATCAAATTTCCCACTTGTTAGAAGGACCATCTTTGGGTCTTTGGTGTCATCCATTCCTGTTTAAAATGGAAATGCTTGAACAAAATCAGAGATTCCTTTTTTTTTTTTTTTTGTTTGTCTGTAACAAGGGAGCACAATTTCCCTGGTGACCTGTCCTATAAGCAAGTGTTGAAACTCTGCATCAAGCCATAGAGGTTCTGCTGTCCCAGTGGGTCAGATGTTGCTTATTAGCTCTGCCCTGGGCACTAAGAAAATGAGAGCAATTCCCTCAGCAGGGCAGTCAGGGCGGTTGAGGGTCTTGGGAGAAATCCTTCGCGTCAGAAGGCCTAAGGTGATAGTGTATGCAGTAAGGATGCTGTAGGACCTTCAGATCAGGTCTAAGGAATTATATTTGTACGTCTAATAAGCAGGATGAGTCCAACCTGAATGCTTTTATTCAAACTATTTAAGTCCTTGTCCCCTTCCCACTCAGCTCACATGAAGTTGGCTACCTACCTCCTTGTTCATCTCCAAATTTCTCTAGGCAACCCAAGTTCTGTATTTAGGTAACCCCTCGTTTACTAGTTGCTCACCTGAAATTTGAAGCTAAACTTCAGAGCATGCACCTACGATGTGACAGGCTGGAGTATGATCCCTCCTCAGCTTTGCTGCACTTGTCTCCTAGACACAGGCTTCTACTATGCCAGGTTGAGCCTGTGGCATGATGGAGCAAGTAAAGACACACTAGGGAAAACTACAAGAAAGAGACCTTACAGAGCAATAGGAGGTTAGGGTATTCCTTTTGGTACATTACAATTTCAGTCCTATGCAGGGCTATGGGATTTCTAAGCCATATTTGAGATTCTTTTTAATGTGATCATTATAACCTTCCTCTTTGCAGGTCGTATTGCATGCACTGCAACGCTCTTTGCAAAAAAATATATTTTTATTTCTCATTCTTTCTGAGTATGTATCCCAACCTGACATATCTTGCAGGAAAAGGAGCTGCCTTTTTATAATCCAGCCTCCAAAACAATGTGTTTTCTCCTTTTTCTGCCCTCCTAATAATGAAACTCAGAAATGAAGACTTACTTAATGAAGGTGACCCAGAAGAGTATCATACCAGAATCACTAAGTAGCAAGAGATCTCAATTTTTTTCTATATACTTGGTATATTACACAATAAATCCTATTTGTACATCTAGACCACTGTACTTCGCTATGCAAAAACAATCTGCAGTTTGAAATATACTTGACAGGCAAGAAGTAAGATTTAACTTTAGAAACCTACTGTTCTGACAGCTGTGCATATTAGTCTCATTTAACTCGTTTTTTAATTGTCATTTTGAAGTCTCTGTCCTCTAATTAAGTCTGTGAATGGCCAGATTGCTTTAGAAGAAGTTGAGCATGAACCTTGTTATTTTCTCTAGACTTTTATCTATCTAAATCAAGAATTAATTCTATTTCCTTTCTCCTGCTTCTTTTGGCTGATTCTTAACTGATATAATTAAGCAGTAGAAATGGCAGGAGTATACCCATGGGTATCAGTATCATACCACCAATGGTAGGATAAGATATTAAATTTTAACCATCCAAGAAGTGCTACAATTGTGCAGAGACATTGTTTGAATTTCCTGTGATATTAAGAAGAGGAATCTACCAGACATTTAAAAAATTAGGAAGACTGGAAGGTTTGCATCATATACCTTTGCAATGGGTGGAGATCACTGGGCCAACACTTTTGGAAGAGGTGATAGGTGGCCTGATTTTCAGTTGTGCTCAGCTTAGCCTTTCAGAAATTGCTGCAGAAACCCTCTGCTTGCACCTTCTCTGAGAAGCCCACTAGAAAGCCTTAAATTGGGCAGATGAGACTGAAAGAATCCATAACTGTCAGTAATGAAGTTTTCAACTCCAACCAAATACTTCAGCTAAAGCATTAGCAATTTGAAGTAAACAGCTTCACAGGACAGTGCTTTAGTGAATCCTTTCTCAGAGTTTCACTCCAGTCTTTTCACATTGCCTGTAACAGTGGTGTTGCAGTTTCAGCACTAGACAACACCATGGATGCTATAGGTGCAGCATCCCAGTTCGCAGCCAGTAGACCAGTTTATTCACCCCTGAATTACTTTCAACTGTGTAAAGAATGGTAGCTGGGCTTGAATCCACTTTGGGCAAACTAAAGATGATGGAAAGCATGTCTGTGCTGAACAGGAGCTCCACACACACCTGTGTGCTGCCAGGACTGTATTTCTGTGGGTAACTGCTATGTGGCCATGATGCCCTGGGAGGGAGTGGGTCTGGCTGCAGCCCTGGGGCACTGGAAGTCCCCATGGGCAGGCAGGCAAAGAACAGGCAGGCTTGCACATGGTGGAGCAGGAGCATTCCTGCCTGTGGTGGGTCTGCAGGCAATAACACAACTTTAGGAAAAGGGGACCTGGGCCAGCTCAAGGTGACAGCAAGCCAAGAGTGGTCTTGCTTAAGAAAGGGAAGAGGTGGTGGGCAGGAGGGGCCTTAGGTGCACATCTTGACCCCTGTCATTTGTGGGAGAGTGGATATTGCTCTCGCTGTTTAAACTGCTCTTCATTTTCAGAGCACCATCACTGAGTAACCATAAAACATGTCACTGCACAAATAACCATGGAGAGCAGGCGCTTGTCACTGGCCATTTATTTTCTGACCAACTGAAAAAACAGCAACATGAAAGCAAAGTCACTAAGTCTTCTCAGACCAAAATTTTTGCATGTTTGTTCTCATACAAAGCCTTGGCTTCTCTCCACTACTTCAGTTTCTTCTGAAAGCTGCTATTTTTCCTGGCCTAGCCAGCTTTTCATATGTTTTCTGACAGAAATCCCTCCCTACTTCCAGTTTAGCATTACATCGGGGTTTATTGCCTTTTAACACACCTATTGCTACATTGCTAAAGCCCAAACTCTCCAAGGTCCTGAGATTCACGGCCAACACACATTACCTATTCAGAAAGAGCTTTAAAAAAAGCCCAATGTATTTGTATCCATGGTTGTGTTTTACAGGTGTGCAATGAACAGGGACCCACTTTCTACCCACACCTGGCTCTCTCCTATGCATCTACAGCATTCCTGGCACTTGCAATTTGACAGCCTCATCTTCTCACCGAGATGGTGGGATTTTCTCACCGCATCCCCCAAAGAAAGTCTTGCAGTAGCACAGAAGATGGCACCTGTCAACACCAAGATAAAATATCCTGATGATGAGCCAGATTGTACTCAGGCATTCAGACTATACCGAAGAAAAGGGGGAAAAAACAAACCAAACCAAAACAAACAAACAAACCCCCCCACACACACACACAAAACAAACAAACAAACAAACAAACAAAAGCCCAAACACAAACCAACCAAACAAAAAACAACAAAACAAAACAAAAACAAAAAACAAACCCACAACCACCAAACACCCAAGAGACATTTCTTTTCAGGATCTCACAGCCAAAGAAAGTTACAGCAGTCAGCACTGCAGAAATGGCAGCTTTGCAGAGCTGGCATGTAGGCAGGCATGAGGGAGGGCCCTGGCTTCTAATGTAATGGAACAAATAAACAATAAATACCACTTAAAATTATGAGAAGCATAATTTTCATGATATGGGAAAAACATTATATATTCATTAGAATTTAGAAAGCAAAATTCATTTTTTCAAATACAATAGGAGTTGGCCCAACATAATTGAATGTGGACCACCAAACATTTGCAGCACATGGCCTAAAACCAGTCTAATCAAATAGCTACAAACTGAAGGACACCCTGAGTAGTTGTAGGCAAAGTAAAGTTTGTTTCAGATGAATCATGAAAAAATACTTCCCACCCTTCCATATTACGTATGATTTGACAGTATATACATGCCAAAATACATACCATGCATGACAGTTTTTTATTTGGTAATTTGGTCTTCTCCCAGCACATGTGTTGCTCTGATGGCAATCGGGAACCACCTTGGCTGCACATCTCAGTTGGAGCACCCCTTAAGAACAGACAAGCTCTTTGCCCAGTGCTCCTCTGCCAGCTCTTGACCTCTGCCCCCACCAGTGTCAATACACTCTGTTCAAAACACCTGGCTCTACATCCCCTTATATTGTTTTCTTATGGCTGTAACTTCACTGATGCTAAAAGACTTCTTCCACATTTTCGTAAACAAAAGTTAGGTGACCAAATTGCGCAGAGCATAAATGGCATTACTTATCTGACAATAGTAGAGATGCAGCACATTATGCAAATTTGGTTCTCTGTATGAAATTATCTCATAAGTGTAATCAAGCGCCTGACCAGATTTTAGTAGACTTTGATTTGGACTTCCATGGCACTGTAGAAAAGAACAGCACTGTCCCAAGTCTGCATTCTCCTTACAGTTCAAATTCCAGACACAGAAGATTAATTTCACAAGAGGCAGAGAAGTGCTATTTCTGAGCACTTCTGTCTCACGCTTTTTCTTTCTGTTCAGGAACTATTCAAACAGCCATTGCATCTTCCCTAATATCCACAATGCCTTTACAAAAGGAAGAAGAGGACAAGGAAAAGAGATTAAAATAGCCAAGTAAGAAGGCACTACAAAGCAAACCTAGAAGTCATTGGACAATGCACATTTCAGAAGATGCTGTAAGGTATTCACATTTTTACTGCCCAAGAGGGGTTCTTTTCCCACCCATCTCAGACTCCCCTGCCACACAGACTCCTCTGTTAAGGACCGTTTCCACAGCCCGGGGGCACCTTCCACTTTTGCTCTGCCTGGGCCTTAGCCTTACATCTGCCATGCCCACATTTCCTCAGGGACAGAATAAAAAATGATCACAATTGGAACGCATTCTTGCTGAAATGATAAATAGGTTACTATTTAATTAAAAACAGTGCGTTATTTTTTTTAATGATGAAAACTGACTTAATCTTACTCTCTGTAATAGAGAACATTGTGTTAGAGAACATTCTTGTGTTAGACACAAGAACTAGAAAGGAGGTGCTGAATGTGTGAGGTAACCAGTGCTTACACCCAGAGGCAGCAGGAAACGTCTTGCACGCAACGAATTTAGCATTCAGCACCACTTTTCTCATCGTAGCTAACTGCAGTCAAAAACAACATACGGGCAGCTGCAGATGTTCCAAATGCAGGCTCCAAGTGAGCTACCATAGCGGTAACTATGAACTGGAGTTACACAGGCTCTGAAAACCACATGTCCAAGAGCTAACTGGCAAGCATGAGGTCTTCTTACAGAACTTTGGTTTTTTTCACCTGAGAAATTAGGGGATTTTACTTGTGATCTCAAGCAGAGCTTTAAAAAAACCACAAGCTTTTATTCACATAGTGAATTTGTTGCTACCAGATATTGATTTCAACCGTGCAGCTACTATCATCAAATAACTTTCCATTTCACAAATAAATACCTACAGTATTGCTATTGTAAAATCCAGTCTGGTATATAGCCAAAGGGATTTTAAAGACCTCAAAAGAAATTCATTGTTTAACATATAATCCTTTTTTTTAAAAATAACTGTCCAATATAAAGAAATGGAATAAACTGGGTCTGATCTTCTCCTCTCCTTCCAAAAGCAAAGCAAGCCTTTGAGTACATCCTACCCAGCTCATATAAAAAGACGCTTCCCCAAAGCACTGCGTCCTCCCTTCATCTAGAAGAATCTCTCCTATGGATCATCCAGATGAGATGAATGAGATGTGTACAGACAGGAGAAACAGATGTGGGTAATCTTCTTTAGAGCATTCGCTGTCCTGAGACAACAGATTCTTAACTGGATATTACAGCCCAAGGAAATAACTGTTTAAAAGCAATATTCAGTTCAGGGTCCATTCTTTCACTCTTGTCAGAAAGGAACGCAGGCCCCGTACATCAGGGTCATCGAAAAATGGGCTTGTAGCAGCAGTGTGAAAGGGCCAGAGATGTTCATTAACTTGGTAGATAAAGTGGTATTTTGAAAGCTAAGAGACACTTGGTCAAGTCTGAGAGTAAATGAAGCCTAAGTACTTCACTGGCCAGTTCCTGCACACCAAAACAGGGCAGAAGGGAGACAACATCTCTGGCAGTTCACTGAACCTAAACTTCAGTGCATTTAATTTCTAAAATAAAACTATCTACTGGATTATTCCAACAGAATTAATGAACCATTTTGTGACAACTGAAGCTGAATTTCTGACAAACTTATTATTCCCTTTCTCCTCTGTGTTAGGTGGCTCTGATTTGCATGTTTAAGGATTTCAGTTCTCCAGAGCCAGAATCAATGGGATTTGAAGGCTTCATCCAATACCTACAAGCTGTGCATGTGTGATAATACACAGGAAGGGAAAAGGAATAAAGATGTGGTTGATTATCCATGCTGCTAGGAGGGAACTTTGACTCCCCCTTCCTAGGGCAAAATCCAAGAGTTTCCAGTATTTCCATAAGAGGATTTGCTTGACCCATTGTCATTAATGAGAAATCATTTGGGAACTGAAGCTTTCTAGGGTCAATCCTGCTCAGACTGCTACAATAGAAGGATTATCATTGGCTTCAGTAAGAGTGGAATTAAGTCTTCTGTTGATATAAATATATTTATTCTATAGCAAACTTTTTCCATTCAAATTTCTATGTTTATCTAGAACATATGGATAATTATTTTTACGTATTAAAAACCTTCCAACAACAAAAAGATATAAGTTCTTGGTATTAGTAAGAGATGACCTGTACTTGGTTTGCTATGAAAATACTGCAACTCAGCATTCACATATGTATATAAATATATGCGTGTGTGTATGTATGCATGTACATTTCACACATTTTTGCTGCTGAAAATGAGCATACAAGGTCCCTACACAAATAAGCACACTGTGATACCCATCAGGATTACTTCATCATGCAAGAACCAAAACATCAAATGGAAACAGACTTTCTTTTGTACCTAATACTGATTCTTTAAATTTCTTATTTGCATCACCATCCTTTTTGGTCTTCCCTGGGTCAAGAATGCTAACCCAGAATGGCTCTGTTCCTCTCCTTCGCCATTTCACATGCTGATTGTGTTTGGTTTATGTGAGAAAAAGAGTGTGGCATTGCACTGGATTTTGAGTCTAGACTCAGGTCAGATGCTGTGACGTGCCAGTTTGGCAACCACTGTGTGTCATTTCAAGGAGGGACAGAGATAAGCACGTGCTGCCGCTGTGACTGAGATTCTGGATGCTCAGACATTTATCCCCGTCAGTCAAAACACGTATGATTTCTCTGGCCCATCAGTGCTCCTGCCACCAGGAACACTGACAATACCTCTTCTCTATAAATGCCTGAACTAGATTATCCTTTTTTTTTTTTTTTTTTTTTTAATGTCAGACCATTAATTTGGATGACTGAGTGCTGGCAAGCAAAAGCAGAGCAGCAGATTGTGATGCTCTGAGCTGCCCTAAAACTTATGGTCCTGTGCTCCACTCTGGAGAGCAGTGAAGTGGAGGAAGAAACAGGCTGCGAGCCCCAGAGCTTCACCAAAAGGCAGCCTGCAGTCCTTCCTCGGTGACACCCAGCTCAGCTGGAGGGTGGCTGGACATCTGTAATTCTTCCCATTGTGCACTAGATGCCACTGCACAGACTGTTTTTAGCAGCCAAACAGCCATTGCGTTTTCTCAGGCAGCCAAACTCTACCTGTTACAGATCCCTCGTTACCACTAGCTTGGAAATTCAACACAGCCTAGCAAAGCTCCCATCAGTTAGGACTGGACTACCATTGCTTTACAGATGGGAAACCAGGGTAGAGAGATTACAACATGATTTTGCCGAGGGCTGGGTATGGCAAGGCTGACAGAGCATGGACTTCAGCAGCCATCAGTTGCATTCATCACCAGACTAAAGACCCAAAGAGCAAACTTGCTGGTTTCATCTCCCTACAACTGTTGAAGCCAGAGATGGCTAGGAGATCAACCTATCAGAGTGGAGAGAACAGAGAATAGCCACAGTAGTGGCAACAACAGCAATGTGACCACCTAATTGCAAATAAATTCAATATTGCATAGAGGTTTCCATAGCCAACCTCAGTTTCTCAACATACTATCACCTGCCCAAGCTCCTGAGCATCTTCTCTTCAGGAACTATCTCTGCAGGTCTCACAGCCAGGAACCCTCTTCCCACTGGGCACATCTCCACATTCCTTCAACAGCAAAACTTTCTGGTGATGAAGAAAAGGCTGCATGAGATATTTCCTAGGAAAGCTGAAGAATCTGCTCCACTCAAGTTTTTAAAGAGTAGATTAAAAGTGTGTCCCACATTGTGATAATCCCCCATTTCAAAGCAGCTACTACTGCTGCTAGTGGGTCCACAAGGCAGACGAGGCACTGGGAACCTCTGCAGTAAATGATGTCTTCCAGCCTTACTTTCCTTTGATTCTGGGAAAGGATACACACATAATGGAGGAACACCAGTTCCTCCTCCTCAACACAGATCTCCTGACAGGATGACCCAAACACTGCACCTTCTCACAGCTGAATCCAGCAATCCCAGGTGTCTTCCAGCACACTCTCCCCTCCTGTTCTGCCTCTGTTGGACTCTTTTGCATGAACCTACTCCTGAAAGACCTACTAAGCATCTCATGCGTCTCCTTGTCCTGTCATTGTCCCAGTCAGTGGTGGAGCATGTTCACCACTAGCTGAAGGCTATGTGACATCTGACTTAAAATCTGTAGTAGAGCTCACTGCAAACAGCTGTTTACAGCTATGAGCAACACCATGTCACTGGTGCTCTGAGAGCCGGTACCATTCCTTCCCTCTGCTGCAGCAAGACTGTGTGAGCGCTGGATGAAGGGGGAACCTTGGGGAGAGAGCGAAAAAAAGACCATGACAGGCAAAAAAAAGCCCTTCCTTCTACTTTCCACCTCCCAGCACAATTTAATCTCTTGGTTTGGGGACAGGCTAGAAAACAGAGCTATGCATTAACTCAGTGCCAAGAAATACGGCAGCATCCCAGCATCAGCCACGAGCATCTGCACACCTGTGCGGGTTTATGTTCACTCTGCCAAGTGAGCTCATTCGCAAATTGTGTTTCTACAGCAGATTTTACTGGCTTTCAGGAGCCAAGCAAATAAAATTAAGGACTCTCTGACAGAAGCAGGTTTCATCTCTAGGCTAAGCTCTATGAAATAGGAAATAACCACAGAGTCTAAATTGAGGTCTTCCTTGAGGTCTAAATAAATTAACCACAAGGTCTGCCAGAGCTAAAGCTATGTTGCAGGAGATTCAGCTGTGATAAATACTTTTGTCAGCCTTTTCTTTCCCAAAAGGTGAATTTTTAAAAGGTACTTTTGTGGCCATGCTAATTTTCAGCTTTTTTTTAATTTCTGCTTTCCAAGTGAAAAGCTTTGATTTTTTTCTTATTGTTGTTGTTTTGTGAATTTGAAAGTATATATCCATTAGTATATATCCACAGCCCCCATGAGGTCACAGTAGGCTTTACATTTGCACTCTGGAAAAATTACCATGTAATCAGTATTTTTTTTCTGATGGTTATCCAAGCTTTTACCTGAGTGTTATTTGTTTGTTTTATGTTTTGCGTAGCTGGTGTCAAGTATTTCTGTTGCAAGTTTATCAGCTATTGCATGCTGCCAGCTGAATAATTCTGTAAATGGGATTCAGATAACCTCTCCCACGTGAGTAAATCTACACACAGAAATGTCACTTCATGAAAGCTGTCTCTCGCTCGGCAGGTAAAAAACCCTGTGTGCACACCCGTCTGACATTTGGGCCATAACCAGCCCTTGCCTCTGAACAGGGGATGGTGGAAAAGTACAAAGCAGCCTGCAGGAATGCATGTAGTATTTTTTAAATCTATAGAAGAAAGAAGGCAAAGGGAATTGGGAATGCCGGTAGGCAAATATTCTTAAATAAAACAGCATGAGAAAGAGTAGCTACTAGAACAATATGACTTTTCTTATTCTACAGTATTTCAAACAACAAGCATTCGAATTCCAAGTTATACATCCTAAAAGCCGGAGATTACCTACAAAAATCCACAATCTTTAAACATAAATATTCCAGTCATTATTATGATTATTTCTCCAACTTCTGAGAATTTTGTGGTTAACTTTTTCAAACTTTATTCTGAAAACAAAAATTCCTACCAACACAGCCACGAATCTTAATTATTATTCCTGGGACTTAAACAGAAATCCTGAATATTCTGACACTCTCAGAAAAATTGTGGTCATTGATAAAAATGGCTAATTTTTTTTTCTCATTGCCAAATACAAATCTTTCAAAAGGGTATAGGTACCTGCTAATGGTATGTCAGGGTGTAAAGATAATCAAATTAGATAAACAGAGTTTCCTGAAGGTAGCATGGTTGGTACAGTATAAAGAAAGCTACTGAGGTGTAGGATGCAATGAAGAATGTGGGTAAATTAAAACAAAATAAAAATGCCATCATGCACAGCATTTGGTAATCATACCAACTGAAAAATGATGAAGCATGGATAATGACAACAGCAGCAGCCCCACTAATTCTGGATAGCTACATTCTAGTCTCCCGCCAGAGAAAGCAACCAAACTTACGCGGCAGGTCAGAAGAATGGCCATTGCACATGGTACACTCAGAAATTCTGCTAAATACAAAAGTGAATGGAGGAATGTACAGTGGAATTACCAAATCAACATTAACAAACCTATAAATAAAACGCCAAGCATTAGCAGACCATGGACCACAAGTTTTTTCCTTTTTTTCAGCGGGGCTGACTGTTCACCAGCAGAAAGATGCAAGTTTCTTAAGTGACCTCCATTGCCATTTGCTGGGCAGCTGCTTGAACAGAAAGGAGGGTGGAGGGCAGACAGAAATGTAATCATGATGGTACTGATCTGGATGAGCTTCCGGGAGCTGCAGAGACTGAGCAAATTCACCTGCCAGCTCTGGAATGTGCTGCGTAACACCATTGGGACTCAGCAGAACATCAACTAAGCCCGTCCAAGCCCATAAGTCTGCAAACTAACTTTAAAAAATCTTAAGGAACCACAGCTAGGAGAATTTTCTTCCGTAAGACAACCTTAGTGTGTTTATTAAAAAAAGGAAGTAAGTATTCAACCGGTAGTTTGAAAAAAAGGCATCAGTTCAACAATATAATGGTATTTTCTCTCTTACTTTGCTCTGAGAGAGCTGAACAATTACCTTTGCTTCCTTGCCACAGTCAAATAAGGGCATGATCAATTAAGGACTGACTCAGTTACAAAGAAAGAGTGAAACGTGATTTCAGATACTACATTGGTCCTTTTGTCATCTCTTAATTTTGAGGGGGATCACAATTTATTCAACCTTGTGAAAAGAAGCTACACAAATGGAAGGAAGAAATGGCTAACCATAGCAGGGTACAAATGAAAATAATACGTAGGCAGCGTAACTCACCTACCTACAATAAAACCACCATGAATATCTGTATCAAAATATGGGAAGCTGTGAACTGCAGAACATGTTCTACTTACATGTACAAGTATTGAGCAACTGCATTCCTGTCTGGTATTAAACTGTTTATTTTCATGGCACTGGACAAATAGAAAAGCTATCTGTTACAGCAAGTCTATAAAATAAGCGAGTTTATTACATTTACTCAAGAGATGAGGCAAGCAGCAGCATCCTAACTCATCTGATTTAGGGTGCTCCAAAAATATGCAACTAACATCTCCTAACACAAAAATTGTTGCTAAATTAAAAAATTTTTGCTAATCAGACAAACAACTTAGAGATGTAGCAGAGATAAGTATAGAAGTTTAGACCTATCTACAAGGAATGTGCTAATGCTCAGCATGCATTAAAAGAATAGTGCATGCAGACCCAGTATAGTTGTTGTATAATCAAAGTATGTATATTTTACAGAAAAAAAATACTGAAGGTGGAGGTGCCTCTCCTATTTCAACATTCAACTAACGCAATTAGTGAGAAATTGCCTGAAGTCAACAAGAAGCATATTTATTACCCAGAAAATAGTAAGATTTAGAAATTTTGGAAGAAATCTTGAAATCTCAGAATTTTCACACAGCAAATAATTGCAAAATATTCAGTTCAGAAGTTTTTCATATGGAAGTGTTTCAGTATTAATCTTATTTTAAAATACCATAATATAATTTATCATAACATTACAGATTATGTGTGCTGATTGAATCTCAACAAATTATTTGAGTAATTTATTTCCACAAACACAAATACAATTGTCATATTTCTACAAAACACTTCAGAAAGACTGAATGAGGATTTTCTGTTGGTAAACCCCCTTTGAGTATCCCCAGACAAATGTACACAAGCAAAGATTTGAAGAAATTCTGCAACAGCCTGCTTGAAAACAAGCGCTACCAGACAAAAAAAACCCACTCTCATCTTACACTTCCAGAGGACAAAGTTGATTTAATCCAAAATTTCCAGTGCCAATATATCAGTGCTGCTCTGAATATGTAAGAAACAATCCAGAGTGCCTTTTGTAATCTAACCAGCTCTTACAGAAGTTTTACTCTGTGTTTTACTGCACAGCAATGCTTTTAGCTAATGTATCTTGTCTACAATTGCTGGCAACAGCAGATCAGCCCCATCTGAAAAAAAGGCAGCACAGAGCAAGTGGCAGGCTTTGTGTAAACCTTCAGTTACAGGCTGTAATGCATTTTAAGCATGGAAATGAACAGGAGCCCAGGCAAGACTGAAGAGTATCCCACCTCCTTCTCAATCACCACTTCATGCATATGCTGCAAGCATGTCCATGGTATTTCAAACCTGGGTCAGCTCCTAGCCGCTCAATTAGGAGCAGAAAAGCCATTATCAACCAATCAGAAGAAATAACCATCATGGGCTTTGATAGCTCCCTCCAGTGAGTACCTGGTTTCTTGTACTTTGGCTTCCCCACATTTTGTAGTCCAGCAAGGACATGAAGGTTACTGTGCATGGTGCACAGGGATATACATGTTTGGGATCACCTTCTAATACTTGCATTTATATTCTGCAATGTAAATACCAACCTCAGCATGAGCCAGACTCACAAGAGAGGCACAGTCATCTCGGGTAAGATCTCTGATTTCATCTTTGCAAAAACATTTTTGAGAGAGAGACCAATTTTCCAAGGTACAACCTGTAATGCCCACGGTTTCAACAAGACTTCCAAGATACTGCAATAACAGTTTTGAGAATTCTAGCACTCACTGTAATTTTATTCACTGATTGATCCACTTAGAGCCTACACTTACTTCCCTAAGGACTGGCTGTACAATGGTCCTCTCTTTCTTAATATCCTTATATATGTCTCTTGCTTTTTTTTTCTGTTGCTATTTAAGTGAACAGACCTGAAGAACAAGCCTTCTGGGCTGCTGACCTTGAAGAGGGATTTTGCATAACCATTTAATTTAGAAGAAAGAGAAAGACTGACAATCTAAAAAAACAATCTGATCAAATAAGAATCCTGACACTCGATAAGGTCAGTGCATGTCCATAAATAGGCCTTACTTCACAACAATATTAAAGTACATACCTAGATTATAATATCACATTAGAAAACGTCCTAATTAGACTTTAGAGGCTTCATGCAACCAACCAAATATACAAATTAATATCTATTATATACGTACATACATACACACAAACGTACATACTCTATTAGTCAGTGTTTTCTTGTTGGTACTATTTGCACAACTAATTATGGTATTAGTCATTTTAACATTTTCATTACTCTTTCTAATGCATACTGGGCTGCAGTCATCTAAGTCATACAGCTCCTATAGGAAAAATGTAGTTTATGGGACCACTGTCTCCAGTGTACAGTTTAATAATGTTAAAAAGATACCAACATAAAATTAATGACTAAATTTTTCATGAAGGGACCATTACATTTCCACTTACTGAGGGTTTAAGCAGTTATTTCTCTATTATTATTATACTGCTGAAACTAATGTTCAGTAGCCCATTGTATGATCCGACAGAGAATCCAAATTACTATTGGCGCTAATGATAAATATCCTTAGAGAGTAAATAGTTTCTGAATGCTGTGCCAGTTCTAATTTGACTGATTGTATTTCAGCCAGTGCAATGAAATCTCTTACAGTGGTGTTAGAAAGAAAAGGATTAAATAAGACCTCAGTTACGTTTCTGTGTCAAAAGGAACATTTTCAAGTTTTGTAATTTCAACTCACTACAAAGTGGAAGCTTTCTAAGTGGCGCTGGGCTTTAACACCTACATACCTGGTGTCAAAAACCCAGCATGTCTGCCTGGTGCAACAGTAGGAGCAGTCAAGAGCATCGTGCTGCGGTGGCCCATGGCGAGCTCTGCTGTGGGACTCCTTCCTACCCATGGGCAGAGCAACCTGTTCTCAGCACAATACAAAGAGCCAGAAGGTGTAAGCAAGAAAACAGTGTTTTCACTTCTTCCAAAACACACAAGACAAATATTTTACGTATTTCTTCTGTGTTCTGTCTGGTGAGTTTGAAGGTATTTTCGATATCCGTGTTGCCTGTGTTCTATCATGCATAATCCAACAGTGAGTATTTATTAAATAAAGGGAGGATATCGTTCTCTTTTCTTTATCGTCCCCCTTGTTTCCTTCTGTACAGTGTAAGAAGAGCTGGTCTGACAGCCTGAGCAAACATGCCTTGCATCTCCCAGGAGGAGACACAGATGGGGAGCATGTATACAAGTTTCCCCACACAGTCACACCAGGGTGCTCCTGTGGGCTCTGGAGAGGTGCAGATATCCCTTTTTACCTCCTCTTCCTTCACCATGAAAACAGGTTCCAGCCTTCTTAGCCACTTCAGTTCCAGTTACTCCATGCATCCCTACCTGTGTCTCATTTTTACTCCTCATTCCTATATCCCTAAAATCTACTCTTTCCACCCCCTCACTGCTCACATAGTATCTGCTCTCTTTTAGCCCTTTTCCTTTCTAAACTAGATTTCTGTGACCTTATGGCCTTTTAATTCCCAAATCTTGCCTATGTTATTAAAAAATATGTATTTTCTCCATAGACATCTTACTTGCTTTTTGCTTTGCTCACATTACCTCCCCTTTCTTCACCACTCACACTCCTTGAAATATGTTCCCTAAAATATTAATTATATTTCCTGAACACTCCTTTTTTCTATCGTCACGTATACACACATCAACCCATCCCAAACACTAACCAGTTTTAAGCCCCACTTTTCATCACTGTGCCAGCCAGAGAGCAATGTTGCCTTATGTCTTTGTTCTGCACATTTCCCCACTGCAGTCAGTGTATCTGGTCCTGCACAGGTTGCTTTAAGCCACTCTCCATTTTCTCCTAGAATTCCCAAACCCCTAATGACTACAAAGCCTAGAAGACCATCAGATCAATATTCCTGCTTCTAGCACCTCAGTTACATCCACACTCTTCAAAAAGAAAAAGTTTCCTTTATTAACTGGGATAATAGTTTCTGGCACAAACACTTCACTATCCATATACCTCCTCCACTGCCTTGCCACCATGGTACCTGCTTTGGTTCAGCCGCAGTGCACATCAAACAGAGTTTGGGTATGGTATTCTGGTTGAGAACATGGGTAAGATATTATGCAGCCACCATAGGTAAGGGGCAGACACACAGAGCCAAGGCCATGGAGGAGCCGACACTCCTGCTCAGGGAAAAGGGAAAGCCGGGCAAGAGGAGTTTCTCAAACTGGCTGCATCCCCAGAAAAAACAGAACAGGGAATTGCTGCCTAAGTCACAAGCTGTTTTCCGTGTCATTTCTGATAGTGCATAATACGGGTGTTTGCCCATGAGGCCAGCATTGTGGAGCAGAGCTAGTAAAGCCAGCTGGTTTCAAATAACTATAGCTGCTGAAGCTCACAAAAAATCTGAAGCTGAACTAATTTTGATTTGAGGGTGACCCTTTCCCTCTTCTAAACTGTACATAGCAATTCAGCCACAGCACAGCACAAATCTTACCTGAGATGTCACTTGTTCACTGACAGCATTTTAGTTCATGAGACCTAAACCTGAATTTATACATGTTAAAATAGAAGTTGACAAATTGAAATTAAAAAGATGTGAAAAACTAACCTGATACTTCACCTGTTTCTGATAAGCTAAAATATTGACTTGGGGCAGTAAATGGATAACAATCGATCAGCCACGATATAAAGGCAAAAAAAACCAAACAGAAAGACCATGGGAAATGGTTTCTTGGCTTGGGCACACGTTTACAAAGGCCTAGTAGAAGGAAAAAGGCAGGAAAAAGCTATTACCGCACACGAATTGGCAAATATTTACCATTTAACCACATACAAAGCCTGTGATTGCCCACTTCCACTTGTAAAGAGCCCAAATGTTTTTCATGACATGAGAAATATTTCCTCCAATTCTGCTTTCTGCATATGATGACTTAAGGATGCTTTTGAAGAGTGACACCTCCCACTCTTTTTGTTAAATATTTGCTTTTATATGACTCATTTTAATGCATCACATTTCCCCACACTGATATTTACAATTTTCACATCACTGACTTAATTACAATAATTCATTTAAACTATTTGGCCCAACTTAACATTGTCTGGAATTCAGTCTTGCAAGCATATAGAAGGCCTTTACCCAAATTTCTCATTCTTTTTCAAAGGGGCAGAGCTGCACACATTAATAGTTAACCATTTATAGAGGGGTTTATATACTTATAACATTAATAACAAGACAGAAAGTTTTTATTGAATAAAATGTGCTGATTTTTGATCAAAGTGTCAGAGTTAATGCCAGTGCCCTCAAACTGGTGCAAGAGACAAGTGCTATCACCATGTTCTGGGCAAGCTGGCTTAAGAGGCAAAAAAATCTTCTGCATGCAATTTAAATTGGAGTCTTTCCACTGACTGGACTGTACTGGGCTTTAGAGGAGGGCCTGAAGCTCCCTGAAGGCTGGAGAAGAATAAAGAAAGAAGGTGTCTATCATGCCTGAAATGTACAGCTAGAAACCAGAGGAGGAAAATGGGCAGTGATGATGTACTGAGTGCACAGCCCTGTTCAACAGATGGGTCATAGTCTTTTTTCATATTTTTCACTTATAAAAACTAACATTTTTTATATCAGTATTTACGAGAATCCCAAAGGCAGTGGAGAAATTAGCCATTGTTCATTTTTTAAATTAAATTATAAAAAGAAAATAAAATATCTTTGTGGTCAATTCAGGATGCTTCATCAGGCTGTAAAGCGAAGGGTCCCCTGACCTATCCCTTTGTCTAACAGATCATTTGCTTTTTGTAGAATTCTTCTTCACAGCATGGAGCATGCGGCCCAGATCCCCTTTAATTCTTCTTGACTAAATCCTAAGTCAGCCCTTGCTCTGTGACAGATTCATATGAAGCATAAATCATTGCAAAAAACAAGTGATAATTATCTGGCAGCTTAGTTACTAGTGTGGTTGTCAAGCTGTAACCCACTCCCCAGTGTCCCTCTGCCAATTGCCATAAGCACATATTCCTACAATAAAATTAAAGACCTTTGAGTTCCATCAGAGCACTTGTAAAGCTGACAAGGCATGTGACACTCTCTGCAAACTTTACAGGGCCCATGGGGCAAACAGCAGCTCTAAGATGATAATTACAATATCTATAAGGAATAAGGATGAGAATTTCTTCTGTAAACGAGATATACTCACGACCAGCCTGTATGAGCTCTGACCTAAGGGTCAGGTTTTTGGGAATGGTTTAGAACCACAACACAGTTCTCCATCTGAGATAGAGGATGAGAGAAAGAACAAACCTTACCATGACAAATGCTGCCATACTACCTACCACACTAATCAGGGCTGAGTGTGTAAGGACTTTGGTAAAGCAAAATAAAGAAGTCAGGCTCTCTGAGTTTCTGATGGGTTTGAGTCCATGGATGTGGGAAATAGCTTAGCTATGGACCTTAAAGCAAGTAAAGTGACAAAGCTGAAAATTAATGGAAAACAGACACAAGAGTTCTTCTTCCCTGTTGAGGCACAGCAGGCCTCCAGTCATGTAATTCTATCCATGGCAAGACTCCCATCTTCTGTGGGAAGTAACCGCTGATAGTATGGAACAAAGACTGGAGCAGCTTTGACTTAAAATAACTAACTAACTAACTAACTAAACAAACAAACAAATTAATAAATAAATAAATAAAAATCCCCCCAAAATCCCAACTTTTAGTCAAGAGTTCCACATATGTTTGGGATATCAGAAACTACTAAAAATATTTCCTACATTTCCAGTGACTCCTTGTAGATACTTCCCATGCAGTCCCCAGAGTAGTGTAATGCGAAGCCAGCACAGCAATGTCACCTGCCAGACCGAAAAATACTTTCTGCCAAATCAGTCATTAGCAGCCCTGGTCAGATGACTTTTTTCTCCATCTTCTACCATGCAGTCTCTGCTCCTAAAAGTTCAGATAGCAACCACAAATTTTCTTTGCTACACATCCTAGCAAGTCCCAACCAGCAATGACTGTCTGATCAGAAAGGGTACCACTATTAATCAGAACAAAAACACATCAGGCCAGCTGACAGCAAGGCAGGGAGAAAGAGAACCATGAAATAACACAGAAAGAAATGTTATATATGGTTTCATTTGTAAAAGTCCTTTTGCCTCCTGACATTTAGACCTTTTTCTCTAGCTTGATTTCCTATATGAGGAGAGTATGTCTTCAAATTTCAGAGTTGGGTGGAATGTGGGAGTTTTTTTATATATTCGTCATGCTGGGTTCAACTTTTAGAATTTCTCTACAATGGATACAATTACACCAATACAGGTTATTCCCTTTTTTGTATGCTAAAGTGTATAAAACACTTTGTAGTGGTGTAGCTGAACTCACATAAGGAAAAAAAAAAATCATATCCACGTTATATATTATTGTCATGAACTTAATTTTTTAAAAACAGAACCACTTGTGTGGTTACACAAAACCTCTCAAAGTAATTAACTACATGGGAAATAACTGGATTATGAGCTTGAAAAAAATACTTTCTAGCACAATTATTTTCTACAATAACTTATTTCCCGTAGTTATTAGAAAGATGGGAAAGGGAAGATCTGGACTAACACTGTTTCTGGATGTGACTAATCTCCTATACCTAAGAGCTGCAGAAAAAATGAGCTGCAGAGAAGCAACCTGGAAAAAAATGAATCTTTAGGCCAAATAAAGCCAAATATCCTCTCAGGGGTGAAGTCTGCTGGGCTCTGACATATTTCCACTCAAGGCCAACTGGCTCCCTCCCCAGGAGCAGCCATCTCCTCCTCTGGCCCCACATCCCCCCCAACACACAGAGCCATCGCTCCCAAACCCCACTCCTCTGCAGGTCCACACTGGCTGCACAGATTTGGCTTTGCAGCAGGAACACGGGCTTTGATCTTACACTTGTAACGCATATGTAAAGCCTGATGATACCTTGCTTCCTCTTGAAACAAGAGGAAAACCTCTAAACTTTGTCACGCTCTGAGCAAGGTACCTGGTGTACCTCTGTAAATAGCTTCACTGCTCCCTGAGTGCCTCCTGCCTAGTGAAGAGCTGCCACGAGATGACGATTAAGACAGAGCAGCTCAAATACAGCTGAGTAACAGCTTAGGTATTTGATTACAAAATAGGAAACAGCTACAAAAAGAAGGAAAACCAGCACAGGTCATAATGGATATCAACCTGAAACTCAGATGTGATGTGGTGGCTGTGCATATTTCCTTCTCAGAGCTTGTCTCTCTAGGGAACTAACCTCAGCACATACTCCATCTTTCCAAATGGAAACTCCAAGAGCTGAACCGTTCCTGTGGCCTCCATTTATCAGCTACATCCACCTTTTTGGAATACTCAGTCTGAGGAACCACCTAGCAAATCTGGGTCTCAGACTTTTCTCTCGGTCCTCTTCAACTCCGTGTAATTGTATATCACCATGCTCTGTCAGACAAAATGCAAGGGAAATATTGTCTGACTTAAAAAAAAAAAAAAAAAAAAAAAACAAACCACACTTGGAAACTCTTTTGGATGCAAATGAATCCTTTTCAACTTGCTCTCCTGCCTATGAGCCTTGATTTCACCCAACATCTGTCTTTCCCATGCAATATAAATATGTGCCTTGAGGCTCACCAGCTGCACTCAAAGCCATTCTTGCACAAACATATTATACTTAATCCCATCACTGTATTTAACAAAACGTATGTCTTGAGCACCACTTACACACATCTTACAGATATACATACTTCCTATTGATGGTACTGGTTTTGGTTTGTCCCTAGTATTGCAGAAATTCAAAGTGTCACACAAAAGAGTGGAGATACAAATCCCTTCCTCATGCACAGACAGGGTTAGGACAGTCAGCGTTAGTTTGAATGCTTCTCCCAAAACACTAAAAAGATAAATATTCCAAGACAGTTTTCTCCTCCTTTCTCTCAAAAGGTCCCTTCTTATGACTTTTCATAAAACCAAGGGAAATCCTGATGCAAAACTAGAGCGCTTATTGGATACCAAACACAACTACCATCCTGGTGAAGTTTCTCCTTAGTTTTCCTTTTTTAGAAATAACATCTTTTGGAGGATTTTGTTTGTGCATATCCTCATACGGAAATATGTTTGCTATAGAGATATTCCTGTTCACTCTTTGGGAAGTTTTTAAAAATCGTGAGCTAATTGATTGCCAACTAACTGGAGCCATTTAGCATCTTTGGAAAAGCAAGTCAGAACTCTCCCCAAATATTTCTAATGGACTACAAATATTTTTAGTCTGGCTTAATCTGATCCCTAAGGTAAACTAGAAAGGCCTGTAGCATACCCTTTAAGATTGCACTAATTCATGGTTGACAGAGGGGTTTTCAATTTCTGGAAAAGCTCAATATTGAGTTGGGTTCCCTATTGGGTTTTTATACTGTATTTTTTTTCATAAAACCACGAGTAACAAATTCTGAAGTTCCAGCTCTTGGGTCTATGCCTACACAGCTTTCTCTAAATAACTTTGTCGTTTTAAGAGCAATGGAATTGAACTGCAATAGATCCCATACCTATCCAAAGAAAATTTTGAGGATCTTGGATACTACAATAAAAAAATAATATTGGGCACCTGAATAGTGCAAGATACAGGGAATATGTTAGGAGTACCAATAAAACAGAATACATAATTTATATAAACAACCATACAAGTATTTTGTAATTTCTATTATTTGATTATATACAACTTGTAGAAACTGATTACGAACACCCACCTCAATACTTTCTACAATCTAATAATGTCAAATCAGGAGCAAATGTGATCTGCTCTTTTAGTAGAAACTCATTAGCATTTGTACTCATTCAGACATGTATGTTTATTTACTTGACTGGAGAGAGGCATTATATATATTACAGCAGTTAACTTCTATCATGTTACAGACTGGAATTGCAAGAAACTTTTTCTCTGTCCTGACATGAACAGACACTCTTTTTGTCAAGAAAGTAATTTAAAAGGGTTCATGGCAATTTTTTGTTCTCGTTTTTAATCAAAAGTCTACCTCTTCAACTATAGCTAATATATAAAGCAACTTTTTCAAGTTGAGAAGCATAATCACCTTCTTGAACGCAGTAACAAAATAATAGCCAGCTAGAATTGACTCTGATTTTTTTTAAGTGGATGGGATCCATCTTATCCTTATGTTATCTAAATGTAGTAATTTAAAACTTCAGTACCTAGTTTAAGATTGCTATTTAAGTGCTTTCTCTCTCTTTCTGCGGAAACACATGTATATCCCTCCCCATAGAAAGTAGGTGATGAGATGTATCATAAGCCAAGCAGAAAAGGTTTTTAGAACAGGTACTTACTCAGCTTTGCATATAATGGCTTCCCTGAATCTCAAGACTCTTATGTGCAAATTCATTAAATAAGGGTTACTTGCAATGACTGACAAAGTAGAAATAAACAATTTTCTAGCTTTACACTAAAGCTCACCAAAATGCAGCTATATTTAATTCAGTGTTTGGGTTGATCTCCTATTGCTTTTAGCCGGTGGACTGACAGAAACCGACAATACTTGGGATGATTAGACCAACCTGCTTAATAGGTATAATCTACATATCTACACTCCCAGGTTATTGTTTGCTTTTTATAAAAAATTCCTATGAGTTCTAGGTTTATGATTTACTGATACGCTTTTATTTGGAGTGATCGGAGGATATGTTTGAAACATAAAAACTATTAGTAAAACATCCATTTCAAAACCAATTACTCTTCCCAACAAGAGATTGTACATTTTCCCCCATATTTCACTTATTGTAGTCATCTGACAACCAAATCATACAGCTCTTCAGGACTGTTTAAGATTTACATTCATATGTAGCTTATAAATGTGTGCCCATTTTAACCAATAATGTCTTAAAGAAATGACTTTTCAGAATCTGGATTATTTTCTTGCTCATCAGATTGACATATCTTATCCTCAAACTTCTCACTTTCTGACAATGCAACTTTTCTTTAGATGCAAATGTTAGCAAATCTTTGCGGTTCCATAAAAAAAAGAATAGACACATGAAATTGTTTTCTCATGTGTTGCTGCTAATCTGTTCTTCTGTCTAAAGCCACCTTTGCTCCAGACATGAGCAAAGCCCTGTAAGTGCATCTAGGTGTATCTCACTATATAAAGTGAGAGCAGAGTCTGCAATCTTCTCACTAGTCACTTATAAAAACCTTTATATCACAATTCTGCCATAATATGGGTCCGTAATAAGTGAAACGGTAAAGCTGCTTCCAACTGCTGTGAAAAAATTGCTATTAGCTTCTGCTACAGCCCTTGGAAGTTCCTGCTCTAACTAAACAACATTATCATTTCTTCCAAGGCACATAGCAAGACCTCCTCAAACAAGTGGTAAAATTCAGATGAAGTTTTCTGGTCCTGGAGTTTTATCATTGTTCACATTTAGCACCGCTTCAAAGAATTTGCCTTCCATAATTTATCATAAAGATTTTGTCAACATTTGCAAATCTCCCATATAGAGATATATTTTAATAACCTCTGGCGGGTTATCTGAAACACGCAGGTTTTCATCATGACCAGGAAAACCTAGTGAATGTGTATGTTTGACAAATATACCTGCATTGATAAATACATACTATTACAGAATTTAACAGAATTTCTGAAGAAAACTGATGTATAGGTTAAAAAAAAACAAGTGTGCCTGTACCATGCTATTATTCTGCTAGTTTCAGGAACTCAGATAAAAATTGTCCATTAATACAATAAATAAAGCCAAGCTTCCAGTTGTAATGCTTAGTTTTGCTTCTAATAATTACAAGCAACAGTTATGTGAATATTTTAAATTTCCTAAATAAATATTTTATTGAAAAGACAATATAGGAACTCCAAACAAGGAGGAGAATCCCATGGCCTATTTGTTTTTGTAAAAACCATCTATTTGCAGATGTTTAGAATTATCAGTATAATTTTTGTTATGATCAGGAATGAAATAAATCAGCTGTCCTTGTAGATCAGAAAGTAGGGGACATAGAAAGGGTTATGAATGGGATTGCACAGGTAGACCAACATACTTGTTCTTCAGGTCTCATCCACACATGATATACAGTTTACTAGAAATTTACTGTTTAGGCGGTAATGTATTGTGTAACTCGATAACTGTTAAGAATGTACACAATGGGGTCAGCTTAACTAAGAGAGATAAAAGGAGCCTGCGTCCTTGGTGGATGAGATAATAGGAGCCTCCAGCACGCACGGAGAACACAATTCAACCAGGTCTGCAGTTTGAGCTTCAGCCAACTCACCATACCAGACCAAAGGTTATGAGTCTTCTTCACCCAAAGACCCCGGCCTGCAACCACCAGCTGACAGTGCACATGCACCAAGAGGAGAAGCCCTATGATAATGAATTTCGAGAAATGATTATAACAACCACTCCTATTCTGGAACTAATCCAACCCCTATTCTGAATATGTATGATGTATTAACGTAAAATAGCTACTTTTTTAAGTGAAAGGTGTGCAAGCTTTGGGAAGCGATTCACTTGCACCCTGGTGCCAGAATAAACATACCTGCTTTATAACTCGTTTCGAGTTGTAGAGTTCATTCCGCAGGTCACACACACATATCCTGGAGGTCAGCACAGAGAGAGTTATTTTGAAAAACTGCAAAGCTCTAGTGGTCAATGTGGAAGGTTCACTAATAGGATGGGATAGTCTGAAAAAAACCATAAAGCCAAGCTTTTTATGATGTCTGGACTATTCTCTTCCATGGAAAAATTCCATGGTGGTATTGACAGCCAAGGTTGATGATAAATATCCACCTCTTATGACAAAATAACTGCTTGCTGTGTTGTGCATGACCTTTATGAGACCAATAGAGAGAATCCCAAAAATAGATGGTAGGAAGAAACAGCCAGATTAAGGTGTTTAACACCTGCTGTGGTTTTTTTTTTTAGTCCTACAAAGCATCCCAGAAGATTTAGGCTACACAGTTTGGGGCCGTGGCTTTCATGAAGACTATGCTCTGATATTCTCCGGTGCTTTCAGGATAACACCCACGGGTTCTTTGGCAAATTGACAGGATCCAGGATTCATAATCAAGTTCTTCCCTGTTGGCACCATCAATGACAGAGATGGCAGTGGCAGGACCTTCTACCAACACGCAGTCACACCCACCCTAGGAGCTGCAGAGCCTGAAAGCACACATGGGGGGCCTGCGACTACTCCTTGCGCTGTTCATGCTAATGAAGCTTTTTGGCTCTGCAAAAAGAAAAGTCATCAGAATGTGTGACAGAGAAGCTTGCTTCAAGCTACTCCAGTATCTGGAAATACCACAGTAGTCTCAGTCACAAGTTGTAAAGAAAATACAGACGTGTCATTTTTCCTAAGTGAGAACATCTGGAGATGTCCAATATAATTATCTTTTTCCTGGTGATGAAGCATGGGGTTAAGCGGCACAGCTTAACAGCTAATGTGAGCAATTTGTGCAGCCCATAAGAATTGAGTATCCAGATGTAATAAACAATAGGATGGGGAAGGGCTTCTTAAATGCCTCCACGAAACAAATACGACATAAAAGGCACATTTAAGAAGTGATTCTTTCCCAGGTTACTTCCATTCACCAGGCCAAGTTAAACAATGACAGGAACCAGGCTGAAAAAATAAATACAGAAGTACTAGTTTGTTTCTGATAATTGAAAAATATTAATTGCCTCTGACCTCTCTACAAGTAAAACCTGACATTTCCTCTGAAGTAGAGGGAACCTCGGGGAGGCAGAAATGCACAAATCCCAGGTTGGACATATCTGGTCTTGGTGTAACTAGACAGCCATGAACACCGCTCCCATAACCCGGCCCCAACTCCTGGTCTCTCCAAGGGCAGCATGGGGGTCCCAGTGGTGTTAAGGCTCACCAAATCTGGCACCTGACAGAGGGGAGGCTGCTGAAGCTCCGTGTCCCCATGAAGCTCCATGTCCCCACACCCAGACAAAAGCCAGGCTGAGCATGTACTCCCAATAGGGCACAGGTGCACATAATCAGGCAATACATTATATAGACATGTATGTGTGCAGTCACACACATCAGCTTAGATTGGGAATACAGTACTGCCACAGTGTTTATAGGCTGGCTAGACATAAGCACTAAACAGCCACTTGCTTACATACAGCCAGCCCTGTTCTATATCCTTTTCCTCTAGTTTTCCATGCTGGTTCCTTGCCCAGCACCTTCCTTTCCCCACTTCTGGTACTTTACCCAGACACCCCACAGTACGTTTTCTGCAAGCCCCACGTGTTCTTCCCCGCGAAGGAGCCTGTACCCGCTGGCAGCGACCCCCAGCCCATAGGTGATCTCAGGACAGGCTTTGGTAGCAGCCAGCACACAAGCAAGGAAGTGATATCCATCCAGAATAAGTCACCCAAGCAGAGGACAAACAGAAAATGGGACGGATAGATGAGCCATGCAGCCAGGAAGGCACGGAGGAGCCGACAGATGCACAACAGCCTTGTCAGGAACAGGATGCCTGACAGATGCTGTGGACAAGCAACTCCCGTTTCCCAAAACAGGCCTGACAAATTCACGTTTGTGGACTCAGAAAGAGGAAACACAATACAAAATAACTTGAGCAAACCTGTAACAAATTTTGAGTGCACATAGGCTTTCGGTTCAAAAGAACTAAACCCATTTAAAAAAAAAAAAAAAAAAAAGCAGTTCATGAAAACAAAAACACAGCTCCAACCAAAACATACCAAAAGGTTGCACAATCCGTTTCCCTAAGAAAAAAAAAATAATAAATAAACAGAAGGGTTGTCAGCATGTCTAAGCTATCAGCAGCTTCTGTTCATTAAATCTAATTGCTATGCATTAGCAATTCCAGTTGATGCATAGATGGAGCCTCCAGCCAGTCTGGAGCAGAGGTGGACTCCAGGCACCTACTTACACTCCCCTTTGAAATGGTCACCGACAACATCAGCCTTCCCTCATACCTGCTAGGGCAATTCCATACTGGTGGCATATACGCATAAATTCTATGTATACTTCGAATTTTAAGAGGCAAACGTCCCTCACCAATGCTTGAGCAATGGAGATGTTTTAATACCTGCTAGTGGACACTTCAAAATTAATCGGGTCAGTAGATGAGAGCACACTTCTCTTGTGATTTTGCAAGTACAAAGCAGGTTTCTAGACTATGCACACTGCATGTACAAACAATAAAGTAACCTTAGAAATATTATTAACTATCTTATGCTAAAAATACTTATTAAGAATCAACCAGTGCTAGTGAACATATAGTGAAAAATTGCTCGTCTTAAAATTTCAATTCTGCTCCTTTGTGCATCCCTCTGAAATAAAAAGAATAAGTGCAAACCTAAAGTTAAGTGAATACTTATGCAGCTTTCCTAAACAAGGGAGTACAATTGGAACCATAACCTTTAACTGTATAATCCTATCTTCCTCTGGTGTTATGACAATTCTAAGAGGCTGATAAGCATCTTTTTGTCATGTGTAGCCTGTGGCTGGAGTCAAGCATTATTCATGAAAGCAATCTCACCTCACAGTAAATTTTACTCCCAGGTCCTTCTACAAATTAATGAAAATTTAAGCATTATTGTTGGTTGGTTGCACACACCCCGCTTTTGCTTGCACTTCCTAACTTATTGCGGTTTTACAGACAGGACTCTAAGACCCATCTATCAGCCTCTCTGATCTGGGAACTTTTGCTGTCAAAAGACGTGCAGGTGCCCCACTCCTGAGAGAAATGTCGATTGGATCCACACACTGCAGCAGCTTGTGCAGTACCAGAGCTCCTTCTAGGAGACTGTGCATGTCTGCAACCACTTTTCTGCAATCTTCCCTTTTCACACTGGTTTTCAGTCACTGTTGTCTCACCAACTGCACGTATCACTTCTGGCCCCTGTTTTGAAAGCTGATGTCCATTCTCTTTCACCTCAACCTCTTAAGTTACATCTCAGAAACAATGATCTTGCTCAGAAGCATAATGTCTTGCAAGTCCTGCATATGTGTACATATACACATATATATAACCCAAAATAACATCATGTGAGAACCAAAAGATACCACTCAAATGGATCAAAGCTATTCTTGTATTTTCCTTTTGCACAGAGCTGATTAATTTCTATTTGTGGTATCAATGCAACTGGCTGCTCAACAAAGAAACTCACTATATTAAGAGGTGAAGAAACAGCACAAGCAGTACTTGAACCTGGCCTGCTGCTGTGGCCAGCTTAAAAATATGAATGGGTGTTTTGAGGTCAAGCCGAGTGACCCCCAAGATACATCCACTGTTATGCAAATCACAGGCAGCAGAAGTGACTCCAGAATTTCCAAGCCTGGAAGGGCTTTGTGGCCAGCGCAAACAAGGATGCTTTCCCAGGCTGACATACTGACCGCTGGTGGGTTCACAAGAACAAATAGTTTTCTTGGGGTTCTGACCTAATCTTTGCTTCTCTGGCTGAAGCTATACAAAATGCAAACAAAGAAAACAAAGAAAGATGGAAATAGCATGTGCCCTGCCACCATTCATCTTACTCAGGGGCTCCTATCAAGCTTAACTAATAAGCATCATCGGCTTCAAACATTAACTTTTGCATCTTTCAGCAAAAGCTTTCTACTGCTTGTAAAATGGGGCAGAGTACAGGTTACTGGTGAAGAATCCTGCCCCTCGGCACTCCACGCTCACCTCCAGGCAGGTCTTGGACCAGTCTCAAGAACAGGACTAGTTTGAGGCCGCCCTTTTCTTATGCTGCAGTCATGCATGAATAGGGGCCAGATACAAAGGCAGCATTGTACCAGCTTTGTTGGGGAGGTTGTAGCCTCTCTTCCCTCCTCCAAGGCATCCTCCCCATGCAGGCAGCTCACTGCAGCTGCACAGGAACACTGCGTTACAGACGGAGTATTTTAAAAGTTCCAAAAATAATTCCTGTGAGGAGTGAGAAATTGTGTTTGCATCTTGACAGAGTCACAGGCTGAAGCTGGATAGAGGACAAGCACATCAGAGACAGAGCAGGCACGACAGTACTATGCTACTGAAAATCAGAGGGCATAGACAAGGTAGAATATCTGCAGTCTGGGGGAGAATGAGGCTGGTTTTTTTTTTTCTCTCCTATACAGAGTTAAAAAAGGAAAGAGCAATGGAATCTTGATAATCAGAGATCTCTGAGCTACACCCCTACCCAAAGCACACAGGACAAGTGCTAACTTTTTGATGTGGTCTTCAAGCCTGCTGAGAAACAGACTCCAGAAAACAAAGAGCACTGCTGTTAAGTGAAAATGAAAGGCAATCAGCCCAACAGAGAGGCAGACCCAAGACATTTCATATAAGCATCTCCAAAGCCATCTATTCAAAATTTAGAGATTTATTTTATGCCTCGCACTTGAGCAAGTAACTGTAGAGCTGCAGACCACACTGTAAAGAGCCACTGGGCTTAGACCCCCATTGCTATTTTGAAAGGTTAGTCACAGATTTGGTAACATTGATAGTGACTCTCCTTGAATTGCACATTCTGGAGTTCAGACTCCCATTATATTTTCATAGCAGTGAAATTAAATTAAAACTGATCAAACGATAGCTGAGGATTACAGCCTATTTTAAGAGGCTGTTCTTTTACTTTGAGCTAAAACGAAACATTGCCAAGGGCTGGCAGAAAAATAGCAAAGAACGAACATGATTAAGAAGGAAAGCATTATTACAAAGACAAATGGCACATTTTGCATGTCGGCTATTAAAGATACTTGCATACCATATAAAAATAATGTCCCTGAGCTACCAAAAAGGTGTTTTCATGCAGGTGTGTTGAATTACAAGAAGGTACTGGGGCTGTTAAAGGGGGGAAAAGCCCTCTCCTCCAGGCAAGGGAAATTTAGAGAAAGGCTTTATACCATGCATTGCTGCCAATCCATCAGGGCAGAGAAACACCCCCAAACGGCAGCTCCCACCGAAGTGTCAGGGGTAACATGTCTTCACGCTTTACTCCTCCTCTTAATTCTTGCTGGCGTTACCCATATGCTGAGTGTTCATCTGTGCTATGCAAGGCAGGCACTGTCCCCCTGTGCTGGGCAGGAGGTGAATAAAAGCCAGAGCTGGTCAAGAGAACTGGAAACCTCCCTCTCTTGGCAAAAAGTAAGAAGCAGAAGCACCTTGCTTTATTTCCCTGCATTTTGAAGGGCTGCAAGAATTAAAAACTGTGTTATAAAGAACACAGAATTTTCCACTAATGCTTTTAGAAAGTTCATTAATACCTTGAATGGCAACTCTGCTCATGGTGTTTTCTTTGGCTGACAAATCCCAGCACCAATAAAGCATGGTTTGACCTTGGTTTTTTTCTGGCTGCTGGTGCATTTAAACCTGAAAAATCAAGGTGTCATTTGGGTCAGTTAATAGGCCTAGTTGAAAATTGTGAAAATAGGCTTTCAGGAGGCAATTTTGCTGAGTGAGCCTGGAGCGTTTCTGACAGGGTTTGCAGGTGACACAGCCAACCTGTCCCCGGGGAGAGGGGGACACCTGGGTGGGCGGTGATGCCTCAGCACCTGGCGGGGTGGCAGAGACGGATGGCAGAGAGCAGGGCTGGAAACCACTGCCCTGTAATCCAGCACGGCTGTACTGTAGCCAACATCACATCACTTATTAAGATAAAGAAAACCTATTTATCCAACATTTGCTTTGTGTGCCATTAAACAAGACTCTGCCTTTGCCTGCACTCACCCAGTTGGCACGAGTGTTAACGCACAAAAGGGCACAGACAGGCACCCACGCCCCGGCAGCCTTTCCTGGGGTTTCAAAGGGAGTCGGGCCTGGCACCACCGCCCTAGGTCCTGCTTTATTCCAACTGTAAATGGCTTTCGCTGCATGCCCAACTGGCATGCCCTTTAAAGGTGCGATGGAGAGGTTGGAAGGAGAGGGGTGTTTGCTTTCCTAAGCGAGTTAAGCAGTTTTGTAAGAAGCCAAATCTGCAATTCTGAGAACCAGACTCGTGTTTGACTGCAGTCCAGATGAGGGGAGCGGGAAAGCCGCCTTTCCCACACCTTCTTCCAGCACCGTTCAGTGCCACCCAGAGGCACCGCATGGGCCAGGGTGAACGCGGCTCCTGCCAACCCAGGTGGCAGCTCAGCAGCGGCTGTGATGATGTTTTTTGTCATTTACATAGGCTGTCCTGGAGCAACTGGGCTGCTGACACCTACTCAGTCATCACCAGGTGTTTAGCAGCTGCCTAAGAACAACCTCCTTTGCTCATTACTGGTTTAAGCCAGGAATTCAGAGAAGGACAGATTGAACCTCCTTGAACTAGACTGCCTTTACCTAATATTGTTAAAGCCTTATGTAAAATAATACAGGATGAATTGTGAACCTCTTTATTGGTTTCTGGGCAGAGAGCTTTATAATGCTAATCGTAGCTAATTAAATTACTTAACTTCATTTGCCTCTGCCAATGGGCCATGTGATAGGATGACTTTGGAAGACAGTGCTCTTAGAGGCTGTGGCTGTTATATTTTACACCAGGGCAATGTTAATCACCAGAAAATGCAATTACCACATTATTGCTAAATCCATGTGTATAAAATAAAATGAACTCCAGCAATGGGAAGAGATGAAATACCCAACTTTTTGAATAATGACAGGAACTGCTATTTTATCTCCTCTGAACACCCTCAATGTTTGGTTGGTAAGGCTCACAGCACAAGAGGAGCGCGTTTATGACCAAAATAATATTTATCATACTTATTAAAAGTCTACCACTTATCTCCACATACCAGAGAAGTATCCAGTTGAACATTTGCTGTCACCATCTCAAAATTCCTAAAGGTCCACACCAAGAGCAAACACTGGCACGGGAGCTCCTCTCCACAGGAAGACTTCTCACATTCTCATGACACAAAATATTTTTCACATCTCCACTCTACACCTGGAGAAACTGAGGCAGAGATGTGCAATCATTTCTTCTTAGCTATTGATAGAAAGGCTATCAGACTTTAGACTGTAACTCATGAGATCTTGGGCCCTATTCTTCTTGCACCTTCTCCCACATACACTGTACTTTCTACTGATCAACACTGTATTCAAAGCCTGAAGGACAACCTCTGTACCACTGGCCAGTTGCACCCTTTGGCTGTTTTCAGCTCTTCTAATGGGCCTGTCATTTGAACTACAGCAGTGCAGTTAAAGCACAACCACTCTGTATTTATACTTGTATAAAAACCTTTCTAGATTATGACTCTGTTGAAGAAGTCAGGAATAGGAGTCTTGAGCAGATAACTGGTCAAAAAGTGACATTCCAAAAACACTAATGACTGGCCACTGAAATTTATCATTCAATTTCCATCCCTGTCAACAGCCTATGAAAGAAAAGTCCTTCCCCTTGCAGCCTGGCACACTGGCTACACATCTTACAGCAGCACAACATGTAAGAGGTTCAGTCCCTCTATCTTCACTGGGACACTGAGACTGCCTGCTCTAATCACTTATTTTTAACATCACCATTTCTTCACATCCCTCCCTTTACCCAAATGAGGCACTTTTTATGTAGTAGTTGTTTATTCAGTTCTCCTCCCCACTTCTGAGCCTGGCTTCAGCTGGTCTTGCAGCTCCTTTTTTCACTCGGTCTGTCCTGTATCCGCTGCAATAACTCTCACCTGCACTACAACCTCAGACACCCACTGCAGCCTCATGTCTGTTAAACAGCTGTCCATGAGCTGAAACAGCAAGGCCTCAAGCTCTGCAAATGATGAGATTGGCACACAGGCCCACCCGTCCCAATACCAGGATTTGTGATGCTCTAAGTCCATCAGTTTAAGAAAGGAACTTAGAAACCTCCCGCTCCTTTCTCCTAACGACACAACTTCCCCAGCAAAAGCTGATGTCTAATTACAGTGACACGTTACACAGCAGCAAGGGAAGAGAGTGCATGCATCCAGATTAATGCAGGAGATAAAAGGAGAATTAATTGCTTCATGAAGGAGAAAACTTGTGCCAAAAGCAAGACTTAGTGAATTTGGGGACAGCAACACCTGCCACTGGCACAGCCCCAGACTCTCACCAGTCACTACGCGGCAGCGGGACTGTGCCACAGCCTGCAAGTGACGGGCTGGCAGTGACGTTTCCATTCAAAGAATACGGAAACCTACTCCTCCTAATGGAAACATATATATGCACAACTCTAGCTTTCCCTTTGGGCCATTTTAGGAGAGCATGCAATTTTCACAATACATTTCCCACAGAGAGAAGCAGGCAAAACACTGGAGTGTTATAACTTTGTGATTTCTTACTAGCCAAGATGGTGAAAAAAACTCTTTCTGACAATATGTCACCATGAGGCACTTTTAATCAAGAGCAAAATGACTAAAATGTTCAGCCTGGATTAAAAAGTGCTCTTTTGCCTTAAATATGCAATCAGTCAAAGCAGCACAATTACCTGGCCTGAATTAAAACACTCGGTGATTTGTAGCTCAAACGCAGACAACTCCCGAAATACAATTATCCCTTTAATATTCCAAACCAAAGCAAGCCACTTCTCAACACTTAATAAATCTTCAGACAGAAAATTTAACATTCAGTAACATGTACATTGGTTTTGCTCCTGTTTTTTAAAGTACCATTTTGTCTCTTCTAAAAGAAAGGCAAGACTGACAGGGTTTCTTAAGTGAGTCAGCAGCTTTGACAAAATGCTCCACACCACTTCTTAACTTCAAACAGAAACAGTCATGCCAGGCAGATTTTGAACATACAGTGTGCGTGGAAACAGTCAAGGAGAAATCCCAAAGTCCTCATGATCAGTTGAGGACTGAGTAAAGACGAAGATCTGGTGCTGTTACGTTCATGTAGAGGGATATTGTCCAGAGCAGAGTAAGGCAACTTAGCTTGTTTTCCAATTATATTATCCCATGAAATTGAAGAATAGAGTTCCATGTTTTAAGGTAATATTGAGATATATGCTAATTGTTTATAATGCTTTATTCAGCTTCCATCCCCATCATTTCTTGTTGTTATGAATTATAAAAAACAATACTCATTGTTGCAAATAGCTGCAATTAGGGTAAAAAGACACATTCTTGCTTTCACTATGTAATTAAGCAAATGTTCTTCTCTGTCAACTAGAAATGAAAACATGATCATGCAGACTACTAATAAGCATTAATAAAGAGATTAACTGTACTTAAATCGCTGAGCTCAAAATAAATGTTAACTTCAGTTACGCACCATGGACCATACATCACTGTCACAGGAAGCCAATCAGTTTACAAGCTGCAGATTAGAGAATAATGAACCATGTTTTACTGCGATCAGATATAGTCCTCCACCAGAACACAGTAGGTTTATATCAGAAATGAGGTTTTAACTCAGAGTATTTGAGTAAGTTCATTTTCAAATTTGTAAAATTTATATTGTAACACTTGACTGTAGCAGCAATGCAAAGATGTCTACGTTCAGCAAGATTGTGCTTCCGAGACGTCAAAGTGAATTTGTCACATTTTAAGATCTTTATGGTGAAATCTGACCATGAGGGGCTTTGTTCACCAGGGAGTAATTCTCCATAGAATCATAGAATCATTTTGGTTGGAAAAGACCTTTAAGATCATCAAGTCCAACTGTTAACCAAGCACTGCCAAGTCCACCTCTACACCATGTTCCTAAGCACCACATCTACACGTCTTTTAAACACCTTCATGGATGGTGCCCCAACTACTTCCCTGGGCGGCCTGTTCCAATGCCTGACAACCCTTTCTGTGATGAAATTTTTCCTCATATCCAATCTAAACCTCCCCTGCCACAACTTGAGGCCATTTCCTCTGGTCCTGTTTCTTGCTGCTTGGGAGAAGAGACCAACACCCTTCATCATCATGTTATGCACACAAATTCTCAAGAGATGGCAGCCAGGCAAACCAAAAGGGAAAAGACAACATGACACACCTGCATCTCACATTTGTGCCACACCGTTGCTGAGTAAACACCAAAACTTCATTTCAACACCTGCCAGTTCTACTAAGTGAGAATGGGGGGAAACGAGTCTTGGTTGCATCTGAATCAACTCCATTGATCTGTCCCAGGGAGCTAGGTGTATCCACTTCATCCTGAAGGGATTGCCAGGGCACTCAGCTGCCTTTGCACACTGGCAATGCTGCAACATTATCTGTATCATGGTGCTGCAGCTGAAGTTACTGGGCTGCGGCAGGGGGTGGAAATTGACTCAGTACTATGTTGTAATTCAAACCAGTAAGTTGCAAGATTTACAAAATGCGAAGCATTTGACAAATACTCAAGTTGACAGCAAAGATGAGAGGAAGGGGGACCCCAGAGTACTTGAAGATCTTTTTCTGTGGGTGTACAAAAATTGTACATCTCCAACAATAACAGTACTATCAACATACCTTCCTTTAAAGAGATGATAGGTACGCTCTACGTAGAGCGTACCATTGGACAATCTTTCCTCTCACTTTACAAACCAAAACGTGACTTTGGATTTCAGTTTAGCATTGTGATTAGTAAGTTAGCTGAGCTGTAGAAAGAATATGATATATCCATCAAACCTTAATTTCCTTCATTCAGAGGATCTGCATAAGGCCTCATGGCATATATAAATCTAACAGTGCTTGGGTGGCAGCTTTAGAGTTGTGGCAAAGCCTTTTTGGCCTAAGAATTTTTGCTATGTTGAAATAACATTCGGCATGTAAAAAGCTAAATTAGTAACCTTTGTAAAGGTATTTCCTATTTAATAAGATATTTCATAATCCAGTGCTCTTGCACATATGTACTTAGAGTAATAGTCGTTTCCTTTCTAAATATAACATGGAATTACAACCATGTAATTGTAATCTTTTAATTAATGGATCCTCTAGGATGAAAAAAATGGTTTGCAGGTATAAACGCAGAAATAGCAGGTACCCAAGTTACTAACATGCTATTATAAATAAATAAATAAATATGATTTTTAAATATCCCACAAACAACAACACCACCACCACACCAGGAGAAGCTAGAACCAGGGCTAAGAGGGAAAAGGTGTTTTGTTTTGTTTTTACTGTTGGGACACACTGCTGTGACCAGTGCTGGAATGCTGTGCATCCTTCTGCTACATATCTTCTCCAAAGACACAGAAATCATGGTACATTTTGCACCTGTGCTATCTTCAAGCCTAAAGCTGGGCACCCTTCTAGAAGGTTCACCTGACTCAATTGAATTTGGGCTATCGCAAAGAAAAAAACGGGCAAACTATAATAGTTTGTCATTGCATGAGCTTACATCTCATAGTCCTTCTGGGCTGAGCACCTCTCTATCTGAGAAGCAGCCACCATGGAGGTGACCACCCCGAACACCCCCAACCCTGATGCTGGCAGCAGTGGCCTCCTTTGGTTTCGTGCTTCTCATCAGCAAAACCTCAGAGCAGCCAAGATCCAGCTAAACAAATTAACCAGGTGAAGAGAAACCAAACAACAAATGTCAGCTCTGTAACTTTTCAAAGGCTTTTAAGTGAAAATTTCATTTTTCAGTGGGTACGGTAAGTCTCTGCTACATCATCCTTTAGGATCAAAAGAGAAAGGACAACAGGTAACTACACAAATTTCTAATAACGACCAGGCCAAAAGCACCTAAATCTCACTGCTAGACAAATTCACATGTTCAAAATTGATGCCAAATACTAACATCTTTCATGTGGTCTGTATTTTTTTATTCTTTCATGGGTATATATTATCAAAGCCAATCATAGAACGGAAAACACTTCCATGAAACTTTTTAAAAATACCAAAGCAAATTTCACTCTGAACACCTGTATACTTTTATTCAAAATTGTTCAGAATTTTTATTTAAATAGCCTTCCTCTTATGATTTTCAGTGGCTTTTTTATACTACAACCACAATTAATAACTGTAGTAATTTCTATGGATAAGGAAGAACCTGAAAGTCTTAATCAGATTTCAGGCAAGGCAGTCGCTGTTCTGCATCAAAGACATTGCAGCCTTATCACTGCTGGTATAATTGTCTTCACTCCTTTTTGTTCTGCTCTCTATTACAATAGCTCTATGCTTCATTGACCTCCCCTTATTTTCATAAACTGTACCAATCATATCCCTTTATTTGCTCCTCTATTGCTATATTAAAACAATTCAAGAAGATTAACTAGTGAAGCACAGGCTGCCTTCACACAAGTCATGCTATTTTGACCTCATGTTATCATGATTCTCCAGATGCTTGATAGCAGTATTTTTTTTTCTTTTTCTGTTTAATCCATCTGCCAGGTACTGAGATAGGGCATTACTGGTTTGCAATACCCTGGATCACCTTCAGCGCCTATAAGGAATACAAACACCAGCGTGCTCTTTGCCAGTGCTCCAACATATGTTGTTTTAACCAGAAATGACACAACTTTACTAGTCAACAGGAATACTCCCAAGGTACATTTTGCCAAATCCAGTGCAGGGGTGAGGCTGCCATTGCTCCACGTGTCCATAGCAAACAGCACATCAAGTGCTATCGCTGCAGTGCAAAAACACAGCACAGAGGAATTGAGGCTGAACCCAACAGAGCACCCAAAACAGAGACTGGACCCTTGGCAGCACAGCACAAATCTGCTTTGGGCTGCACCTGAGCCCAAAGGCGTTAGCTGGGGTACCACTTCGGGATGCTACTCTGCGTGGTCTGGAGGGGTAAAGACGTTTTTGCTATCGTGTTCCATAGTGTGCTTTCCTTTAAAACCGAACCAGGAGTAACAGCCACATGTAACAACACAGGAGTCCTTAGACAGCAGTGTTGCCACCTGGACCAAGGAAACATCAGCATCTTATAAAAACATAGGAGAAGTCCTATACTGCTTGTCATTTTTAGAAGCTTCTGAAAATAAGCCTTGTGTGTTGCTGACTTGCAGATCCACAGAAAGAGTCCGCCTGTTTCTCAGAAGTGAGCCTGCCAGACACCACACCATGGTGTCTGCTCAGTGCTACCTGCAAAAGGCAACAGGGAGAATGTGTCTGAGCAAACAATGCTCGCTAAGCTTATAAGGGCTTGTCAAGAAAGTTAAAGGCATTTATAAAAACAAACAAACACACCACCACAAAACAACCTTACTATTCTTTTCAACATCTAAAAAATGACCTTTATCCAAAGCAATTTTCTTTTCCAGTTTCATGGGGAATAAAAATCTTATTCTGTAGCTGACCTGAAATATTTTTTTTCAGTTGGGTAAACTAACTCACAAAAAGGTAAATTATTTATAACATATTACTTTAGAAGAAAATTTGTGTGTGTGTGTGTGGTAGCCTTGCCAAATTTCAAGTCTCTAGTCCAGACTCTAGAATTACAAGAATTTTTAATAACTCAAAAGTAAGACTTCTTTTTTTTTCTAGCTTCATTCTAAGGTATAGCTGAACGGCTTTTGTAGAAGTAAAGCAAGTGGGTATTCCTCTCCCGAGAACTCCCTCTTATCCTCAGAATATGGTCCTGCAGATGTAGGTGGACAAATATGAACACTTCAGCCCACCTGGTCAAAAGCTACAGCCTCGTAGTTAAAAACAGCTTAAAATAAGATCTGAATATTGCAAGCATTAGATAATATCAGTTAGAATTGTCATGAACTGTGGTATGTAAAAAAACCTCAAAAGGTGATATGGTAGCAATGGTTTCAGTGGAGCAGGCCAGAATTACACGAGCCTACAATCTGCCTCAATGCATAAAGCAACTCTAAGGCATCTGTCACCTGACAAACTTGCCACACAGTATTTCTGCAGCCATTAGAGACTGACATATTAAAAAATCATCCAAAGATTATTAGAAGGGCATGGCAAAAATATTTCTTGAAGTGATAACATCATGAGCAGCTCTTCTTAAATGTATCGAGTTAATCTTTCTTTTATTCAAAAAATCCCAAAGAATTTAAACAAACAGACAAATATTATTCTTTCAGAGCACATTCATAGATGGAAGGTATACAGGCTACATAAAGAAGAATGAACAAATTAATACCGTTAACTTCTCATTTGTTTTATATTCATAGCTTTTAAAGATGGTTGAATTTATTTTACTTCGCTTGTTCTTTTATAAGACTCCAGACGATAATGCTGACCTTCTGAGGAATGTGTGACAACAGGGTTGTTAACACTCTTATTCATTAAATGCGTGTAATGCCTGACTGAATTTAGTAATGTGAGGTGTGCATCTAGATATGCAACAACTTGGTAAAACCAAATGATGAACAAATGCAACTTTGCATGCTAAGATGTAAATGCATTTGTTAACTGGACTCTGTAACTTGCTAATAGTATGCATTCATTAATTATACAATCACAGAAAAAAATTGGCACAGTACTTCATTAGGTCATAGTCTGTAAAACAATTAGCTACTTCATAGCATCTTAAATAAAGGTACTCAAACTCTTTTAATACCTTCCAAACAAACAAAAAAACCCCAAACCCAAATATTTGTGTGCCTAAGAGTATGCATTTGGCCACAGCTTTATTTATTCCAAGTGATGATGTGACATAATTTATACCATTAGAAAAATGTACCAGACATCTTCCTCACCAGTCTGTCATTCTGAAAAGCATGGTCTCTCTCGTAGACAAGTTTTTCAGCCACCACTCTAGACCATTAGTAAGCTGCAAGTGTAAACTGGTGCAACAGCAGCTACATGTACCTGAGAAGAACCTGGTGACAAAATGCTCAGCTGTGCTGATTTGAGCCCATGATTTACACATCAAGTTTAAAGTATCCATATCAATAACACGGTTACAGGTTATGTCTATAAGCCTGTTCAGGTGCCTGCTTTCCTTGGAAAACCCTCCTTCCTGTAGTGTCCATCTGTAAAAGATCGAAAACCTCACCAGACAGTCACAATATAGCAAGGCAGAAAGCAGAAGACCAGTCACTGATATTAATTCTCCAAAAGAGGCACTAGTGAGAAGAGTGAAAAGGTTACTGGGGCATTATACCCCATCCCTGTGGTTCTTCCAATCAATCTAATAGAAATAGACTACAAACAAATTTGGGGTGCACATTTTTTTCCAAAGAGGTGCTTGGAAAATGGATGTAATTTAGTCTTTGCAATTACAGTATCTGAGCTGTAAACTGATAAAAGTTTACAACATCCAGTATGGAACTAAAGTGAACCTTGTGATTTATGTTCTCATCTGAGTACCAGAAATTACGCAGGCACATCATTATTTCTCTACATTGGAGAAATACATGTCAGGGGGCAGGAAGGAAGAAATAAAGGGATTTTTGGGGTAGGAATACACACCAACCACCAGAGCCCTTCTCCTACTGGAAGGGGAGAAACAAATTTCCTGATGGCTCCACTTTATCTGAGTAATAGTATCTGGAACATGGAAAAAAAAAAAAAAGAGAGAGGAAAAGAATGAAAATCTCCTACACCTTGGATTTGTCCTCTGTGGTTTATGCTCGCATCTTGGAAGACTGCACTTTGAAAACTTTCTTTGCCATTGCTTGTATGAAAATTACTACAAAGTCACTGTGTTCAAGAGACATGTGAAACTATTTATTCTCATAACTTGTTTTTACTGCAAATGTTCTTGTTCTGCACAGAGAACAAGAGCTTGTTTTTGTAGAGCTCAAGCTAATTTCTTACAAATGTTAAGAATCTGCTCTAAGGTGGGAGTGCCTTCAGGTGATGTGGGCTATATGGGAAAGATGACAAAAGTCTCATGATGCTGCAAACTGTTTCTAGTATTAGTTTTTAAAGCCCTGGTGTACTTCAGGCACTCTTTTATTGTGTGCTGGGAAAGTACAAGTATTCATCAAACCGTAGCAGGAGTCACTTCTAAAGCCTGGTACCTGATATTTAATCCCACCAATAAAATGCAGGTCTTAGGGCAGCCAGGTTATCTGATAAACAACCCTTTTCACCCTCTACTATCTGTAATTACTGCATCCTCATCAGGAACAAGCAGTGCGCACCCTCTCCTGCACATACGGCAGTGCAAACAGTAAAGGGTTTAGTAAAGAACACCCTGTTTAAAAAACAATCACCTACATACATCACAAGCTACAGGGAAAAGAGTTTATTGCTACAGATCAACAAACTCTATCACACCTACTTTAGTGCAACTCTTCACGGCCAATATTCAAATCTTCAGCAAAGCAGTGCTCAATAGCACCTTCCAGCAGAGAGAGAAAAGGGAGAGAGAAGGCAGAAAACACCAAACAAACACAGAGTCTGGCTCTCCTGCAGACACAGTGTGAGGAGGCTCCTGGACCTGCTTCCAGAGGCCTCCACCACACAGCTTCTCACAGGCTCCTGCAAGGCACAAGGCTGCAGAACTGGGCTTCGCAGAGCTGAGAAAGAGAGCAACAGCTCCAAAACCAAAGCTCTGAATGTAGAAAATAAAAAGGAAAAGAGACAAAATATCATTCAGGAACTTTGGCTGATCTCTTGCAGTGCCATCGTTTAAACACAAGACAGACAGAGTCTACTGTAGCTTACAGAAACCAAGCGTCGAATAAACATCTCTGTCAAACTCCAATTTTGGTATTTTTGTGCCAGGGAATACAGGAGCTTTCAAGGACATAATGAAGTGAAAGCACTGAACTTCTCCAGTATCATTGCTCTTTGCAATAGGGACCCAGATCCCCTTTTGACCTACACGGAACATGAGCCACTTCTGTAGCTCAATAAAGTCACGCAAAGTCTGGGTCAACAGGGCGACGCTGTGGTGAATTTGTTAACGTCAGACAGGACTAACTCAAGACTCTTAACAATCCTCTTGAGAACACTCAGGACATTTAGAAATTTTTATTTGTACCTTCAAAAATACCAGAATTAATTGTCAGGCCTTCAGTTGGGCTACCTGGTCACTTGCTAACGCGTCACCTTGAGATTTGAACATGAGAGCTCTAGGAACTCAGGACAAAGTAGTCTAAAGCACCAGAACACAATGTCTTGCATAGCAAACAGAAATTTATGGCACAGAAAAATGGAAAGCACATGTCACTAGCGAAAGTTTGATACACAAAAATATCTAGTTTAACAGCAAACTAACGAGTGCCTGGTGACTCTCTTGTGCATCCTTTTAACAGAACGCAATGAGAATCTGTCCTATACCCTGGGCAGGTAGCCCCACCCACAAGGCTTTCTAACACCACCTGCCAGCTTCTTTCTTCTCACCCCAAAGCAAGTTTGAACTCTTGGTCAGTCAAGTGTTAATGGTTTGAGTCTTGTACGATATGTAAAATGCAAGATGTGTAGAAGAGCTGTGCAGCCTGCCAGTATTTCTCCCCAACTTAAAAAAAACTAGTTTACTAATAAACTTTATTTAACCTTGCTTAAAGAATCTGAAATTTCATTTTAAAAACACCCAAATCCCCATTTAGTCAAAGGAGTCAGAGGTACTGAGATCCGGGAATCTAATGCAGCTCTGAAGTCTGCAGACAGATGAAGAGTCCGATGGCAGACTCCAGTGCAGACATACACATATCACCCATGATTTTCATGGAAAAGAAAAACACAGCTTCACCAATTTTAAATTCAAGGAAGACTGGGGAGTGGGAGAAAGTGACCTGAGAAGGCAGGCAGATGAACAAACAAATGAGTATTACAAACCTTAAAGAAAACATGTTTTCAAGTATCCTCACATCACATGAAAATTCTTGCTTTAAGCCAATCTATTATTTTCATGAAGATTTGTCCTAACTTTTAGCTACCCTCCTGGGTAGCAATTTGAGCAGTGATCCCTGTGTAGGTTTTCCATCAAAGCACTACACTGAAATATTTTTCCCTGCAGTTGACAACACAGGTGGCAAGAACAGTAGCAAGGCTCTGTATGTATCAGTAATTTGATTTCTGAGCAGCCATCCATCCATCAGACACCTGTTTGGCTGATCCCCCCCAACAAATGAGCTGCATTAATCCATTTCTGTGACACCTCACGCTGAACAGCTCAGCACGGGCTCCGACACAGCACCAGTTGTCTTTGCCAACTTCCATCACACTTGGCATTTTATGGATGCTTCACTGAAATTAATCAGTCAAAAAAAATGATAAATAGGTAAGGAGTCTCAATACAGTAATCAGGACCAAAAAACTTCAGACAGTTGTACTTGTGGCCTTCAGGAAGATGTAATGTCTCAAAAAAGTTATTTTAAGTGCCTGGCCCGTGGGAGTCAGGAGTTAATAAAGCCATGCGGTATCTTCCACCTACAGAGAATACCCTTTTACACAAAGAAAAATTGGTACTGCCTTAAAAAGCAATATATGAAAAAATTACTTGGTAATATATGGGGCCCTGAGAATGAGAAGGCAGAGAAAGGAATAAATGAGAGTGAAAACTCCAGCTGTTGTCTGGAGGAGGCCAAGGCTGGAACTGCTCTGCTGCTTGGTGTGAGAATGACAATCTCAAGACAAGGACGAGCAACATCATTTGCTTTAGCACAGTTCTTAACCCAAAAAATAATTCTGCATCAGGTTCACTAACAGAATATGTTGCAGACATGTTATTGAAGTCTTTTACACGTTTGTGTATTTCTAGCTCAGTCTATGGGAAAAGCTGCTACGAAGATGGTAAATTACAACAACAACAACAACAACAACAACAAAAATCAAAAATTAGGAAGGAATAACGTTATGATTTGGATACCAACTCTACACAACCTTAATAGTGGATGATGACTGAGTGCTTCACCATGGAAAACTGACATTTTCTTGAAAATGGAAAGTTTTTCACTGGATTTCTTTTTATTCCTTTAAGACAGTAACAGAAATATACACACTGTATAAAAATAAGCATTTGAGAAAGTCTTAGCAGGTTTAGAACCTTGATTTCTATACTTTATTTCATTACACTACTTCACCTGTTTCATAGACAAAAAGAATAATTTGGGTGCAAATAGTCAAGAGCACACTTCTAGTTGTCATTGGATTTCCTCCATCACGATCCATCAGTTTTAGCAGATAATCTCTATTTTCATCATGGCTTTCCTGAACATTCCAGTAGCTTGGCTGATTTTGCCAGGCATATGACAGAAACTGCATTTGTACACATTTTTATGTAAATCAGTTTCTGAATGTTTACCAATTTAAACTTTGAAGAATGCAAATGTCCTATAACTTAACTGGTAACAAGTCCCACCATCTCAGTCGACTGAGACAAAAGTGTAAATTAAAAATCATTTATTCTGCTGTACCATGAGAACAGAATTCTTCTGTTCCAGCAGGTTTTATCACTGATCTTTGCCTTTTTCAGTTTCATCAGAACCAATGGAAAAGAATGCAAGTCGGACTTTCACTATAGCTTTCAGTAGGCACGACATTTACAAAGCAATTTCCATTAGGTGCTCCTACTCATGTATTGGTAATATCTAAAAGAAATCTGTTTCAGATTTAAAATTTCCATGATTGGTTTCTGCTCAAAATTGTATTCTTTATTTGAAAGTTGGGGAGAAAAAACGTACAGTTAAGAGGTATGGTGTGTGTTTTGGTTTTTTTCTCCAAGCCTTTAATACTTATTAAACTATAACCATATTTTCAAACTGTAACTCATCTGACTTCTGAAGGCTGGTGTGGCAAGGCTTTATCCTCAAAGCCACACCTGTTAATCTTGCTACAGACTTGTGTGACTGAATGAGAAATAGGAAGCCTCCAGACATATTCCTCCAACACCACACACCAAGTCTTGCGTGGCCTCTACCCAACGTTGCAGTGCTGCTCTATAACACGGGGTCATGGATCCAACCTCTGGACTCACCATGGAAAAAGATAAATGAATGTGTTAAAGACGAGCAGCTCCATGCAGTAGCTCGAAGAGTCAGGCCATCTGAAACGATCCAAATACTACCCTAAATATTCATGATGAGGTAAAGAGCTAAGTCACGGTAAGCATTTCAAATCCTTCAAATGCTTGAGTCATGATACAGTGGTTTGAGAACTTGTATCAGGAACAAACATGTGAGTTAATTAGAAAGCAGAGAGGTTGTACATTTGCTTTTTCCAATATTCTACTCAAACACAGCATTTAGAACACTTTGGGGTTTTTTACTGATTAGAAGTTTAAATAGAAAAGGAAGTATTAACATAAACACTCTAAAAGTTCACAGTGTCAGTAAACTTTTAAATCACTGTTCTACTAGCAGTATTAATTCAGCCTTATTATACATATTTAATATTTTTTATCTTGCTTTTCTCATTAATTATACAGCTTAAGACAGTACTACATTTTACATCATTTTACAAATACTGCAAAATATGCAGTAGGTACAGCAAGATAATGTTAATTCTCTTGCTGGAAATACTTTCTGATGTTTGGTGACCTGCCTTTTCACCTGAGTGTTACGTTAACAGTTTAATATCACCAGTGCTTCGCAGCTGAGTAGGTCCAGCTCCAGCAGCTCTTTCTTGTAGCTCAACATCTGACCACCAACCAACACTGGGCATTCCTGAGCCCTCAGAGCAAATCTTCAGCCACCAGCAGAACAAGCTGTCAGCCTGGATCAAGATTTAAACATCTAAATTTAACTGTTTTCTAGTACTAGCACTATTCTCATATAAGCAAGTATATATGAGATCATGACCAAGGAAAGTTAGCCTCAGTTTTGAGGAAAATCAAGAGCTGACACCATCATTTACTATTTTTGTTAAGATTTTGCCCAGTGACTAACAAAAATAAGCAATATTTCCATCAAAATGCTTAGAGTCATATGGGAATCAATTTATCTATGATTCATTATTTGCTTTTTATTTCCAATATATTTATAAAACTGATTTAAGAATGCAGTTTAGAACTAATCTTTGCAAACAAGCCACAGCAATGATTCGCAATCAGAGAGTACAGCAGGCATTAAATGATGTCTGTATGATGCAGATGCATCAATTTTAAACAATAATGGAGGATACAGTTGTGTTTGGACAGCATGACATGCAAATGATTTATATAAAAAATATAATATATGAACTATTTTTCTGGGATTGTAAAAAAAAAAAAAAAGAAAGCTAATCTATTTACTGCATATAAATGGCTAATAAAAAATAAAATCAACAATTCAGACAGTAGATGCAATTTCTAGTGTCAGCTGGTGCCCAGCCTACTAAAGATGTGTCATTTTATTTCAAAGCCTGAACCATTGAAGAAGCAGATGGAACAGGCACAAACCATTCTCAGCCCATTACATCCATGGCAGGTATGGACATATCATTTATGCCGGTTTCTGGGCACAACTTTATGGATGCCACTGCTATTACTTTTTAAAATACTGGTCTGCTCACAGTAGCCACTGTGTCCTACTGGGTTGGTCCAAAGTTGACTAGAAATGATGGCAGCCTTTCTAGCTTTTGGTTCAAGATCCCTGGAACACCAGATACTAAAAGATAGGAAAGGTTTGTTAGGTAGCATGGCTTAGCATTCTCTCTGGTACAGTTATACACCCAGGTACATAGTCATAGGTTTTATAATGAGATGTTTGATTTCCTGATACCTGGAAACAATTTTGGAAGTAACGCAGGTCCCATTTTGGAGGGCAGACAAGAAGGAACAGCCACCAAAATGCAAAGAGCAAGACAAACATCATAGAATTTGAAGAATCTCCAAAAAACCTCAAAATCGGCAACAATGCCCATTACATAGTGTTAACAGAGAGAGTCCTCCTCAGTATCTATTAAATACTGTCCAACAATTAGATCCTAGAGGAGCAGTTTGTATCCTGAGAATGAAATGAGGAGAGGGATAGTAAGACCAAAAGGGTGTTAAAGTTAATTAAGAATGCTCAGTATTTGACATGGGCTATCTGGCAGGGAGAAGGAGACTTGCCGCTGTCACAAGGGCAGCAAACCCATTGAAGAAAAAAGTCCTGTATAAAGGAGATGGACTCCCGGGAAAGCCATTGCTGCCAACAGAAGAACAAGTCCAAGAGCCCACTTGTCATTCCTTGAGGGTTTGCAACAAACATATGGATTTGCATTTGCTCACTTCTATTGTGAATCTTAGTTGAATATGCAGATTGTCTATGGATTTTTATGAAACATCAACATTTTTAGTCTAAGAAAAAACAATCTGGGCTTTTTTCCAAATAGATTTGAATTGTTTATTTCTTGTAAGGAGAGCCTCCTTCAGGGGAAATCAGTCTCGGCCACAATATCCATGTGCAAACCTTCTAAGAGGAGTTTGTGCCAAGCTGATCAACTGTACCTGCAGCAGCTCCAGGCAATTTACTAGAGAAAATAAGATTTTTCTGGGACTATATTTAATATTTTTACTTGCTAGAACCCATCCAGCATTGAGCGAAGGTTAATGAAAACCAACCCTAAACTTCAATACAACTTCTGGATAGCTATAAAAAGCGCAACACCCTCAACAACCTGTGACTGAATCTCTTTTCAACATGGAAAGATTCCCAAGGCCTCAAGCGGAACAGAGGACAGACTCAAGTCACAGTGTTTAAACCAGGATTTTTCTTTCATTTCTCATGATGTGTTTTGGATTGACAGGCTTGCAGCCAGCCCCCTGAAGGGGGTATTCAGTGCTATCAGCAGGGGTGGTGGCTGGAATCAAACTCTTGGGATTTAAATTGATATCTGCTTCTAAATTACAATTTGCAGATCCATATGTTGTGACTCATTGAAAGCTTGCTAAGATGTTATCAAAGTTAATGAAACTCAAAGAGGCACTCGGTAACAGAGCCAACCACTGTGTGATTCAATTACCTGCCCTTATGTGTAGAGGATAACTACTTGTTAATCTACCCTTCACCTATGCGTTCTTCTTCACTAGGTTGATAAAAGTACTTGGTAATAAAGATTCTGGAAACCTGTGTGTTGCTTTAAATTCCATTACTGCAAACAAATTTGTTTTATTTTCAAAACCTGCATAATCTTGTATTGTCTTTTCAGGGTTTGAAAAGTATTTGACAATGTAAGCTCTTAGCAATTTTGAAAGACTACCGAGAAATGGCATTCTAACATACATTTCAGTGGCATTAATTTGAACAATTTTATCAGTAGCACAGTAAAATGCTTGAAAGCAAAGTGGAACTGTTTGGGATATGGTTTTCAGTTTAGACCTGTCCTTTTTTTTTTTTTCCCCAACAAAACCACAATCTGATCAGTTATTGGTTTAATTTTTTCAATTTTTTTCCCCCAAATATAATTGCTGATGCACACTGAATTTGCCTACGAAAGTATGTTGGTAGCTTTCTGTACTACCAATAGTTAGAGGAAGAACATCTTTATTAAGGAAGGGAGACTATTTGTTCATTTGGTGGAAATAAGAGAAGTCAAGCAACCTTTCATAAACACTAATAGAGAACAGCATTAACATTACTGATACTGAGAAAACTTGAGGAATGGAAAATGTATAAAGAAGGCCTGAACATTAGAGCAAAACAAAACATCATTTTCTTTTTCCTTTTGCCCATCACTTTACAATAGCTGTATCATTAAGAGTATTGAGGCCCTTGTGATTGTTTCCAGGAATCTTGCACGTAAGTGAGATATTCCATTACACAGAGAATAGAGAAATTGTTTCATGTACCCTTCAGAAAATGTGCACAGTGACTGTGAGCCAAGGGATTTTTGAAGGGGAGATATACTATGCCCTTTTTGCCAACACAGTAACTGCATGAAAACATCTACGTAAACTGTGATCATCTTTCCAGTAAATGGACAGAAGACAGACATCACTGGGTTGAAGAGTATAAATTAGCTTTAAACAGTCTACGTTGTAAAACTGAAAAGCCAAATCCTTAACATCATGCCTCCCCAAAGCAACATTTAGTTCATTGTTCCCATCTTCATTTGCTGGTTCCACATGCTGGCTCTCACTTTCCAGAATTCTCATTTTCTCCCCTTCATGAGCAACATCTACAAATGCATACCAAAATCAACCTGAAGAAAAACCTTGAGTAACTGTTTTTAGTGAACTCCATCTGCCTAAGTGAGAGACCAAGTGATGGCTTTAAAACTCGGGGATGCAACAGGAAAGGCAGGGGGGCTGAGCAAGGTGGTATTGCCTCTAGAGAGCACAGGCAAGCCCACCCAGGGACAACACAGTGACTTCTTCCAAGATGTGGGGTCACCTTCCCACCCTTGTGCATGACATGGTGTGCAAGAGAAACCTGGTTGTGCAAAGTGCAAAGTTCACACATGGCAAAAATAGTTCCAAAAAACAGGAGAAAAAAAAATATAAATATATTTTCTTACCCTAGATTGGGTGACTTCCAGAACTAAACAATAAAAACAGAACAGAAAGAGGATACCTTAAAAGATTGCTTTGCCACTAATGTCATCATTTTGTTTTGGGAGCAAAAAGACACAATGGTCTCTGCAAAGTTTTCCAGTTCAGCTGTGAAGTGACCTTCTGAATTTCATTGATGTTCAGTTATATCTGGATTCCTGAATTATCTCCAAAATTCTGACATTATACTCAGAAAGCAGAAAAGATGGTATCAGTTTCAATAATTCCTCTTTTCTTCAGTTTCATCACAAATAAACAGGACACTTCAGCGTTTAGGTGGAATGAGAAGATCATATTTAATTTTCCTTGCATCCGAGTAGTCAAAATTATTTTGGGAATCAAGTTTCATATGTAGTTTGTAAAGTGCTAACTTTTATATTAGTGTTTTCGGATCAGCGTTCACAGCATGAACATGTAACAGGTGTAAGTTAAAGCAGGAGACATTTGCTAAACGACAGAACCAAAACCAGAGATGGATCTTGGTTCCTCCATCCCAATAAAGAACCCTAACCATTAAGTTACAGAAGGAGCCTCTCATGCAGGCTGCTGGGTGGCCCAGCTCTAGTGACATTCCAATAAAATAGATCTGGGTTCCCTCAGGTTGAAAACCACTCAGAAGCTTCTCCATCTGAGCTTTCCCGATCATCATCTTATTACTCTTACCACCTGAATCCATGGCAGTCAGGTCCAACTTGCTTCAGCTGCCATTCTACATGGCGTCTTACTTGGCCAAGGGAAAGCAACAAGCCTGTCTAATAGCTGCAGGGAAATAACGCTGCATCCTGGATGGTTGGTTTTGCCTAATGTAGGACTGGTGCCAACTAAGGACAGTTCGGAGCAGAGCAACACTGCTATGTGACACAATACCTACCCGTCACTTTTCATTTAAAGAAAGCAATTAGACAGAAATTTCATACACCCACAATCTGCTTCAAAACTCATTAAAATTCTACAAATGTTACTTTTGCCTAATTCTAGCATGTTTTAGTCTATTATTCATGGGCATCGATGCTCATTTAAAATGTTCTATTAATTGGAAGTCCAAGCAATCAAGGAAACTTTAATTTTGATTTATATGTTGTGGGAGTCATCAGTTTCCATTTTAGCCATTGATTTAGTGAAAAAACAGGCAACTTTCTGCAGGAAATTGAACAAAATAAATCTTTGTTAAAAAATGAGAAAATTCTAAATCCTTTACCTTAACATACTGCAATAAAAATGAGGTGATTATGATGACAGAAGAATTTTTAAAAAGGCAAACTCCATGTAAGAAAAAATTGAGAAAAATGTAGATCTGCACCATAAGATTAAAAAGCTGCAATAAACCTAACTGCCACAGCAATCATACATACCAAACTGATGTATCACTCCAGGCAAAGGAGGACAAGCTCTGCTATTTGAGCACACAGCTGAATGCCAAAGGCCCCTATTTAAGCAAAGTCTAGTGGGCTTCCTTCTTCCCTTGGGGGATTTATCAGGGGTGCTTCAGCATGTTGTGCAGCATCCCTTTCCACTGCCCAAGCCTGCTGGAAAATGGGAAAAAAAAACCACCAAAACCAAACAACCAGCACTGTGTGGATATTCAAAGGACTGTAGCCATGAACCACCACACTCCAGACTAGCGTTGTTGCTTATGTGGCAGCCCATCAAATCTCATTCAACCTTAAGAGCAGCCTTAAACATGGGGTAAGTACAAAATTGCCTTTATTTAATAAGACATCCCCAGAAGTGTGCCTTGCCCCCCTCTGCTTCCTTATTAGTTGCCTTTCTCTAAATTTATCTTTTCACCTGCATTTCCTGCTGCTAGTGCAAATATATCCAATATAATGGTGCATCTGGATGAGGGGTGCTACAGAGTCCAAGAAGCCCTTTGCTACAGCATCTTGCTTGAGGTACTAGTGGAGGCAGACTGAAAGATTCAGAGACCTGTGTTTAAACAAAGTCCCAATTGCACAAAGTTAAACAGTAACATTAAGGCTCACATCAGGGTTAAACAGAACAGATTTTGGTTCAGCAGGGATCTAAAATGCCACAATTTTTGAGCTTTCCACGTAAGCACAGGTGTAACACAGGCACTGAACACACAGTGGGCAGGAGGAAAGGACCCCCTTGGATGGCGAGGGCAGGACTTGGCAGCAAACCTGATGGCTACACTAGTAAGAAGCCAAAGTAACAGCACACAGAGCAATCATGTCAATCTGGGGTTTGGCCAAAGTAAACTAAACCTTTCCCCAAAAAATTTTGGGGAGTTTGAGAGTGAGGAGCACTCCTGCAGTCTTGGCTGGCAGCAGCCTCCAGGCACCAGCACTGCACAGGCAGCAGTGTGAGTGCTGCCCAAACCACCCCCAGAGCCAGGAGCCCCTGTCTGGACATGGGGCAGGGTGGGAGGGAGCATGTCCAGCCCTCCCCCAACAATAACTCATCTTGGACGTGAGAGCAAAGGGCACACAGAATGTGGGTAGCACAACTGGAAAGGTTCACCAAACAGATTTGAAGATTTCCACTTCCATGAACATCTCTAGACTTTTTTTTTTTTTTTTTTGTCATGACAACACTAAATCATCTTTGAGAATCTTTTGCCTTACAATCTCCACAAATTATTTTTAACACTTATTATCTGCAAAAGTGAAGTGATTCCTTCATTTCTATTTGCATAGCCTTTTTAAGTGATAAATCCTTTTTTGACAGGCCCTCAACACACAATAAATTGAAAAGACAGAGTCAGACTTAGGTAGTAGCTAATACTCTTTTCTAAACCATCTGGATTCTGTTTCTTAAGAAAAACACGCCAAGAAAGGGAACTGAGGGGGAACTACAGGGAAACACAAAACATACAAAAACGCTTCTGATGCTTTTTTCAGTTGTTGGAAAACCACAGGGATAGCACAAGATCCAATTAGCCACTCTAAAATCCCAGCTTTATTTCCTTGGCTTCTGAGAACATTTGGCTAAGTTTTTAAAGATTTTCCTGCAGGGGACAAATCCTTCATATGAATATTGGACTGCTCATATCCCCAACTGAGCTTGCCAAACTAATACAGCAAAGCATTGCAAGGTTAAATATGCTCTGCTTGACTGAGCTGCATTTCTATTAGATACTAAAAAGAGAAAAAGTAAGGGGAATAAAATGAGAATGTACACCAACATGCTAACAGGAGTCAGCAGATGGATTAGCTTCACAAGGCAGGATGAGCGTACAACAGTGACAGTGATTAAAGTCTTGTTCTCCAGCCTTGAAAATACCTTTCAAGATGACATGACAGGAGCTGTAATGGTAACTTTTCTTTTATATATGTGTATATATACACACAGTAAATGCCAAAGGAACAGGGCTCTATAGATGACCTGAAAACATTTCTAAACACCGTGCAGGAAAGCAACCTAAAACCAAAACAAACAATGGTGAACTAAAGCCGCAATACGGAAGAAGAAGGAAGAGAAAACGAAGTAGAAGAAAGTCCGTCATACCTCCCCAGGCACTACACCCAGGCCAGGCTTGGTAAGCAGCGCTACAAGCCGAGGTGGTGGCTGCAGACCCCAGCTCACCTCCTGCCCACCCCACCTTAACTCAAGTTGGCTTGTCCTCCTGTTCTGATTCCAAGCCCTGCCCCTACTGCTATTTCCTCCCCCTCCTCGCCGCAACCATCTGATGTGTATTTGGCTGGCCACCCCTAGATGAATGAGTAGTTGAAGGAAAAAAGTGAAGAGAGTCTTCACTGTTCTGCAAAAACACCTTCCACAGCAGGCTGACTTCCCTACCAGGAAGCTCTGGCAGCAAATGAAAGGTTCTGCATGCTCATGGTCCTGTTACAGGTATCTACACACTCTCTAAAGAGGTTTGGGCTATAGAGAAACATTTACTGCCTTTTGACCGTGTTGGATGACCCTCTGGATAATAAACAAAAAATCTCTGCTAGAAATATCAAAGATATGTCCTTACTATTCACCTAAGGGTGTAAATGTAGAATGAGCAGGAAACTGTTGCAAGCCCAGAACAATTTAAGTGCTTCTGCTGTAAAGACAAAATTTGAAATAAAAACAAACAAAAAACAAAACAAACAAAACCACACACACACAGACAAAAAAACCCACACAAACAACAATAACCACGCACAAAAAATCCAGACCAAATCCTGAAACCCAGACTGATCATTCACAGTAATTCAGTCATAGTGACTACAATCTCTGAAACAAACATGGGAGGATTTTCAGAAACACTGACGTTAGCCTCCTAAATCTAATTTTCCAAGGTTTCCTTTAATAAATGGAGAGAGATAAGGTCTTCCAAGGGTGATACAGAGCAAAACCTTAACTCAAGGTGTGATTTCACTGTCTCCTCCACCCAGTCCAAGCAGAGGCTGCAGTTGACAGGGGTGACTCCACTCATCTCCTCCTCCTCCTCCATCCCCTGACCCTGGCACGCACACAGCCCTGAGACAAATCAGACCAACCAGATAAACGCTATGCACCAAGAAATCTGGGGTTTTCTCTCAGGTAGTTGCTTGCTCCAAAACAATGCATCATAGACAACTGGTAGATTTACAGTCTTTTACCCAGTAAAAGATTTTTCTGTTACGCATTTAACATTTTTGGCAAGAAAACGTCAAAGAAACATATTTGGACAACTACTTGTTTTGAAATGGGAAACTTCAAAATGAACATTCTCCCAGTTTTGCTTCCTGTGAATCAGCATTTTGTGACAGAAGAAACTCTTGCTGGAAAATTCCTGAGCAAATTTATTTTAATTGTGCAGCCACACAGTTAATTGCTGTGTGAATACTTTATCTCAACCGCAGCACCCTATGTGTCTCATGGTTTCTTCACTCACATGCTGAGAGGTTTGATAATTTATTACTTAGGCAAAACCCTATTGACTTATGAGTAAGGATTAAGTGGTATTTCAGCATCCTTAGTTGCCAAGGTTATTGCTGTCTTTGCTGTCAGAACTGAAGAGCAGCTGAAGCACTCTCTCCATCCCCCAAACTCACCCAAAACACATTTTGCCAAATAGATGAAACGCATCAGCGATCCATGCATAAGCACGTGTTTCTCTGGGACAGAACCACCTCTTCAGTGCTCCTTGCCCCACTACGAACAAATCTAATTTTAATCAAGCGCTGGTGTCACGAGGCAGCAGAACTTAGTCAAGCAATGAAGTGGAGAAAATTAGTTGTATTAACAACTAATGTACACATGAGTTTCAAATAATCCTGCACAAACTAGAACCGAAAGGGCACTGGGGCAGAAATAACAATGCTGATGGTCTAACCTGGCATATTTAAAAGGAGAACTACTTTACCAATCCTCATACACTATTATTATTGCATTAAGAAAGTAGAGAAAAGCAAGAAAAAAAAAGATTGCACAAGGTAGAAAAACAGCATCCCAAAGGGTCTTTTTGTGTGAAAGGCCTTGAAAAGTTCTATTAAGGTCACATAATCAATATAAAAGTATTGACAGCATAGTCTTGGCAGTTTCATGCTCATTGGGCTCTCATTAAATGAAGTGACAGTCTAAGTTAAGTACTAAAGAGCCAGTGATGGAAAAGTTAAGATTTTATGTGTAGGAACAGTTGCCTGTATTTTTAAAAAATCATAGATACTACCTACTACCTTATATATTGCCATTGCTGTGATGTTCTACAACACTAGCGCATAACAGAAATGGCAAGGCTCAGCAGGTCAAGATGACAGATAATCAGAAGGAAAACACAGGAGAGAAGCCGCACAGTGGTTCTTCTGCCCCAGGAGTACCCAAAAGCAGAGCCACAGCCCTCCCAATTTATTAAGCCCACGTTCTGCATGCACAGAAAGGTAGCCATCAGACAAGGTTGATGAGGCATGGAGAACACATAGAACTTGGCATCTTCTATCCACCATGTATGCAGCACTCCAAAATTAAAGAAAAATGGGAAAGAGGGTGTCAAAAATAAAGAGCTCTCTCCTAACAACCCTACATAACTTGTACACATTGTTGTCTAAGCTATTCTTCCCCATTGTTTGTGCTTAAAATTGTCCCAGTATCACACTACTGTAATTAGGACCTTCTTTTTGGGATATCATTTCTGCTCCTTTAGACATAGTCAGATCCACTTACATCCACTTAGTTGCATATAGCTTATGCCACTTCATCCATCAACCCTGAATCCAGCACAGTAACTTACCTATTTCTGCACTGAAATTGGGCTTGGCCTTCAATTTCATAGTGCAAGTAGCCACTTGTTCCTTGCTGTGGTTCACATGTCTCTCATTTCTTCTTAGACTGCAACAGCTCCAGCAAAACAACATAAAAAGAGCTGATTTCGAGCACTTCAGTCAATGAGTACCTTCTACAGAAGAGCACTAAAATCACACCACTGGGCTAAAATAACACCACTTTCACATTAGGACTAACGCAAAAAACTCACTGTTGATGAATGATAGAAATGTAATTAGGACGAGTTCACAGCATTGCTTAAATGACTATTATTCAGAAGAGCCCTCTTTAATTGCAGTCAGGCTTTTGACATGCTCTGAATTTGAGAATTGGTTGTATTTGAAGGAGGAGAGCACCAGAAGAACTCCCAGGCATCGTATGAAATCAGAAGGATTTCGTTAGTTGATAACACTCCAGGACCTACCGCTGCTAAGAGATCCAGCAGCCAGCAAGCCACGGTTATGACCTGAAGCTTTGTAGCCCGCTGGGAAGGGAGGGAAGAGATCTCTAAAAGAATGCTGCAATTTTTGCTCATATTCTACAAGGCTTTTGAAGAGGTATTGCGACATTGCCAGAAAACACAAGTATGGGCAGGTACTGCAGTGGGTGTCAAATTCATTCCATGTCACCCAAGAAGAACAGGAATGCATCTCAGGAAGAGATGCAAAGAACAGCAATACTGCACAATTTCACAGTTTCCTGGTTATTGTGGTGATAGCTACAGATGTTGACAATCTTTCCAACAGTATTAATTAAAGGTAATAATTATAAAATCTTCTGAAAAGTCCCTGAGATAAAGCCTGATGATAACCCATAAAGATTCTGCATCTAGAGTTAATGAAAGGTAGGAAAAATAAATAACAGTCTCCAGGGTAAGCAAAAGCATTTTCCAGAAATTAGCGATGTAGCCAGACTCATTATAGCATTTCATTAACCGTGCACTTTTGCTGACTCAAATGCAAACTGTAACTCAAAGTTGCGCTTAAAATTGTGGAAAGTACTAGATTTCTTTTATGTCTCTGCTGTGATTTCTCTTCTTCTGAATCTGTCATCACATGTAAAATGTGGCCCACTTTTCCAATACAGTGCTTCTGAACCTCCAATTACTCTACCTTTAATTTTTTTTCCAATATAGACTGGAATTTTACAGGTCTCTATTTGGTATAAGGAACGCTACTTTGGTTTTATGTTAATGGTTACATTTTTCTAGCATGTCAGCCTAGTTCTCTTCCTTTACTAATTGTTCTGCTTCTAATTTACATCGTAGTGTAGATGCATTAAAATAAACTCATGACTGAAATAGGAAACTGTGAGGGTTTTAGTTGTCACAAAGCAGCATACAAAACAAAAACTTCTGTTCCCTGAAGATTCTGAGTCTGGCAATTCCAGCATTATTCTGAATATTTTATTTCTTTGTACTTCAGGGAGTTAATTTTCTATTCTCTTGAGACTTTGCACACACGTCCCTAAAAAAGTCTTCCCAATAATGTTATAATTTTAGGCTATTTCTTTCAGGTTTTTAATGACCTTTGATCCTATTGCTATTGCAACGTTCACATTTTTTTCTGGTGGGGTACACAGCACAAGAAACATTTCTACACTTCCCACATAGTAAATATTCTGCATGGTACAGAGAACAATCTTGTGCAGGATACCAGGGGCAGCACCCGCTGGACCTTCCTCTGCCATCTACATCAGACCATGAGGGAAAAGGGTAACAGGTTGTTAGAGCTCAGAGCAGCATGTCTTGTCTTTTTTTATTAGATCTTGCCACCTGAATTTCCAAATGCCGTCTTAAGGATCTTGGACAAAATACAAAAGAGATAAAGGACTAAGAGAATGGACATCTTAGCGGAATAGGGAAGGCAACATGAAATACTACTGAAACAGAGAAAAAGAGTATGCTTACTGGACTATCAAGTTTTGAAATCCTACCAGATAGCTCACTATTTCCAAGTCTCCAGGCTACAATGAGAGTATCTATTTCTTTTAGAATAAATTGTACTGTAAATTAACCAAATCAATGATACAAAATCTCCAGCTATCACAGCATTCATAAATAGCTCAAACAGAGCAGTCATTATGTTCCAGTCCTTCCCATTCTGATAGATGAGTGGGCACTGCAAACAGAGGAATCAGGAAGGCACAGGAAGTCTTCCCAGGATTTCACTGACCACACACCAAAATCCCAGGATGGGGATGCAAAGTTCTGCAGTGCAGAAAACCTAGAAGCAATATTAGTTTGAATTAAACTGACATATTGTAGACATTCATGCAAGCATAAACTAAAATGGTCTGGGGATTTCAAAAACAAGTCTGTGCTTCTTTGCTTGTGATGGTATATTAATACAAAATTAATTATTTTCTTAGCAACCCTGAAAGCTCAAATTGTTGATAGAGGAGGTGGTTCCCTGGGAAGTAGCATGCAAAAGAGTAATTATACGACATCTCACCCAATATGACCTTGAGATTCAGAAGTCACGTATCAGTCTGATACTGCCCTGTTCAACATTTTAAAAAAGTTTTTTTCTGATATGGCATACATGGAAAAATTGGCACCTGGACAAGCATCAAAGTCTCCCAAATTGGGGATTAGAGTGAGCTCATCCCATCATGGTAAGAACTAGTCTTTGTTCTCAGTGTGACATCTTGCATTAATAGGAGATCATTTTCTCACAATCACCGCCATTCATCTGGAGTGCAACGGGGTCTGCATGGAACAGCTCCTCATTGAATTGCAGAAAACAGGGAAATAACTGCCGAGTTTTCCCGGTTACGCTATTGATATTTAAGTGCCGTTCTCTGCAGGGACGTAACAGCTTAACTCCAAAGAGGCTGTGACCTATTTCCATGATTACTGCTGCACTAATGAACAAATGGTTTCTAAAGGAACATAACAGCACTGCAAAAGTCTGAAGAAAGATGGATGCTCCCGAGAGAAGAGGCTGGATTAGATAAAAGGTCTAACTCCTGGAATTAGCTGCTGTAATCCCGTACTGAACCACAAAATAAATATTTGTGTACACATCCACAAACAAATACTTTCATATTGATTCTGTGTTTTAGCTGTGAATCCTCTTCACTTTGAAGCTATTCTCATAGCATCTAGGGTTTGAGGAGATAGAAGGGTGAAGATCTGAAAACACGTATCATGCACATGCCCAGCTCTACTGTAGCTGTAGAGAATCATCAAAAGTCCATACTAATGCAAAATGTTTCCTGAGACAGTGTGTGTCTTCAGTGCTGCATCCATTTCACTAAGAAAAGCTCAAATCATAGACAAAAATGTCATTACATTGAGAATCTGCTTTTTCACACCATCAGGGGTAGCAGAACAGAAAGGTCCAACCATCCAAGTTGCTTTATTCATGAGAGCAGTTACGTGATACAATTCTTCATCTTTAAGAAATCATATTTAATCTCTCATCACTGTGGATTGCATTTAAACAGTACTAGGTGGGAATCCAGCTCACAGTCATCTATGTGAAAGACCACTGTCTCTTTCGAGAACATGCATATGTAAAAACTGGTATCACTAGAAAGTTTGCAAGTTTAACTGGAGGAAAAAGAGGCCTCTGTGCTTCTAACCACTGAGTGGGCTAAACATTACACAGAAGCACAACAGCAGGTAAAACTTGCTCAAAACAGCACAAGTGGTTCTGTCTGGGTACATAACAGAGACTGAAACTGTTCGTAAAGCGCCTTAATGATCATTTGCTGGGTGAATGGCATAAACATGCAACCAAGTCCAGCCATGCTCTCTCTAGGGAGGGTAACTCTACATCACACAATGATTTCTAACAAGCTCATTACATCACAGTTTTTTTCCTTTCCCCTGTAACTGGTATACATGTTTCCAAAGCAGTTTACACCCACAAAATATTCAAGGAACAGAAAGTACCTGTTTTACAGTATTACAAAGAGAAGAATTTCACCTCTGACTTCAGCCCTACAGAAGTTCAGCATCTCATCTAAGATCTGCATCTGGACTTGCTCTAGTTCATGGATAAGACAAACATTTCCACAGGGTTATTCATCTCATTTGTCTTGTGCAGCTCTATCTACCGCTCGCAAGGAACGGCCTGGTTCCTCACTGATGTCCTCCATTTTGACCAGCTAATCTTACCTGGCATTTCAAAAGCTTGCTAAAACTGTTGTATTGCTCAAGATGGTGTGGTTCTGTTGAATCAGTACTTTCTCAAGAAAAAGTAGTTTCTGAAAACATAAACAAGCTCTCCTCGCATAGGCTTTTCTTGCAAGCAACTAAATCAGCAAACCTCTACAATGAACTTTGTCAAGTAAAACATTTTTAAAGGTATTAACAGTTCAGAGACTATTCCCTTCAGTTGCATGTTCTAACCACCAGCCTGCATCCACTGCAGGCATTTCCTGCATTGCAAACAAAGCGCTGCTCAAAAAGCAGATGCAACCTCTTTGCAAAGTGGCCTGCAATGATTCACAGCCTGTGAGTTAATACACTTATCATGGGTCACTCTGCGCTACTGACCTAAATGCTCCTTAGGTCAGTTACTGACAAAGAAGAAAAAAGGTTTGGAAGCAAGTCTTTCGCAACTTTCTTGATGGTAATGGACTCATTTCAAAGAAAAATGAAGAATATACAGCTTCTGTGTTAATCAGTGGAAATCTGTAGTTCTGAAGCCCTAGAACAGATTGTCCAGAGAGGCTGTGGATTCTCCACTCTTGCAGACTTTCTGATCTGAACTGCACAAGGCCATGAGCAACCTGCTACAGCTTTGAAGTTAGTCTGACTTTGAGCAGTAGACCGGACTAGAGACTGTCCGTTTCAATGTAATATTCCTATGATGCTATAAGGTCTTAAAAAAAAAGTTCTAACTTTTTATATATGTTCTCCAATTTGAGTTTGTTGCTGGTGGATGAAGCAGACAATGTTAAAACACTTAACCAAGTACTTATTTATTTGCCTCCACCTCCATTTACATTTAAGATCTTTATTCATTGCTGCAGAGAAGAATATAATACACTAGAATCAGGATCATTAAATTTTGGTTTTAATCTGAAGAACTTAATAAATATGCAACAGAACTGCTTTCTTTGAGCTTTCCTGATTGGGAAGAGTATAGTATATTTAACTCCATAACAGGGAGCTAACATAAGTAAATATGTATCTGCATCAATATTGAATTACATATGTCACAAAAGATACTTCATACGCATGAATTTATTGATAACTGCCCTTGATTAATTATACCATGTATAGGGACATTCAACACTGCCATCCTGTCTAGCCTCTTGAAAATAATTCCCCAGTTACATGTGACTTCTGACATACTTTTCCCTACCTTTGACCCCTAAATAACATAGAAATTGCACAAAGATTTTAAATACCCTTAAATCCATTATACATGAGTAATCACATGATTTCAACTGAGGATGAATACTCTTTGTTATTCTGAAACTATATTTTATTAAATACTTGAAACACAACAAATAAAACTTGTTCTCTTAAGCCAGATCCAAACCCAAGGCTTATCTAAATATGAGTCATGGCTCATCAGTCATGTGTTAGATAAATTACACTAGTGCTTCTAAAGATACTGAGAAGTCTCTCAATTGTTAGCATTATATGTTATCTATGCCCACGCAAACTTGGTGCTGCAAAGCACCCTCCAGGCTAGGCTGAGCAGGACCCTTTATTATGTTTTCTTTCTATCTGTCCTTACAGTGAGTGATCCATTCCTAAAAATCAGACTTTCGTAAGTTATTTTTTATTGCTCTGTTCTAGTTAACTGGTAATATCCCTAATCTCTCCTGCAGCTTTCTCTGGCACACTGTTATCTGAAGTTTCTATTATTCTTTCTGAGAAATGTATGTATACTGTAACTTTTTTTGGGACAGGTCTCTTTTGTCTGTATTTGTGCTATGAAGCCCAGATTTTTCTGGACCCTCTAGGTGCTATTGTAACAGAAGTTAAATAACATTCCAGATGCTCCACACTGCTCACACTGAAGTCAACAGCTTTGAGCAAAGATTCTGGAAAAGATTTCTGATTTGTAGTAAATCTGTTAAAAATGTGGGATGATATATAAATCTTCTGTTCTTTGTCCTGCAATGAAGGTATAGAACATACATGTGCGTATGCTTTTTAATACAGAATAATTAAAAGGACCTGAGCAGTTCAAGCTGCCCCCTCATTTTTTAAGCAGCCAAAAATCCAGCAGCAGACATTGTTCTTGACTGTTCTTTTCAGCTCAGATTTTGGAATGTTTTCTTGCTAAATGTCAGACAAGGGAGACACATCCGCTACTTTAAGACACCTTTTAAATTCAGTGGCAATAAAAAGGTATTTTTAAGAGCCAATTCATCAAATAATTTTCCATTTTTCCCCTCCCCATTTTGCACGAAATGCATCAGTCCCACGGGTGTCTTCTCTACAATGACTATATGGAAGGGCCCAGACATGAGCTCAGACATAAGCGTCCATCTCCATGCTGATAATTCCCCCACACTTCTGCTAGTCTTCAGTTGTGTTACCCCTAACATCAGACTTTTTTAATGTCACAAGTGTTTCTCAGCGCACAATGGTGATGAAATAAAGCCTTCCAACAGTAGATGAAACACAGAAGTTTTAGCTGATTCCACATTGCCCTGGTTTAGAAGAGTACATTTTCCACAGTTATTGATACTTATTCCCGTCCTGCCTAAACTTGCAATTGATTGCTGTTTCTAGAAGTCATCTGCCATAGACAAAGAAAACAAAGAAGAACTTCAAACCGTGTTTGACAATATCAGTGTCTCAATCTCATGCAATGGTAATCCCTTAAGCATTTTTCTGACCCAGTTTTCCCATTCCTGTTGGGATTTACCAGGCTGCAGACAACCTTTGTGACCCTGGACTCAGAATCAAGGGATAATGCCTAAATGCTTCCAAGTGACTGGTGGCTCGGGGTGTCTGTCTTGAGATACGGGAACAGGGACAGACGTTAATGAATCATAAAAACTGATGCATCAGAAATCATTGCTCTTTTCTGAAATCCTAGGCCATAGCCAGATTAGCTTCTCGGCACATTTGTATGCCAAATGATCCTCAGCATACCATACTGAAAATTATCTTGATTTTGCCCATCTCATTGCACTCCATTATACATTTGTACACTGTACTACAGCAGTGCAGCACGGCTAACGGGGCCGCTAGAGCCAAAAAAGCAACTCACTGGCTCCTTTGACCAAAAAGAATAGCAACATTCAGTGTTGATTAGCTTCAAATCTAACCATGGAGTTTGAAAAAGGTTACAACCACTTTCAGTGCAGCACACAAACATACATTAAACAAATTACCTATGTGTTCAAAATCCTGTAATTACAAAACTCTTAGGAGAGAAAATTTCTCCCCTTTTATACCAGATCTAACAGCCTGGTGCAACTAAGGATAAAACAAAATGTAGCAAGAAAAAAATAATTTTCACCTTTCTTCAGCTCTTATAACATTACTGAGGGTTGTACCATTCATTTCTGCCTCGAGGGCAGCTCTGCCAGAGCAGAAAGATGCTTTTCCCTCATCCTCTCTGAGCCTCATCCCCCCGAGACACTGACTTCAATAAGAGCTGTTGGTACTTGGTGGGAATGGGCTTTCGTTAATAAGCAATGGAGAAATACAATCCTGAATCAAGTAACTTTGCTGCCCACAAAGCGAAGGAATTCAATATATCCAGAGGAGCTGTATTTGAAGTGCCAGGTTGCTGCGATCTCCTGCCTCCTCCAAAACCTCACCTTTGATCCTAATCTACCTTCTTAGCTGCTTCTCATATTCCTTTTTCCCATTATTTGTAAGGTAAATTTAACAATGAAACATTATGTTTCACTCCTCCCACTTCACCTGCTGTTTCCAGCAATTCCACAGCTGTCCGGTAGGCTTTGCTCTCATTGAGATCTCCAGCAGATCCTCCAAATTCAAGGCTTTGACACCATCCCCCTGCCCTCCTTGGCATGTTTACGACTTCCAACAGTTCACATTCAACACAACATCCTGATTCACACCATCTACTCTCCTCCTGCCTTTTTCTTCTACTTCAGTGCACGGGTCTTACCTAACGATTCTTGCCACACTTCTCTATAAAATCACCATGACTTCTCCGTTGCTTCTCTGTTTCCTTCTTTACCCCTGTTAAGCCCAAGATGAATGGTACCAGTTTCACTCATTTGGTTTCCTGTGGGAGTACATGATAAGGTTGTTCTGTGTGAGTGGGTTGCAGGAAGGGAGGGTGTCTCTGCCTGCCTGCCCCCAGCTGCAGGGGCTGGAACTTGCTGGTGGGAAGCTCTTCCTTCCCCAAAAAGCAAAAGGCCATGCTGACCTGCGGGAAACCTTCCAGACCACATGACAGGTAAGAGACATGTGGGAAGGAAGGGGGAAACCAGGTGAACAGCAGAGGTGATGTCAAGACAAAGGTTTTACCCAGAGCAGCAAGGAGCTCTATGGAAGCTATTCAAGCCAGGAAGCTACCAAAATGAAAAAAATTGACCCTGCAAGACAGATTGAGCAGGATTTCTTTTCTTGCACTTCTGTTATAATCTACTCCTATTCAGAAGTCACCATGCTAGAGGCTACTGCACCCTGGTTGCTTTTAAACATCACTCAGTCAGTATACAAGAAAGCTTCTCAATGTTCTCACACTCTTGGGTCTACCACGTCAAGACTGCATCCAAACATTGCCCTGTTTCTCTCTGGAAGATTAGTTTCTACCCATCGAGTCCCTCTTCCACTAACTTCAGTGACCACTACCCTCTCTTCCCAACTTCAAATCCCTTATTAATACCCTCTTCTGCCATGTATAAATAAAAATATTATACATGTGGTAATATAAATGTATTCACCTAGACCCTTCCCACTCTGTATGTTGCTCTGTGGAACCAAAGTTGTATAGGGTGTCAGATGCTTCCACGTAGGTGTCCACATAGGTGCCAGTTGTCTGCACTACTGCCGTAATTGTTGCAGATCTAGTCAATACAATCAGTGGGACCTAGGGCATGTTTCAGTTAACATTTAAGTCAACATCTAGGGTACAATCCACTTGTCATAAACAAAGGACATAGGTCACTAGACATAGCTGTCAAGTGCCATATTCACTAGAATACCCATCCTAGCTCCCAGGTGCCTGTCTAAAATGGCATGGAGCAGGTCTTCTGCAAGGCTGTACGGCACCTACCCACCTATGAAAATGTCCCAGATTCTCTAGTGCATCTCAAATACTTCTATACAGCAATGTTTAGGCAGCTGAATTGAGCCCATACTGGCATACTGAGACACATGCTGTCAACTGTGTGGTTGTCATATGCAGGGACAGAAGTTGGACTCAACAATCCTTGTGGGTCCTTTCCAACTCAGGACATTTTATGACTCTATGAAATAGCTGAAGCACTGCTCTCTAGGCTTTACTGACTATATTGACTGGAAACTTAGGCACCCAGTACATACTGTCACACTCCATATAGGTGTCTTCACCTCAAACTGTGTCATACCTGCTGCGTCCTCCAGGATGGCACTGGTAGTGCTCAGTGCTATGTAGTTGTCACAGGAACTCAGTAAGTAATAATAGCAAAGAACACAAGAAAACACTTGCCCTTCTTTCATTTCACTATGCAAACATTTACCTGTTTTTAAGTATCTATCCTGCACCTTGCTGGTTAGATGAAAAGGATGTCGGGATTTGCCCTCAGTAGCAACAAACTTCTGAAGCTGCCTGCAGAAAAGGAGAAAGTCTTGCAAATGCATTGTGATAAATAAGTCACTTAGCTTTCTTTGCATGAATGGATTCATTATGTGCAGATGTTTGGTGCAATTCTACAAGTTTTTAAGGAAGAACAAGTCACATCATTATTGTGTTCTTTGATCAGAAATGAAGCATGGACTAATGCCATCTGAGGAAAAAAAAAAACAAACAAACACAAACAAAAAAACCCACACACCAAAACCACCACACCTGTTAGATCCTTAGGCATACCTAAAAAAATACATGCAAAACAAGCAAGAATATACCTGGAGATGTTAGATGACTCCTGTGATGAGTAACAATTCATCAGAAAATAAGAAACTGAATTTTTCATTGCACTGCTACCCTTTAATCTGCTTCAGCAATTGTACTACAACATCCAGAAAATCACTTTAAACTGTACTCTAATAGATCCTCTCCAAGATGAAGAAAAAAAATGAGCACAAACTATTTCATTATAGCACATAAGAAAGCTGAGCATTCATGGCAATTTTCTAATTCCATTTATGCCTTGGATTAAAAAAAAAGTGACTCGTGCATACTTACACTGGCAACTACGGGCAAAAAAGCTAATTATAAATTGTATCTCAATACTTTTCTTGAGTTATATGACAAAGAGTTCCTTATTTTCAAATCTTATGGCAGCAGAGTACAAAAATCCTCTTTCAGATTCTACTGACAACCATATAAGTTAGACAAAACAGAAGCACCCCCATGTACTAGCAAGGAACCAGACCACCACCACAACCATAAGTTTTCTAATTTATTCAAGAACAGATGTGGTCTAAATAGAAAAACACTATTTGGGGCCAAAAATACCTCAAACACTGCAAAAGTGGTGCTGTGGCAAGGTAGCTGATGAAGAAAATACTTTACAGCCTAGAAGTCTGGTTATTCAGTAAGGTTTTGTTAGGAGGGACACACATCAGGGAAAGCAGCAGCACTTTCACCCTACTTGCAGAGCACAGGGTGGGATAAGGTGGCCAGGGCCAGGGCCAGGAAGAGTGAGAGTCCCCCCCAGGGCAGGGCTAATGCTTTAAACTTTCCACTATTAGTCTATGATGCTAAACCTGTTGAAATATACCATTTCTAAATAAGAAAAGGAAATACTTTTGTTAACAATCGGACTGAACCTGGCAAAACTGAAAACTCCATTGAACAACAAAGTAGAAATTATTTTTTGTTTGTTTGGGTTTTGTTTGTTTGTTTGGGTTTTGTTTATTTGTTTGGGTTTTTTAACATCAGTAAGCATATAATACCATGTTATCACAACTGGTACAGAATTAACATGTGTGCATCCTACATCTGATGCTTAGGTGCCTCAGCAAAAGACAAAGGACATAAACCATTCCATTACAGATGTTCAAACCTGAAACTCCCAGAGTTTGCAGCAGGGCTTTTTGGTTTGCATTTCTTCTATTTGTTTGCGTGTTTTGGCATGTGATTCACTGTAGGACTACCAAAAAGCAGGTGTGGTGATACTGCAGAACAGAATAAGGACAGGTGTCAAATGGACATCCTTCAACTACAGAATAGGGCAAACAAACAGCAAATTGATCCTCAAATCTATGTACACTGTACATGGTGAGTTAGCCCTACTTGTTTTCTGGCTACCCTGGCATTGTAAAAGACTCGTGGTAGATGTTCACTCTATTGATTACCTCCTGATTGCATGCAACAGGTACACTGCCTATGTACTCCAATGTTCCAGCTAACCTGTGTTCTATGTAGGAAAACACCAAAACTGTTGACTGAAAGCAATAGATCCAGTAACTTTGTTTACAGTTAAGAAGATGCTTAAAGGGCTTTTGGATTCCTTCCTATTAGAGATTCCTCTCATCAGCTAAAACAACTGCTCAAACAACTGCTAAATCAAAGCATCCAATGCAAACAGAACTCTAGTACACAGTATTTTTTTTCCATAGCACAAGTCATAGCTGAAAAAGACACTAATTACAGCACTAGTGCAGCTGTATTACTTACAGCTGCGTTAATTAGAGCAAATTTCTGTAATTTAACTAGGTTGGCACTTAAAAGTGCTTGTTCAATACAATACATTCCAGACCTTTGTCCACCTCTCCTCAACAAGCTGGTGAACTTTTACGTTAGTGCTGTGGGGATTACACAGCTATCTGTTCAAAGGAGGTAATATTTCATAAAGGTTATGTCTTCAGCTGTCCTTGTGTTATCAAGGGAGCTGATAAAACTGGCCAGCAGACAGAGCTCAGCCCATTGCAGCTATTGGCCTGGTATAGCACTTGGATCCCAAGATTCGGTCTCTCGTTTTAGGCCTGCCGTGATAACTGTCAGTAGACAACATTCTGCATTGCTAAAAGGCCTTTTAAACTCAAAGTGATAATTTCAACAAACAAACAAACCCCACAACAAAATGAAAAAAAAACACCACTTCTGGATCAAAATTTCTCAAATCCTGAGAATATTGCTGAGCCCATGCTCTTACTAAAAAAAAAAAAAAAAAAAAACCACAACATAGCAACAATGGAGGAATTTCCTATGCAAGGATGGGGAAAAGGAAAAGTGAGCAGGAGGCAGATCTCATGACTTAGCTCATTACATGCAGTCAGTGCCCTTTTGAGATTTTCACCTTCTTGTACCCTTGTGTCTGCCTCAGATGACGTTCTTCCCAACCCAGACACTCCCAGACACTTTCACTCTAAGTTTAACAGTATTGAGGTATTTAAAGACCTGCAAGCCTATCCCATGTGAAAGGAAAAAAACCTGGAGAATAATCAGTAAGATGAAGCTTTTGACTTCAATATTGCCATTCCACTGAAAGGAAAAGACAGATAGACCATATAATATTGTGTTTGTAACCACAACATTACTGTTGGGACGCCACAGTCCCATGATCAAACAGATGGTGGAGGAAACTGAAAGAGTGGAGGAGAAAAAACACAAGAGAAAAGTTGGGGAAAAACATGAGGGTGCTGTACAGGTACATGAATGGCACATCTTTACTTGAAGTTGGCATGCCAGCTAAGAGCATGACTTTGCCAGTGACTCAAGTTCTGAGTTAGCAAGTAGCTAATAGGCTCCTCTTAGCAAATTGAGACTAGAAGCATTTAAGGTCCAGTAATGCTCTATGTTATTATAATACGGAAATGCAGATAATATGTTCATAAGTATAATTTAAAAATTTTAAACCTCTCAATATCTAAACAGACATGAATCACAACAGATACAATCATCCTGTTTCTTTAAAACTTGTGTTTTACATAGGTTTATGTTCTCAAATTAATTTCTAACTAGACTACAATGACCCAAAAGACAGAACACTGTGAAGACACAGTTTTAAATGGCACATAGCCACAACATAATCTAACCAGATTTTTGCAGGTTGTGATGACTAATTAAGTAAATGTCACTGTCTACAGGAACATATGTTAATGGAAACTCTGTACATGAGAGTATATGTATGCATGTGCTAGTGTGATACCCAAATTCAATTAGCAGGTCTGTACTAAAAATATGTCTATACAACAAGAGAAAGCTAAGTAAAAATACAGTCTCGGGCTTGACTGAAGAGGCAGAAGCCATGGAAATTGAATGAAAACACAGAATTAGATTATTTTAACTCTGAGTAAATAAACCCTCAAACCAAGAAAAACTCACTAATAAATATTGTTACTGATATCACTGGAGACAAATTTCACTTAACAAAATGATGACATAAATGTAGAAAACAATGCTGTGCTCAAGGTACATACCGGTCTGAGAGGAAATATTGATTGCAGTGAAGTTGGAGGCACAAATTGCCTGCATATGGCACCCAGCCTACATGCACATTGATTACCCTCCTATCCAAAATCCAAAAATGTATTCCTTGCATGTCAGCCAAAATGCACATCACAGGACATTCAAAACAGCATAAGAGATTCTGACAATCATTTACATACATCTCAATAGGAATTAGGTACTCTGCTCCCTTACATTAATGTATATTGTTATAAGTGGTTTTAATCAGTGGGCAACATCATAACGTGGACATCTGTCTACTGTAGCCCTTACTGTCAGCATTAACTACAACTCTAATATTCTACAGATGACATGCTGTCTGAGCCACCGAGAGCAGCTGCTAACCGCTGACATGGCAATGAACCAGCAGATACAGATATATCACCTGCTGGGCTCCTCCACCTTAAATATAGTTAAAACTGTCATTATGTCCTAATCAGTGACCCAGAGATAATATTAATCTATGTTGTCTAACAGCTTAACATTGCTTTAGATTTGAGTTGCATTATACTTAAGAATGAGAACTCCCTATCCCAATATATATTTGAAAGTTATATGAAAACACAGTATCAAGCTCCTGCTACCAAACCCACTCGTAGCGCCTTCTGAATTGGCAGCACAAGCTACTTGCTTTTTCTATGTTGTAAATCAGAGTCAACTACTCAAGAAGCCTCCAAGTCACTCCATCTTGTTCAAAACCACAGAAAACTTCAGCTGTTATAACACTCTTCCCCTAATGAAACCTAAGTGTTGCACTTTCATTTCTTAAAGCAGTAATTGGGGCAAAATTTTATCAGCAGGACTCAGCTCAGGGATAACAAAGGCTGTGCAAAAAGGCATAATGATCGATGCTTGTCAATCACAATCTAAATTGGTGGCCCGCAGCGGCAGGAGTAAAAATGGTCCATGTAGCCTGTTTGTGATGCACAGCTGGCAAAGTGATTTATCTTCTAAAATCAAAACAATACACTAACTTTTGGTTTTGTTATAATGATGAAGTCTTACAACATCCTGAACTAGTTTCAGTCTAGAGCTAATCCTGCCCATTCCCATTCATGTTAGTTTAGTGGCCACCTTCTTTTTTCTTACTCTTACCTTCTGTTGCTATTTTTCGTGGATTTTATGAAGGTCTTGAGACTGATGGCTGTGACATGAAGGGTTGACATCAAACCTTCAGTTCCACAACATTTGGTTTGTCTCTGGCTATCTTTCCCTTTCCCAGACTGTTAGCAATCTCTACTGGTAATTCAAACTGAAACTTCTGCCCAGAAAAGATCGCATGAATGAATAGAGCTTCAAAATCCCTGGCTGGGAAGTATAAACAACCTTAGTGTTAAATTTCACCTTCATTCCTCTGCAAATGGCATTATGGTAGAGGTGTTTTTCTGCATCATAAAGGAATAAAACTTCGCAAAACTAACACTATAAACTCAAAGCCAGGTAAAAATTCACGTTATTATGCTGCTTCTGTTTGTTGTCAGGACATATCAAGGCCTGAACCCAAGTTTATTGTGCTGAATGATGCCTGACACCACGGATACTCAAATACAGGATTACATGGTGCAGGTACAAGGGGTAGTTTCACCTAGTGGCACCTACATTACATACATAGGCCTAAAGAAATTAAATCCCAAAGCAGGAGTGAGAACTGCTGCTCATAAGCAGTCTCCCAAAGCAGAGGCTGACTTCAATAAACTATGCAAGTAGCTGATCAAAAACTGCTCCTAGTAAAACAAAAGCAAATGTAGGGAAGGGATCAGGCTAACTCTGGTCAGTAAAGAGGCACGGTCAGGTTGCTGTGGCTCAGGAGGGACTGCTTCAGGAAATTTGGAGAAGCCAAAAAAGGCATCTCTCAGATAACTGGGTGACCTGCATAATGATCACAGCATTTGGATTCTTCTTTTAAAAACCTATTTCCAACCAACTGGGACTAAAATCACAACGCAAAACCAGTCAGGGTTTCCATCTCATCCATGTCGCATGGACTAGCTATGGACACATTTTCATTTATTTATGTATCTGTGCCACTTATAGTTGTTTATTGATACAGAAAAAGGAACTGAATATTAGGGAGAAGAATCCTGCACTCAGCGCTGCCAGGCCGCGCCCTCAGCCACAGCACACAATTATGTGTCACTACAATGGAGGGTACAAAAACCCTTCATATTGCTGTCACCAGTGAGAGTTCAGAGAAATTTTATCTCGGGCAGTCTAAAGAACAGAGAACCAGAGACAGACAACTAACACTTTCCTATCAGTATCAGCACAGTTGATGCCTTGCATCCCAGACATTTGTTACAGGGCAGAAAAGGAAAAATGAACAAATTTTGAATAATTTTTTAATTTTTTTTTTTACTTCTGTAAATAACACTAATTAAATAAAAATAGAAGAAAAGATTTAAAGGGTAGCGTTCTCCTTTTTTTAGTATAAATGCCAGTGACTCATTAAAGAATATGTGCAGGGAACCAGAGACAAAGCATTCCTACAATGGGAGTAAGTGAACAAGAACCAAGGTCTATTAATTATATAGGACAAGGAGCCCTTTCACCTTTCCATTTTATGGTCCATTTTATGGCTTTGGCATTACATGGGATACTGCTAAAAGGAAAAGAGAAGTGGTTACAGCTACTGCTTACTTAAACAACCCAACTTACCTCCATAATACTTAAGCCCTTATTTTCCCTCTGCTTATTATCCTGTTGTGACTAAAACTCTCCTATTCTGAATTCACACCAGGGTGTTTGTAAAGCTTTATACAGAAAAATCAAGCCACTACATATTGCACAGACTTTCAAACAAGACTTTGTAACCGCAGGAGAAAGCTTTAGTACTTGGCAATTTGCTTGGCAATTTAGTGGAATATCACGTCTGTAATAATTATTTTGGAATACTGTCATTTTTCTGAAATCAATCCCCCTGTTATTAATTAATGTCCAAAACTCTAACTGTGCTTTCTTTACAGAGTAATGAAAGTCTCCACAAAGGGTTTTTTTTTTCCTGGAATAGTTGTATCAGAGTATTTATTCTAGAATACCTATTTCAATAAGTTTCTGACCGAAGACAAACCCCTTTGCTACAACAATGGCTGGAGCTCCACAGGAAAGATTATTTTTCTGCATTGAACATTTAGTTTTTCAGCAATTAAGATTTTTAAGTGAACTGTAGCTTCAACTGAAGAGACAGGCCAAACAGGGTACTGAAACTTTCTAGTCACGGAAGAAGTGCTGCCCTGTGGCACAAGTGGCATCAAAACCTTTTTCCCCAGTGACTGGCCAAAATTCTCCTAAAAAAAGAGCACTTCTGTCGGGTGAAAGTATCTCAGACTTTATAACCTTTTAATTCATGCCTCAAAGTCTCAGCCTCAGATTCTACGTTACATCAGTCAACACAGGCCAGCCTGTGTTACCTCACAAGCAGCTTATCAGACCAATTCACTGCACATGAGGTATTCTTTAAAAAGTTTAAATTTTACTATTTAACTTACTATGGTACAGGTAACAAACTTCAAAACATCTTCTCTGTATTTAGACTTCAGTCCCAGGCAGGAAGGCAAGAAGGATGTTGAACACAGGGCCCTCCTCTGAAAGCACCCAGCAAAGCAAGGGACTCCCCAGAGAGGAAATCTACAGCTCCCTCCTTGCTCTCTCTCTCCTCTCTTGTCTTAGTGGGAGGCTCTTCTTGGTCATGAACGCTCCAGAGACTGCCATCGGTTGTCAGGACAAGAGCATCACTGAACATACTGATTACACTTCATTTTATATCGTTACATGCTTAAATAAGACCCACAAAAATTAGCCCTATACAGTGTAACAGTATAACTGATGAGGCTAAATAAGCCATATATGGCCAGAGATGCATCACTGAAAAGCAATGAGCATCCAAGTAATAGATATCAGAAGAGAGAACTCTTCCACTGGTGGTTCAGACTTAGCTTTCAACCTGATTTCAGCAGATGACGTCAACTTTATTGCCCAAGCTGCTGTTTCACACAACACTTAAAGCTCAATTTCATCATTGAAAATCATAAACATTAAAAATACAGAACTGTAATACTACTGTTATTAAAAGTTATTACTGCTGAAGGCATGATGCCACAATATGTTATTTTCACATATAAAAATTTTACTTTGCATGTCCCACGTTTTGGAGGTTTGTTAGATGTAGCCAAGCCCAAATCAGGGGCTAAGAGCTGAGAGGCACAGCTATAGAGGGACAGCAAGATGAATCCAGGGGTGCATGACCTGCAGTACAAAGAGCAGCTAAGAATAAAATACAAACTCATATAGTATTGGTTTTGTTATTTAAATAGGGATGCAATACACTCATTTACAAACTTCCAAAATTTTGAAGCACACAAATGAACGTATCCTCACTATGTCAAATCTCAGCAGAGATCTCCTTGAAAATAAGAAAGCCATAAACTTTAGCAGGTTATCTTTTCTTCCCTTCCCTCACAGTTACCAATATTTTTAGGAAAAGAGAAATACAGGGTGAAAGACTGTTTCTCTGCAAGAACATGACCTTTGAGCAGAGTGAAGTTTCCAATGGCAGAAAAGGCATCAAGGTGCCTGACTCTCACTGGAAGTCAACAGGAAGTGGGTGCCAGATGACTGTCATTTACTTTTCATTGTAATGAAAAGCAAGAATTTAATTATAGGTCATCAGGGAACACTCTCAACCTTCAAACTGTCTTTAACGGGACCAGAAGGAGAACAGCCTCATCAGGATTTAAAGTTACAACTGCCATACCCAAAACAAACACACAAACAAACCAACCAAATAAAACCCCACACACAAACCACAACAACAAAATAAAAGAGCAAAAGAAGAGTGCTGTGTACAATGCAAACTAATTATTTCCATTGGAAAATTAATTATTGTGACTGCAATGGTCACCTGATCAGAGGAACTCTGCCCTCCCCAAATCAATCAAGCACACAAACACTAAATTAAATTTTAGCTACTGCAATGTGCAAGCAACCTCCCACTCACTAGAGCCCACGCTATACCCGAGCATCTGCAGTGAGCAGCACGGTGAGAGAACCAAAGCCATATATTCACAGGAAAAAGCATATTACTGAACTCGGTTTTCACTACTCGCCGTTCTCTCCATGCAAGCAAGCAAAAGTGGTCAACATCAGACCTTTGTCGCTCTCTTTTCTTGCTGCTGACACGCTGTGAGCAAACCACAATGTCCAAGTTCTTGCAGTAACACAGAGCCGGCAGTGCCAGCTCTCAGCTCCAGTCAATAGGCAGGCAGGCTGCTCAAAAGTGCCTGCACCGACCAATTTGAGATGCATGAGCTCCTGGCAGCAAAATAATTATTTCCTCAGAGGTTCTTATTGTCTCCGGCACGCCATGAATTCTGTTCAAGTTCAATGTCAATTTATCACTCTACATTACTTGCGGCAGCTGACATCATGGGTGCAAGTGTTAAAGAAAAGGGAAATTATTTCTGCCCTCACACATTAGATTCCCTCCCTCCCCCAGATAAGTGCAGCAAAGGGAAAAAGCTTTGAGCAATCCAAAATCGTAGAATACCTTTCTATAAAGGCAGCGCACTTGTCCAGCAAACCTCTCTAAAAACCTCTTTAAAATAACCTACCTCTCTCTCTCTCTCTCTCTCTCTACCACTGATGTTTTCCAGCTTCTGACACTGGGACTGGGTCAGAGAGGCAGCAGTAAAGATGTAGTTCAGTGTCCTGATGAGGTCCTGAGCAAGTCCTTCTGCTTATTGATGGGACATGGAATTTGAGGCACACAACTACGGTCTGAAGCTTTATTGTAGTGGAAAGGAGAAGCAAACTCAATGTTTTCAGGTTACTCATTCTGGCAACTGAGAGATGCTTCACATGCAACCCTAACATCACCTTTTCCATACGTGTTTGCATTTAATCATTTAGATTTCCAATAACAAGTTGCAAACCCAGAAATGTCCTCATTGGTCATCCTGCTGTGCTGCTAAGGCTCACTGACACAAAGGGAACTTACCAATCAGCCATTTGGACTAATGAAGCAACTGAAATTAGTCATAGGTTGTCATTCTTGTTGTGGACCAGCACTGGAAGAAGAAAGCCCTCTCTGCCATGAGCCTTCAAGTTACATGGAAGCTCAGTAGCAGTGAGACCCAGGAAAACCATGTCCCCTTCCAGACCTGGATGACAGTACTGCCATGACAATGGATCCTTCTATCAACACCCAGCAAGCATAACTCCTTCTACACTCTTGCCTTTGTTGTGTGCCCAATCCATCTCCTCCTACCTGCTGGTGGATATTGGTCCTTTCCCACTTCCCCCCCATTTCTCTGCTTTCTCATTTTCATAAAATGTTCCCAACAAATTATCACCCCTGAGTAGCATAACCTGTTTCAGTCTTGCCCTGATCCCCCAGAAAATCACTTTCTGGTCATCTAGATCATATTCTCTCTACATTTGAATGGGGAAACCTCTCCCTTAACACAGTCCAAGTCTACAGTGGGTCCAAATTGACATTGCAGAAGAGAGACGGGTCCTGTGTGCTCCACTCAGATGCATAAGTTGAGCCCTAAAACAGTCCACAGAAGCCAGAGTTGCAACTACTGGGTCACTCCAGGTCAGCCCGCAACTGGAGCTCCCCCAGTACAAGCACAAACCCAAAAGACTCTGCGGATAATACATTAAGTGCAATTTTTCAACACCATGTAATTACACCAAAGTCCCAAGGGTGAGAGATTGACAGACAGCACACACTGCACCTCTTCACTTGGAGTTCAGTGTTAATGTTCAAACATGGAGGTAGCACAACAAACACACACTAAAATTTCCTCAGGCAAACAACATTCTCTTTCTCTGTCATATTTTCAGAAATGTAAATTTTGGCTTAAACTTAGAAAATAAAAGCAACCAGAAATAGCCACTGCACACCCTACCAAATACACTACCCCTGGGAGGGCAGGCTCAGGGCAGCAAGGACCATCAGAAGACAGCATGTCAATGGGGACAGTGCCAGGTCCCCATCACAGACAGAGGTGTCAGCCCTCATCACCAACCCCCCTCCAGAGTCCCTCTGCCATACCTGCAGCCCCTCCCCACCATACAGCCCCAGCTTGGCAGAAGCTCTGCCTGCTAAAAATAACCTTTATCTCCTCATTCTCTCCTTGTTGTACTCTGCACCAGTTACGGTAAATATGGCTCGAGAGCAGAGCAGAGTTCAAACAGAACGGGCATCCACTCAAGAGTGTGGTGGGGAGCTAAGGACAGCTTTAAGGTCTGGGATTTGTATGCAAACGTAATAGCAACATTAAAGGTTTATCTGCATTTCTAGAAGTAAATAGCTAGTCACTTATTATGATGGGGTTGCTATGTACTCCTCAGACCCACATGTGTAGGATTTTGCTTTGCTATAGAATAGCAAATTTGGCCCCTTGTTGGTTTTCATTTTAGTAGTTAAAGAATCAGCCATAGGTACTAAGGCATCTTAAAAACAAGAAATAAAATTAAATGTAGACATAACCAGAATACATATTCCCTGTTGTAGTACTTATTCTTAAGGTAGTTAATGAAGCCATTCCTCAGGTTACATAAAGAAGCTGGGAAATGCCCCATTCCGCACCAAAATAAGGCTTTAGTTTAGTCATAGCCAGGCCTAAAATTTGAAAAAAAAAAAAAAAAAAAAAGATAACTGCATAACAAGGCAAATTTATGTCATAAATATGTTAGTTTGCAGTTATACATTATGTCATGGAAGAATTTTACCTTGCAGATGAAAACAAAATTACAAATACATCAGTATTCTAAGATCACAAGTCAGAAACACCTTATGAAAAAGGCAAGTCAGTTCTTCAGACTGTTTGAGAACTACTTGTTTTCTGAAGAATAAATTGTGCCTCTAGTACATAAAGAAAAAAAAAAGACAGATACTGATGTCTTGAAAATGTTTATTTGAAAATTTGAGGCTTGATCTAATGTGGGACTGTTCTTACTGTTTTTAAAGCCAAGGTAACACAAAGGTCAGTCTGTAAAAAGATGACTTCACTGCAGAGAAAAGGAGCTAAAATTTGAACTCCATTGAATACTGACGTTTATGTCTTTCTCCCTCTCAATATATATATATATATATACACACACTGCATTTCTCCAGATTCTCTATCCAAATAAGACTGTAAAATACAAGAAGAAAAAGTAAATTATAGGATATACAATAAATTTCCATAACTGCAAGATGTAAGATGTATAAAGATGTACGCCTGCAAAACCTATTGCTTCTCCTTCTCACCACGGCCTTTGACAGAAAGTTGACATGCATTTGAAATATGCATCAAGGAAATATTTTGGTACTAAAAGAAAAGTCAAACCAAAGGAAACACTATGGGAACACATACTTAATATATCATTTTCACCTCTGGGTTAAAATAATGCAAGAGGTTCAAAAGCAATTTGTATCAATGTAAATCAGCTTTTCATTGTGGTTTGTGCAACCCTTTAGTGTGTATTTAGGGGGGGGTGGAAATCCAATTATTTTTTACCAGATATTCCCTAAAGCACAGTTTAAGACAGTTTGAGATTAAAGAAACTGAAGCCTTTTCATGTGCTACTGACAGGTTTGTTTGGGTTTTTTTTATTAAATGTACAGGAAAAACCTCCAGCTGCACGGATGCCTTGCTGGCTGGAAACGTGAGCATTCTTCTAAGTTGGATTGTGCAACAGCTGGCTACACCTATTTCTAACAGTCGCCTCTAATATAAAATGTAAATACAAAATCTCAATTCCTTATAATCATTAAAGAAACCACATAATTCTAGGCTTCAGTAGTCTATTGGCTTGGAGCCCTGGCCAAAATCCAGCTTCAGTAATTATTATACATTGAGATGCATCCTGTTGCCCTCAAGCTGCATTCAGCAATATTAACTTGTTTTCATTTTCCTTCCTAAGGTTACAGAGAAAGTAGTGTAAATTTTGTGTGTGTGTGAGGGAGAGAACACTCTCAAAAGATAACTTCAGTGAAGTTCTACACATATACGGAGAGACCCTCCTCCAGAAACCTTTCCATCAAATCCATAAATTACAAACAATAAAATCTCAAGTAACCCCACTTCATATCAATGATTAAAAGTATAATCAGTCTTCCTTAATATGACAGAGGAGCACAGACTGGGAGATGGTTCTAGCTGTTGCTGCTGGTGGCCTCTGAATTCTCCCAGATGGACAAGGATTACATTTATCATCCAGATAAATGAAAAAATAAATCATTTTTCTCACATGCAGTGATATAAGCTACATGCTTCAAATGCAGAATGGGTAGTTTGGAATACATCCGTGTGTATTTTAAATGCACTGCAGTCATGGGAAATGTGCATCACAAAAGACAAAAGGAAGACTGATTGATCATTGTTTTTTTTAATCAAGAAATTATTATTCTTCTTAAAACAGGTTCATTTTGGGAAAGCAAAAAGAGACACACGTAGGAGTATGAGAGTAACAAGATTATGAGAAATCCATTAATTGGAAGAACTGTGAAAGCAAGCATGAAGACGCGAGGTGGTCAAGAAGCATGCTAGGAAGAACCAGAGAGTCTAGACAGAGGTACAAAGCAAGGCAGAAAAGTAGGAAAAGAACACGTGGACAGCAGATCAAGACCAGGAATTCACAAGACAGCCAAAAGGTACAGCATTTGAAAGAAAATCAGAGACCAAACATGACACCCCAAATTGCCTCCACCCTACTGCTGAGCAGGGAGGATGCCCATGACCACACTAACCACTGGACAACCTTCTCTCTCAGCACAAGTGTTTCTCTCTGACAAATTAAGAACCTAAGTGACTGATTCAGTCTTATTTATTAGCACCCTGGCAAAGAGCGTTCAGCACTTGCAACTTGTCCTGGCTGGCCCCTGGGTGCAGAATTGCTTCTTCCTACATTGCAGTCACTGCTCGAAGAGCACATCCCACCACACCTGATCCAAACCCGACTGAAGCCACAGAAAAGTCTGCTACAGCAACATGACTACCATGAAAAAAAAAAACGGAAAAAAGCACAAGGAAAAAAGATCCTAATTCAGACCCTGCCCTGGCCACCTATTTGGGCAGTGGCACCTGCACCCCTTGCCAGCTGCCTGCCCCACAGCACTGGCTGTGCCACCTCTGCGAGGCTCTTGAGGTGCTCCTGAAGCCAAGAGAGCTTTAAGTTCTTACCTTGCACAAAAATATAAAACATACAAAAGCTCTTTTAGATTCATCTTGCTTTGAAAGACAACTGCGGGGCATTTTATAATTAGTTACTAACCCAGGGAGCCAACACTGCTGTATATCTAGGCAAACTGATTTTTATTTTTTTTTTTTTACTGAAAGATCAACTATTCAGAAAAGGTATCAACTAGAATAAATCACCATTCCCCATTAGTGCAAGCTGATTATCCTGATGCCTCATTATTTGTAGCAACCTGAAGACCTGTATCAGCTATAGACCAAGCAACCTCAGCACCCAGTACCTTTAATGCTAAGTAACAGCATCCAATATTATTTCAGCCACAGCAAAGCACAGCTTTGTAGAACTCCCAGGGCAAAAGAGTAGTGAGAGGATACTGGCTAGTCGAAGAAACATCCAGTTCATAAAGGCTTCTAGTAATAATGTATTCATCACTGATAGCTACTGCAATATGGCAAACGCTTCCTGCACACATGGTCCTTGCTTAAAGAGCTCAAAGTCTATATTCTCTAGTGCAAAACACAAAATTAAACACAGGAAGAAACAAGGACACAACTGTCTTTTCAGATTACAGTTGGTTTTGATATGGTCATCCATTGTGTTTTAATGGCATCAAAAACACAGAAAACCACTTCTACCACTAAAAACTCCACTAAGACTTTTTTTGGGGAGTATAATATTTTTTAGAAGTATTATTTGCCTTTTCTTCCTTTGTCAGCATGTGTATCACTTCATCAGCCTCTCTCCAATTTCCTTTCCCTTTGGAAAAGAACACTTCCTGCCTTGCCCTAGAAAATATGAAACCTTTGGAACAGAAAAGCTCATTTTTCCACTTGATCAGATGCTGCTGCTGTTCAAAGTCATCTCAAGAAATACTGCCTGTGTTCGTGGTCTGCACGCTCTCTCATTTTCCCATGCCAAGAAACCAGCTATAAATGCCAGAGACAGAATTTCTTCCTGCTTCTGTCCAGTTCACGTGAAAGTCAGCTGGAAATTACCACTATGGTTGTTGCGGAAAATCACGTACAAAGCAGTAAAAAAAAGGGTGATGCCAACTTCAGTAAAAAGAATCTCTGTTCTCCTCCATAGCCCTTAGAGATTTAAAAAAAAAAAAAAAAAAGGCAGCTGTAGCAAAGTTCTTTTAAATTGTGAGTATAAATCAGATTCAAAAATCCAATATAACCCATAGCCCATCTGTGTGTAACAGAGGCTCTGGCCATTCGGTTATTTTACTGCTTTTCGTTAAGGATATTGCCTACAACAGTTTTGCAGGTGCTTGCCCCACTGGTGTGCTCTATCTGTACCAGTGCACAACTGCTCACATCACAGCATCAAACGCCAGCTCCCACCATAGGTACTGAGCACCAACAGCTCTCCTGAACAGCCCTGGAGATGGTATTTTGTGCAGGAACTGGACCACACACACCTTCACTGAAGCCTGGCAGCACATGACTCCCAAGCTTGGACCCACCTGTAAATTCACAAGTGCCAAAAATAAAAGACATGAAGAGCAGGGGGTCGAAATTCAAAGCCACACCTGGTCACTGTTGGGACAGACGAGCCTGGAGAAGGCATTTCCAAACATGCACATGGAGAGCATATGGAAGCAGCAGCCAGTTTCATCTTGTAAAACCTCCTCAGGGGAATGCGGATCCTCAAAATGATATATGGGATTATTTGGGCTTGCTTTGTGATCTTTACAGCACCCAAAACTTGTATGCAGGCAAATATTTAGTGATTTACCAAGTACATCCAGGTGTCTATAGTTCACCAGTTATTTGCTTCAGAGAAAAGTCTAACAACTTTCTTTTCAGTAAACCTATATCATGTGATCTGTATTCAGTGGACAAGAACCAACAAGTGGGCTGAGTTACAGCCCTTCTTGAAAATCACAACTTTCTACTTAGGATACTTAGACAAAGTAGAAATGCTCTTACCTGTTATGCCTCTTTCCTCAAAACATGCATCAACTGACTGACAGAATCAATTTGATCAACTTGACTTATCAATTGCATGTTTTATATTCTTCAGAGACTGTGCATATTCTTTTTTTTCTTGTAGGGACATCAAACTATCAGAAAATCTTTTGCTAAGTGTATTTGGCAAGATAACAAACCCTTATTAGAATTAGCTATGCTATTGCAGCTAAAGACAAGGGAGGTCCTTCCTTTCCCAAATTTATAGTTTTATAATTGAGTATATCAATTAAGATTAACCAAGATTTAGCAGGCAGTAGCTGAGGGTAATTACTGCAAAGTCACTGAGGTAAAGATATGTGCCTTTATTTTTCTAGAAGCTGAATTAATTTTATTTAGTCCTTTTGTACAGCAGCCACCATCTTTATGCAACTTTGCTGCTGATTTGCAAGGTACTAGACTTCACATTAGCAGGCCAGAGGATGGTACTGTCATGCTATGGAAAACTTTATCTTCTTCACTGTTGTTTTTTTTTAAACAAACAAACAAACAAACAACAACCACCAAACAAACAAACACCAGCCCACCACACACACACCAAAACCACACCACACACATACCCCACACACACACACCTTTTAGTTGTTCATGAGGAATCTGAATGTATTTTCCTTTTCTGACTCTGACCCTGACATTTATGGTACCATGATTTCAAGTTCGATTTCCCAAACTCAGGTCTTGTTCCTGAAGACAGGAGCATATTTACAGAGCTCTAAAAGTGCTGGTAGGAGACACGTGTCCGAAGGTTCTAGATGACGCTCACAAAACACATTATTTTAAAGGCTTGATGTTTAAAAGGGACCCATGCCCTGCCTGAACTGAACAGGGTTTCAGAATCTGAAACAGTTCCTAGGAAGAAAACCATCTCAATGGTTAGATGCCAGGCACTTATTAAACAACATATAGATATCAACATGATGGTATTAAATAGTGATGATAGATTAATATCAGACTGACAAATAAGATCATTTGAGATAAGGTATCTATGGGTTACAATGGGCTATCCATGCTCAGCAGTACCTCTTCCCTGATGTCAATAATTATTTTAACAGCAGAAAGCAAAAGCAGGAGGAAGAAGACACTTCCCCCATGTCCTGCTGGATGGCTCCATGGCAGTTACATTATTGAAGTAGGAGATACATCTGTGTCTTACTAGAGGAACTTTCAAAGTCTGGCATGTTACCAAACACAAGCTATATTATATGACATCTGTATGTGATTTGTGGTTTTTTAGAAGCATAACACTTGGCCAAATTGGAGCAAGTTGTCATCAAGCAAGTGGATACTGTCCCTCAGCCTCCACACCTGCTCAGTGTTAAGGTTTCACTGAAAGCTCTGAAGGGCTCTGCTGATATGAAGCCCTCGTTAAAGTTACAAGAATTATTAAATGACTTCAGTCTAGTACTCACTGCTGCTTCTCCATAACACAGACACTCACCTAAAATTACTCAAAAATTGATAGAAATTAAAGCTGAAGGAAAAGATTACATAGTAGCAACAAGGATTAGGTTTGACAGATTTCCACAACTATTCACCCATCAGCGTGAATGCTGCAGAACTACCCTGGTGTTATCTAGCTGAGAAAATTTCTAATGCTGTGTCCAAAACACAAAAATACGGGATTGTATTTGCAAGTGTTCAGAGTGGTAAGATACTATTAGCTGTACAACAGCCCAGTACTATCACATAGCATGGCAGCATGAAATATAGCTGAAGTAGAGGGGTTGGGAGAAGGAAATCGATGGGTATTTAAAACACCATTTAGTTGATTTACCTATAGCATGAAGCACTGTCATTTAAAAATCTCTCATGGAGATGTCTCTTCTCCAAATAAATGTCTGTACTGAGAAGATTATTTACTAAAAGGCTTTTAAATGCTGCTATTAAAAGCAAGACATTCAAATCAATTAAAAGGTTTTATAAAAACACTCATCACTCTCGTTTCCTGTGCTCTTGCCAGCATCATTCCACCCTTTCATACTCCTTCTAAAGCAAACAAGGTGCTTTTTCCACCAATCCACAGGGTACAGAAGAGACCATATTCTAGACATTACAACATGACATTGGAAAACTTGTGCTAGGCACCACTCAAACATTCCTGGATAAGCGCATGTCCTTTCATTTAACTCTAGGGCAGTCTTGAATAACACAGGTTTACCTTGTATATGTGTTGGGGAGGAGGTAAACAGTCTTGATCAATTAATGTTTGTCAAGGATTCTGATGCCCTCAAGAAGACAAAGAGAACAATATATTACTATTAATTTAAGAGAGCAATCCATCCCACTTACTTTAAGCCATCAAAACTCCGCCTGCCAGGTCACTTCTACTCACTGTTCCCTGAAGTCACATTCACAAGATGAGGACCCATTTTAAAACAGGACAACTTATTCTCTGGGAGGATTTTTCTCCCTGCACTGTGCACAGAGGGAACACGTGCTACCAAAGGTCCAGTGTAGAGATGGCCAAAGCCAGGTAAAACAAACCCCTATCTACATTATGATTAAGAAGCTATTCTTTATACATGGGTTCACTATCAAATTTAACTCTACATCCATGAAACTTGGCAACACTTGACAATCATTGAGCAAAAATTGTCGCAGTAGCAGAAAACATTTAGTAGTCTAAACTCCACTTTGCAAAAGGTATAGTGTGGCTTAAGTTCTCACACAGAGAACACAGAAGGGCACAAATATAGGATGTGTGATTTCCCCACCAGCCAGATTTAGTTTCTAAATTTTAGAAATGCACAGATATTTATTAAACATGTACCCAAACTCAGAGCTTTAAAGTATAACTATTTTTTTTCTAATTACACTGGCAATTTATCAGTTAAAGTTATTCATTCTTTAGCACTTCACAGCTTGTGGAAATAACTCAGGCTCTTGGCTGTGACAAGCCAACATCAGGTAGCAGAGCCTGCTTAGATGAAAAATACAACATTCACACCAAGAAGAAAAAACAGCCAACTGACAGTTGCATCATGGCTAGCATCTTAAGATAGCCAAAAAGTGAGCGTACGTCTTCCCTCCTCTTTTTCCTTCTTGGCCTTTTTTTTTCTAGTTTGGCTAACCTTTGGGCAGCCAAAGTTTTCCTCCGCTCTTCCAGCATGAAGATTCCTACTCTAAGCAGCAGTTCTGCTACAAAGAAAAGTTGTCAAGTGTCTATCCATCAGCATCAGGAGGCTGAAGGTCAAAGCATCATATTTTCAGGTACCACAACAAATCGGGGCGAGGGGGGAAGGAAGAAAAGAAAAAAAGAAGATGCAAGCTTTGCATTATTTTTCTGCTTAGGCCATAAAAAAGAAGCAGCCAGAGAAGTCTCAGGAGAGCAAAATTGAAAATTTTAAAATTCACTTTAATATCACAAACTAATTTAACAATTCCACTTGTAAATCTCAGAAAAATCACGATGTCCTTGGAGTTTGTGTGATAATTTGAAAGACAGGCCATTCCCCATTCATAGCCAAGCAGTTGGATTATCTTCTTTAGAAGAAAATTTCCACTCATTCGCAGCCTCAGAGTGTGACTGGGGCTTCCATAAGAATAATTAGAGCAGGGAGAGCACTACCTCAAGCCAATGCTACTCTGCTAACTCAATGGAATTTCACTCATTTATTCTAGATATGATATTTGCCCTTGGGCCAGTAACTGGAGAAATATCTCCTCATACTCATTTTTTGTTTGGCTACCAGGGGATAGCCACTGTTTCACATTCGTGTTTAGGGGGAGCAAAAAAAAAATCTTTTTCTTTGTAATCCTTCAAAGCAGCCTAAGAAGTGCAGTTTCACCTTCTCATCCAGCAGGTCTCAGCTATGTTTCTGCTCCTAAATACTCACAGTTCTATGGAAAAAGTCATCACGGCCCCCAAGTTCATGCAACACCTTGTGGCGATACATTATTTTAACACAAGAGATGTTAAAACCTCATGGTGGGTCCCAAGAGGCAACCTCCTGGCGCTCGGATGAAGGAACAGAGGGCTCAGGCAGCAGAATTTGGCGACAGCAGAGGCCTGGGTGCACTCACACAAAGGCATTGTCATTCTTTCAGGCTCGGGTTTTATCAATGAACTGAGCGGATTCCAGGCGCCATTTCCCCCGTTGCCTAGCGGTGAGACCCTCATTGAGGCTTTAATCGCACTTTAGGTGCCACAAAGGAGGGGACAAGGGATGGCACCGCACAAAGCAGCCCAGCAGCACATCAAAGCCACGGGAGCTGTGGCTGTGCTGGGTCTCATGTACAAGCTCCCACCCGGCAGCGACCGCCAAGGGGGACAGTGCTGCTCTGCTCCCCATCACGGGGAGACCAGCCACGGTCTGGGGTGCCACTCTGATCCCTGTCAGTGCTTGGAGGGGAAGGGCCTGGGGTCTCTGTGGGGAACAACCAGAGCCCACTGCTCAGGGTCTCGAACCTGCCCATGCACAGGGAGGTGCTCATGACAAATGATATCCCTGCACCGAGAGAAACAATTAGAGAGTGGTACAGTGTACTGATGGAACAAGCCTCGGGTCTGAATGCAAATCCTATATCCTTTTCTTTAATAACTCTGAAATGGCAGCTTTGACAAAGACTTTAAAAAAAAAAATCCACAGAAATCAGAGATACAAAAGGATGTTTTAGATCATTTGTGTCTCCTTCTTCCTCCCATCAGCACAGAATTATTTCTTCCATGTGGATTTGGAAAGGCTTTCTGCAATTTAGTTTGGATAATACCTCTTTTTCCATGAAATATTAGTCCACATTCAAATAGATAACTCCATGAAGTCCCGTTTCCTATTACCCAGCTTTTGTATCTATCCCATTAGTCCTAATTATGTCTTTTTCGAGATATCCCAAATGCCTTCTGGTACAGCACAGAAAATAAGCAAGACTTTCAGATTTTGTCCCTTGAAAATAAAAGTGAGTAGCACATACAGGTTAGCTAGTACAGGTTCCTTCACATCTTTCAGCCTTCCTACCCCAAAACGAATATATCCTTTTTTCTAAGAGCATGTTGCAAGACAACACAGAGCTAGGACCTAACAGAAAAAGATGATATCACAAAAATTTCTACCAAAGACAGCGAGAAGAAAATGTGATGAAAAACTAGGGAGCTTTTTGTGGCTAAATCAATCTTTGACATACTGGAGGGTACAGATTTCCTTCAATGCATTTTGGGGCTAATTTCTATCCCAAATCAGTCAGCAAAATTCAACTTAGCACATGGAGGACTAATATTTTATTTAGGAAGTTAATAAATGTTATGTTAAGCTTATTATTGTAGTCCAGGATGAACAGTGAGGTTTGCATTTAAGCTGATTTTCATGAGTACGCAATACCACCCCACAAAATACCAAAACGCTTGAGAATATAAAGTCTTTCTCATTTCTTTACCTCCTTCAGACAACATAGGGGATGCAACTGTCGATTTTTCCTACTTCTGTAGGGCCAAATTCCACAAGCTGTACAAAAAAACACCTGTTTTTCCAACACTCATTCCACAATGATCTTTATTTTCTATATGCTGAAGATAATATTTTTCAAATACTTAAGACTGAAATTGCAGGTTTGTTAGCTGCAGTTAATGTTAGCTTGTCAACAGTCGCCTCTTCATCCAAGTAACACTGCTTGCTGTAGATTTCTGAACCCTGAAATCCAAGTCTCAATCATTTTTGCTTGTCTGGCCTTATGAATGCATATATTAGGCTATCATATCATGGTCAGACCACTGCATTGGTAGATGGCTATTCTGCTTCTGAGAAGAGAAAAAATTGTGTTCCATCACTTAAGCAAGATACCAGTGCCTGAGAGACACAGAACTGAGATATGGAACAGAAGTTTCCTCTGCTAAAGAAGAATGCAAAGTCGGCACCAAAATGTACTTGCAGACAAGTTTGGATCTGAAGCTGTACAACAATCTTCTGCCCAGGTTTGTTATTGCTCTTTCCAGGTCAGCTTTTAGGACATAAAAGCTACAGAAGTACAATGTTCATAATATACTATACTCTATAAAAGAAAAAAAGCACAGTCTATTTAAAACTATGTTGGAGGTCAGTCTTATTGTTACAAGTTATTCCAGTGCTATGAAAACTGAAGGCAGATAGTGGAGCCTTCAGCAGAATTATTTCTCCCAGTTTTTTGGTTTGAAGCATGTGCCTTTACGTGGTCAGTTAAAGTAGTGAAATATTTCAGATGTAATCACAGAATACCTACCCAGCTGAGCTCAATATTTATTTAAAAATAACAGCCAAGGGATAATTGCATATAATCAGGCCATGCAAGTAAATGAGGAGGCAGCTTATTTACAGAGACTATTCTGTTGGCAAGAAAGAAAGCATTAGCAAAATGAAACTAATAGAGAACTCAGCGCCAATATTATACATAATTCAATGTTCCAATTACATTGCCCTTTTATGTTTTCTTGAACTGCATCGTGAGATGGAAGAGACTCTTCATCATCTGTGTCATGGCCTTTATAGCCTCTTACTCTCCTTCACCATACCTTGCTCCTCTCCCTTGCCAGCCTGTATTTACAGTAAAAATTAGAAGCATTTATAAATATCTTTCCTGTTTTTTCATTAAATATTCCAAGTCTCCTGATGTAGGGCTGGTGTTTGCATCCAAGGGGGAAAACCAGAAGCAAACCAGGGAAATGCCTTGCTTGAGAGGTAAGGACCGCATGTCAGAACGTGGGTTAAAACTAAAAAGGCTTTGTTCTATGTTCATGCAACTACACTGTTATTATCCCACTACAGCAATAATCTCAGTAGCTAAAAATAACTTAACAAGGATATACATGAAATTGCTCAAAACTGCTCTTCCACTAGAGGCAATGCTGTGCTCTATGTGGTTTTCTCTGTGCCTGGAAGATCCATAGCTCCAAGGGCAAGACATCAGAACAGCAACTCAAAGCCCTGTACTCGGTGATGGAGAAGCTGCTGCCACAAAGGAATCTCTTCCAACCCAATGGTTATTGTCACATGGAAAAAATGTCAACCACAGAAATAAAATCTTCATGTAAGTTTGTATTTATTTTTAACCAGACATGTTGCTTGTGTGAGACGTGCTAAAAAGTTAAATTAAAGCTATGGGAAAACAGACTCTGCTTACTTCTGCTCCTCAAAGTCCCTTCAAGCATGCACATGTTTAAGCAGAGCCGAATGTCTCCATGAGAGCCCAGAGAAGTCAGGGAAGAGGAGACAGGCTAGCAATTCCTCCCAGCAGGCACCAGAACGCAGCAGTGCTATTTCAGTCTCAAAACCCTGAGCTACTTTCCTCCAGTCCCCTGAGCATTTGACCCTTGCCTAAGAGTATCTTCTCTCTGGGACAGACAAAAAGAAGAGGCAGCCAAGCTGGGGAGAAGAAAGAAGAAGAAGCTGCGAGAGGCTGAACAGAACAGCAACCACACAGGGAAAAGATAAAAAAGGGACAAGCAACTAAGTGCTTCACAAAAACTGAGCACTAAAAACACAAATAAAATAAAATGGGTTTCTCAGTGCTGGCCCTGGGGCAGGTGGAGCAGGCATGACATGGGAAGGCTCAGTGCAAAAGCTGTCCCGTGTGTGTGACATGGAGCTGCAGAAGCAGCTCCTGCTGTGCACCACAGTGGTTCCTGCCAGCTGTCTGGTGACATGGAGGTGGTAGGGACCCAGGACTTTTAGCAGGGACAAAAAATCAGAGATGGACTGTTCCACATGTGGGACTGAGGTCTCTCTTCCCACCCCACCAGCCCCATTGTTCACTCCCGTTCCTGGTGCAGCTCAGCTTTGGTAGGTGGGAGGCTGTGGGAACAAGCAGCTACCAGCTCACCAACACTATACCAAAGTATTGCTTTGTCTGAGAATACCAGTTGATTTTCTCCTCTCTCTCTCTACCTTCCACCTTTCTAAAAATAGGACAAGGATCTGTCAGCTCCACCACATTTAGCAAATAGGGCCCTCAGAAAATAGCTGCCTTATGTGAGAGATGTTGGTGAGGTCTTCCTCCCCAGACATACTGGTTTTCCTTAGGGCCTACACTCTTCAAGGTCTTCATAAATGATTTAGACACAGGACTTGAGAGAATACTAAGCAAGTTTGCTGATGACACTAAGTTAGGAGGAGCTGTTGACACTCTTGAGGGCAGAGAGGCCCTGCAGAGGGATCTGGACAAATTGGAGAACTGGGACATCACCAATCACATGAAGTTCAACAAGGGCAAGTGCCAGATTTTGCACCTAGGACATGGCAATCCTGGCTGTACATGCAGACTGGGAGATGAGATGCTGGAGAGCAGCTCCACAGAGAGGGATGTGGGGGTTCTGGTCAATGGCAATGTATTGAAAACAAAACAAAAAAAAACAACTGGTTTCAACAAAGTTTCTTGGGAAGAACAGCACAAGAGGTTACAGTCTGGTCATTCTGGCAACAGCATAGATGTGGGCATACACAAGTTCAAACCCTTGTGCTGATGGATCATCAAAATCATGCTGGATGAAGAGCCACTACAAGTATAGCAGAAACTTACATGCTCTATCCCCCATTCCCTGCCAGCCCTCTGTGTCTGGATGCTAAGAGGGAGCTCTGTCTGTGAAAGGCAAGATAAGGCCAGAGGATGTCAACTTCTGTGACTAGCATCTCCAGGACTATTACCAAGGAGAACAGCTACTACTCTGAAAATGCCATCTGCCTCCGGGCCTTTCACCAGCCTGTGCTGACCGGGAAAAACACAGACCTGGGAAACAGATCTCCACAGGCTCTGGGAAAAGGAAGAAGGACTCTCTTTATTTAACTGATTCTTATTCTTCCACTCAGGAAAGCTGATCCCGAGGGGACACAAACCGAACAAACAAGACTTTAGCCTGCAGTCCTTGAACACAAATCTTTCACTCTTGATGAGAGGGAGAGGTAATGGTTGCAAAGCCCTACATTGTGGGTTGGGTCCATTTTGGTTACTTCTGCTCTAACTGCTCCAGCTTGACCAGTCCTGAAACATCATACAGATTTGTGATATGCAAGATGAAACAGGACTATTTCTTCAGCCATAGTTTAATTATAAACAGTGGTACCTGATGCTCCTCAAGTGCTGAAATATCAAAAACAGAGCAAGTCAATGGTATGTTGCTATAGTCCTGTAAATTGTATATTCCTGTGTCTGTGAATAGTGGGACTACAGTAACCACCCAAAACCAGGATATATAGCATGCACAGTTGTTAATGATATTGCTAATCAAAGTTATATAATCTATCACAACATTTGACTCTGATCTGGCATACTGAAGAATGCCAACATCTTATCTGCTATCTCAAATAAAAGTAATTGCAAGTTTCCATGCACATATGTTAGGCATACAGTGTATATGTATCAAGGTGACATTCATTAAAAAAAAGCAACTGTGCTGAATCGTACCTATCCCTCTGTTTAAGGCTAAGAAAAAATATTGTGCATTTGATAACTTATTCATTTAAGCTTGTTTCCCTTCATGTTTTTTGTTTGTTTGCTTTTGTTTGTTTTTTTTCCCTGAGAAGCAATATTAAAGGTAAGAGACTTTGATGCCTCCAAGGAAAAAAGAACTTCTCAAATATCTGAACAGATTTTCCAGCCGTTCTAATAATGTACTGAGGAAGTTAAGACTGCCTTTCAAATGAACAAGGCTTTAACCTATAGGAAGACTTCTAAGAAGAATTTGTGTTCACCACTGTTCATGTTTCTGGGATAATAATGTAGTAAACATCTCGTCTCTGCCATTACATATGCAAACAAATACAGAATACAGTCTTGCTGTAGCTGGTTTTCATTTCCGTCATAGTTACATAAATAGATACAAGCAGCACAGTAATTCCCAGTTTTTACAGTATAAAGAAAAACCAAACACATACACATTAATTGTCTGATGTACACCTGATAAGAAAAAATGAATCCATGGACATCTCAAAGACTACACAATTCTCAGGCATGCATGATCTGCTGGTCACATGAAGATTATATGCACAGAGCTGGAAGCCACCACATCCCCATCTATTTTTGCAGTTATTACTCACAGAAGTTCCCTGTGTCTCAGCAAGCCCAGGAAGGTAAAAGCCAACCCAACAGCATGCACCAAGTTATTCTGGCTTTTTTCATGAGTATGAAGGGAAAAGAGCCAAAATAAAACAAAAAAACTCACACACATCAAAAAACCCTCCATCCCATCTTTTTGGGTAAAAATTAAATAGAAAGATGCTTGAAGAGCAGCTTTAACTAGTGTTCTGATCAATTCACAGGGATTTGTAGTAAACATCAGCCCTTAAAAGTGGCGATTAATTGCTATGGCAACCAGAGCATCACAGCACACGCATGGGCTGGGACAGAGGGACAGCAGTGTGCCCTCTTACCCACACACACAGCTCAAAAGGATGACCAGCTCCTCGAGGGGCCCCATTGTTTGGGCGCAATTAATCCTTTATAATACACCCTCTTCACTGGGGATGGGGCCTCTGCCCGGGCTCCCCCTTCCTCCACAGGACATCTTGCAACTGTGGCACTGCTGGGGCTTTGGATGGTTGGCTGCACGTAGCAGGAGAAAGGAAGAAAAGCAGAAAATGTTGGACACACAGGGTCAACAAAAATGGAGGTACCATGTATTTTGGGATCCAGGTAGGAATTCATCTTAAGAACTGTCACACCACTTTTTCCTTTGCTGCTACTGTATTTTCTTCACATGTTTCAGGAGTCTTTTATAAAAAACAATGTCCCTCCCTCTTTCAGTACATCACCATCGCTGCACTTATAAGAATGGTCAATGTGTTTACGCTGTATCTACATGTGCAAGCTAGCTCATGGCAAGCCACATGTGAATCTCTGCCTACCTGATGCCACAGTGCAGCTATAATCATTAGGAACACCCAAAAGGCAAAGAAACAGGTTCTTCCTTCCCACCTTCCTCCCTTTGTGGCAATTTATTTCTATGCTACAGAAGCATACTTAGACACATGGAGACAAAACGAGACAGATTTTTGCTGTGTTGCACCTCTCCACTCCCAAAAACTGGGATTCCAACACGGGCAGAATTTACCTTCTTCCCCAGTTTCCTGCTCACTCACTTTGGTATCAAATCACAAACTGCCGTGCCCCTACTAATGGAAACCTTCCCAGTCCAAAGCTAATCACTGGACTTGCCCATGGGATTACTGTTTAGGCTTTTTTTGCTCCTATTAAACATTCAGTTCTTTATATGGACAGAAATGCAACTCTTTGACCTGAACCACAAAAGTGAAACCTCCTAAAATTTCACTTCAGGAATCAGAAAGTGGTCATCCACCAGCAGCCATAAAAATAAGTGGCAAAAAAACTCAAGTACAACCTCATATTTGCTAAAAGCTATATAAATTACCATGTCCTTTTCCCTGCCCCCCTCACCCCCAAGAGAAGAATCACAACCCAAAGAGTCTTTAGGCCCTGATCTGGAACTTCTATTATCACTTCCATCTTTTTTTCAGTAGGATCACAATGAAGAATTGAACAATGGGAGATGTTCTCTGTCTGGATTTTTTAATCCCTCACCTGTCTTCAGGAACAGGAGGAAACTGTACTGCTTTATGCTTATTGTCTTCTACAACGCATTTTCCTCCTTACTTCTGTCTGCCTGTGCTTTAGGTGCTCCAAATCCAACAGCTTTACCTGATGCAGAAGAGGAGAAGGTGTTGCGAAACAACACAGATGGACTGTGCAGCACCTTTCCACAATGGTACTGCCCAGTGACAGTGGGTGATTCTGGAAGCAAGACTAACAACAAAATGCTCCCAGAAAACTGTGTCTCTCTGTCAGTGCAATCTGCCTGCCCAGAAGAAGCTCCGGTGGGACTACTCCTAAAGTGATCAAATTGTCAATGTTCAGCTCTTCAGAAATTCTTCCTGTAACTGAAGCCATGGGATTTCTGATCACAGCACTCCCTCAAACACATGGCTTTTGGGAAAGAAAGCACATGGCTGCTGGCTCTAGGGAGAAAAAGAAAAGAGAAAGGGAAGCCAGGGAGTGGCAACAGGCCTCCAAGGTCACATCAACCAAATAAAAACAGCTTTTCACAGAGCACTGTACATGGGAAGGCTGTAACACAGCATACACCATCATGGGAAGTGGGATGAACAAGTTCAGTGGTCACTGCTCTCCTCTGGAGACATTCAAAACCTGCATGGACACATTCCTGTGTAGCTTCATCTAAGTGTTCCTGCTCCAGCAGGGGGATTGGACTAGATGATCTTTTGAGGTCCCTTCCAATCCCTAACATTCTGTGATTCTGTGTGATCAATTGCTATTTTTCTAATAAGCAGCAACAGAGAAACTACTGCATGCCTTGCTCGAGAGACAAAAGTGAGTCATAAAGCCCACAGTGGCACTACCACACTCCAGATATAATGATTTTAGACCTGCTGAACATGCAGCTCTATTTTAGTCACTGGAAAAAAAAAAAAAGTATCAGGGATAAGGTTCCCATTCTGTCTTCTAGGAACAAGGAAACACATAGTATGTTTACATTAAGCCTTTCCACAAATGCCCATCCTCACCAAACTGAGCCCTCTCTACAAATAAACAAACAAAAGGTATAACAAGGAAGACTGATGTCCATTTAGGGCTCCATCACACCTCCACCACCAGCTCCAACAGCACACAGCAAGTACTTACAAGCCTAACAGTGCAGATTTTTTTCCCCAGCTCCATCCAGATTTACACTACCAGATGTCAAGCCACCTTCTTTTTTTTTCCTGCTATGGCTATAATCACATTACTTCAACCCTATTTGAGTGAGGAATTGGCTACAGCTCACTGTTTACCAACTGTTGATACCCACCAGGTTTCACCTGGGGTCATTATCACTCTTCTCAGGAACATCAGCACTGGGGTTTGTGATAAGGGGAAGGCAAGACAGCAGGAAACTAAGAATCGTTTCAACAAGCAGCACAGGCGTAACATTACAATATAGATGAGCCAAATAAAAAGAGATACTTTCCTGGTTTTCCTTTTTTTTTTTTTTTTTTACTTCAAATCCCTATTTCCCCCACCTTTTCTGCCCCTGCCCCTCCCTGTTCCTTGCTCGCAGGCTCCTTCCTTTCATCCATCCAGGCACTAGTCTAATAAAAAGTTACCTAAAGACCCAGCAACAAACAATGACCTTTTTCAGCCAGGTTAATTCTTTGCTTTTTTAGTGAGCTGACTGTGAGATGTGGCAGGAACCAAACCTGGCTTAGCAGAAGGAGCAATTTGGCCAGAAACACAGAAGAAACAGAAATTAGACTGCCTTTTGGCAGTCCACTAAACTGTGATTTAAAAACAAACTCATTCCTCAGCCTTAGCTCATGTTTATCTTAATCCAGTTCTGTGAAATGGCTGAGAGGATGAAACTTCACATCTGATAACTCAGTTGCCTCTCTCAAAAACTTCTGGGTATTTGTTCAGCAGTGGCTGATTAGGAAATAACTTCCTCTCACCACCACCTTTTTTGCTTTTTTTACAGTCTCCAACTATACCAAATCAATATCTGCGTGTGCATTGCATTGTTAGCATAAATGTCATATATTCACATCGTAAGTACCCCAAGCAATACTGTCGAAGATGCAAATCTCAGAAATTATTACAGGTTCATCACTAGCACATCTGTAGCTCCTTCCCCCTTGTTAGCAAAGTTTCACACATAGCATGGTGAGCTTCAACCAAGATCAGCTCTTCACAAAATGTTCTCTCTTATGCTGCCATATGCATGTCTCAAATGAAATCAGTGTAACATGTCTCAGGAGGCAGGAAAGAAGGTTAGCTCACTAACACAGCTTCAAACCCCTGTGATGGCAACATCTTCTGTGTTTCGGTAACAGTCTGTGGCATCATCTCCAGTGCCAGGAGAGCTCCAGCAGCCCCAGGCCCACTTTCTCTCCAGACATTTGTTCTCTACCCCTGTACCAGCTTCCCCGCTGTGCTAGTGCCATCTGTTTGTAGCCACATCATAAACTCCACTGGACAGAGGTTCCATCTGGAAATACAAACCAACAACAGAACATTTTTTTCAATTTTTTTCCCATCTGGATCAAGCCACCAACCTGGCTCTCCATGCCACTGTGCAAATGGCTCCACCAGCACAACAAAGGGGGAAGAAGCTGGGGATGAGGACAAGAGTAAGAATGAGCAGCTGGGAGTGGAGGAAGAAGTTCTGCCACCTGCCAGAGCTCCCCTCTGCAGTTCCAGCACCACCCAACACCAGTTTCAGTGCCAGACCACTGCAGGACCCCCAGGAAACCTCCCCTTGTATTCTGACAGCAGGTACCCCTGGAAAGTTAGCCACCTTTGAAAAGATGCCACCTCTTCATCTCCCAAAGCCCACACATACTGTACGCATTAGTCATTTGTTTCTTGGCAAATGTTTGCCCATAAAGTTTCAGAGAAGCACCACAGTAAGTGTAGACCAGATGCTACTGAGTACTACGCTGTATTTTATAGCACTGTATAGCACTTTACAAGCATTAACTAATCAACAACTCTTCCAGGTAGTTAACTTTAATTATCACAATTTTATAGGTGCTGAACCAGACCCAGGGAGCTTGAGAGATTTGCCCAAGGCTGAAAAACCAATTGGTGTCCAATCCTGGATTGTAAATCAGGAGCTACCATGTGTAACGTCTTCCTGAGCCTCTCACTGCAGCAGCAGCAGAGTTCCCTTCATCAGCTGCTGTAATAAAAGTTTTCCCTGAAAACAAAACAGGCAAAAGCCCACCCCTCCCTGCCCTCATTGCAAATGGCTGTTTGAGTTGCTTTTTGCCCACCAACTCTCCTGTAACTTTTAGTCAAACACAGGATGACATAAATCATCACGCTCTGTCTTTGGGCCCAAACCCCGCACCTGAATCAGGCAGGGAGTACTCACAGGGCATCTCCCCATCTTTCTAACTCTGATGCCTACTTCTGCATCGTACTTACGTATGAGCTGCTGGGGTTTTTCTCCCTCAGCTTCCCTTATCATCTGGCTGGTATTTTTGTGCATGCTGTTGTTTATTTATCAGGCTTGAGCTTTTAATACTCAGCAACCAACCACAGTGGTGCACAAGCAGCAGCTATGGTAAGAGTAAGTACCAACTAAAAAGGGGTGAGATGAGCAGTATACCAAGTGGATACAGCAACTTTTACTGGAAGACAACAAAGAAAGGCCGACTGGAGAAGAGTTACTTTTAAGGAGCTTCACAGTCCAGACCACTGGACAAAACATCATCTCTGTGCACTTGCAGCTGCTGGAGGTTTCTCCACAGAAATGTTTGTGAGCTGCTGGATTTGAAGGCTGGGGGCTGAGGTCAACTGTTCTCTGTAAGTCTCTTCGTGAGTTACAGAATATTTCTGGTCCATCCAAAGGAAGGAAGGATGGTATCTCCAGGCACCACTGGTGCTGTAAAGGGAGCAGAAATGCCTGCGTTAGGATCACCTTAAGATGGATCTCTACTGTCAGTGCTGTGTACTAGTCCTGAACTGGCAGCATGAGCAGAGGTGACCAAATAGCTTTCTTCCCTCATCAAGCTCTCACCTCCCTCACTTCCCACCATGAGCCTTCAGCAGGTTCCATCGGATCCTCATGCTCTGGAAGGAAGCGAACAAACCCCACATCAGTTACCCACTTCAGCTGTTCTTTGCCACTACTCCTCAGACAAGCACCGATGCTTCGAAAGATAAAACACATGCATGGACACTGCTTGAAGGAAAAAATGCAAATATACCACATTTGGCAGGCAACTTAGTTGTAAATTAAATTTGTACCTTTGTTCCCCCTCCTGCTTTGCGCCTGCCACACAGAACGACGGCCAAAACGCATCTCAGAGGCCTAATCCTGCAAACAGATAAGCTATCAACTAGTGCCAATGACTAGAGCGTGGTCATGACTCGTTTGATGCTTGATGCATGGTATTTTGCTAAAATAGAGCCGACATACGTGTAAAAAAAGAAAAAAAATCATTAAGGGACTGAGAAAAAAGACAAATTTAAAAATGTCAGTGTGTGCTTCAAAATAAATTGCAGCTAAATACTCTCAAGTGTAAAAGTACTTTGGATGTTAGTGAGACCATTCATAAATGAGAAAAGAAATTGGTATTGATTCTGCAGGTTCATGTCTCAATACATCTATAGGTTGTAAAAGTGTAGGAATAAATCTAATAAATTAATCTAGCTGAGTAATAATAAGTTCCATTAACACGGTAATACCTACCAAATCGATACGTATGAACAATTTCAGACATCAAATTTAACAGAAATTCTTCTATGAGCTAGAATGTGGTAGAATTCATTTATTTATAACAGGACATTAAATTTGGGTAACTTCTGTAGTTCACACACAGAGTGCTTCTTTTCAAGTGAATTATTAGGGAATTATTTGGTGTCTTAAATACAAATAACCTCTTTAGAAAGGGAGAAACTCTGAATCTCAGATTTCGCTTGGTTAACTCTTCCACTTTGGGCAGCGCTCCAACCACTGCATGGCGCTGCCCCTCACCCTGACCGCTGTGCCTCACTCCTTGAGAGCGTTCTGCTACTGAACAGTTGTTCCAGTAAGACGTCGCCTTTTTGTTTAAATGAGAGAAAACCTGGAATTTTTCTTTTCAATGCCAGTAAGCAGTGCCTTCATGCATGTACAACAGCCACCACACCATCTTGCTCCAGCGCTTCTAGACTAAGTCCTCCAAATGTCCTGGACTCTACTGAAAGATGTGATCCCCCACGCCACAAAAAAATCACTGGTGAGCACTAAATCTAAGCAAAGCAGCTTTGGTAGAAAAACCTGAAGAGGAGGCAACAAAGTCTCCAGGGCTGTGCACAGGTGTTGTCCACTCTGGGATGAGCTTCTGCAAACAGTGATCTCTAAATTCCAGAAAAAAGACATTTTGCTACAAAGCAACCCCCTTAGCACCAAACAGCAGGGATAAGGTATTCAAATTACGACTGGAAATTACCTGTGCATATCGGGCAGGTCACACAAGAGAAGGGGACACTTCAGTCTGACCATTACCTATACTTGCGTGCCCAGCCACTTTTTCCTCACCACATTAGATGACGCCTGGAAACTTTTCCTGCCTGATGGTACTTAATCCTCATACTTAGCCTGATGAAAATTATATCTACAATATTAAAGTTTTATTTCCTTCAAGTATCAAATCCCACAACCATTAAAATATTTTCCAGCTCCGTGCTCAGCTCTTCCCAACCTACTTGCTATTTGCTGTCCTTCCTCACTCTCAATCTACCCAGGATGGTCCCTACAGACCACAATATACTGACAACAGGGAGTTAAAAAAAAAAAAAAGAACATAATCAAAAGCATTTCACGTCTACAGCAGCAGTAGAGAGAGAAAAGGAAAGAGCAACGGGAAAGAAATACTTGCTCAGTTTCATCACAGCTCTACAGTTTCTAGTAAGAAGATATTTGAGAAGGTAAATGGCCTAAATCAGGCTGCAGAAGCCACTGAAAACACAGAGCTATTTAAACTCCATAAAATATCTGAACTTAAAATAATCACAGCATAATTAATTTAATTGTATTGAGTATTTTTCAGCATTTGTTGCATCACCGTGGCGGGGGGGGGGGGACGGAAAGCAAAGACCCATGGAGAAGAATATTGCACCCTGGCATAGCCACAGAGGCACCTGGGCCAACAGCTTAAAGATCCAAGTTTTGGTAAAAACCAGAAAGCATAGGATAGGGTACAGCTTATGCCTTATACCCCTTGGAGCATTAGGTCCCTACCTGTAAGTGACTCACTTCTCGCCTCACCTCCCTTGTCTGTGACACAGTCTTCAAGAGCTAGACATGGACATCTACCTCTTCTCTTCAGAAAAAGGCAGCAAGAACTTGCTTTTACCTCATAGCTCCCACTCTCATTCAGCCCATCCCAGTTAGACTCTCTCTTCACCTGAAAGGGTCTGAGCTACCAGCCCCGAGGCTGCGTTAAGGATCAGGATTTTCGTTATCAGGAGCTGTCCTCCTCTTCCATGAGGATGATGAGGGGCCACCAGAGCTGAAACAGATCCTGGTATCTCCCTCACATGCTGCCGGTGGCTTCCCCTCCATTTCACCAAACAGGCAGAAACATTTAATCCCCTCTTAACTCATTTTCCATTCCTAACCAATGGAAACCAGAAAAAGTCAGGTCATATCAAAATACATGTCAGACGAGGCAAAATAATGAGAATGAATGGGGCACAGAAGACAGAACCATTTTAAAATTAATGCGGCCTAGTAAAAAGACAGTAAAGCAAGCTTTTGGACACACATGTGACAGTTTCTTTGACAAATGAACACCAGAAAGGGCTGAGTAAACTAATGACCATCACTACAAATGTTTCAAATTTTATTTTCATTCTGTCATCAGGTAATACTGGCTTATAGGTTGCAATTAACACTAGGGCTTGGGAGGTAATAATTATGGTCTTGCTACTGGACACATAAATTACCTCATTTATCTGTATTAGAGATGCAGCAATCTGTTTCAAGCATAGTGGGCTTTTGTAAATGAACACCTTGAAGCCTGAAATGTCTTGGGAGATGAGCTGGGCAAAAAAGCATCAGCTGGTTCCAAACTTTTAATTTTCAAAACTTCCCCCATTTTGCATTAAGTCAAAACCACAATCATTTGAGGTTCTTTATCCCAAGAGAACCTCACAGACCATGTGTTCATGGCATCTCCCAGGGACACAGCAAAGCAGAGTTAAATATGATCTCCTGCATAAGTATTCCCATCACCAGATTACCATGAAGTCTTACCCTCCATCCAAAAATGTCTAATCTGGTCATAAGAAACCTTGCTGAACATGCAATCTTGAGAAAATCTAGTCCGTCTTGCCAAGGTTTTGACTCATCTACGTTTTTTGACAGAAAAAAAAAAAGTTACAGCAAAAGAGAAGATTTGCTGTCTGGCTCCTAAGTTCCTACACACTGCCACAGATCAGACTTTTCTGAAGTCAGAGCATGACCTCCCACATCAGTACAGGAAAATGCAGTGTAAGGAACCAACTGACCACCACATCAAGGGGAAACTGAAATTAAGGGCCAAAATGGCTGTATCGGCTACAGAAGCCTGGCTTAATAAATGTCCCTATTTTTTACAGTGGCACCTACATGGCATCATTCATGGACAGACCTTTCTCGTGAGATCAAGGGTCATCCACCTAGGAAATTATTTGTCTAGCGCTGTGTACAGCGGCACATCCCAAAAAGCAGGCACGGTCCCTGCAGAAATATGGCACAGTATTGCTGCACGGGTGCTCTCACCAAGCACAGCCAGGTTGTGGGGATGCTCCCTCCTCCATCTCTTTGCTCTTTAGTTCCAGCCATGCTGAGGAGAACATGATGCATGGGAGCCAAACCCACTACCTCAATCATGTGGTGTCTCTGAGAAAAATGAGAGGGAGTGAATATGTATTGAAGGAATGCTTGCTTAAATCATGAAAGAAACCAAGACAGAGGAAGTTGAAAGACAAGCTTCAAAACCGGCATGTTTTCAGTAAAAATCCCAGAGAGACAGATGACAGACATAAACAAGCAGAGACAGGTAGATTAGGTGGTTCACAACATGAATTTCACAACCACCAATACTTACACACTTTACAGTCATAGCAATTTATGAGTCCCCATACAGCTGTTCTTACAACAGGTGATTTCAGCTGAGTTTGAGCTCAGCTCACAAGCCTTTGAGCATGAGATTTCTGTTTTTGTTCGGTTTGGGGGTGATTTTTGGTAGTTTTTTAAAGTCGAGCTTCTTCAGCAAGTTCTCTTCCCTAAGCTTTTCTGTTAATCAGCCCTAATCAGTATTCAAGTGCTGATCCATAAGGCTATCTTCTGACTTAAAGGAAGGGAACACCTCACTAATAGCCCCAGTGTTTCCCTCTGCCTGCAGAAACAACTGTGATAAGGACAGAGACTCCAGCCATCTCCAAAGAGACAGAGCCACAAAGAGCCCTTCTGATCGCTGCTGGCATCTGGCCTTCCCCTCATTAGCACATTAAAGCTACTCTGTCCATTCCATAAGAGCCACTCTGTCCATTCCTCCAGCTTTCTCTATGGAGCCATTTACAGTGCTGCTCTTTTGAAACCCCCCTAGTTCAAGAGGCAGTAACCCCTTCCCAAAGCCCATAGCACAGCCAGTGACAAAAATTCTCATTTACAGGCAGGCATCCAATAAGTACCAGCCTTTTGAGTGTCACAGGTAGACAGAAGACACCCATATATTATGCCTTGCCAAACTGCCCCTCCTAGGAAAAGTCTTTTCCCAATCAGTATGTGGGCTGTCAGGTTTAGATTACAGTGCACTTACCGTATCAAATCACCCCAAACAATTCCTATTTCAGAACAGGACCGGCAAGACTTGTAACTCCTAAGGTACAAATTCTCAAGAGCAAAAGCGAGTCAAAGGGGACAAAACTTTCCAACACTGACTCCAAAACCCATTAGGAAACCACACTCTGACACTTTGAAACCATATTTGGACACACTTCCAGCACTTGCTAAAGCAGCAATATGGAAGCTTTATGTACTTTAGCTCATCTCCACTCCTAAATCAATGCATTTTAAGTGTACTATGGCCTACCAATAAGTGTGTATTCACTAAGTTGTTTGGAGGAGAAGGGGAAGAGCATCTTTTTCTCCTGTTTTACAGGTATTTCCCTTATGCACCCAAATTATTGGGAATGCAGCTAATTCACAGACATCACTTGCTTTCAAAATGCCAATTACAAGTAATCTAATGAGAAAAGGAAACAGTGGACAATTTTTCATTGGTTGATTTCTATATCCTCTGCCAGGATGCTTTCCTATGGGCAGATATGACCTTCCCATTTTCCCAACTGAAATGAATAATACTAACAGTTACAAGAAAGCCAACCTAGTTGCTTTATCTATGCTCTGAACTCATTTTCTTTGACTTACTTCAGAATAGTACAAATATTTTTACCTAAAAGGAGAGCTACAGCTAGCTGAATTGGGCTCAGACTCATTCTTCTACAGTCGCTGTTATTCTGGGTGGACTTTGAAAAGCTATTTGTACTTTTTAAGAATAAAAATCCCAAAGGAAGCCAATCCTTTTGTTTTGAAGAAGAAAGCAAAGCAACTGAAGGTTATGAATACTCACTCTTTTTTTGGATTCCAAAAATGATACCTTTGATCCTTGACTTGCTTTTAATTAAGGAAAAATGCCATAAATTATTTGGTTTGTTTGCGTCTCTGATCTGTCAACTGAAAGACGTTATTGCTTTGGGGCAATGAAATACAATGTGTCAACCATATTATTATTCAGTTGCAGGTTCTTTTTAGCACATAAACTCACTCTGACTTACTATGTGGATACACGTTATTAAAAAAAATAATAATTGGGTCATAGTTTTTGCTGCTTGCAGTGTCATTTAAACAACTTTTATCTCTGTAAAGTTGGTAGCCCCGACACATGGTTCAAGTTCAAACTCAATCAGCTGGTGGGCCAAATTCTTCCTGAACTCCATTATCAGGGATGAATCTGGCCTGTAACACACTAAAGATGCAAAAGTTTTATTCAGACCATACCCAAACAGCCAGGCTTTCTGACAAGAAGAATCCAAATTGCTTTTCTTCATATACTTTTGTTCACTAAATCACTGCCTAGCTTAATGAATTATATTTATTAGCAACATTATTTCGTCTTCCTTTTCCTAAGAAAGGTAGTGGTAATTAGACCATACACTGGCTTTAAGTACAAGGCTAAAATTTATCTGAGAAAGTGAATAAGAAGGCAAAGTAGAGAGAGACTCACATTGCTCCAGAGAAAGCTTTCACAATCCACTAGTGCAGAGAACGTAACTACAAAGCTATTTAAAAGATGGCATGGAACTGAGTGCGTGAAATTACTCTTGCTCCATTTTCTGATATCAAGTTGAATATGTCTCTAATATTCTGATACGATTTGTAGGAAACTTCTGAAAAAAATACAAAGTGCCATTTAGCAATAGAAAGCGAGAAAAAGCACATGAAGACAGCCTCGAAACAGCAATGTAAGGCATGGCTAGATTTTATAGCTAGTATTCCTTGAGAAAGTACTAAAAGATCAAAGTGGGAAAACCAAGAAAGATGTATGTGCCATCCAGCTTTCTAAAACAGTCCTCATCAGAGAAAGCAATACAATAGTGTGGCCTTAGACATTATTTTGGAGACCCAAGTTCCTTGACATGGCTACAATATTTTTTTCTTTCCCAGAATAATCTTGTTTACTTAGGTAAAATAACTTGTCATAGTATCTAAAGATATTAACTCATTTTCCTTGCAGAAACTTCATTTTTCCCTCTGTGTCCTGGTGCCTAGGGCTACAGAGATAATGTCCATGTATAAGCAGGTACCTCATTTGCTGGCTTTCATTTAGACAAAGAATTTGCAAGGATCGCCCAAAGAGATCATTTGGCAACCTGCTCCCCTTGTGCTGCAGCAACATTTATTCTCTGCCCAGTTCCTCTGAGGAGGTGGTAACCAGTATTCTTAACATGAGATCAACCTGTAAATTAGTTTAAAAAGCTTCAGAGGCCACACACGACGCTTTGCAGGTGATTCTCTGCTCTTGGCTCTTCAGGTCATGCGGGGAGTGCAAGGAAGGGAGACAAGCCACCACTCTGTGCTGGGATCCAGACAGACAAGGTGACTTCAGACCCACCAAAATGTATCTCAGGAATCTGGAGGCACCAGGATGAAGGCATGGAGAACCACAGAGCTCCAGACAGCAAGATTTTCTCCTTTTTCTCTTGCTTCCCACTATAGGTGGGAGGCAATACGGAGCAGGTGAGTCACTGCTTATTAAGTGGTCCTCTACAAGCAGACAGATTTGGTGGAGTCCAATTTTGGCTTTGCAGAGGCTGTGGGGAAGCAAGCAAGCAATCAAGCAGCCAACATTATTCTTTCTCTCCCCTGCAAACTATAGCAGGGCAGGGTCAGCCAGGGAGAGCTGCTGAGCAAATGTCACAAGAAAGGTGCCAGGCAGGGCCCTGCAGCTGGGATTCATGGACCATGGCTGTGAGTCACAGGTCCAGGAACGTATTTGCAAAGTGTAATCACCACGACATCTGCCCTTAATGCAACAGCAATTCAAAGTCATCCTCTCCGGACTTCAACAATAACAGAAAGCTTTCTCCTGTTGCAGCAGTTCCTGTTCACCACCACTGGCAGCTCAGAATTTATATCCAAACTATTCCACTAAAGCCTACAATTTCATTGAACATCTCCAGTCCTCCATGATCCTGGCCCTTCAGTTTTGCATTTTACTTCAGTTTTCTGTTATGGCCAACTTTTTCACAGAGTGCAGTGTTCGCTGTGATCACTGAAATACATTTTTACAGCCAAACAGCTTTGCTTTCAGTATGTTCTCTCTCAAACACCATGGGGGGTGGTTGTGCCAGTGTTTCTCAATTACCTCGGGATCTATTGAGTGAACAGGGAGGAGAGATTGGAAGGTGAAGTTAAAATAAGTTTCCACAGCTTGTAAAGCAATTTTAAGAGGAGCCTTCAAAGGCAATTCAGGAATGACCAAGTGCCTAGGTGACCAAACTACTACATAAAAAGTGAGAGAGAAATGATGCTCAGTTTCTGCCAGTGTCAATTCCCACTTTTACTGCTGTCTTGTTTCTTCCTAGGACATACCAGAGTCTGTCCCCTTCCAGGAGGCAGATTTTTAGCAGGCCCTCTTGCAGTAGGACAAGAGGTAACGGTTTTAAACTAAAAGCCGGTAGATTCAGGTTAGACATGAGGAAGAAATTATTCACGATGAGAGTGGTGAAACGCTGGCACAGGTTGCCCAGAGAGGTGGTAGATGCCCCATCCCTGGAGACATTCAAGGCCAGGCTGGATGGGGCTCTGAGCAACCTGATCTGGTTGAAGATGTCCCTGCTCATTGCAGGGGGTTGGACTGGATGACCTTTGAAGGTCCCTTCCAACCCAAGCCATTCTATAATTCTACCAGCCGGCTTCTGGTAACCTTGGCTGTTGTCAGCCTTTTTATTTTGTTCATCTGCCTGAGAAGCCTCCACTTTGCCTAGCAAAAAACAGAAACACATGTGCTCAACTCAACGAGTCAATCAGGAACCTGTCACAAATGGGTCACAGGCAGATGGTGAACACAAAGTATAGACAGCACAGAGAAAGTGTTACCCTTTTCCAGTACAAAAGCATTTATTCAAGAAGTCAATGCTTGGGTTTTTTTCTGGGCTCCTACTTCTTTAGGGATATAGCATACATATTTCTTCCTTTCCTTTAAACATTTCCATGCTATTGTTTCCACAGAAAATTAAAACATAAATATTGTGTTAGGATTCATTCTATTGTGTTGGGATTCATTTCTCTGTATCAATAGAAATATTACTTGAAAGACATGACTTTACCTGGGCTTAGTTCTTAGTTCCCATGCAAAGTTGAAGGAAATCTAACTCAGACAAAATTTTGCTTGATACAGACTTTGGGATGGGCTAAGGATTCTCTTACACAAATAAAAGACTGTCTTAAAATGCCACAGTAATGAGTCTTCTCCCTCTCCATAAATCACATAAATAAATCGCATAAATTTGGAAAACTTTATTCTTGATTCATGTTTGAGAAGGGGAAAAGAATATGTTTGCGAGAAAGTGAGTGGGCTCCTGTTCATTACAGTGCTGGGCGTCTGGACGATGCAAGACCTCATTTATAGATTCAAGTTTGTGAATCAGAACAGGGATGTGGACTTTGGTCACCGAAGCCAATTTCTATCTATCTTTTTCCACCTTAAAAATAAACAAGTAAATAAATAAATAAATAAATAAATAAATAAATAAATAAATAAATAAATCTAATTTCAATAATATATATAACAACAAATATTGATTTGACTCTTTAGCTATGGTATACATATATGCATGAGCATGGCAACTGCTTGAACTATATGATTTTATTGAACACTTCCTAGCCATGAACACTGTGGTCAATTTGATGGTTACCCAGAGGTCACTATCATCACACTTGAACAAGAATACCTATTGCTTCTGTATCTGATAGCCTTGCCACATCACCATACGTCTTGTGTTGCCCCTGAGAAAACTTCTTTTCTCTGGTGACTTAACTCAGGACTGACACACACCCCAGGATGACCAAGCAGAAGGAGAACAGGATTTTGCAAGCACCGGACACCTAAGAGGACACAGACGGTTGGGTTGAGGAATTGAGTAAATGTTACTATACTGAGAGTTACAAATGTGCATGTACAAGAAAATGTGTAACTGAGTTTGAGCTGAAGCAGCTCTTACTTGTTGCAACTTCTTTTCAACCCTTCTCATGCTCAAATAACAAAGGATAAATATTTCCTTCTTTATTGATGCTTTTGAGGATCCTCCTAGAATGGTAACAGTTATTACTATTGCAAATAATAGCAATGATCTGTGAGCAATCAAATACCTTCAGGTATTTGTAACAAAGATAGGAACATTTATCATTTCCTAATGTTTAAAAGCTTGAAAGAGTCAACAGGCTTCATCTTCAAAATTAGGATATCCAGATAGATGAGCTGATGTTTTTCTTAGTAGGTCATCCATAATACACATATCTGAAACTAAAGTGCGGACAGTGAGCCCAGCGCTGTTATGCACCACCCCATTGCTGCTCATAACCCTGCAAGTGCTCTATTTAGCACGTAAAAGTCATTAGGCAGAAGTGATATCTTCAGCTGGTTTTTCAAACAGGAGCTCAGAGGCTCACAGAATCAGCCAGTTAGGCTCTGGACAGATGCTGTTTCGTAGTAACAACCTCAGCCCTAATGAAACACAGTGCTGAAGAAATAAATGGCAAAAAGGGGAGCATAAAGGATTTAAGTAAGATGGTTCCAGTGTTTTCTTGTGCCTTCGGTGAAATAATTTACCCCGAGTACCCTGCAGCTTTCTCATCTTTGCATTGGCAATGCTGAGCCACACGCACGGGAGAACCGATCAGCCAGTGTCTCGGTAGCATCCCGCTCCTGCAGCCAGAGCGCGCTTCCCTGTGACCACGCCAGCTGGTCTCAAATCGGGCACAAACCTCACATGGGGCCACCCGGCACCCCGGAGCATCGGGCTCTGCCCGGCCGCTGCTGCGAACCCCGCCGTGACGGCAAAGGGCCGCTCCGCTCGCCCGGCGCCCGCGCTCCGACTTGGCCAGCGATGCCTAAGCCACTGGCCGGGCTGGGGCTGCGGGGACGTGGGCTCCCTTCTCCCCCCCGCCCCCCGCGTGTCCGCGACGGGCTAGGAAAGTCGAAGCAGGCGGGAGGAGAGGGCGCCTCGCTATTGGGGTGTGCCTGCAGGCAGGGCAGGTGCGATCGGCACCGGCTCCGGCGGGGAGGTAGCGGACCGGGACTGCGCCTCACGTCGTGGCCTCGGAGTCAACAATGGACCGGGGGAGGCTCCGCGCTGCCGCCCTCTGCCCGCGGCTTAAGCGGGGAAAGGCGCTGCCAGCCCAGACGAGCCGCCCCGCCAGAGCTTCCGCGCCTCTCTCCGCTTCACCCCGCCGAGGGGGCTGGGCCGGGGCTCCCCCGACGGCCGCCTCCGGTCCTCCACGCCCCAGGACGAGAGGCAGCGGGGCGGGCAGCCGCGCCGTACCATGCTGTGCCCTGCCGTGCCGCCAAAGCCCCGGTCCATCCCCTGGCCTCACCTGTTCAGCACTTTCCTGATCCGCTGGCGCACGCTGGAGGAGGGCGCGGAGATGCCGCTCCTGCCGCCGCTGCTGCCGCCCTCCGCCGGCAGGTTCTCGATGGTGGCCACGACATGGCTGGGCTGCGGCGGGTGGTGCGGCGGCGGCGGCGGCTGCGGCGGCGGGGGGTGGCGGTGGTGGCGGTGGCGCTCGGGGGAGAGCATCGCGGCGGGGCTGCGCCTCAGCGGAGAGCGGGGCGCATCCCGGCGGGAGGGCGGCGGGCGCTGCTGCCACCGGCGCTGGCTCCCTCGGCTTCCGGGCAGCGCCAGACCCTCGCCCGCTCCTCCCTCACTGGGCTGCCATGCAGCGAGGGGCGGGCTGCCGCCGCCAGCGAGTGCCGCTCACGGTCGACGAAGTGGCAGCAGTTTGGCGACCCTCCTCCTCCCCACACCCCCTGCGCCCAGCCGGTGCCTCCCCCCGGCGGAGCTGCCACCCCTGCGCTGCCTCGATCCCTTTTGTTTCCCGCTTGCCGCCACCCCGCGCACCCCCACAGCGCACGGGTGTAGCCGATGCCCGGCCCGGCCCGGCCCGTCACGGTGCGGCGGCGGAGCCCCCTCGGAGCCGTGAGTGGCGGCGCCCGCCCCTGCGCGCCGCGGTGTCGCCGGGAGAGCGCGGCGGAGGCGCCGGCGGCAGCCGCCAGGGGGCGCCGGTGGCGGCCTTCGCCCCCCCCCGCACCCGCCCGGTTCTGCCGCGGACGCCCCGTGGAGCTATCGGAGTCGGGCAGGACCCGCCGGGTCGGGGGGCGCTCCTCTCCCGTGTCCTTCCCGGGGGTCCTTTGTGCCGCCCTCCCGCCCCGCCCGCTGAGCTCCGCGCTGAGTGGGCTCGGGGGTACAGGGCCAGCGGACTGCCCGGCTGAGCACTTAATTACTCCAAACTTCCCCCCGTTAAATACTCATCGGTTTTCTTTTGGGGTGTTTAGTTGCCTTTTTGGGGTGTTTTTTTATGTTAGTCAGTTGTCTCTTTGCAGCTGGGCAACACGACATCTGCTCCATCGACATGAACACCTCAGAACTGACATGCATTTGTCCTCTGAAACATGGCATGGCCTGTCTTGTCTTCAGTGGATTGGAAAACATGTATATAAAGAATGCCTCTGAACACCACCCTTGTTCTTACACTGTCAGCGAGGCACGTAAGGGACTGCGGGAGCAATGGCAGTTGCCATAAAGTTCAGAGCTCCATACATTTTTCATATGGATGGTGCACTTCCAGTTCATGTCTGGTCGAGGCTTGTTACAGACTATTGTGTTAGTCTCTTCCAAACACAGGGAGTCTCTCTGAAAATAAATGGAATGAACGTGGTTTTAGTATTTCTGTTCTAAAGAGTAAGAAAGATATTTCGCTTTAAAAATTGAATCAGGCTCCATGGAGGTCAAACGTATACGTACCTTTTAAATGAACCGTGTCTTACTGAAACATTTTACATGATCATTTTCCAAAGTCCTGCTAAGTGAAATAAATTTGAAATTTTACCTTTTCCATTCTATTGTTTCCTCTACTTATTTTTGTCAAAGATTCTTTCCCTATATTCCTGTTCATGTGCATCTCACACAAAGGTGTGAAGATGAGAGGAACATTCATAGAAAGCTGGGAAATGTGGTTATAAAGCTCTGGAGTGTCCTCCAGGGAAATCAGATAGATGTAATACTCAAAATTACTTTTGCCTTTTTTTTTTTTTTCCTAATGACTAGATTTCAGGTCGGTAATATCTGTTTACAGCAACTATTCCTTTTGCCAATATTAATACTTAGTGTGTCAGTTTTCTCTGAGCACCTCAGCAGCCTTAGTCTAACAGGTCTTCAGACGAGATCCAGTGGAGCATGTTGCTCTATCAGAGGAATGCTTTTGAAGATGGGGCTCACTCACTTGAAATCCTCTAAAGTTCATTCTCTGTTCTGGGCAAAAAGCCAGCTGTTTTCAGCATGAGCTGAACCTCTCTTGAATTGGATTATGCTACTAAAAGATTCTACTCTCTCCTGTTCCCCCCATGGCAACCACATGTTTCCATAAGTGGAGAGAAGATGAGGTTCATTCTCCCTGGCAGCTCTTGGAAGTGGAAGGGACAGAGCATCTGCAGCCTCGGTGTCTGCAGCTGCGGTGGTACGAGGTACCTGCAGGGCTGGCCACCGGGTGCAGCCATGGCAACTGTGTGCCATCACCATGGGGGTCCAGCGGTAGCACCCCCAACTCACATGCTCATCACTGTCCCATGTACCTCCAGCACCTATTTGCGAATGTTTCCATGTCCTTGGTTAAACATGCTGTTTCTCCAAGCTGTGGCTGGATGGCAACTGCAAATATTCTGGAAAAACTCTCTGTGCTGGTATGAGAGGGTTTAGATAAGAGATGTGTTTGCTTCTGGGTGCTCAGTGGTCACTTCAGACTAATCTGACAGCTGAGCAGATCAGAACAACAGTGTTTGTGTAACTTTATTTCTACTGATTAAACCAAATGAATGCATACCTGAAGTCCAATTTGGTATCTGCCAATAAACAGGGGGGGCTGTGGGAAGTTCCTCTCCTCAGGGCAGCCCCCTTATTTGGCAGCCCCCTTTTTACCCATGCAGAGGGGAGCTGTAGGTCCGTGCAGACAGCCCTGCTGCCATCATGACTGATGGATTTCTTGCACAGGTAGGTCTATCATAAATATGATGCCAAACTTCTGATGTGTCAAATAAAATTGTTCCCAATTACTTTTCAGTTTGTCTCACTATCATACCATGTATGTATTAATAGTGTTATGCCATCACATGGTTTCATGCATTTAATGTTGCAGCTTAGCCATGCTGTTGTGGGGTTTTTTTCCCATGATTAAACAAAACTACTGAGAGGAACAATTACACTGGATGTATTCTATTTAGTAATATCGGCAGATTGACTGCATCATACAATCAGTCGTGACTGATTGAGAACAGCATTTTTTAACATGTTAATAATTACCCAAAACACTGTTCACATGGCTCAGTGTCCCTCACAGTCTGAGCTTTCTTGGCTCAATTTCAAACACAGTTCTAAGCAAGTTCAGCTCCCTTGCAGCAGTTTCTTAGTGTGTTGACATTCAACTATGGCAAGTCTGGCATTTTCATTAATGTAACACCCAACTGGGTTAATTGCACCGAAAGATAAGAATAGAATTTCTGTAACTGTGAAAAAGTACTTTTTGTTAGGCATTTGGTCCCACCGATCAGCAGATGAACATGCTAGATTTTAGTCCAATGATTCCTCTTTGTGGTTTACACTGAAGTGCTGTGCCTTCTAGCATGAAGTCCATTTTAAAGTCTGTGTTTTCCAAAATTGTCACATGAGTTTAAAGCCAGACTCTTGAAGGCGCTGAGTTGACTCAGCCTTTTTGATCACCAACATCCTCTGTAAATAGAATGAAAACACTTCTCCACGATCACCTGAGTTCACAGGGGACTGAGTGCTTTTTACTTTGAAGTGTCTTTCAATAAATGCAACAGCATTGCAACAGCATTGCAACAGCAGCCACACCAGCTTGCTAACACACGGCCTGTGGGCCTGGCTCAAGCCTAAATCCCAATGCTTGGAACCCAATCCTTGAGCTGAGTGAGGAAGTTTTCTCCTGGGGGTCTGACCTTGTAGCTTTGGTCTGACCCCAGGCAAGAGCTGGCAGGACTTGCAGCAGGACCAGAGGCTAACCAGTAACTAAAGGGACAAAACAGCACCAATAAAACTTATGAGCAAGAGAGTAATGTCAGCAAATGAGAAATTTCTATAAAGACGTGCACATCCATCTCCAAGTAGGTTGAACGCTGGATGTGGGCACTTGAGCTCTCACCTCATCTTAGCCAAATTTTAAAGAGATAAAATTCAGTCTTTCCTGTTCTGCTGAGTCTTTTGGAATTGCTGAAATTGCTCTTCTGCAGTACTGTCAGCACCCCTTGGCCCTCAGGTGATGAACAGCTCTGAGAAAAGAAATCCAAATTCCAGTGGCTGTGGCTCTGGCCTAAGAAGTGGAACAGCTGTGAGTGTTGTACTCCCAAGGCTGGTTGGCTTGTCTCGGGGATTCAGTCAGGCAATCAGCCCACTCTCTGATATTTTTTCAGTGATGGCAAAATCAAGGTGCTGAAGAGGCTCTGGCCAAGACTGGGCATGGTCTGTCACTTCTCAAGCAAACACCAGGGCTACCAAGAGTCATGATTTGTTTTACATCTGTCTAAATGACTATTCTGTATTTGCTGTTTGATACTTCGATTTTTTAATTTTTAATCTTTGATATAACATTTTCTTTATATTAAGCTTTTTAATTAGCTATAAACATTACTTGATCATTAGTAATAAATCAAATATTACTTTCTGGTTTTATGTAATACTTGGAATGAAATAGTTGTAGCTGGAGGGAATAAGAAGACCTTTCATTAACACATTTTACTGCAACACCACATGGATCAACATTAGCTCAGAGCCAAGATTCATCCTCCTCGTTCCTACATGGCGTTCCAGAAAGGAGGTATTCACACTTCTGGTGAGTTTGGGTTGAGTGCTGTCCTGAAGCTGTAGTGCTTCTGCCTACTTTATTTAAAACTAGCCCTGGTGTCTTTACACAGAGTGCTGCACATAGCAGTGTCTACAGCCTTCATTACGGTGCTTTTGGGGGACATGCCCAGAGGCAAGGCATTGGTTTACATGAAAGCCTTTTACTCAAAATCCTTCCAAGCCTCTTCCCAGACCAGTTTTCATTATGAGAGCCCAACATCTCCAGCCACCTCCCAACAGCTGAGAAAGACTCAGAGAAGCAGCAAATATCCAACACGTGAGGCTGACTATGAGAAAAAGCAGCAGAGTAGAGCACAGTGGTACAACCTTTCTTTTAACCCTCAGCCTCCATGTACCAGCATCCCATTTCGACTCCATCACTGCCATCTGTGAGGTTGTTACGGATCATCAAGGTCTCACAAGTCAAGTTCTTGGGAGATGAGAAGTCAGCAGTTCTGAATCTGAGCGTAGCATGTTTATTCATACACGCTGGTGGATGAACAGCTGTGGAAAGGCAACATAGCTGTGGGGAATCTCAGCACACAGCCCACGTACCGTTCCTAGACAGCAACTCTGCATCTAACAAAACAAGGGGAAGGGAGCATGGAGGCGACCAGGCAAAGCTGCTCCTCCGGCTGGCTCCTCGCTCCCTCGCAGCACAAGCAAGATGAGACACCCCACCTGCATCAAACAGGGAGTGAGGTGCATATTTTTCACATTCACTGTAACAATATTTTGTATTTCTTATTAGCTGCAGGGGAGAATATAACAACTGGCTGTAATAATTTTCACTCTTGTAGGGGAATATTTACACACAGACGCACACAGGCAGGGAGAATTACATTGCAATACCATTGCAGGCTGAGACCAAGCAGCTGAGTCCATATAAAAAAGATGATATAATATAGAAAAGGTAAAATTAAATAAAATTTATTCTTTTCCATCACCTTGCATGAGCAACAAAGGCATAATAAAATGTATAATAAATAATCTGTGAATGCCTTAGCTCACAATAGTACAAGGTTCACTAGCAGTTCAGAAGCAGAACATCTGAGTTAGCTCAGTTTCTCTGGAGGAGGGTGGGGAGAGTTCCTCTCTCACATAAGATTGCCAGTTCTTCAAGATTTGACTTGTTTCACTGCGGCAGCTAGCATTTTAGCAGTGTGTAGTAACCATGCAATCACTTGTAGACAACTGCAGACGTTTACCTGCTTGTCCTTGCCCCAATTTGCATTAAAAGAAATTAATCCTTCAGAGGTTAATTAAGAAGTGTATTAACTTCCCTGGTTTGCTTGTAGCATAGGTCACTCTCAGACTCAAAACCTCAGACTGGAAGCTGAATCTCGAAAGAAAGTTGAATCTCAAAAGAAAGAAACAACAGCTCATCAGCTCAGAAAGCTGCAGGGAGGCAGACTGTTATTTCCCTTGTTGATATTCAGTACTGAAAAGCAAGCAAGAAGAAGTCCCTAATCTACTAGCAAAAGAAAAATGAACTTATAATAGTTGTGTGATGCTATTTTTGCGCAGCCCAATAGCATATTAAATCTACTTGTTCTGTTCAGTAAACCACATTACAATTACTTTTATTTGTTTCATTGCATGCTTCCTCTCCTTCCTCATTACATAATTGAATGTCAGCCTACAGTATGTCCTGATTTAAGTGTCTCTACTTGTCCAGAAATAACAAGTTTTTAGAACAATTCCAGTTTTCTATGGAACAACAATAACCCTTTTCAACCTGATACTGTTGAGGGATCAGAAAACATAATACACATATGTGAAAAATCAAAATAATTTCTTTTGAGATTGAAGAAACCAGTCTTGAGAAGTCCTTTTCAGGAGGAATATGACAATCTAATATTGCTCTATTTCTTTACTTACTTGTACTTTTTACCAAAACCCCTCAATTTTATAGGCTTTGTTCACTCGTACATCACCCCTAGCTCTCATTCTCACACTTGGGAAACCCTTCGCCTGCCATGTGAGAGGGGCACTTCTCCTCTGGCTGGTCCTTTGGGAAGTCCAGGCTGCGAAGGAGAGCTCTTTGCCTGGGGGACTCAGGAAGCAGGTCAGAGGCACAATCTGACCCACGACTCAGGAAACATTTTTAGGACTGACACTGTAGACGTAGCCATTCTTATTTGTCTAGGAGCATCCATCTGTTTTCCTGCCTTAGGAAAGAATCTTGCCCATGTCCCTCCTGCATGCAGAGCTAGCCACATGTCTAGGCCCCTTATTGTGAATTCAGAGTGCTAGCCCAAGGATAACTAGAGAATGACTCCCTGAAATGGGAAGGGGTACACACTGCACAGCAGGAGTGGTTTATTAGCCCATTTGCAAGCCAGATAAGCAACAATCTGACAAGGAGAAGGCTGGGTTTACAAAAGTGAAGTTGCCCCTGGACTAAGAGCCATTTCACTGCTCCAGTTTCATCATATAATATCCACACAGAGATAACTCAGAGAAATGTAGAGGCCTGTGATGTGATCTTGAGGTCCTCCTGGCTGTGAGCTCTCTAAGCAGCATCCAAGCACACACTCAAGGTGAGAGGACAGAGACGTACTGCCAGACTCCAGGGCAAAGTGACACAGCAGTTTTGCTGGACAAGAATTCAATTTGGGAAAAGGATTTTGACATCTAAAGATATTCACCTCGGGAAAAGAGTGAGAATGCATTTTGGCAGGGAAGAAAGCCATTAGACAGACTGTGGAGGAATCAAAGGGGCTTCCCGAACAGCAAATGTGCTAACCCCTGGAGAAAAACAGCCATGCATATTGTATGCGTTAGTGTCATTATAACACATTTCATTGACAGACTTTTGTTCTAGTTACTAACACTTTGCTTTCAGGGGCCTCTGGTTCTCTCATCACTGCTGTCATATCTCCAAGAGGAAACAAAATGACAGGGCTGAAACCTCAATCAATCCTGCCAGAGATGTGAGACCCCAGGGAGTGAGACCCTGACGAGTGCAACCCCAGCACTGACCGAGGGCAAGGGTGGTGTGGTCCTCCCTTCTCCCCCTTTCAAGCCACAGCCACGAGGGTGCTGGCAGGTTCAGCTTTTCCCTCTCCGTTTCGTCCGCGTGTTATGGCCATTTGAAACAGCACTGCTGAGACTGCATCCACGCCTTTGCCAGCACTGCCTGCCCTCTGTGCTCTCTGGCCTTGCGTACATCTAGTCCCACCTGTTTTGGCTCCTGCGACACAGAGTCGCCTTTTCAGAGCTGATCCATACGTCTGTGACAACACAGGGATGTTTTAATTAATTTTATAGGAGGAGGAAGAGGACTGACCTTTGCACTGCCTTTGCTTCTGCTTTTTTTGCACAGTTTTGGATCAGTTATATTGAAGGCAGATTAGGCTGTTGGAAGCAAAGATGCCTTTCTATAATTTCTAACTTCCTGAGGCCACCTGAGACTGTTAGGATCTCGGTTAGACATTGAGGCTGCCCTAGAGCCTGGGGTATACAGGAACAAACATGCTCTTTTTCCAGTGTGATGATGCTCTGAAGATGCCAAATCACAACATCTTTAGGGTACAGACAAGAAATGCCAGCTGCTTTATTAATTTGTCCAAGCAATGGCACAGACTGCCCAGGATGGAAAGTCTCCGTCCTTGGAGGTTTTCAAGACCCAACTGGTAAAAAACCTGAGGGACCTGGTCTCGTCCCATGGCTCATACTGCCATGAGTAGGAGGTTGGACCAGATACTTCTTGAGTTCCCTTCCAAGCAGAGTTATCCTACAGCCCTGTGAATCCTGGTTTTAGTTGTGCTGAGTTATGTTTCAACAGTACGTGCATGTGTAACTGTGGGGTCAGAAAACTCCAGAACGGGAAACACCTGGGATGAGTAACTTTTTCACCATTTTTTGCTTTGTCAGGACAAAGTTACAGAAAAATGCAGAAGGATGAAGTTCTATGAAGTGGCTTATTCTCACATGGCATTATACAAGAGTGAAAATAAAACAAATGTACATAAAGACAAAAAGCAAATTCTTCATTCCTCTAATTTGTTGATAGAAATAGTAGATATTCAGCTCTCTTGTCATTCTCCTCGCTGGACTGGAGGGATGAGCACCTCTTGGGATGATTGCCTCAACTGAGATTTAAAAATGTATATGACCAACTGGCCATTTAGGGTATCCACCAATAGAGATTACAGCTAATAAAAACAGAGAAAAATCAGAATACTTCCTTCACAACCAACACCGTTTGGGTGATATTTCTTATTGTTTTCTGCTGATTCTTTATATCTGGTACATTTTCATGAATAGTCTTAATTTTTTAAAAATAAAGACTGATTTCCAGATACTAACAACTTCTCCTTGTCGAAGTGTAAAGTGCCTTTCCATGTTATCTCTTTTCATGTGTCACTTTGTTTTACAGGCCTTGTTGGCGATACACAACTGTAATTCTGCGAGTGAGAGGAGGGATTGTTGTTGAGCCAAGTTCAAAGGCTAGTCTTCTGAAGGAATTAAAAATAAAGACAAAATACATTGCTTCTTGGAGCAGGAAGATCACACCAGCTAGTCACACTTTGCAAATAAGTCAACTTTTTGGGTGATTAATTGAAGTTATCATCAGGTTCAAGGTTTTATTCGATTGTTATTTATTATTTTAGCTCTGAATTACTGCAATAGCAGCAGCAGCAGATATGATTAACAGGATGACATGCTTAGGAAGGTATCACCTAATGAGGTCATTGTACCAGCATCATTACAGGTGTTCAAGATAAAGATGGATACATGGGAAGTACAATTATTTCAGTGCTTTAATCCAGCTTAATTCCAGAGATTAAATTGGGTGATCAGCGAAGTCATGTTCCACAGTATCCTCTGCAGCAAGTTATACAGTGTAAAAATATGCTAATGTTTAATAAAAGATTCTCTGAATGAACATGGAATTTTGAAAAGAGATGTGGAAACCAGGGTATGTGAGCAAAATCACTGGACCAAATTCAGCTCTTTTTGCTGACTGGAATTTTTGATTGGGTCCTTTTGATTTGCTTCTCTTAACTTGTTCTCAGAGCATATTCAACTAGCTCCCATGTTAAACAACAGATGCAGGGCTTAGGCAGAAATTTGATGTGGTTCGAGCCAGATGGCTCTTGCTACAGGTGCATAAACTGCTCTGGAAAACACATTTTCTTCTTATTTCTATGTGTACCTAACTGCAGAGCTGAAACCCTGTCTTGTTCTGCACTTAGGACGAAGAGCAGGGGAACAGGGATGAAGAATGTGCTTGTCCTGATGTACAAGCAACCAGGATTTGCTCCTTACTACACTGGGATTAATGAACATGCCTATCATATTCTGGAGAGTATTTAACTGCCATGCCAACTGAAGCAAGAGCTATCCTCAGCGATAAGAACTACTTAGCAGACAGATATAATGCCTGTGTTGAAGTAAAAGCAAGTAAATCCCACCATAATGTGCTCCTGCACATACTGTGAAATCCTTCTCAAGGAAGCAGGGCCTGGGTGACAGAGTTTAAATCCAGTTGGGATGACTGGAACTGCTTTTCAGCTTTCTCTGACTCAGTAACCCAGCACAGGACTACTGGAGACAGAGTACCAGGAGGGTGCTAGACATGCAAAACATTTCACAGCTGGACTTGAAGGCTGCCTCGTACCCATGAAGGTGCATTGCCTGACAGCTAGTCCTGTAAACTACTGCCCACTGTCATATGAAAAACCTGCCAGATACTGCCAGTCCTTCTGCTCACTGCATCCTCCCTTTCCTTGGACGAGCACAGACTGCATTTGCAGGTTCAGATTCAGTTCTCTCGATCTCAGCTGATCCAAAGAGTTCATCAGAAAGAAAAATGGTCAGCCAAGCTAATGTTACTGAAGAGCAATTGTCCTCTCAAAGTCTATGAAATGCACAAAGATGTTTCTAATTTTACAGCAAAGACTTTTAGTAAAGAGTGGAGATATGTGATAAAAAAAACAAGGCCCACCTTGTGCTTGAGACCCTCTGAAATTTTTCAGAAACTTTTGAAACTACAAGGAAGAGCAGAAGAGTTGAAGCAAGTAGTATCATCAGTACTGTGGTCCAGGAGCAAACAAAACACGAGTCCCTTGCAGTGTGGCATCTGCCATTCAGTGAGTTTCAGCTGTCTGGTGCTTTGCAGGCAAAAGGAGTGCTGATTCTTCTGTTCTCCAAAATGCCATCAATGCTCAATGCAACAGCTGCACATGGGATACTTATCTACTCCAGATGAGGGTTGTCAAGGTCTCAAAATGCTGAATATCCAAGCCAAGCCTCACGACAAGACAGCAACTTGTGTATCCACAGTCATGGCAAACAGTGTATAAAAGCTGTACTGAATTAAAGCAATTTAAGGAATACTGTCCTAATTGATTCTGATATTTCCATCTACTGGACCAACTGCTGGAGTAGGATTTCTTGTAGGTGACATTCATCCCTGGATGAGGGAATGAGCACAAGAGATTATATACTCCAGTCATTTTACTTAAACGAAAAACATTGTGTAAATAAAAGAAAAGCTATGTACCACTCTTTCCCAAGAGCCTGGGTTTCAGACAGAGCGAGACACTTGCTTTGTAGACTGCTTTGAGGCTGCAGTACTCAGAGGAAGTGTTTACACCAAGTAGCTGGACATGAACTCTGGAACTGTGTTCAATGGTAATGCAGCAGTAATGTGTGCACAGAACAAGGCAGAAATCTTGACAGGTCCCTTACCAGCTCTAAGGTGACATCACACTTCAGTGTAAGCAGCTGCAGCAACTTTCTAAAAGGTCTGGAGTATTTAAGAGCTACATTACAGCAACAAAACATACCCAGAAAAAGTCAGTGGGACAATTTTGTAGGCTTTCAGCAAGAAACCTGGAGGATCCCTAAGCATACTCTGGAAGTGCAAACTTTTTTTTTTTTTTAACAAGCCCTACCATGTACCTGAAGGTGACCTGAAGGTCACCACCACTGATGTGACATGAGAAATTCTTCCCCATGCGGATGGTGAGGCACTGGAACAGGTTGCCCAAAGAAGCTGGAAGTGTTCAAGGCCAGGTTGGATAGGGCTTTGAGCAACCTCGTCTAGTGGAAAGTGTCCCTGCCCATGGCAGGGGGGTTGAACTAGATGATCTTTAAGATTCCTTTCAACCCAAACCATTCTATGATTTGATGATTCTATGAAAATGTTCCTCCAGCACAGGGAGTTGTCTGTATACAGTAAAAATCAATGGGGAGAAATGAAGCTAAGTGAGCAGTGCTTATGAGATGGAAAAAAACAGGACTACAACTATCACTGCTCTTCTCAAATTTTCCTGCTCCCCAAATCCTGCCTGACTACACATGTTTTGCATGTTTCTCCTACCTCTGTGCCACCTGCTCTCCTTTGTTCCACCATTTCATGTGCTCTTTTGCAGCACACAACATGGTATCAACAAGTTCCTTTTTGCTCCAGTAACTTACATAAGTTTAAATCAATTTAATTCAACTGACTTACTTTTCTGGTAGAAACAAGGCTTTATAGTGTGCCAAATTTAATCCATTAACTGGATTAAGATAAAAAAGGAGTGGCTGATGACTTTCAAGTTCAAGATGACGGGTGACTGAAAGCATCATGTAGAAGGGGCCGTATGAAGATATCTGGAAGTGCTCTTAAAGGAAGAAACTTAATCAGAAAGAAGAAATCTCCCTTACAGCGCAGTGCTGTGTAGTGAGCATGATTACTTCGAATTGCTAAAACTGTGCTTTATCAATACCTCTGTCACCCTTGCCTCTGGCAGTCACCTCAGAGGAAAGCAAAGAGTCTTACCTGTCATCTGAGGTAGCACAGCTGATAAAACTTGTTGGTTTAAATCACTTTCTTCTTTAAACCACTTGGTTTTGGGGTAAGTCTTGTGTCTGGGGAAGGCAGAATAATTCAGTGTATTGGTTTTACTTAAAAAGTTATATCAATTTGAGCACTTGAACAGTTAGCTAAGCTCAGCTAATTACTAATAATAGTAACTTCCTAAGTTGTAGTTGCCTAAATGTGCTCAATAATGTGACTCTACTTGAAGTCTGTCTTCTAAACTCTGTAGGCCAGCCTAGACTTCACTGCCTATCTGCAATGTTTCCATGTAAACTATCATTTGCAGATTTCTTTAGTACCATGAGATATTTTTGGGACTCATCAAAATGTCCACCAGGCATCCCTGGGTGAAATGCTCATAGAAGAAAATGGTAGGTTATGGAATCCTGCCGTTCCCAAGGAGGAGAGTTTGCTTGTGTCTGGGACCCATGTCATTTTTACCCAACCCAGTTTTACAGACCTCATCAATTATAGTAAGTCGAAGAGCGACTTTATAGGATAACTCATCACCCTCTCTTTCCATTCCAGGGATGACCTCCAAGGAAACATAATTTTCAAGAACCTCCATTACAGTGAAATGACTTATTGTCATGTCATTTCTGGCAGTCCATGTGCCTGCACTGTGACTGCTCCATGGCTCATATTAGACACTGAGGTGGTATTACTAACTTAGAATTTTACCCTGTAGGAAGGTCGGAGATTTTATGTGCAGATCACATAATGATGCAAAAGTATTTGCTCTGTTACTCCCCAAGTCCCCAAAGAATGTCTTATTTTTCTCTAAGGCCCAGTCCACTTACAGAGCACATACCATTTGCATGACCAGGACAGAACATGTTACATAGAAGTGGCTTTATATTTTCGCTCATTCCTCCCTTCCCTTCTCCAAAACTGTTTGGGGATTTTAGATGCCTCGGTGACTGACATTTCTTCTAAAATGAACTATTGAAAATTGTATACATGCAGTTTCTCATTCAGGGTGAGACTTAATTAACTTTCACTAGGCTCTGATTTCCCAGAAAAACAAACTATTCCACACTTGATAACAAGCCCTAAACAAATTAAAAATCTGTTTTTTCTGTCTGAGTTTATGTAAGATTTCACATCAGCATACAAACGTTCTCATACAACTACTTCTGTTCTTCTGATCTCTGAAACTCAGGGGGCTGATTTTATTTGGTCCACTTACTCCTGTCTGGTTTCTGACTCTGTTGTTTTCTCCAGAGTCTGCCGGATGTCTAAGCAGTAAATCATGGCAAATAACTCCTGTCTTATCTAGCTAATTGCTACATCAACACTATGAACAACAGCAAAAGAAACATGATGGGAGTTTGTGCAACAATAATGCAAAATATTTGGTAAAACAGGCATAAAAGTAAAAAGACAGGACTAGGAAATCATCAGTGTTGCACTTGTATGGCATCCCTCCAACCATGTTTAATAATTCTTTCTCCTAATCAGAAAACCGACCATCACAGCATTTCCTCAAGGTTACCTGCTATCTTGTACTCCACAAGTAAGTATATTTTGCTGGCGCATGGAGACTCCTGAATTACTGGCTACTACTATTTCAATGGTAGTGTGATACTTTTCTCTGTCCTCTTCTAGCAAGTATTTTTGTCATGTCCTGTGCTTCTCTTATCCTTCTTGGCAATGTGCAGTTTAGGATAAAATGGTTTTGTCTATCATATCAAAGTCACACATAACTGCTGCCAGCTTGAGTTTTATGTGGTATGCATTTAAACTTTAACAAAGTTTTTGCCTTGGTTGGTAAAAATGGAACGGTTCCCACTGAGTGTTTTCCATTACCAAGAAAAAAATCTTCAAACATATTTGGAGCTCTCTTATAGTAATTTGCTGCCCAGCTGTAGCAGTCCATTAAATTTAGGGGTTTAGAGCTAATAGATGTCTAACAGCAAACTACATGGATGGGCATCGGACTTTTATAGCAAGAAGGTTACTGGGACTTGAATCCATTTCTTCACACTCAGCTGCGCATAAGAACTAATGAGTTTGAATTTAGAGACCACTATCTCTTGCACCAGTCTGGATAGCTATGGCACAGGCACAAATATCAGGGCTCTCGACAATAGTTTAGAAAATACAGCTGGAGTGCAGTTCAGTCCACCTGGGCTCCAAAGGTTTGGACTGGTAAACTAAATACTAAACTGGGGTATCCTGCACTGATAAGTTCAATTTTTAAATTTTTTTTTATTTTTTTTCTTCCCAAAGGAGGGAGGAGCTGTTAAAAGTTGGACCCTTAGTTTGTGGCTTTATGAGACAAGGTCTCTGGTGGCAGTACCAGCCTGAGGCACTGACGGCATCCCCTGCTCTTCCCCAGCATGCTGTCTCTTCCTACTGCTCTGCTCAAACACGTCGTTGCCCAAGGTGCGCACACAGTTGTTCCTACAACACTGTGAACATGAAGAAGGAGTCGAAACAGCTTCTCTAAGGGTGTTTTTAATGTCATGGTTAAGCTGGGCTGGTTCTGCGCTAGGTTGCATGAAGACCTGGGTGCGAGGGGAGCTGGGCAAGCAGTGGCTTGGAGACTTCATGTCATGAAACCATGGCTGAGGAAAGGACTGCCAAAGAGCTGGGTGCCATCAGACTCCAAAGGCACAGGGGAAGCTCCTGTGATGCCCCATAACTTGCGGTTTTCAGATTTTGACTCCTTTGGTTAACAGAGAGCGGCACTAAATCAAATCCTTGATTACTAAGGTCGATTAAGTGACCTCAGTTGCAGAAGTGTAGCTCCTACCGGTGTCATATTCAGGGTAAGAAGCCAAATTTCTGGAGATAGTTTTGTAATGCACAGGGCCAGATTCGTCTTCTTGCAGAACTACAGGTGCTTTGTGTCTGCTTTGGGAAAACCCTGCCCGCTGCCTGGTGTTCAAGCACAGAGATTATCTCTGCTTCCTCACCTGTAAAAAGATAATTACACAGCCCAACTTTCTAAAGAGCCTTCATGTCTCCAGATAAAATATACAACAGAGAGGCACTACATGAATTATTCAGGCTAAATTAAACTAATGAAGACTCTGGAAATTCAGGTTGCTTTTGTTTCTTTTTTTCTGTGCTAGGTTCAGATCCTGCAGGGGTCTTTGTGGTCTCAAAATATGCTGAAAGCAGAGCACTGCTAGCTCACAGCTCTGCTGAAAATATTTTCTTTATTGTCTGAAAATATATTAATTTAATTATTGACGAGCCCATTTGTGAGAGAGCTATTGAAGCATGACCAGCTCACCACAGTGTTTTCTCTAACCGTAGGCTGCCACAGAGAGTAAAGAATGAAAAGTCAATGCAGTCTCTGTGAGACAGCAAGATGAATTTATGAGGAATTACATGCTGGTTCATAAGGAAAAAATGATCACTTGGACAGCAATGTAGGATTGTAGGGACAGGTCTTGCACTATCCAGGAAGGACCAAGACAGAACACACACAGTGTCTCTCTGGAATGCCTTAAATCCTTTGCAGCAGTACATTTGGGGTAGCTCTGCTATGGTCCCTGTTCCAGGACGCTGTAAGCAGCCCCCCTCCCTTCCTTTGTCTCCAAGATGCCAAGAGATGCCTCCTGGAGGAAATTCTGCAATTCTCACCCTGGAATTTCAGCCACGGGGCTGCCAGCACTGGAAGACATGAAGGTCTCCTTCTGGAAGCTGTCCATCACGTTTACAACCTGGTTCCCCTGACTGATTTATATTTTTTTTAACCTATCTTTAGCCTGTCAGCTTTTCCCAGCTCACATAATCCTCTTGCGTTTCCTGTAATCTCAGAGGTGTTAGGGGCTCATTTGAAAGCAGCTTGGCTACCAGAGGAGTTTCCCAGCCTGGCTGGGTAGAACCAGATATTGTTATCCTCACTCCTTTGAAGCTGCATACCTGAGCCTTGCTTAACCGGGTCATTATTTTACTTTTCCTTGCTCGGATCTATAACTAGCTCTTTATTGCTTGCTTTCAATTAACTCTGCGAATTCAGGCAAGCAGTAATAGGAAATGTGGGGAGGGGGCAGGAGAAGCTATGCAGCATTAATCAAAGGGTCATCCAGACGTTTTCCCAGTTTGCCCCACTTTGTTACTGTAGGCTTACACGTGATCCTGAAAATGGAGTTTCGTGCCTAGAGCCTATAACAAACAACCTCTCACTGCTGGGTTTCTGTTTATTTTAATTAACAAAGGGCTAATTTATGACTGACACACAGTAGAGTGGAAAGGCAAGAGGAGACCAGCCTTAGCCATGCCACCCCCTTCCCACCACTTTGGTGAGGCTGGGCTGAGCCCTGGTGCCAGGCAGCCCCGGCCGGCCCCCAAACCATGCCCAGGGCTGTGGACACAGCTGGGACGTGACTCCTGCCCCAGGGAAGGGCAGGGGATTCACAATTCTTTAGGAAGTACCTACCTATCTACTGGTCAAGGCAGCAGGTTTATTTTCCAGAGGCAGATCTCAGCCCCAGGTGCACACTGTGCTGCTGGAAGGGGCCAAGGGAGGGAGGGAGGTAGGGCACCAGCTGCCCAAGGTGAGGTTTTGAAACCTGCCAAGAGCATCCCCTGCTTCTGTGCATCCACCAGCAGGAAGATGAAGCTGACTGCAGCCTACCTGAAATCTGAGCAGGAAGGATGAGGTTCAGGGAGATCCAGCCACCCATTTTCATTGCCTTCTCCTCTTACTTTTCTGTGTGCAAATGTGATTCAAGTTAAAAGCAGCTGTGGTTTGGAGTAATTTTACTGAACCACTGGGAACAGACAGACTGTCAGGAGAAGATTTTCTTGTAGAGCCCAGCTCAGGCAGGATTACTGCCTTTCCATGGCAAAGCAATGCAGGGCTGTGACCCAGTAGTTGTGGGTGCATGGGTTGCACTGTGAAGAGGAGTTGTGCCTTGCCCTGCAAAGGCTTTCATGGCATTCCCCCACAAGAGACACCTTCTGTGCCTGAGGCCAGGCTGTGGCCTAACACGTGGTGTCTGATGCCACTGCTATCTAGGAGGGTGCACAGGCTGTGGTGTGGCCCTCCAGCTGCTGAACCACCACAGGAGACTTTTGTAGTAGGGTGAAATTAGAGAGTGTGTGTTTTCCTTTGCTCTGGTCCATGCCAGACATCTCTGAATCTGCCCAGCATCTCAGCCACACGTAGTGAACAGGAACATAAGGGCATTACGTTTTTGGAAACACCATGAATTTCTTTTTTAATCTCACAAAAATAAATCCCAGCCCTTAGGAATGTGTCTAGAAAACACATTTGATATTCCAGTTTTTAGAGGTGAAATAGGAGAAAAATTGTGAGCATATGTGGATGCTCTTGGTTAGCTGGCTGGTGAGCAAAGGGTGTCTTTTTTACTCTTCTTGTTTCCCCATACAGTAAGCACAATGGAGTGTGTGAGTTCCCCACTCTCATTATCTGATCGCCTCCAAAAATAGGTTCCTGCATATTTCATCCACCAGAAAACTTTGAGAGAGAGAAAAGACCTACTTTTTTTTTTTTTCTTTTTCCTTGCCATTTGTGCCTGAAGCCATGCCTCACTCTGAGCAACTACTGAGAAGCTTTCATACTTTCTCGGGCTTTGCAGCGAGTCTGCTACATAGATGTCAGGGCCCCGAGGGCAGCCACAGGCCTTACTGCTCCTTACCTGCCTCTGCTATGGCCACCTGCACCCAGGAGCCCGATTTCAGCCCAGCCCAGAACTGTCAGTCCCTGCCCCAGTGATGCCACAGTAGTGCTGGTTGTACGCTGGGATCCCTCAGTCATACATCACAACCTTGTCTCTGGTCCTGTCCACAGTCCCCTCTCTTTTAGCTCCTGATGGGAGCACCTGGATGGTCCCTGGCCCTGGTTTATCGCCTTCCATCTCGGGGACTATTGGTGGACCTTGTTATAGCCATTGTCTCTGGCCACCATGATCAGACTCTGTGTGGACAGCACCCACCGGTGAGAGCATGGCCTACTCTGGGGTCACCCTCAGGTCTCAGCTCATCCCCCTTTGGAAGCAGCTTTCCCTCATCAAAGAACAGTGGAAACCAGCTCTGACAACACAAGTGTGGACAAAGGATGGTAATGAACCACATTCATCTTGTAGTATTTATGTGTGCAAGCAGTGTGCACCATTACTCTTTCTGTGTTAAGTGATCAAAAACATCTCCTATAGCCTGGGTCATGTGCCTTGTGGTCTCTTTGCAGAAGAGCAAGGGGGAAGGGATGATGCTCAGACTCCAAGGTGTTCCTGTTATAAAATACTCTAAAAGTCTTTGACACACCTGTTTAACTATCTGTAATTTTAGTTACATAGCTTACCAATTATCTATCTTGTGACAATGCCTGGTACTTACAGAAAATAGACGGCTAACAAAGCTTGTTCTCTCAAGCCTTTCCTCATCTGGCATGTGCTCCATCCCCCTGACCATCCCAGAGGATCCTCTCCAGTTTGTCGATCTCTCCCGTATTTGGGGACAAAGCTGGTACTCCAGCCATGGGCTTGCACGTGCCCAGCCAAGGGGAAAACCTGTCCCCCCTTGGCCTGTGGTTGCCCTCTGGCTACTGCAGCCCAGCATGAGGTTAGCTACCAAATAAGCCTAGGTCAGCCAAGGTCACTTAGATGTTCATGTTTCCTCTGCCCGTTCATCCCCTCTCCTCTGAACTCTCTCCAGTCAATCCCTTCTTATGTGAGGATGTTTAAAATCAAATGCAATGCCCACCTGTGTATCAGCTATGTCACGAGACATGGTGTAGCTCCCACACAAAGCATCACTTGGTGGGTGCCTGGGGCTTGCAGAATGCAACAAGATAGTTGTAATGATGACTGATCTTGTGACAAGTCACTTTGTTAATTCTCATTTTTCTTGAGTATAGAAATGCTGACATTTCTATCTTTTATTTAAAAAATATTTGCATACCTTATGAACACAAGAGCTGAAGTCAGGCATCCATACCCTTCTTACACTTGATTATTTGTCAAAATAATGTTTGGTAGAAGCAAGACTGTGACAGAACACAGATTTTTATAAATATTGCCTAAACTGTACCCGTTTCTCTCCTTTCCTACATTCTCCTTTCTATTTTTTACTCTCTTCCTTTCATAATTTTCGTTTTCTTCTGACTCTTTCTTTTATTTCTGCAAATCATTGGTCTTTCTCCTGGTTAATTTAAGCTTCTAAAATAGCTAGGAAAAAGCTTTTTTCCCCAAAGAAAAAGTAAAATGCTGACATCAGAAAATAAATCACTTCTAAGAATACCACCACTAGTATTTCATATTCAGCAATGAAAGATTCACAAGAAGCACAAAGAAGTTAACTTTTTGAAAGTTACTAATAGAAGTATGGATTTAAAAAACCTTATTAAAATAGGGATATATATAACCACATGTACATATAAGAACAAGTAATTTTAGAATATATACTAACCCTAATGATAACTGGGAAACAAACACCTGGATCATCAGAGTCTCGGTGTAGTTCTGCATTTTTTCTTATGTGAGTTACTTTTTTTCTTCAAAAAGAATTTATCAAGCACAAGCAGATATTCAATTTGTCTTTGCCCACAGTTTTCCCAACTGGTATTCAGCCAGGAAATACCCAGAGGAACAATCCAAACTATGAGGTGAAATGTGAGAAAACATGGAGAGAGAGAGCAATTGTGAGTGAAATATTAGAACTTCAGCTTTATGTTTACAAAATCTTGTCTTTTCCAAGTTTTACTCTGAGGGTGCAATCCTGCTAACTTAACCATAGCCATGCAGGGCAGTCTGGAGTGCTGTAGGGTGTCACACCATGTCCAGCTGCTGCTCCAGGGTGTATGTGTTTGGCAAGTTTTGTGCCACAGCTTTCAGCCTTGCGCAGATGTCTTGTGTACCTGAAACAGCATGAGCTCCTTCTGCTCAGAGACTCAGCTTGCTCCCCTAGTTTTGGTACTGCAAAAATGCCAGTGGCAGCCACACAAAACTCCCTGTATAAAAGGACTGGTAAAGAGCGAGAACTTGCAGGCTTCTGTCTCTCACCTTGCTTTCCATACTAGCAAATTATTTCGGTAGCACCATGAAGTGCAAAAGGATAGGGATGCATTACAGAGTAGATAAGCGTAAAGAAAGGCAGTCCCAGAGAGTCAGCACACGTTTGTACACAGCCAAGAACAGGTCCCAGCCTCAGCTTAAGGACGAGCACAACACAAAGTCCCAGAGAGGCAGGTCAACATGACAAGGAAATGCAACCCTGATGTCTTGTTTATCTTCTAGGGGGTGAGAAAAGACGCTACTGCTGGTTGCAAATGAAAGCATATTTTAGTAGAACAGTACTCTCTGGAGGGTTTATTGTACTCACCCATCATTATTGGTTAGCTACGTGTCCTGGCATATGTTGTGTGTGCTTCAGAAAGCTCAGATTCTCAACATTTCCTGCATTCCTAACAGTTAAAACTATCTGATCTCCCACGAGACAGCTGGATTTGCAGTGCTATTCAGCAGTCGCAAGTATTCCTCCTTGGCAGTTCATGGAATACTGAGGGGACAAGCTACCACAATTCAATGAAAGAAAACGTTAGCATCTAATAAGAAACTAAGGGAAGGTGAGGCTTTCTTACAGGACACTAATTTGCTTGATTTTGAAATCGCACAACTTCAAAGAGACTGAGTAGAAATGACAAACTGGAAATATCCTTTCCTACAAAAGGGAAAGACATACCTATATCTTATAAACCATTAGAATCCAGATCGTTAATACTATCAGAAGCAAAGGATGTACTGTCTGTTAATTACAGATTAGATTTACTGTCACAACACTCTTACCCAGAAATACTGCTGTCATTGACAGAGATTAATGCCATCTTTAACAACCTAACTTACTGGATGCCAGTTTTTGCTATAATCTGCCCAATAGCTGTGTGCCCACCTCACGTGGCTGCCTGCTGGACAAGTAACTCAGGAGTGGAAAGAAGAGGAGAAAGTGAATTTTCAAGGGATCTTCTCAAGAATTAATTTATCTATGATGTTAAACACCACAGTAATCTGTCCTGCCCTAGCCTAATTAAGCCAGCAGATGACCACCATTGGTTTAGGCTGTTGTTTTTTTCAAGCTTGCTTTTCTCATATGGGGAACTGGAGCATCCACAATCAGAAAAGCAACACAACACACTCCCTCTGCAAATATCACACAAAGAAACAGGAAGCAAAAAAATCCAGAGGCTTCATTTGTCCTTATACCAGGATCCACTTTTTAATCCCCATTAAAATAAATAAATCTCAGCCAGGAAGCAGCTTCTGCTACTGTCCCACCTGCAAGGGCTGAGCTGAGGCAGGGCAAGGGACAGGGAGGGAATCTTGGAGAGCTGCTTCAAGCAGCACTGCCACTGCAAGAGGTACATACATAGAAGCAGGTGTCTGTGAGGGATGAGACCCATTGGCAGGTATGCATCTCAGTTCTTGGCCACGTCAGCACGGCCACAGGTGCAAAGATCTAATGGAGACTGCTTTTGCCCTGTTTACACTCCAGAAAACTTCCTTTGCCTTCCTTCTATCTAACTTCACTTACAAGCTCATTTGGCAGCTGTTTGCGGGGTATACTGAGGGCTTCTGGCACCTGAAGTGCATCAGGCAAAGGGAAGGGTTCAGCAGTGAAGTCAGCAACACCTTACACAGCACAGCACAGAAACAGGTGCAGCAGAAATTCATTTTATACTGAAGAAGAAATTCCAGGTACCAAAACTTCAGCTTTATTTTGGCCAAAATGTTTTATGTAGTTTCGTTGACTCACTTCCATACCATAGGATTCACAGTAATAGTGCCTGAGGCTGCCGTGGATGCAAATCCTCCAATGCCAGAAGTTGCCTCCCAGGACAGAAAACTAGCATTTCTTCTGTTCAAAACACTATGTGACCTCTTTTAATAGTTTTGTTTCCATTGCTCCATTGCTTTTGCCTTCTCTAAGCGCTTACAACACAGGATGGTAAACAAAGGCACTGGTTTCCTTATAACATGGCATTGCACTACAATACATTGCATTTATCTTCAGGCTTCACTGAAGAGTTTAAGGGGGTGTCTACCCTCCTCTCTACTGAACACGTTTTCTTTTAACATGGGTTTGGAATGATTGTGTCCGTGGGGTGTCTGTTACTCCCCTTTTGCTCTTTTTTCTTCACTTCAGAATGTGCCACCCTTTTTTATTTTTTTCTTTTCTTGTATTCTTTTTTTTTTTTTTCTTTTTCACCTCTTGAGGTAAAAAATCAATGAATTTGGGAAGCATGAGGTCTTTTTTTGCACAGTTTTGAGAGGTGAATATAACATAAGCAAAATAATTACTTTCTCAAGCTGAATTGGCTCAATTCTGGCAGATTACTTTTTTGAAGTCACATTTCAGTACAACTCTGATCAGATCAGCCATTTTTCATAGCTAGTGTTTTTGGCCTGTGTTATTTTAAGCTTATCATTACCATGGGACTTGAATTCATTTGGAACTCATTAATAATCAGTATATTTCACTTTCATTAGAAATCTCTTGTAGGAATAACCACTTGTTGTGACAATTCCCATGAAGTGACCGTCTTTGTAGATATACAGCTGGTGACAAATTAATACATAAATTTACATTAAGCTAAAATTCCCTAAAATAATAAAACATCTTAGTATCTTCCATGCATAGTTAATAGAAGATCAGAAGGATGAAAGGTACATGTAGAAATAGGATCATTTGCTTGGTTATCATAATTCCCCTTTTCTAGTGTAGTACTCTATAGGGATTTCTCTGCACAATTTGGTTTTCTGCCACGTGTAGTGGAACTCACAATGAGAAACAGTGACACACCTGATGAAGACAGAGTCCTTCCCAACATTAACAGAATGACTGGCAGTTCATCGTGTCTGAAGAGAAGATTTTATAATCAAACACATTGAAAGCCTGTGAAAGAGAGGGATAAGGAAAAAAAAGAGCACTTTCTTCTTGGAGCGTGGATTGCAAACTTCTCTGGTTTTCTATAAACTTTCACTCAGCAAACATATCTATATCTTGACCCTCTTCACAAGTTATAGTTTTTGTGGAATTACTTGTGTGCAGGCTAGCAAAGCCATGCACAAGCATTCATGCTGCTCTCAAGAGGTGTCAGTGTGGTACATTTTGCTGAACAACGATGGCCTGTAGAGGGGAAAGAGATTTTTAGTAGCTTTGAAAGAACGTGGAACAATTCATTTGTTTTGTAGCTCTTCCATGTGTGTAACTGCTCCACCACATGACACAAAACAAACACAATGATTCTGGCTAAATTGGGTGAGACTGAGATTTAAGAAAAAGCCTTTTTTATAACCACACTTCTGCTGATAACCTTTTAATTCTTTTCTGGAAAACAAGGAGGAAAAAAGTAATCAGCCAAAGCTGGGTCTAGAAGCAGATCCCAACATTGGAAGTAAGGGAAGGACAGGGACAAGAGCATGTCCCACGAGCAACTCATTGCCAGTTTTGGTGTCCAGCTTGATACTGCTTCAAAGGTGGCAAGCATCTCTGGGCAAAAGTTTCTTTCAAATGTGTACAATCACCAGTAGCATTTCTGTTGCAACAGGTCGGGCTGTTTTCTCAAGAAACTCATAAATGTCTCCAACAGCATTTGATTATTCCAATTTTAGATTACTTCTGTCATTCCTACTACCTCCATGGCTGGATGGAATAGGAGTCTGCCATTAAGCCATTCATATTGGCTTTAAATATCAACATAATCCACAGGAAAATAATTTCTGCTGCACCAATGGCTGTACCAGAGCAGCAAATGCTCTGCGCCTCATCTGCCCAAATGTACTGTGGACAACTATCTGCAAAACTGATCATAATCCGTCTTTGGCCCATGGCGACGAGTCTTCTCTTCCTAAAGTGGGCATTTCTGCCAAGTTTGTCTCAAATAACTCCCAGCCTGGAAGTGCCAGTTTCTCTCTACATACTACAGTGGAAAACCAACTGGTACCTTGGGTAGGGGCAGCTGTCCTGTGTGAAGTACTGCTGGGAGAAGCCAGTCCCACCCCTGGTGACAGTGGCCTGGGGCCTCCCTTCAGTTTTCAGCATGAGGACACAAAGCTCATGATAAAGCAAAGAGTTTCCTTAAACTCCTTCAGAGCTCGGATGCACTGTGAGGAAAGAGACCTTTGTCCTCCTAACGAGCAAATGTGTTCAGAGTAAATGCACTCCTTGAAGGGCGTTAATGCTTTCATCACCACTGGCTAATGAGCCTGAACTTGTACCTTGTACTAGATACTAATCAGATTCTTCTTTCTGTACTCTCCAAAGCAGTGCAGTGACGCTATTTAAAAATAACCACACATGGGTGTTCTTATTCAATATTTCTGTCACAGGAGTTGGTAAAGGTCTAGTCCCAGGCAAGACCAGGGCCTGTTTTAATGTGCAGTGTGTTCTTAATTTCTTTTAAGGTTATTATTAACTTATTCAATTTACAAAATCAAATAATAAGCCTTTTAATTGAAGAGTAATTATTTCTTGTAAAATGTAGTTTGATTTTTTCCCCTCAAAATTTCAAATTACTTTGGTCCTTTTAAATATTTTTGTGATCATTTGCATAATCTACAACAGTTTCAGGACTTCCTCAGTTTGTATAAATCAATTTTGCTTCTTGTTCACCTCATCACTTTCAAGGGGATTCTTTTCTGCTTTACCAGACTTAAATTAATCCTCTGGAGGAAGCAGTGTCATGACACGGCCAGCATCAAAATCTGCATAATGAAAGAAATTTTTTCCATTTAAATTGACACTCAAGAATATCACTGCTCATTAACAGACTTTAGATCTTTTACTTCATTTTCATTGAGAAAGACAAGCATTCTTTCCCTAATATGAATTTCTTGCAGAAGAATATATTCAGAGACCTTTAAATTTATTGCAGTGTAAGTCAGGTGCCTAAATACCTTTAAAAACAAGTCTATGTGATTTGTAGAGTATTAACATCACTAGCAAGACTATCAAAATTGCCATGGTTAATCAAAGCAGTTATCTGTTTCATTTGGTTTCTCTCTGGGGTTAAAACTGAGAAGATGGTTGAATAATGGATGGATGTGGAATCACTTATGATGAAAGGGAAATTTCTTTTTAATTCCAAGCACTCAGCAGATGTTTTTGCTGGTGATGATGTTCGATGAGGCCTAATACAAAACCTGTACTGAAACTTATAACTGAGAGGAGTGCTCAGTATAACAGAAAGAGAGCTTCACAAAACAAACTCTCAGGCTGGAAGGGAGTGAGATACATGTTGCTTGTCTCTTGAGTACTAGTACACAGCTGCAAAGCAGCCACATCTGTTTTGCTAGAAGCCTCCAGGGCTATTTAGTCTTTCAGGATAGATGCCTTCACACTTTCCTGAAGGCTTTTTCATCAATAATTCTGTTACAGTTTCAGAAGAAGTAGCTGTTTGTGGGAAGGAAGAGCACTTCTTGCCCTTGGTCCTGTAGCATGGCTGCAGGATGGTGGAGCTTGAGCTCCTCATGTGCGTGTGGCCTTGGTCAGGGTCAAGAGCCAGGGGCTGCCCATTGTTGGCTTCTCTCTGTGGCTTCAGGCTCCCAGACACCTGTTGTGCAGGACTCAGCTAAGGTTTCCCCAGACAATGCTGCTGATTTAATGATCACAACCAATCTGCAGTCCAAACTGACCTTTTCCCTTCTGTCCCATCACATTTCCTCACAAAACACATGCTTTACTGGTTTCAGTCCAGCTGTCAAAAGTAACATTCTCTTTCTTTGTAAGATGAAGGTTTTCTTCTTGACTTTGTTTGCAGCTCACTGTTTCGCTTCGAATATTTTATAGTATCAAGTAGCAATGATATCTGGCTTGCCTTTTGTTAAGTTTCCTGGGTTGTGAATGAGAAAGTTGCTTTTGTCAGCTAAATGAGATTATAAAGAACATTTAAACACTCAGAAAAAAATGTTGGTGCACCTACTTCTCCTTCATAAATGTGTGTTTTCCAATCATTGACTATTTCTTTGTCATTGCTATGATGTACAAGGAACACAACAGAATAAACTGAACACAGGGATGCCTTTCAGAAACAGCATTGAAGGTTATATTTAATTTGGTAACATTCGTCAAAGACTTTTTAAAACATATTTTCCTAGTTAGTATGTATTATTCCAAAATACATGCCTTTGATTTTAGAAATTGTCAGAGGAAATGAATAATTTTACCACAATTGTTAAATGTCATTTGTCTTCCATATTCAGTGCAAAATAAAAAAAATAATGTGTTGATGCAAAATTTAATTATGCTAAGTCTTGAAAAATATTTACGTGCTAGAAAAGTGGAAGACATGGTGACCCTTTTATTGAAAGGCACATTAAAAAAAGCTACTGTCTGCTGCATTTCAAGGTACGCATTTTTCTTTTGTCTTCCATCAGTCTTACCCTGATTCCCTGATCTGTTGTAAAATAAACATAGGAGCAAAGTAAGTGCTTTTGACTTGAGATCAGCACTATTTTCTACTTATCAAATGTTTTCCAAATGAGATACCTTGGCTGGTCAGATGTATAACTGAACAGAATTAAACCTTTTTGGAAAATGTATCCTATTTATCCTAGTATCTTTTGTGAGATGCATTTGTGAAGGCACTCACATTTTTCTGCACTCGTGGACAAGACACCTGGAGCTGGGGGCAGAGGAGAAGAGCTGGGACAGTGACAGTCCATCATTTGGACACTGGCAGGGTGGAGAGGTTGAAGCAGAGTTTGGTTCCTTCACCCTGTGTTGCTTCAGAGCTTATGTTGTAGTTAATGGATAAAATGGTTAGTGTATGTAAAGGCAGGGATTAACTTGGACCTAAATCTTCCATTTCCTTGGTGATTATGCCAAACCCTTGGCAAGAGGGGAGTAGCCGTGCTATTGAAAGACAGGGCCTTGCTTGGCCCTATGGATAAATGTTGGCAAAGCATCCATGCACTGCCCAGCACTGATCTGTGGATAGAGACACTTGCCAGAGAGATGCGGGTTTTTGGAAACAGCTTTGTGGTCAGCATTTCATCTCTGTCAGCCTTGAGCATCCTCCTACTGATGGTGTTATCTCCAGGTGCTTTCTGTTCAGGCTACTTAGTCTCCAACACTCTCCAAGCCCTGCACGACAGGGAGCACAGGGCTGGTGCTTCCCCTTCATGTCTGTACTTGAAAATATTTTCACTGCCTGAGAATAAATATTTTTCCTTCTTCCAGCTCTTAGGTTTTCAGCCGGAAAAATTTAATTTGACCATTTTACACCATTGTGAAGAGCAGATCCTTGGACCATGGGAGTGCAAGAGGGACAGTATACTGCAAAACAGTAAAAAAGGCTACTGCAAAAAAGAGATGGGCGTAGTAGAGCTGGAGCTCCTACATTCAGGAAGAAAAATCCCCCTTCTCCCTGAGATCAGCTGATCACAGTAACTGGAAGCTGGAAAAAGATCCTGCTACAGAGCAGTGAACAATGGCAGACTCTAATATTGTTTGTTTTGTTTTGTTTTTTTTTAATTCTATTTGTTTAAGGTTTATGAATAAAAGCAGAGAGTATGCTCTTCATCCCAGGAGCTTTCACTCTAATGGGCTGTTAATGAACTATCAATTACTTATGCAAAAGAAAGCACAGACATATGCACACATTACTGTTCCTTAGCTGGAGGTTTGCTGTGTTTAAATGTTGGGGGCTATACCCTCCTCACCTGGGTCACCGGCCCTACATACATCTTAGTCTACATTCACTCTGTTACAAGGTCTAGCACGTAACACTTCAAGCAAGATTGCATAGCTGAGGTTCATGGACTCATGCTCTGATCTCATCCAACATTGGCAATTCCCCGGGTAAGTTGATACGTAGCTCTTCTCTGCTATCAAGGAGTTGCAGTGTATTAATCAATCCTCAAGCCCTCTTGTGAAGCACACTAGCTGTTAATCTTATTTCTACAGGCACCATCTCCTTCTTGACTATGGATTCTTGAATTACAATAGCTAAAAAGCATTTCTGTTCATTCACAAGGGGACCAGAAGATAAACTTTCTTCCACCCAGCCTTTGTCATCCACACACTGAGGACTGATCATTGTCATGAGCTTGACCTCATAATGAAATCAGTGACCTTGAAGGTGGCACAGGCAATACAAATCCTCTTGTTCACCCCAAGTTTAGAAGCAGTTTGCCTCACTCCTTTGATCAGCTTCCTCATGAATGAGGAGCCCTCAGCAAGACCTGCGTGAACCACTTAAGTCGCTCCCTCCCATATGGCGCAGAGGAAGCATTTGTGTGGCCTGGGAGTGTTGGGACACAGATTGCTAAACTCACTGCTCAGGCTGCTATGGATCCTTTTCTTTCCTCAGGGTCCTCTCCTATGTTTCCCCACATATGCCAGTCCCTGTTAACCCTGTAGCTGTCCCCGGGGTAGCCTCCAGCCCAGGGGATCAATGCTCTCCCACCCCCCAACACCTTCCCTGCCCCATCTCTTTTGCTGCCACCTTCCAGAGCTCCAGAGCAGCACCCAGCAGTGCTGGTAGAGGAAGTATAAAACAACAAAAAGTGTAAAAGAGCATAGAAAGGTAATTTAAAAAAAAAAAAAATATATACATTGGTTTTTTCCTGCTTGTGTGTGTGACTAGACCATGTCAAACAAGATTAGCACCCTGGAATTAGCCAGGATGTTAAGGGTTAAGGCATCTATGAACTTGTTAAGAAATGGAAGCATTATGCAGTATTCACAATGTTTAATTTTAACTGCCAGACTACAGAGAATCTTTGATTACATTATCAGTTTATTCTCATTGAATGTTAGTTGTTGGATCTTTTTTTTTTCTTTACAGTGCTATTTCTGTGTTAGAGCAGATATTTCTCCTAATTGACTGGAAATGGAGGATTTTAATTAGCCAATCTTTTCATGCAGAGGATCCCAGCTCCTGAAATCCTGGGCAACCATAGGGTTAAATGGTTGTCTAAAAGATTAATGACTTAACTGAAAACATTTTATCACAGATACAGAAAATAAATCCAATTGCCAGAGAGCCACAAACCGTGTGTGCTGTTGAAGAAGGGAACTGCACAAACCAATAACAACTGATTGCTCCTACACCGGCAAATGGCAGCGATAAGACAAAAATCATTATAAGGATCAAAGTCGCTGAGCTCCTTGGCCAGCGCTGATGCTGTGGGGCTGAAATATGAGGTGTCCTTGTGCTGCCTACCCAGGGGTGACTTTCTCCGGAGACATTCAGAGCCTGTGCCCTCAGCTGGCTTTCTCAGCCCAGAAAAGCAGGGATATGCGCTTCCATGCTGGGTTTGCGTAAGCAAGAATAACTCGTGCTGCTGCAGCAAGAAAACAGGTGCTGTTTTTTATCCAGAGTTTGTATCCTCAGAGGCTGCTGCTGGGTTGGACACCATGTGAATTCTGAGCTTCAGAGCCCCAGCCAGACACATACTGTGGGATCAAACATATCAAATTTACAACAGCTCTGAATTTAGCATTTTTTAAAAAATGACAGTTTCTCTTTTAAAAAAAAAAACAAAAAACACCCCGCCTTTCCCCACACACTTTTCCCTTACTTGAGTCATTCAACACAGAGCTGGCTGCGACTATAACAAGATGCAGCAAATGATGCACCTGTTGACTGGCAGGGGAGTCTGGAGAACGTGCAGCAGCAAAATGGACACAAATCTCTCCCAGAGCACAAACATTTAGCAGTTAGGAGTACAGTGCAGTGAATATTACATAAACGTTTGGCCACATGTGTTTTAAGGCTTGCTTGCCCACAGATAAGGACATTATCTGATGTTTAGATTAGATTCGTGTCTACACACTGCAAGTACGGATTTAGTGACTTTTTGGCCACAAATGAAATCAAAGATGCTCAAAATCACAAGCTTTAAGATATTTTATCTTTTCCAGGACTAAAGCCTGAAGTTTTTAATTGTTGAACAGGCAAAACTTTGTGAGGACAGAAAAATATAACTACTTCATCCACAGAAAAATGTATCTTGGCTGGCTGGGTGAGTGACTCCTCTGAAACTGCTGCCTTACTGTGAACATTGATCTGCTCAGGGAAAAAAAAAAAAAAAAAAAGAAAGAAAGAAAAAAAAAAGGTATATTAAAACAAATCCTTCAGGGCAAGAACTGTATTGTCTTCCATTACACTTTCATTTTTCAGTGCAAGACTTTGTTCCGTAATTTTGCAAAAGCAGCACTCAGTAGTAGGAGCCATCCTTATTCTGGCAGGTTGCGAGGCATAAAAAGTCCTGATCTTCAAGGGAGGCCCCATACACCAATACCACAGACATACACAAAAATCCCACCTACTTCTAAAAGATTAGGCTGCAAAAACCAGGTATTGGGAAGAAGAGACGATGTGGCAGTTGTTTGGACAGCTTTATCTCAGCTCACTTGTACAACTGTGTTACGGCCCAGTTTTATAGTCTTCCTCCCTTGGTCCTCTGCACTGTGAAGTGCATGGGGAAAGGTAAGTCACTCATTGAGCAGCTGGTCAATATTTCATTTTATTTCCCTTTTTTCTCCAGTTTGTAGCCCCAGGCCTTGCCTACTGCAGGCATTTCAAACAGGCTCTGAATAAAGATGTGTCTATTTTCCCCTGGCCTTTTCTTTAGCCTTCATCATTATTACTTGTGACTGTTCCAGACACTGGTCTACTTGCATTGCCTTGTAGATACTGCCCCCTTTGGTGGGTGGAGGATTGAGACTTTGAGAGATGGAGGTCAGGGCAGTGTGTGCCTGATGGAGGCAACTGGACCTACTTTCCCTTGAGCAGAACATACAAGAGCAGGTTAACTGTTCAGGACATTGCTCCCATCCACTTCTGCTGCGGATATTATATCCACAACGGCAGGGAAAAGAAAATAAAAGAGCTTCAGGATGATCCTATAGAAAAAGAGGAACATCAAATTGATGACAGTAGGTTTAAGTGGCTGGACTTTGCAGTGTTGAAGAAAAATAATCAAAAGATGTTTCAAGAATAGCCAGACTCCAGCAGGTACTGCTGTACCATGGAGAGCTTGGAACAAAAGCTCTGCCAGGTGTCAGCTGCTGTTGTGTGCTAGGGAGCACCGGGCTGGGGCATGTCAGAGGAATTTAACCTGCCCCCAAGAGGTGTGTGATCTTTGCTTCCCAAGAGCAAAGCCTGTGTGAGAAGACTTGCCCCACCACGCAGCCCAGCACAGCTGCCTGTTCCTGTGTCCTGGTTTTGTTAAAAACAAGTTTCTCTTTTAGTGAATTTGCCTGTCAGCTAAAGCCTTCATGTTAGCTGCATTTTCCTGGAGAACCCAACACATGTTTTGGTTAAACCTAGCAATGGAATGCAAACTTATTGATAAGCACGGATGGACATCTCGCGAGAGGGGCAACGAGAAAACTGATGACCGAGAGACTGACCAACGGTGTATAACATTCCATTCACGTGAATACTTCATATAAAAGTGGGAGATCACGAGGATCTTGGCCCTTTTGCCCTTTTCCTTTTTTTCCTCATGGCTGACATTAGGAGAGGACCTTGCTGGTCGTCCCTGCGAACTGAGGCCTAGTGAGAGACTGAATCCAGCTCTGGTTGGCTACAGAGTCTAATCCAGGACTTTGGGTGCTGGCTCTGCAGTTGCTGAGACTTACAAGATTGGTTTTGTATATTTTGTATTATTTTCTCTATTCTTATTAGTAGCATTAGTAAAACATCTTTAACTTTTCCAACTCTCTTCTCTCTGTCCTTCTTTCCCTCCCAATCGCCTGTCCTGAGTGGGAAGGGGGGAGAGGGAGGGGCAAAAGGGGGAAGTGGGGGGGAGAGGAGGTTAACAATACATCTGCCAGGGTTTGATTGTCACCCCACAATCTTAACCCTCGACATCCTGTCACAGTCAGAGGGTGTCCTCGGTCAGATCCCGCCAACAGGAGATCTGCACTGCAAGGAGTGAAGGAGCAGCACCGCCTTGTGTGGGGAGGGGTCCTACTGGGACACCCTTGGATCCAAGTTCTGTACTCATTCCTGAAGTAATGAGCTGTAAGAAGGAATCTTCTTTTTATAGAAAGTTACACAAAGGAGCTACGGAAGTTTTTTCGTTCTGCCTTTGCATCCCAAAATATGTGGCTTTATTCCTGATAATGTATGATCTTCAGTTACCATACAAAAATAAATAATCTGCAGGAGAAAGAGGGCAAGCTGAAAATTTATTTATCACCCAACCATTATAATGTGGTTGATGATCAAACAACCTGTGAAGCTGAGATAATTTTCTTCATCTTCAAGTAGCCACTGGAAAGCCTCATTACATGCCTGAAGTTGCATTGCTTAGCAACAACATTTCAGAAATTCAAGTTATCAGCATGATCACTAATAAGACGGTAAGCTGCAAAAGAATCCTGAATAAACTAGGTGCATTTGCATTTCAAAATAAATGAGAGTAAATGTCAGATTGTGTTTTGGAGTATATGAACTCTTTTTAGCATAGATATATTGTGTTTACTCAAGCATTTGTACAATGGAGACAAATCTGAAATGTTTCTAAAATTTTATAAATATGGCATGTCTTTTAGCTCCAGATATTTTACTACTCTTTGACTGTTAACTTTAGCTAAAGAAGCCTGCTATCAGAAAAACATGCTGTCAAAGTGTGGCACACACAGAACAATAAGAAGTGGTATTTTGCATGGCACAACACAACTACGAACAGGATGAAGATACAATTAGCATTCTGCAATACGCAGGATCCATTTGAAGGACTGTTTGCGTTATTCAACCACAGTTTGTGAACACTTTTTTAAACTTTACAAATACACAGAGAAGAAATTTGTTTAATGTCATGAAAAACCTTTGTGAGCTCTGTGTGAAAATGTAGACAGTTAAGAGTGGTGTGGTTCACAAAACCAGTAAGTCTGGGACGCTTCTGTAGCCCTGGATTTCTGGTGAAAAGCACAGAAAACAGCCATGGGAATGCTCAATGAAAGTAAAGTGAACCATAGCCCAAGCACATGGGTGACATGTTACCTTTCTCACCTGGTCATAATATTGAGCTGATCAGCAACCAAGAACAAAAGAAACTGTCAGCGACCATGAAGCAGCTGTTTTGAACTTGTCCTTACTTTGTCTCCAGAAAACTGATCTTGAAACATTTCTTTCACTTGTTCACTCACAGGGATAGCATTTAGGGAAAGAAAAAAAAAATACCAACAAACATTTATTCCTGTTCACTCTATAGACAAACCATACTTACCTTCAAGGCAGAGAAGAGACATTGCCTTACCTACCCACTTGTAACTAGTAGGTACCTTCTCTAGCCAGCACATGTATGGTTGTTCAAGTATTTCCAAAAGATACCACATCCCACTTGTGCAAAACCTCCTCTTTGGCTGCCGGGCAGCTCTGGCCAGCTTTGACTCATTGCTTTGAAATGCACCCACTGAACTAGAGGACATGATTATTTTTTTTCCTAAGAGCACCACTGGGGACAAGCAAAGCCAAGCACAGCAGTGATGGTTCCAAGAGTGGAATGCAAAGGAATGACCTTAGAGAAGCAATAAGGTTGTGAGGGGAAGCACGCAGAAAGGAAGAGTGGCCGGACTGAAGGTCACCCATGAACCTTACCCAGCCCACCACAGCAGGACCTTGTAGGGCACTTTCTTTCCCATACATCCCCTTGCTTTATGTAGGGCCCAGGGCACAGGGTGGGCAGTATTGACATGAACAACAGCTGACACTCTCAGCTTTATTTAGTAAACACTAATCTTTATTCATTTTAGGTCTGAATTACTAGTTTATTCACTGTGATTAATCTCAATGATTTTGCAAATTATCTTTCCACAGCACTTCTGACATCCAAGGAAAAAGAGCTGAATAATCAAGTTTTACTGTTGGGAGACTGATGCACAGAGACATTAATTGGGATGCTCAGTCTGAGAGCATCTGACTTCTCAGAGCTGCCTGCAAATGGTCATGGTTGGAGTTGATGATCTTAAGGGTGTCTTCCAACCAAAATGATTCTATGATTCTAACATATGTCCCTCTCCTGTGTCCAGAGCATGGCTCATCTCCGTTATGTCAGCAGCCAAGAATTCTCAAAGCTTCTCCAGTCAAGCACCAGGGTCTCAAGCTTAGTAGTTAGGGATTAGCTGTGAAAAGTTTGTCTTCGGAGTCTTGTCTTCACTTAATTGGATGTGCCAGATAAGCTTAGCAAAAGACAAGGCTACTGACCCTACCTAGATCACAAGTCCCCTTTGCACCCCTGACCAAGAGATCTTATTTGTTTAGCAGTGTTAAGATCCATACTTGTACAGTCTGTATTTTTGCAGTTCTATCCAAGACAAGTTAGACATTTCCTTCTCAAATACCTCTGAAGAAAAGACTCATTCTTCAGGCTTTTTTTTAGTATTAGTTCTCAGCAAATAAAGACAAATTCCAAGCCAAGTTTTCTCTAGTCTAGAGGTCATTCAGTGGGAGAGCTCTTTTCCCTGCAAGGGAAGAACATGAATCCACATGACAGGCAAACATTTCTGAAGGAGAGAAAAAGAACTTGACCTTGCAAAAGAGACAGAGGTATGGTTGTTTGGATACTTCAAGAATATGAAGATGCATCGTTAAAGTGCCATGCTTCTTTCAAAGACTTTTGAAAACACTTCCTGTAAAGTATGGAAGTACTGTAGAATTGCTGTAGTATTTAGGTCTTTTCCAACCTAAAGACCTAGCCTGAAGTTATTTTGTTCTGCAAGTAGATATTATTTTAATTTTATATTTTTTTAGGAAAAAAAGTAAATACATGTGAAATGGTATTTCCCTTATTTCAAAGCTTAATGCTGGATGTAGTTTAGAAAACACTATAATTTTGAATACTGTGAAACCTCTTGTATTTTGACATCCACACACAGCTCTTCTGGCCTACAAAAAAGGTAAGAATGGAAAATAGCTCATTCTATACTTCAGTCATGTTTAAGGTTGAAAATAAAACATGTAGACAACCTTATAATTCTTATAAATAATGATTCCACAGTCCAGAGCAATAAATGTGAAAACTATGGTTTATGATAATGTATTCTGCAGTGACAGTAGAAAAATAGGTCATCATTTTGAAAAGAAGAGAAGCTATCTATCATGCTGAATGCACTAACAGGAAATCTGAAGTCATTTCAGAGGCAGTTAGTCCGAAATATCGTTTTTCTGACCCCTGTGTCCACAAGCACATGTGAATGAAAAGCTTGTCGTGCCCAACATGCAGGGAGGGTTTCTGCATGTGTCCATCCCAAGGCTTGTAATATTTTGTGTTAGGAATCTATCTATCAATCTGTCTATATCACAGAATATTGATCTGGGTGCCATTAACCACATGGGTTTTACTGGGGGAAAGAAAAAAAAAAAGAAAGGTGTTTAAAGAAGAGAAGTTACTGTTATCAGCTACGTGAAAGGCATGGATAACCACAAGCTCCTGCAGGTATATGCTACCACAGAACAATGAATCATGTTTAATCTTGACCCAGTTAAACACAGTTGCCCCAATAGGTCTAATTAGCCCGCTTTTCAGGCAAACAATTAACACTCTGGTGCCTGGACTACAACCAAATCCTGTAGATTACAGGGAAAAGTATGTGTGACCCATACATCTCCATTAGCACTGGGTGAAGATGGTCAGGTCTCTGGTAGAATTCCATTTTACTTTTGTCTACAGGGCTCCTCAGGGATATATTTCCCTCTGTAAGTGTAGGGTGTGAGGAGATGCTCGGTTCCATGCAACTAAGGCAGGATGCTGAACCTGTGCTTTAATAAATATTTGACACAAATATGATTCCAGCCAGCCAAAGGCAAAGGTTCCTTTGTTTAACTGGTTTTCCAAATCGTTAATGTCTGATTCATTTTAGTCTTACGCTTTAATTTTTCTGTGATAATTGATTAATATGTCTTATCCACTTTATCATTAAATTACAAGAGAGGAATTAACCCAATCCTATTTTATTATGCTTTTGTTCTGCTTTTTTTTTTTTTTCTCCTGCCCACACTTTCTTTAGCAGCTGCTTTTCAGCATGGAAAAACCTGCTTAAATTTCTTCTTGCTCTCAGCCTTATTTATCTTTACCCAGTGTTCCTGAAAGTGCACTGCTTATTCAGTATCTCAGGAATAGCCTGCTTCTGCAGGCTGATCACTGCATAAACTCACAGTAATTGGCCTCCAACAGCCAATTTAACAAGTTTGGTGAAAGTCTTGTATCTGAACACTAATTTTGGAATAAAAAGGTTAATGGCAAAGTCAAGTAAGACCCATTTGTTACCAAAGTAAGAAAAGTGATTTGTCTTTATTTGACTCTGAATCAAACAGATGCCTATAGAAGGTCTGATAATAAATGTGCATCACAAAAGTAGTTCTAGAAACATTGAAAAGAACATTTCTGACCAGGAAAGAATGGTGTCTGTTCACCAGCACTGGATGTCTAATGGTAGGTTGTCTCAGTCAATACTTTGGGCTTTCTTTGTGTTTTTGCAAAGCTGATCTTGCAGGAATTTCCAGTAAAAATTTTACAGTGGTAATATTGCTGAAAAGAGAGCTCTGTCACACAGTGGGATTGTGGCATGCCAGAGTCATGGTACTTGTAGATGGACGCTTGGTTTGATATAGAAAACCTAACTCCAGGATTTTTTGTTTAATTGTTTTGACAGTGGTTGGAATGAAAAGCTAAACTCAGTCTCACTATGGTCTCTTGAAGTGGCAGGATTCAAACAAACAAAATATGCCGAGTTATTTGTGCATGTTGGGTTTTTTTCCCTCATAGCAAGATTTGGACTTCACTTAGTGTAATGCATGCAACACTTCTCTGCAAAAAAAAAAAGGACCTTCAGAGAGAGCAGCTTCAGGTTGCAGTTGTCAGAACTGTTATGAGGCTTGTTTTCATTTCATTCAGCCTCTGAATGGAGGGACTGGTGAGTCCTCGAAGTATGGATATGTATACATATATGTTTACATTCTGGTTATATTAAAAAGCATACAATAAAGAATTATCCACATGCCTAAAGTGAGAAAGGGAAGGAGGAAAAGAAAAGATCTCCAGGAGGAAGTGCAATTTTTGAGTGTTTTCTGCACAAACAACATTAAATGATCAGTATAATCTCTCTTGCTTCATTCATTAAAGTGGCATCTTCTTCACCTAATTCCTTAAATAGATGCATGGCTTGGCACACCTTGGACTTTAATTCCATTGAAATGTCCTAGTAAAAAGGAGAAAGGAGTGTTCAACTCTGACGAACCCAGGCCACCACCCAAAGGTTTTCCAGCAAGAGCTGGTGAGCAAACCCTCCCCAGCACGCCAGTTCGCAGCAGTAGACCCTTCAGATGTCCTTGTCATCAGCCTATCTCCTTATGTGCCCCAAAGTATTGTCTGAAAAGGCTCCAAGGACAAAAACAGGCAGGTGCACTAGACTTTTATGATAGGAAAACTGAAAGGAAGAAGGAGTTGGAGGAAAAAAATCCATGAAGACAGACTCTTCATAGACTACTGTGTTCTCCCAGTCTAGCAGTAGGAAGGAAACAGGATTGAAGTAAGTCTGGGAATTTCCTCACCTCAGATAACAACAGTGGCCAATTCAGCATTATGGTTTTATATATATATACATAGTATTTTTAACAGCTGCAAAATGAACACTGAGAGGTTTCAAATTTCTTAGCACCTGGCCTTCAGATATTGTCTAGCAGAAGAATTTACTCCAGGTTTTATTAGCTCAGATTTACTCTGATCTAGTTAAAAGTTAAGCTAAATAAATTTTCTCTTTAACAATATAAATAATACATGGATGTCATAGCAGTATCTTAAAAAGAAATATTTATTAATTTACATCAACATAGTCTCAGTTAGGTTGGGATGTGTATGTTTAAGTATGGAACCGGGCAGCTGAGATGTGATATAAGAATCTGACTGGGTTTGGGGGAAGTTGCTACCAATGCCAAAAGAGCTTAACACAGAATTAGCTCATATTTTTCTTTTGAAAATGATCCTAAAAACTCTACGGTGGACCTGCTAAAGAAAACAAGCTGCTAATAATTTTAACTTCAAGTGTTTTCTCATGGCTATCTGGTAGTTTGACTAATAGGACCCTCAGGGACTTTGGTGTTACTGCATGGATTTCCCACACAGTATATGGAATGGGTTTGATTTTTTACAGAGTACAGATGGCTTTACTTGTTAATCTCTGCAAATTCCCACTGACCTCTCATACGTGCACAGTTCTCTCCTTAAGAGCTGGTTCAATGTGCCTCCTCCATCATTTCTCTTTCAGCAACTGGAAGATGTTTCAAGCCATTCTGGAAATAGACTTACGGTGGTGGGCTTAGTCTTGAGAAAATAACAATTTACTCCTTGTTTCCCTGTGTTTTTCCTGGGGAAGGCAGTTTTCTGGCCAATGAGAAAAGTAAGGAGGGGGGGAGGTAGGGCACAAAAAATACTTCAGAAAATGTCATTTCATGTTCTAGTTCCTACTTTAGCAGCTGGTATCTGGTTTTGCACCTTATTCTGTTTCTCTCTCAAACAAACTCCACTCTTTCTCATTTATACCCGAGTCATCACTCCATATTACTTAGGAGTAAAATTCACTGTTTCTACATCATTCCTAGACACTTGAAGGGGGGGGCAGTACTTCCTTTTCTCCCTACAAGATATTTTGAGTCACCTTCTACAAAATTATGACTCAGATAGCACCCTGAGAGCAGTGTCTATCCTCCCGTATTCCCCAGGCGCACACAATCCTTTTATGACACTATTTCACATGGGAGACTCTTGAGCTCCATCTTCTGGAAAATCTGGCGAAAACCCCCTGTGATTATTTCGATGGGGACAGCGGCGTCAGGGGTGGGTGACAGTGGCCTTGCAGACCCATCGTCGTTCTCAGTTTGAACATCAGCACGAGTAGGTTTCCCCAGGCCAAATGTGAACACACATAAATATCTTTAATTGCATTTTTCAACCTGTCGGAGGTTTTCTGTGCTTTGGCTTCACTGAGGTAGAGGTGATTTAAGTATGCCTGGCCAGCCCTGACAGGCTGTTTCTCTTTGTTACGGGAGAGTCTGAAACAACACTTCAGGTTATGCTCTTACCTTGATCTCCCTTACTCAGCAAGCCAACCTTTTGTGCTCATTTCAAAACCGCACCATCAATTTTAAGAGCTTCCCTTTGTTTCTTCTGGTCCACATCTCCCAGGGCAGAGTGAATGTGGCCTCCTTCTACCCCTGCCCTGAAACGTCACGCAGCCGAGCAATGCAGGCTGGAAGGCTGGCATTGGGCTGGAGAGGGGTCAGAGGAGGCCACAAAAAACATCAGAGGGCTGGAGCACCTCTCCTGTGAGGACAGGCTGAGAGAGTTGAGGTTGTTCAGCCTGGAGAAGAGAAGGCTGCAGGGACACCTTGTTGCAGCCTTTCAGTATTTAAAAGGGGCCTATAAGAAAGACAGGGACAGACTTTTTGCTGAGCCTGTTGCTATAGTACAAGGGGTAATGGTTTTAAACTAAAAGAGGGGAGATTCGGGTTAGACGTGAGAAAGCAATTTATTACAATGAGAGTGGTGCAACACTGGCACAGGTTGCCCAGAGAGGTGGTAGATGCCCCATCCCTGGAGACGTTCAAGGCCAGGCTGGACGGGGCTCTGAGCAACCTGATCTAGTTGAAGATGTCCCTGCTCATTGCAGCGGGTTGGACTAGATGGCCTTTGAAGGTCCCTTCCAACGCAAACTATTCTACGATTCTGTGATAAGTCATGGTTGCCGCAGCTCACTCTCTCAGGGACCACAGCACCAGAGATCCTAAGCCAGAGAGAAGGAGGGGGATGATGATCAGTGAATCCTGAAGGTGCTTTGGTGACAGTTGGCTCCTACAAATGGTTTTGCTGACAGTATCGCAGAGAGGGACATCGAAGTGGGACTGTCCTCCTCTCAAATGCAAGGGCCAGCACACACTGAGGTACAGAGTCAGTCCCCAGGGATTCTCAGGCATTTGAGCATTTTACCTCCATGGCACTGTGTATTTAGGGGTCCCCTGGTCCGTTTGCACTCCATGGGGCCACAGCTGAAGTACCGACAGGACCACAGCAGCAGCAGTGAGGGCAGCGCTGGGCTTGATGAGAAGCGAGAAGAACCAGGAGATTTGTAGAAAACTTTGTGGTGGAGACAGCAATACACTCAGTACTCCCCTTTGGACATGCTTGGAGAAATGCATTTTTGTGAGCACAATAGCGCCCAGAAGCAGCAAAACTTGAAACAGGCAGATCAAAAAGAGATGGTTACTGCCCAGAAAAGTTCAATATCTTACTACAAGAGGACGGCTGGATATAATAGGGGCATCCATAAGTGGAGAGATGTTACATACTTACTAGGCTAAGCAGGGTCATTCGAGGCCTTTTAAGAAAGGACAGATTTTTTTAATTTTAAATAGTTGGCTTTCATAGGAGCTGGATGGGAGCAGGAGGGAAATTTAATGCCATCAAAAGAAATATAGGTCCAAAATTTCATTGAATCCATAAAAAAAACTTAGTCATGCAATCCAATCTTCTGTTCAAACCAGAGCAGATTTCAAAGCTCCACAGGGATCCCAAGGTTACCTGGGACCTTGTCCAGCAAAGTCTTGCAAATCTCCAGGGTTGGAGAGGCCGCATCGTGCCTGGTCCGTGATTGCAGCACATGGCCTTCTCACTGAGACATCTGTTTTCCCATTTTTCCCATGTGTGCATGGAAAGTCACTTGCAGTAGCTTGTGACTGTTTTTTTCAGGTCTTATCTCTGGGAAGTCTGTCCCTGTCTTCTCAATTGCCCACTATTAATTTGTGATTTAATTTCAGAAAGCGCTCTTCATTCAGAGGAAAAGAGTAGAGAAGTTGTAGCAGCTAAGTTAACAGCTGCACCATCAACTTGAAACATTTTGTTTCATCTAATTCTGGAAAAAAAGAAAACAGAGAAAGGAAGAAAAAAAAAAAAACAGTGGTTTCACTGCCTGAGTGTCAACAATAATAAAATTTAAGCTTACCATCAGCCTCAGATTCAGCGCTTTCACTCTCAACACCACCACTACAGTATTATTTTGAAAGTAACTTCACTTTCATTCACCAACCTGAGTGGGACTAAAGCTCTTCTGAGAGTGCTGACACTTGGTCTGGGACTAGAAAATCCTCTTCCATTGCCATGATTTGAACCCTTCATGAACACAAATGGCAAGGTTTAATCACTTTGGGCAAATAGTCTCTGCATTGAAAACACCACAAGATTTTCCTCGTAAAGAAGGGAAGGAAAAGAAAAAAAGGGAAGTGAATCTTTATAAATATCATCATACTTTGGGGTAATTGCCAGGAAACTATTGAAAGCTTTAAGCCCTAAGGAGACAGGAAAAATCAAGCTTATCTGAGAAATGAGACACAAAACACATTCTCTCTTTTTGACTAGCAAAATGAAAGGAGTAGATTTCCCTTCCTCCCAATTTTTGACAACATTCCCCCAAAGCAGGAGCAGCTAAGCTCATTAAGATTCGCATAAACTCATCTTGGTCTCCCAAGGCATTCCTCTCATGTTCCTCTTCCCACAGGAGAAGCTGCAAGCACAGCATGCCCAGGCAGTGGAGAAGAAACTGGGCATCCTTTCCAGACCTTTTAGAATGATGCCTCTCACATCCTGTTTTGTTCTGGTTTTTGTTTTGGACTCTCACTATTGGCTAAGTATACGTGTGTCACCCCAGCATAAGGTATGACCTGTAAGCACAGCTATGCCGTAGATGTTATTAATAAAATGTTCTTATTTTCTGATCACTTTCAGGATTATGGGGAAAGCAAAGACCTGAACAAAACATCGGTTAAAGGAAGGGACACGAGTACTCTTCTTCTTTCCATAAGATACCCATCAGAGGGTGCAGTCCTTGGCCCTGCATGTGGCTGCACAGCAAGATTAGACTCCTTTGTTAAAATAATAGCAAGCTCCTAAATAAACCAGAAGCTTTCTTTTTCTCTTCTCAAAGCACTCTGTTGCTCAAGAGCTTGAGGAATGCCAAAAGATTAGAGGTGTCTGGGAGTAATTCATGAGGTGGGTGATCGGTGGTGGGTGAAAGGGAGAGGAAGAAAAGCACCACGGGGTGAGGTGGGATGACCCCAGAATCAGCCGGGTCCCACTGACAGCAATGGGGCCAGGGTTTGGCAAATCTGGGGAGAAGCAGATTGTGCTCTGTGCCCTGTCCTGTGCTCCTCACCTGCAGCAGGACGGCCTCAGGTGGAGAGAGGGCTTTGGAGGTTGTGCTCACAGCTCCTCCAAGGGATCACCGTTCTCCTGCAGTAACTCTCAGACCCCATAGCGAAATCCAGAGGAGCTCTCACTGCTCCTTGTTGTGTTTCCCCTGCCATCCACAGCCTGCAAAGTAATTTGGGCCCTGCCTGTTCTCCCTGTGCAGAAGCCAAGATGGGAGCCATAAACAGGGCTGCTGCCAACATCCATCCTTTCCACTACTGGGGAAGCCTTCCCACAGCAGAGACAGGGTCGCTTTCCCTGAGGACATGGAGGTTTTCTGCCATTTTGGCTTTGCATACTTCTAAACGCAAGCACTTTGTCAAGAAAAACATGAAGAACACATTTTCTTTTCCCCACAGCATGAATCCACCAGTGACTGCTTTTCCAGAAGCAAACAGATCCAAAGGAAAAGAGATTTTTTAGAACTTCAAAAGCTGGAAAAGAAGGCTCCTTGCCTTTCCAGTTCCAGTGCACAGAAATATTCCCCATCGGTGCACAGGAGGTTTCAGCTGGCAGCTTAGGTAAAATTTCGCCACCCAAATCTTGGCTGGTATAAACCACTCCTTCTTAACCTAGAGCCAGAAGTCCGGAGGGTCAGGAGCAATGAAAATAAGACATCTGGGCAGGGATTAATTATTTCTTACAAGGAAGACCACAAATATATCTATATATCTATATCTATATATATATATAGATATATATATATAGTTTGTTTGTTTGTTTTGAGAATAAGTTTAAGAAAACAGTGAAAAAAAATGCATTGTAAAAGCATCCTCCTTTTTGCATCATTCACAGCTTGGTCAGCCTGGAAAGTGTGCTGGGAAGTGCACTACAGCAGTGATCCCATCCCCTAATACATGTGTGTATTTCCTTCAGTAATTCCTCTAAGTGCAAGTTGGTTTTAAATCTTCTGGTTTTAAACTACTGTTTCCAAAAGGTAGTCTTTTGACTTCTCATCTCTTTCAATGTCTGTCTTTGTTTGCTTTAGCTATATAATTCTTCTCCTTTCTGCTTTGCTATTTTTTGCAGTAAATTAATGTGCATGCCTTCCATTATATATATCATTTCAAACATAGAAAATTTCCATCATTTTTTTACATCCTAAATACATTTGAAAAGCAGCATGCCTCACTTGAAATCCCATTTTTATGACAGTCAGAAGCAACAGTTTTGGCTACAATCCTTTTAACTACTTTTTCTTTGATTAAGAAAAATTTATTTCACAGAGTTATGTGTTTACACAAAAATACAAAATACAGAAAGGTCCTATATCAACAAAATGACACTGGTTTTGCAAATTATGCTGACTGCAAATATTTATCCCTTGAACATCTGTCAGACTTGTACTTCCTAGAAGCATTTATAATAAGGTTTTCTTAATGCGGGTGGAAGGAAAGGTGAGGAAGGGAGCCTAGAGGCAAAATTATATACCATATGAAATACAATCTAATGAAGTGTGTAAGGTACATAGATATTAATTTTGTTTGCTGCTCTTTCCTAAATAATGCTCAAGGCTTCCTAAGCTTTTTAAAGTTTCTTTCCTCTGTTGCCTCAATTCATGAGGTTCACGTGGAAAGAGACACTGACAAATTTCTGAACATAATTTCCAATAGAGCTAAAATATTATTTTTTTTTAATTCAGTGGGGTCCAGATAGCAACCAAACCAAATATTACTTTTTAAATTAAAAACTCCACATCTTATCAAAATTTGAGAAGGCTTGTGTGCATGTGGGAAGCAGTTGTTGAAGAGGCCAGTCTGTATCCACTCCATCCCAAACAATCCAGCTGTTATCCAGCTGACATCCATCTCTTGTGCAAATTCTAACTTCATTCCCTATAGTCAAAATAACAAATGGCTAATCAGCTTTCATCCCATGTTAGAAATGCAATGTGCTCTCAACAAACATCTTTGTAATGAAGGCATTAACCAAACTTTTTGTCACTGAGGATAGGATTGTCCTCCTAGTTGAATAAAATACTCAAAAAGCCTTCAGGACGTAACTGACTCTGCAAGGTACTGCTTGAGATGCTCTTCTGGCTCTTGAGGGACAGAGTACGTCAGCACCATATGCCAGGTCTTTTGAGACAAATGTTTTATAGACTTAAGGAGATTTCTAGGTTTGGTGTAATAAGAACATGAGAATGGCCCTACTGGGTCAGATCCAAGATCATCCAATACGTTTGTTGCCTCTGGCAGTGGCCTGTAGCAGGTGACCAGAGAAGAGGTGAAGAGCTGGGTGACAGTGTACGGTGCTCTCCCAACCTCTGCTTGTATCCAGTCCCTGAATCAGAGGTGATTCCTTTGCATTTAACAGATCCCAATGGATTTTTCTTCTGTGATTTTCCTTCTTCAAACTCCTATAGACATTTGGCTTTGTCAGTTCTCTCTCTGCCATACTCGCTCTAGTGGCAGGTTTGTAATGCACACAGCCTGTGGTGCCTGGGCCAGTACAGGTATTTCTGAGGGGGTTCAGAGACAGAACAGCCTGCTCCTGTGGGACAGCCTCCAAACAGTCACCTGCAGGACGATTCTTGGCATTAGAAAGGCAGATTGATGTAGCAAAATCACTACCAACCAGGTGCAGGTGTACTAGAAAAGACCTCCTAGGAAGAACTTGTATTTTTGTTCAGAAGCTGAAGGCACATTTTCAATTTCATAGTCACCTTAGGCCAAGTAAGACCAAGTCCATGAACGGCCAAGCTGAGGCACAGCAAGGTCAACAGAATTGCATCTCTCTATATGACTTTGGGGGCAAAACTGGACTAGGAAACCCTTGTACTCCAAGATCGATACATGTGCCCAGTGAGAGGACAAGGCATGGCTGTACAAGCAAAGGGCATCTTCCATTGGCAGTTGAGTGCCAATGTTTTTTTCATCTGAAAGCACACTTTTGAAAGCTGAAAGCTACTGCGGGCTAGGAGGAGTTGTTCCAGCATGGAGTCAGGGCACATGGCCAGTTTCCGCAGCTTCCTTTCTCTGTGGAAGAATAGACCAAAATTTCTGACATTTACAGCAGGGATACACCAAAACAACAGTCTTCATCCTCCTTTATAGTCACAGCAGCTCTTTGACTTTATCACACCATTGATTTATAGCATCAGAATTTCTAGTGCTAAAACCAGAAATATCAGATATTTCCCAAGCTTTTGTATAGACCCAGTGTATTCTCCATAGCTTTGAAATCGGCTACACTTACAGAATATTTTATTTTTCCCCTATATTTTACTATTGCAACCCTTTGTTGACCAAAACAGGGAATCTGCAGATTCCCTGTGCATGTGCATTTGGATGAGTAGTAAACTGTAGGAGCTATAGTAGTAGCATCCAAAGCTGGCAGGTCCTTAGAGGAGCACCCTGATGTTTGTGGTTTCAGGTTTGATGTCAGTCTGAGCTAAGGACAGCCAAGGCTCTACACAAAATTCTGAAGAGTGGTCAGTAATGTTCACTGTCCCAAAAGGCCTGAGTTTCTGGAACAAAATGCTCAGTGCTTTAAAAACAAACAAACAAACAAACATATTTATTGCAGGTTGGGTCCCTGAGAGCAAGAATAGGTCTTGACAGTCCATTTTTGCAAGTGAGGGTTTTTTGGATGCTGGCTCAGCATTCTGCTGAACATAAAAAATTGTATCATGCACTAGTCATGGAAAATAATGGACTTTTGTGTTTTTTTCCACTTTATATATTGGCAGGGGAGGGCATGTACTAGACCTGCAGCTTCTGTATGGCTAGAAAATTTTCATTATTTCGTTATTTAAACTTCTGACTTATCTCCAAACTTAATATCTTGCTATGTCCATCCCCACTCACAATTGTTTGCTGATAAAAAAAAAAATATGTTACTGAGCAATTTGATTTGAACCCGCTCCTTCTTTTTTTTTTAATATCACTAACTTTCATTTTTTGCATGCTTGCAGATTCTGCAGCATAGGATGTCCTCCTGTTGTCCTTGTTTCTGATGTTAAAAAACCTGTTCCATCCCTTTGCGAACGACTTTCTTCTATCAGCCTGCAAACAACAAAAGAGGCTTTAAAGATAAAAGGAAGAGGAAGCCAGATTCACTTTTCAATAGCCTCGGGACTGGACACTGTCCCATAGAACAGTGGAGTTTAGCTGCAAAAGCCTAAAGATGATTGAATGAAGCTCACACATGTAATGTCTTGTTCCCACAGGACAGCCCCGAGTGGCCTTTCAGCACTGGTCTGTTGCTAAAAAGATATATAAAAAAATCCCTGAAACATGATCTGGAATCAATATGATATTATTCTTTCTTTCCCTTGCTTTCCACTTTGCTGCTTTCAGTCTGACAATACCCCAACCTTCAGAGTCACCTCTGCAGAGATCCTGCTCCCTCCGGAGCAGCAGTGGATGCTCTGCAGCCCTTTGCATCTTCCTTTTGGTCAGATAACAAAAGTGTCACAACTAAACACTTGCATCTTCTTGCTTGTGCTTTTTTCCAGCTGAACGTGGAATCTGCAGAATCTTGTGCATTAAAAAATAGTACAGATTAATGCAGAAGATTTTAATTTTGAATGTTCCTTTCTTTTTTTTTTTTTTTTTTTCAATTCTGCATACAATGGCTCAATTTGTTTCAATCAGCCTTCCTAGAATTTCCTCTTTTTAGAGGGGTACTGGTGCTTCCTGTGTTCACATTAACTCCTTCAACATATGCACTTCTTTCTTCACATTTGCTTTCTCAGAAAGCTGGGCTTTTGCTTAGCACATGATGTACACTAACATATCAAAGCAAATACTCAAAGCAGTTTTCCAAAAAATGAGAACCCAAAGGCCCTTACACAGCAATTTAATCTTTAACTCTTCAGACATCGTTTTCTTAGACTGATATCCTAACTTATCAAAGAATAAAAGATCATTACACTGTTTAGAATTTGCAATTCTGCATCAATAAAACTGCAGTCTTTTCTTCAGCTGTAGAACTAGGCTAGGCCACTGAAAATAAACATGTATTTTTGGAAAGTATTGTTCTAAACACATCAAAGCAGCAGTATTTATTCCATGTTTGTACACAGCAGAAATTGAAGATGCAGAATGATGTGATCATGCTGCAGTTTTAATTTCCTGCATAAAAATAAAGTGTATACTACAGATCAGAGACATGAGATGACATTTATTAGATTCCCAATTCAAGAGGTGTAATGCTCAAGATAAGCTGACATGATACCCTGAAGAAAAAGATTGTGCACAATTTAAGGTCAGAATACTGTTGTGATAGGTGGCTCATGAGCCTGCTGTCAGGTGGTGTGTTCTGCCTGTGGAGATTTGAGTTACCCCGAGCCTTCCTTATTACTACCATAATAAAAATGAATAAGAGCAGGTTATGTCTCCCATTCACTGACTTAGTATCAAAGCTGACACTATCTGGTGGTGGATGTTTTACTGTAAAAGACTTGGTGACCTATATTTTCTAGTTGTCAGTTGTTTGCATAACAGTAATTGAAGATGGAATTGATTCTTCCACATTGGTCAGCAAAATGGTAAGGACTTGAAGAGGAGACATTCTCCTCAGGTCAAAGCAAAAGCTGACCTTTCAGAACATGGTAACTCTGGGGTTACCCATGCAGGTTTCCCAAATATGCCCTCTTTTTTCTTCCAGATACTTTGTCCAAGCAGAATTTGAGCTCTTCCACAATTTGTCTGCTTTTCTGGAGCAGCGACCTCTTCCTTGAAGCTACCACATGCTTGTTCAAACCAGGTGCTGTCCCTAGGGATTAGAAATGGGTGTGATTCTTCCATGGCACATCACAAATATTTACTGTGCCTGTGTCTACAGGATGCAATAAGCCGCCGGCTGGCAGCCAGGGTTGCACTTCTGGTCCGTGCAGAAACCGTGCCCACAGAGCACAGGCCATAGCTCTGCTCCCTGGGGACGCCAGGCTTGTTACTCCCCCGGGCACACGATGTGCTTTGAGAGATGCCACGTAGGAAGGTGGCAGCCAAAGGCCACGAGGCAGTTCCTGCTGCCCTGTTAGTACTGTGGATGCAGCGTGAGGAAATGGGGCTCCAGCTGCCAAAACGTGACAACCCTTTTTTTTAATATATATTTCTCCTACGCGATTATATCTAATATACTTACAGGTACTGATATTAAAGGAGATTCTGTTCTTAAGGTGGTGAAAAATGCAAACAATTAACAAGAAAAGTTTGTTACAAGCAGACCCATTTCTGTCCATTATACTGAGGTTTGGGATCAGATGTGGAACATCTTCAGGTGCCTAAAGATGCAGGAAGCTGTTGCTGAAAACAACATGCCAAACTCATGCAGAAAGCTGCTGTCTCTTGTATCTGCAGGTCTTGCCAACCTTTGCCACAAGCTGCATAGGCTTGTATGCAATGCAAATGGCAGTTGCAACAGTTGTTTCCATCTCTGTAGATGCCTCAAGAAGGCAGAAGACCCAGTAAACAGTCTCACCTGCAGTAACAATCACAGGTCTTGCTTCTGCTGTAGGAAAGATGGATTAATTTGACCAGGTCACAATAAAAATGTAGTATAAGCTGGGTAAACACAATCTCAGTGCATTAGGATTTAAATGCCACCACCAGTAAAATGAGGGAGAGCAGGAAGCAATAACTCTCAGCAGTACTAAACTGATTATATTGAACAACCATTGTGGTATTAATCAGATCGTTTTGCATATATACAGTGTGTGCAACCCAGCTGAGCCAGCATCAGTATAAGTTTTATCTTTTTGCTCTCATTCCTATGCCCTTTTAAATTCATACCAGAAATGATGCATAAATAGAAATTTAATTTTCTTTCCTTCTTCCATTGAAGAGGACTTCCCCCTGCCAAATCTCATCTTCCAGCATTGCTGTCACCTCTCAAACTTTCCACATATTCTAAAGACTCTGTATGAATAAAACCACACGCTTGCTTTCAAAGTAAGCCAGCTCCTTAATTTATTTCTGGGGGGAAAAAAAATCCTTAATGAGGATAGACTTCTTCATTTGAAGATCCAGAACTTGAAAGACTTCCTAGCAAGGGTACCACAGACAGACTGCTGCTGGAGCACGCTGTGTGGAGACGAGCATCACCCCATGCCTGTCCCTACACAGGGAGATCCTGCAGGATGAGGGGGCCCCTGAGGAAAGCAGCTGGTCCCCAGCATGCGCTTCTGGCAAGGGGGTTTGAGCCATGCAGGAGCAGGAGGGATGCGCAGGGCCAGGTGGAGGCTTCCTGCCCATGCAGGGGTTTTGCAGAGGTGAGGACATGGTGATGGGTGGAACTGGGGAGGGGATCTGTGGTTGCAGCTGTAGCCACAAAGGGCTCCTTGCTGCTGCATGGGCAGGCATCATCCTTCTCAGCCTTCTCCTTGGGGTGGACCAGCCAGGCTATGCCCAGCTCCTTCCTAGGCATGAGCCGTCAGAGAACAGACCTTCAGAGGAGTATATGGAACTGCTTTGAGCTGGAGGAAGCTGCAGGCGTTTGGGGCAGAGATTGCCATGGCCAGCCAGCTAAATAAAACATGGTTGGAGATCGGGAGAATTGCAAGGCAGTGATCATCATCAGACATGCTGTCTTATGCCTCCAGAATATACTTACGCAGAGAGGCTCACACAGACTGAATGGGGATTCAGTGATGAAGCTGAGAGGTAGGAAACAGTCTTGGCACTGCCAGACAGCATGGGGGAAAGTCCTGCCAGTCCTGTGCCACTGTCCCTGGTGCCAGACAGATGGGCTGCACAATGAGCTGAGCCCTCCCCCCAGCTGACGTGCAGCACACACAGCACTCACCACAGCGAGCTCCTGAGATGGGCTGCATGGGTTGTCTGTTGACACGTGAGGGAAATTGCACATTTTGATCAGTTAAAACCACTTTAAAATACATAAGCTACCCATAAAATTTGCAAGTTGAGTCTGTGAAAATCCAGGATTCTGCTCTTAAAGGTACTGGAGGTCAGCAGCTGCTTCTGTCAAAATGAGAGAGGTTTCTGCCAGGTCCTTCTCCAGGGCTTTGATGCTTCCCCTCCAGTTCCAGAAGTGTGTGACAGTCTTGATCTGATGGTGTCCACAGCAAGATGCCCGGCCTTGTCTCTGAAATCTTCCTGAGATTTCTATCACACCTGAAAGCTGCTGGTTCAGGGAGCTGAACTACAGCAGCCCAGCTCTGCAAGTGAGACATTGCAGGGATGGAGAGCTGGAAAAGGGAACAAAAACCTGAACCCCACGTTGGGCTATGTGATCTCCAGCCCTCCTCCCAAGTAACATTCTCCTGCAATTCTGTAATTCTCATCACCATCTTACTCTGCTTTCTTTCAACACTGTTGAAAAAAAAAATTGAAAACTGAAAGACTGAAGTGTTGAAAAAAAATGGGGCCAGCACAGTACTTAATTCTGTGTAAGATATTATTTCCATGATGCCAATATAATCTCCTGGGATCAACTGCAACAGGATGACTGCTCCATCGTGACAGGAAGAGGAGATTTTATTTGGAATTCAACTTTAAATACTGTAAATTGCAGAACCACTCATGACATCAGTTTGACAAAACAACATTGCCCTGCCAGTTTTGGAGAGAGAACCCATTTGAAACGACATTTGCAGATACCTTTGTGCTCCCCCAAAATACGAAGCATCCTGCCAACAGAGTGGCAACTTTTGCAAAATTATAGAATATGAAGTCTAATGGGAAGCTTTTGACTTTGACAGCTGACTCAGAGAGAAATTTTCCATTAAAATTACAACAAACACCTGCAGACAACAAGTAAGACAAATGTTTCATTTCAGTTTATCAGTTACTGGGCTTCTAATGTTTACAATGTGAACTATATTACAAAACTGTTGTACTAGTCATGTTTAGTTCAATTAAACATCCCCCGAAAAACATGTTTTCTACACAATCAATCCATTAGGGTCTTCTGTTGTGGATATTTTCGGGGAGGAGAGGCAGTATTTTTGCAGACCGGGGGGATATGCATAGAAAGCAACAGTACTGAGAACTGACTGGCTGCACATGGTCAGAGAATATATGCTGTATTAAAGCAGCGAGGCTTGTCAGGGAGATGAAAGAGCCCTGGCTTGTGTTTGTGTTCAGTCAGTTGGATAGTGCAGCAAAAACCTCAAGGCGAACGGTTTCATTAAACATTAATTTGTGAACTGCTTCAAAGTTAAGGTTGAGGCATGCTTCTGTATAATACATCATGTTATTCATCATCTAAAAAAAGTTGTTTTGGATGCAATTAAGGAATAATCCTACGGCTCTCAGCAGAGTGATTCAATGGAATTCAGGGAGGTCTTGCATCATTTAACACAGATGAACATACAGCAGAGGAAGGGCTTGCAAGTCTCTCTCCCTTTTAATTTGGCAGATCTGAGGGAAAATGTTGTGTAGGGGCTTAAAGCGTGGCCCTTGATTCGTTTGCTTTAGCATTTCAAGCTTATCAAAGTAGCTTAGCTCCTAGAAGACAGCTAGAAGTTGTTTACAGCCATTCATGGTAGCAGTGAATATTTCACAAATGGTAACCTTCACAGCAAGACTATTTGCAAAGTTTTGCAAAGGATGGGCCAGAATTCAGCCTAATTCTCCAGTTCATTCCTTGCTCCTGAGCCCAAGCTGCTGCTGTTGCATTAAGTGCCCAGGAGCAGCAATAAGAACCTCTTTCTAAGGATGTGCTGAGTGAGCAGAGCTCTGTGGGAGCTGCAGAGCTCTGGGGGGCTGAGAACCCAGAGAGGACAGTGTATGAAAACCAGGAGGACAAAGCAGAGTACTTGTCCCCATGTCCCCAGCGCTCCTCCAGCTGAAGGTGCTGGCTGGGCAGCACAGTCCCTTCAGTGTTTATGGGTACATCTGCCTTTTAGTGCCAATGAATACACACAGTTAATAGTGCAACATCAATTGCAATGTAAAGGCCAAAAAGTACTTGATCTGTTCCTAAAAGGTCCCTATCTTTTTTATATGCTTGGGGCTGTTCACGGCAGTTAAGATTTCACACTCAAGCTGAATTCACGAAACATACAGGAAATCAGTCAATGGGTTACTTTTATGAAGGACTTTAGAATGCACTTACTGATTTAAGTGTGTAAGAATATACTTTCCTCTATAAAGAGTGACCTTTCTTTTACATTCTACTTACTTCCCAGTCTTCACTCACTGCAGCATGACATGCTGTACAGTTGCTCAATGCATGTTCATAACAAGAAGTCCTAAAAATCACTGTAAATCTCAAGAACTGCTCTGTAGGTCTATTTCCTGTAGTCGCTGTATTATTGACCATGTTCCCAAAGTCCCTGCTGCAAAGCAACCAGTCCCTTGACTAGACATCAACGACTGTGCACCTCTGGAAAGGGAAAAAGGAAAAGATGGATAAATTTGAATAATTTGTTAAAAAAGTAGTAGTCACCATACAGGCAGCTCTTATATTATTTGCTATTTAAACTACAAATTAACTACAGCAAGCCACATTTGCTGACTCTATTAAAAAACAGCTGAAGTAGGAGAGCCCAGCGGCACCACCCTAACCCTGCTCTAGAGCCAGCTCCGGTTTGGAATCTACTATCAACCTTTACAGCCAGGTTGTAACTGTTCGAATAATAACTCAAAATGCACCAGGGACACCCAAACAGCTTTTCAAGAGCCAGCTTTATGCTCAAAAGGCTGAAGCTAGGCAAAAGCCGATTTAGTGAAAAGTCATACAAGTTCCTCTGCACCCGCTGTCTACCAAATTGCACAATAATAAATTTTTAGGGTCATCTAGGGTTTTGAAGGAGACTTCAAAACCTCTCTGGGCAATCTGCTCCACTGACCACTCTCACAGGAAAAGGGTTTTCTGACTTGTAGATGGATTCTCCTGTATTTCAACTTATGCCCATTGTCTCTCAGCCTGCTGCTAAGCACCACAGAGAAGAGTCTGGTGGTTTTCACTCCCCCTCCATGATATATTTATAAATGTTTGTAAGATCCTTCCTGAACCTTCTCCAGGCTGAGCAGTCCCAGATCTCTCAGCCTCTTCTCATACAACAGCTACTCTGCCTCTTCATCATGGCCTTCTGCTGAACTGACTCCAGTAATTTGTGTCTCTTGTTCCAAGATGCACAGAACTGGACCCAACACTCCCGATGTCTCACCAGATCTGAGCAGAAAGGATCACCTCCCTTGAGCTGCTAGCAACACTCTTCCTAGCACAACCTGGGAGACTGTTGGCCTTCTGTCTAGTCTGGCTCACGGTCAGCCTGTTATTCACCGTGACCCCCAATACTTCTTCAAAACGTGTCTGAACACTGGCTTCCTCTTTCAAAAGAGGTCACACTCAGATGGTGGAGGTTTCTTCCGCTCCACGCCCTCACTGTGCCCTGCTCAGAAGGAGGGAACTGGCAGGAGGCCCAGCTTGGATCCAGGTTCAGGACTGACTCAGCGGCAGGGAGAGGTCACATGCTTTTTAGTAGCCCAGAACAAGTTTAGCAAGTACCCAAGACTATCAAAGTAGTATTTTTATGGTTTTTATGGTTTCATAATAGCTTCTAAGAATTTGGAAATGGTATTGATACAAAAATTTGTCCAATTCTTACAATACAGGAAACAAATGTAGCCTTTCAGTACTTAAAAGTGGCTTGTAAGAAAGATGGGGACAGACTTTTTAGAAGGGTGTGTTAAAAGACATGGGATAACAGTTTTAAACTAAAGGAGGGGAGATTCAGACTAGACACAAGGAAGACATTTTTCACAGTGAGGTGGTGAAACACTGGCAGAGGTTGCCCAGAGAGGTAGATGCCCCATTCCTGAAGACATCCCAGGTCAGGCAGGACGGAGCTCTGAGCAACCTCATCTAGTTGAAGATGTCCCTGCTCATTGCAGGGGGCTGGACTAGATGACCTTTGAAGGTTCCCTTCTAACATTCTATGAGTCTATGATAATTTATGAAGAGCACAAAAGAGCATGTCATTTCAAGTCCTCCACTTTCCCAGAGTGTTGTAGCTATATGAATAAGGCTACATTTCCCCAGTCAAACCTGCAAGAGTATTCATGTATCACCATAGCCTGTAGAAATATTATAGTCTTTTATTGATCCTTTGTTTTACAGATTCAGATTTAACTTTCAATAATAAAGTTCAATAAATTGATTCCCTAATCATAAAAACTTGTTTTACACATTATGTACAGGTAGCCAGAAACTAGAGCCATACAGCATGTCACAGCTAAACCACAGACCCTCACACTGAACAAGCGGGGAGAGGCACTCGCTGCCACGACACACATTCAGAGATCAAGTTGCAGATATGCACAGTGCTTTTGGCACAGCTCACTGAAGATTGCCCACAAAGGGACAGTAAAATAATCCCAACTAAGTGATAATGTGGATTAGTTCAACTACATTAATTCCAGGAGGAACACTTAACTCACAATTAAACTAGCCATCAGAAGAGATTTGATTAAGTTGAATCAAATGCAGCTGAACTAATCATTTTAGTTTCATTAAGCATCCCTCTATAGACAAATCCTAGACCTTGATATCCATCTCCAATATAAAATCTTTTTGAGATATACAGGAGATTGAGGACTGAGAGGAGCTCAGGTATTAGAAGTATTCTTTGGCAGTTTGATACAATTATAAAAAAATATTACTTTTGAGGACTAAACTAGTATTTTCCCATTTTATACCTTTACTGCCAGCACCAGAACTGTTTCTGTGATACAGTAACATTTACATGTGTTAACTTAAACAAAACATTACATTTTAATGAAACAAAATTCACATTACAGATAAACTTCAATAAAGACACACTCCAACAGGCTATGTGCTCCCCACAAATAAGTTAAACTTCACATTCAGTGACAAAACTCTTCCTATAGCAATGACAGAACCCAGGAAACATTGCAGGACTGTTCATCTGTGCTGTGCAGGAGCTGGCAAACACCAGAGACCAGTCTGCAAAAAGCAGTCAACTGTACTCTGAGCATTCCAGCTCATACGGAATGTTAGTTGATGTCAAAACCATCAGTTAAGTGATGAAAACATCCCTTTCTCTTATATGAGATATACCACAGTGTTCTCCTGTAAGGGCAAACTGACCTTAGTATGACAAAAAACTGCAGCTAAGAGTTTACACAATCTGCTTTATAACATCACATCAAGCTACAACAGTTAAAATACACTGTTTCACAAAGCAGCAGTCAATTTAAAATCTGGCAGTTCCCTTTTAAAAGCAGTTGTTTTCCCTTCTAGTGACACACCTATCCTGAAGGAGAGCAAGTCAGATTCATTTTGAAGAGGGGAGGGGAAAAAAACGACAACAAAAACCAAAAAAAAAAAACACCCACAAACCACAAAAAAAAAAACACACAAAACAAAACCAGGAAGCACTTTCAGAATGAAGTGTCCAATAATTCCAGAGTCTGCAGGGTAAAAGGCTGCAACATTAGAGCTGTGTTGCTGGAGACAAACATTAAAGATACTGCTTTGTCCAAATGCTGCTATAATTATTTTCAAATTACTCCCTATCATAGGTATGGAGCTCAACCAGGACATTCCATGATGAAGACCATTTAGCTAATGATCTACTTAGACAGATACTGTAGTGCAGGTTTACTTCATCTTTTCTGTTCTGCTACAGACTCCCATTCAAACTTCTAATGCACAGTTCAAAACAAACCTAACTGAAGGCTTAAGTAGACTCCCCTCCTGGGCACACAAGCAAGTCTCATTCACCATGGAAGTGGAATCCAGTCCCTTTTCAGATTTTTCAGCAAGAGATGCCAGAGCCTGAGCCAGTTTGTCACCTTAAGCAAGAATTTTATGGGGAAAATGGGTATATAGACAATACATACTAGTGTTTATGCTTATTCCATATGGAAAACTGACCTGATGCTAAGAGAAGTTTCATTCAGGGCTGTAAGAAAACTTTTTCTTTAAGATGTAAACTGAAAAAAAAAAAAAGAAAAAAAGAGGATGGATAGTGCTACACAGACTGCCTAACCCACTTACCATAGAAGCTTCCATTCCTTTTTACAGAATCTTCTCAGTATTTCTAGAAGTTGATACCACTGCTGACTTATTCTCAGTTAACAGAACTGACCCCTCTGGAATTCACATTATAAATATATGTGGAGATAAACCAAGTGATTAGCTCAAAAATGCCTGACCATTAAGAACTACAAACAAAAAACCCCAAACAAAACATCACCACCAAAAAAAAAAACACCACCACACACACACAAAACACATACACCCAAAAAAACCAAAAACAAGTTAACATGAGAGCTCTTCCTCAGATTTATGGACCTTCAGGGTATGGAACTCTTATTTATGTTTTCCTGTAGATTTCACAAGACTTAATTCTCACACGTTGTTTTGGTCACATGGACATGAAAGTCAGGGTAATTCAGCTTTGAACAGCTTTGCTTGCAATAACTGTCTTTTGTTTTTTAAAGGAAATCTGTGCATTTTCCCCTCCCCATAGATTCTCACGCATTCACACAGACTCTCTAGAAAGGTAAGACACTTTATTGAATTTGTTGATAAATTAAGAAAGGACTATGAACCAGACTTATGGGTCACAGGTGCTTGTAAACAGACATCAATTCCTTCCCACAGAAAGCCTGACTCCACATGCTTCGCAACAAGTCACTTTCCCCAGCGTTGCTCACAGGCTGCATAGTGATGGAGGGCAGAGAAAAAGTCTTCATAGCTGATGTTCAGGTGGGAAGGCAAAGAACTGAGAAAGCAAGTTACAAAAGTTAAAATTAGCTTTCATAAACACTGCATGATTCACATGGTCAGTCAGGAATATGACTACTCAAAGCTGTTGTCTGAGCAACCTTGTGAACTTGTTCTCAACACTCTTACTGCCACTCAACTCTAGTAACTAAACCAGCTGTCAATATCTTGTCACCCTCTAAATAAAGTCCACCCATTAGAGCACAGAGGGCACTTCAAATCAGTGAGAAAGCTGGAGAAGCACAGGTCTGCCCAGACATTTAAGTGCCCTATAAATACTCTCAAGATTTAAGAAATACAGCAACTCTAGTCAGTCCAGTTACTGCCAAAATTGGAAAGTAATAGAGGCATGATCATCTTACATTATCCTATTTCTCTTACATCCTTAGCTTCCCTATTAGAAACCTGATAGTACTCAAAATCCACATAAGGAACACCAACAGAACTGGGATTGGGCGACCAAAGATGTTCCTTAAACCTGAAGAGTAAAGCCTGCTGTTGCCTAATCATGGCTGAAGGAGCAATGAATATTCGACAGGTTTCACTTAATAATTTTTAAATACCATCAAATCAATCACCAGACACTTTTGTTTAGACAGATCTTGGCTATTTCCATAAGGTAAGTCACACAAAAGATCTGTTTAGTTAGATATTATTCCAACCTGCTTCACAGAATTCTTAGGCAACTCACACAATCTCTGTCAGTCTGATGTGCCACGGAAGGAATCCTAATGTGCTGTCCACAGGACCAAACTTCAAGACTAAATCAGGATCAGGAAATCCATTTGTACCTGAAAGAACCGGTTAAATTAGGTTTTGTTAAATTTGTCAGACTTATTTTAATTCTAAACCCTAAGGCATCTGCTTTTTCTTTAAATGCATTTTTTTTTTAAATGAACTGAAGCTCCTGAGGACAACTTAACAATTAAAAGCCCAAGAGGACAGACTGGTCTTGCATCCCCCGAACAGGCCCAGTTACAGTGTTATTGTAATGTCAGGGAGTTTTCAAAGACTTGCTAAGGCAGTGACAGGAACAGTTACATTGTTTTCAATAACAGCAAACCTTAACACTGCTGTTTAAACTGACTTGTTCTAGTTTTGTCCAGGCAAACTTGTTTTTAGTAGCATAGAACATGCTGTACCTTGACCCATACCTACTACAGTCCTAACTCAACTATGTGAAGTTACAGTCCAGAAGACTAAAAGGAGGAAAAAACAAAAATTAAAAAAAAAAAACCACAAAACCAAAACCACACCACACACCAAACTTAGGGAGGTTCCACTGAAAAAGAACAAATTGGTATCACAAACCATCAAGAAAACCAGTTGTAAAACAAAACAAACAAAAACACAAAACCCTGTCAGATGAAGTGTCTCTTCATCAGTATGGAGCTAGACAGACAACTTTAAAAACAACTTTTACTATGAAATTTCAGACAAGCTATTGTAGGTGACATCTTTCTGGTTAATGATTAAGGAAGAACAGGGCAATATTTTTTTCCTGTTACTAAGTGGACAGCACAAGCCGCCCCAGGGCAGGGATAGGTAACACTGAAGGACTTCACTAAGTGCTCATGCTATCCATAACTTAAAAACCCAGCCACTGTCCTTCCACTCAACTCAAATGGGTATACAAACAGTGTTTGGAAAAAGCTAAGCTTCCTTCCCTGAAAAGCCAAGATGAAATACTACAGTTTGATGCACAAGGAAGTCTCCCCAAGTAAAGATAAGCTAATTAAATCTTTAGTAGCTTGCAGTCTTGCTCACCAGTCAGAGTGTCCTACTCATCTCCCAAGGTTAGTATCATTTGGCTGCTGTCATCGTCTCCCTTCCACACACTTCTGCCATGCCTGAACTACTCCAGGACAAAACTGGCAGACATGCAAAATAAGCTTAGAACGAACAGTCTTAGTCCAGCTTTCCCTGCTGATTCTACCAAATTGATTAGGGCTACGTGTGGAAACCAGTACAGAACCCCAGTGGGACCCAAGAAGGCTAGCTGTTTTTCATGCACCTACCTACTCATCCAAAAAGTATTCCAGCAGTCATAACCCTACTTTGTTATAACGCTGCCATTAGTCATGATTATTGCATGTTCTTGGTTTTACCCATTCCTTTATGCACTAATTTGCCAAATTAACTGCACAAGGGCTTACGCTGCACAATGCCTACCTTTAGCAGATGAAGTTTAACACTGCCTATTTGTTCTGAATCTCAGATGTTATTTCTCAGTTTTCACACTTACTTCAAAAAAATAGTCAAGACCTTTTTATAAATTTAAGTTCAGTTGTAGAGGAACTGAACTTTCAGAATAAAGGACTAGGAAACTAAGGTCCTATCAGATTTTGCCCCACCCAAGTTTTGAAATTGAAGCTGGAGATTGAGAAATTCACATCTTCCCTCCTCACTGACTCATCACAATAATCCTTTTACCAGAGGTAAAGATGCTATTTTCCCAAGCATGTGCATTTCTAAGGAAGGATGAAGTACTTAGATATGAGTACTGTGTGCCACAGTCCAAATCTTATCTCAAAGTTAAGCAGCTTTTGCCTTTTTTTTTCTGATGTGTTCACAAGTCAGCATGTTAGTACGAAACAGCTTTGCAGGGAAGCAGTGAATACTTAAGAGTGGAGACTCTGGAGGAAGTAGACAGCTTTAGTCATCAGCTGATTCAGTAACTGAGCACTCCTCAGCTGGCTAGTTCAGCAACAGGATCTTCAACACTGCAATGGCTTTTCAAACAGGAGAACTTTCAGATAGCCCAGTTAATGCTAATATTTCCTTCTGGTTCCTATCTAAAGGAAAATGAAAATGTACACTGTAGCATTACAGTCAGAACAGCCTATTCACAACACAGTTCTGTGCTTTCCACCCTGCACCCATTTCTCTATCTAAATATAATGACACTACCAATGCTTTCCATGTGGAAGCTCCCTCAGAGCTGCTGGAGTTACAGCACTCTGCAAGTATTGCACACAATAATTTGGGAGCAGACTCAAAAAGAGGTCTAAAGACTTGGACACTCAAGGGACAGGATCTGGCAACATCCCTTTTAGGTCAAGCGTTCTGTGAGGGAACGTGAAGGCATTTGTAGAGCTGACAGCACTACCCTTCTCTTATCCACACAGATTTTACAGGCTAACTTAAAAAGCCTTAACTTTTAGTCACATTCTTCATTAGGAAGGCAGACATCAAATAGAGACAATATTATAATGCAGCTGGCACCTACTTTCATGACAACAAGCTGGTTAGCTGAGGCATTGCTCAGAAGAAAGTACTCTTACACTGAAGAAAACTCAAGCTGTAAAAATTAGAGCATGACTGCATTAGGAACCGAAAAGCCACACGACAAGCTAGAACCATACCATTTTAGGACTAGACTTCAATAACTGCATCCTAAATATGAACAGAAAGTTAAACTACATTATCATATATTCAAAAAAATGTGAAAAAAATCAGAAACTTAAGTCACCAAGAACACAAACCCCAAAATATAGTTACTCAAATACTGTTTACAGAATTTACTGTCAATTTAGATCAGTAACTCACAGGTGTTTATGTTCAATACTTTGCCAATAAGGATACAGAGAAACTAAATTTGCCTGCAACCAAATTGAGTAGTTTCATAAGCTGCTGTTAAATAAGTCATGAAAGAGTAGTTCTTCACCTCCAGCTGTCCTAAACATTAAAACCAGACAAATTAATAAGCAGAACTAGATAGAGATACTATCTTTAGTATATCTGAATTATATTATAATAAAAATAACATATAATAATATACTATATAATTTAATATATAATTACAATATATAGTTATAATATAATTATCTCTAAATATCTCTATTAGACACTATCTTTACTATCTTATTAGCCACATAGAATAAGCAGTCTGTTTCCAAACTCTATAGTTTTGACAGATTAAAAGTGTAAGAGATTTATTTTTCTGTGCTCAGCTAGCATGCATTACTTGAACAATAAGTCTGCTCATTTTTTTTCTTTTTAAGGTCATGCAGACTGGACCTAATACTTTTAGCACTCCTAGACAATGAAATGCACGGATATGAGGTCATGAACAAGTGTTTGCAAAGCTCCAGTTAAACATCGCTGGCCAAAATACATACGAGTACCAGCTGTCACCAGTTCTTTATCAGGGATGCATTTTAGAAAAGCAGTTATTCATTTCTTTAAGTTGCCTTTGGGGTATGACGGGATAGATGTCCAAGTTATTTATTCAGGTGTCTTAGTAAACATGTTTAATAATTCCATTACAGTTAGAAGTTGTCATGCAGCATGCCAACAGCAGGGGTAGAATTCAGTTTGAAATTAAGATTAAAGCATCTAAACTGCTGCTGTAGTCAGTCTGCATGGCAATTCAGCTGACCACCCATTTGGAGAATTTAAAAAAAAAAAAAAAAAATCACTCTCCAAGTCCAATTAAATGGAGCCACACTGCAATAATGTGCCTGCAGACATCCAAGTTCAAGTGTGCAATCTGAAATCTGTACCCTGCAAAGTTAATTACAGTTGCCATTAACATCCATGGATTGCCTAGGAGAGCTGAGCAAGTACTAAAGCTCCATTGCACCATTGGGGAAGCAGAAGGTTGTTCTGAACTACTTCTCCCAGATGTGACATTAGTGTAGACCTGCCCTTTCCATAGCTATTGCACACAGCCAACACCTCAGTGCACTGTCAGTAATCTGCATGAATTAGTAACACAGATAACTAAGATAGTGGGTTATACAACAGCAAAAGATCTGCAAATGCTCCATCATTCGCATTCAACGTGATAGTTGCTCAGCAGTACAAGCTCTAACTGCTGTAATTAGATCCGGAAAAGACTCTCTGCCCATAGCCAGGTTTGCAACATACTAACTCGCAAAAAGTTAACCCAGGTTATAATAGTCCAGTTTCAGTTGTACTTTTTCCAGAAAGCTCATCACAGAACATCCCACAGAGGTTGTAAACTCCGAAAAGCAGAGACTCTCCAATTTAGCTTAAGGTTTTCTTTTCCTGCTCAGATGAAAAGCTCAAAAGTGAGTAAACAAGCAAGAAAGTTTTTGTAGAAGTCTGAAAGCAATAATCATAACTTACCCTGATAAACTAAGCATCGACACACACATTCTAAGCAATAAATATACTAGAAACTAAATCAGTTATTAATCAAGTACTCCTTCCCCTCCTCCCCACAGACCATGTCATACTTACTACTTAATAAGTTGTCTAAGACATTCACATCCAGGTCTGTGTATGTTCTTTGCTGCTGTGCTACCGACTGACAAAAGTTCTGAGCAGCTTTTACTATGTCTGCTTTTCCATCTTCTGGGGACAGCACCTTCAATGTAGATTGGCAATTTAAAACTGAAAGTACAAAACACAGTTTAAAAGCAACAGAAATATAGTTGTTTTGAATATGCTTTCGATATTGACAGGATATGATCACAAATAACTTACAAATTACTTCATATATTATACAGCTAGTCAGATATCTTCTGGATTTGCTGTATTACTAAAAAGCAAGTTGAAGGCACTATTTTGAGGAGTCTTGTGAAAAGTGGTTTAATTAATGTCAGTTTTGACACTTAGAGTCTTCCAGTGAATTATCATTTGTTGTTATACTCTCAGACAAAGCAGCAGAAAGAAGGTGCCTGGATAGTAACTTGAGGGGTAGTAAGCAATGCAGAAAGACTTGCATTTCAGGGAAAGGAAAAAAGGAATATGTTTTAACAGTTATTGTGAACATTCATGTGACAATGATTACATTAAGATGGGGTCCTCCCTGAAGATGATAACAGGATCTTTCAGCCACAGCTCAAAATTAATGCAGGAGTTACAAAGCTGATTTAAGATTGTGACAGAGAAGCTAGGGACCAGTTAATATTACTACAGATTAATGGGTGAGTTCTGGTACTGTGACGTAAGAGAACAGTTCACAACAATCTTTTTGTCCACACTATTATAAGAGTCTGCTGACATGACTTGCATCATTGTCAGTTTTGATAATGCAACTAAGAGGTAAACGTACCAAGGATGCTGAAGACTACTCAGCCTGAAGTAACTGGGTTAGATACTAGTGTCTGGACTCGAGGCGGGTATAGAACTTATGATTGTTATAGCTAGAAACTTTAAAATAGCATTTCTTAAAACTGCAGAACCTGACTGCAAAGGACCACAGAATACAGTCAGAAGATTCATAAGAACAAATAGAACACGTTGGTCTATCCAAAGCCACTACAACCAAAGTAATTGTTCCTTAATGTTGTTTGATGTCATATATCCTATGTTAAAGAAAATTTCTCTAACAGTATTCAGAAGTGAAAGACATCTTTTTGCTTCTCAGAAGTGAAAAATTGCAGTTCATTATTATAAACTGGACAGATGTCAGCTTGATCAGTTCCAAGTACAAAGCACCTGGTCTGACTGCGGAGCCCTTTAAGAACGAAAAATTCTAAAAATTACAGAAACCACTTCTGTTATTCATAGTTTCCAGCACAAAGGGTTCCTGAGACTCAAATGTACCCTTTCAGTCAGCAAGTCTGAGCAGTCTTCCAGTAGTTCATTTGTTTGGACATAAATATCCTGATTTAGGTAAGGGTAGTTAAGTATGCTGGAGTTTAAGACATTGACAGCATGTCTACCCTGTTTTCTGCTGGTTATTTCAACTTTCACAGGAACAGACAGGAATAACATGAAACTCGGGTGTTTTGATGGAAATGTTAGCACTTTAGCCTAAGCTGCTTACAAGCCAAGTTTATGCTACAACATCGGACTTGATACTGGAAAACTGGCACAAAGGATCTCATCATCCTATTAGCTCTTGTAGGGGAAGCAAAACTCAGCCAACAGCACCTGAAACATGGCTAAATGTACTACAGCACTAGTGACTGTTTCTTAACCACATAATAGGATTGGCTTAAAAAAGAACGTTTTTTTTATTATGAGACCTATTTAAACATTGAGTTGTAGGACAGCTAAAAGTATCAGCCTATGCCTCCAATGTAAAGGCTTGCCTTAGTAAATAAATGCTTGTGATTTACTACATTTTGAACAGACTTCTAGTGTTTGTGTTAGTCAGCATAGCTAAGTGAATACTTACAGCAGATTGTGCTGAATAAGGAACATTAACCTTGAAACATATTCCTGCTTTCCACTTGTACTACATGCAAAAGCTGCCGTCACAGGTATTTTTAAACTTATATCCTTTACTTTCCTGGTGCCATTATACATCGCCACGACAACCAGCTGTTTTGCTCTTTCCCTCCTTCTTCTCAGCTTTGAGGTATAAATGTGGAAAAATGGAATTGCATTGTTTGCTAGCTTGACATCAGTTCCTTTACTGCAACTCCAGTGTTTTTTCAGTTCTCTCAACAGAAGAATTCATCTCCCTGAAACAGTGGGGAGTTGAGCTACACTGATGCATTAAAGGGGTGATGGCACAAGAGCCATACTAAAGGGAAGATCAGACAGCCCAGTAATGATCACTATGGGAAGGAGGGAGCAACACTTCACTGTTAGTTAAGAAGAAATATCCACAATGCAAGTTTACTACTAGCCCAGGAAGGTTGCATGTGTTCTGATCAGTGCTTAATGAGGGAAAAGGTCACTGTATACTGGAATGTGCTTAAGTCAAAGCAGAATTATTATTTACACATGGCTATTTAAAGTCATACCAATCCCACCTTGCAATTAATCTTACCTTGATCAGCTTTGTCTTGATTTGCAAATTTCACCATGTACTTGGAGCAATCTAGTCCCAAGAGTTCTTGCTGCTGTTTTAAGATTTCATCCATCAATCTCGAATTATTCCTCTTGAAAATACCTTTCAAAAAAAAAAAAAAGGCTGTATTGTCAGTCAGCTCCTATAAAGAGTGTTATAAAACAAATCCAACGCTAGGCAGGAAGAAAAAAAAGAATTAGGTAGGCAGTACTGGTTTCAAACTGGAGTTTACAAGTACAATAACAATCCAAAACAAATGCTACTGCACATGACTAATTTCAGTGACCTTGGAAAGGCAACTCACATGCTTTTGTTCCTCTTTTACCCAGCCTGGTTTCAGTAGCAAGCTGCAATTGCATAAGGGATAGTTTAAGGCTTAATTCATTGTCCCTAGCATGCTAGCAATAGTTTGATATAGCAATACATGACCAACACAGGATCATCAAGCCAAATGAACACCAAGTTTCTTGAACACCTAGCCCACGCTGCTGCTGATTTGCAGTTTATGTCTGTTGCCACACCATTAAGGCCGCAGGCTAACAAAGTAAGTCACCACAAAGCAAGAGCCAGAAGACTAAATCAGCATATCACACCATGTCCAATGTCACAGATTTCCTAATAAGAGGGTTTCACAAGGAACATATATTCCAAGAAGTTAATGCAATCCTCAAGGACTTCTTTTACTTAGATGTTTACGGTAGGCATATTTTGAGTGCAGGAGATTACAAAAAAAAAAAAAAAAAAAAATCTCGCTTAACCAAACATACCTGGGTTCTTGTTCTAAAATAAATGTTGACTCTAAAGAGAGATACAACACAACTATTTCTATTTAAAATCCACTGTAAAAAGTGTTAAATCTTAAATGTTTACAATGCAAAAGTGTGACTACTCACATTTACTTAGGAATTGTTAATGCCTTCATCACATTGTATTCAGGGTTTGTTACTAACAGCCTAAGTTTCTTTCAGAAATCCTATGTCAAGCACTTCTGTTGATCAACTTAAAAATGCCCACACAATCTTACAAGAAACACTGAACTTGTATACAATTTTATGATCAAGCTTATAATTTGTCTCAATCCAATTCTGGGATCAGAAACTGCTACGAACAGCAGTTTCCATATCAGTAGTGGCCAAACAGTGTACAAGTGTTTGGTTAAAATTATAATACATTAGGAGTTAGTTTGCAAAAGGAAGTGATACAACCCATTTAACATGCTGGTCTTTTAGCTCTAGTTACTATTTTTATTAACATATATATTTAATATACTGGCTTCAATAGATGGTAAAGCACCTGTTTTACCTCCCACCCTGGGTAGTGACAGACTTAGAGACTGATACATGCAATTCATAAGTAAGAAGCTGCAAGTTCAGTAGAAGGAGGATTCAAAACTGACAGGAACCACGAACGGGAAGGGCACAACCAGCACAGAGAAATCTAGGTGGCATCAGCCATTTGTTTGTCTGGCTAAACTACCATAGCCACCACTTGTTAATGTCTTGGTAGCACCCCAAAGTCCAACATTCTCACTTGCCATGCCTTTCAGAGAAGCAGAATCTGGTAAAACACCAGAGAATAGTCAGTTCTTCCTTAAAAGGGAACACCTTAACCAAAGTTAAGCCTAGGAAAGAATAAATTTCCACAGCATCTGAATTACTTGCTTTTTCTCAACTCCCAGTGCCAACAAGGAAAGAGTCATAAGGTAACAAGTCTGTTTTAAGCATCAAACTATTAACAGTTTGAGAAACATCAAACCATACCCAATTCAAATAATGTATATGCAAGAAACTGTTTAACACATGAACAGCTTCTGCCTACATCCTCATGATGGATCCTGCTGGTTGCAGTTTAACAGAGGAAAGCAGAGCTTGAGTCATGACATCGGACTTCACAGAAAACAGAGAGCTAGAAAACATTAAGCTCATCTATTCTAAGAGTCTAGAAAAAATATAATCTGAAAGTGGATGAAGGCACCTAATTTTAATTCACTTTAAAGACACTTAAGCTGTTGCTAACCAAACAGGAAGAAATCAAGTTAGAACTTATAAACCAATACATGATCATTCCTCACACATTTTTTTCTTGGAAGGACATCCTGTACTGGGAGAACAAGTACTCATCAGCAGTTAAGAGATACTGTCACATTACCCACACGTATAAGGAGATTATCTTCTACAGATTAGCATTAGTCCTGAATATAAATGTGGTCTGAGGACTCTGCCAACTCAACACTGAATCACAATTGTTGAGTATGAAGTTTCACACGGGCAAAGACCTATAGCAGGTGCCACTTCATAAACACAAAAGTGTTTCAGTGACACAGCCACACCAGATTCATCCCCCATTGAAGTGAACACACTGAATACACAGCAAGTTTTATGGATTGATCAGATATGCTAAACTACCAAGTAATTTGGAAGAAACTCAGAGCCTGTGTTTGGGGCTAATTAAATAATTTATTTTGCTTACTGCAATACTCTATCCTTTTAAAGAATTTCTAAGAGAAAACTGGTCAAAAGTAAAGCAGTTCACTGGAAAATTAAATCCAAGATGAAAACCCCAAGTTCTCCATACAGTAGTACTAGAGGCTTTAAGAAGCCTTCAACCCAAAGCATCTATTGAGAAACCCAAAGTCCTCATATCCCAAGACACCACAAGCTCCCAAAAAGCACTTTAGATTTATCCCAAACTATTTCAGGAGAGCTTCACTGACAGAAGCAACACTCAAGCAAGCCCTCTTGAGTGGCAAACTTAAAAGAAAGTTAAAGTATGTAACACTGGTCAAAAGATTCTGCTCCCCAGAAGATATCTTAACAGCTACTATATAATTGCACAATCACTGCCTTCTGACTATGAGAAGGCTGCATTATTTCCTCAGAGATAAGGTCTTGACCAGCATGGCTGGATTTCTACCAAGTAAAAGGATGGGCAATACAGAAGCCCACAGTAATAAAACCTCGATCAGAACTCTAAAATGCTAGTGAATATTATCTAACACCTTTGTAACATTTAGGTTCTGCAGTTGCCTGTGAGAATCAGTACAGCCCCAGTCAAGTTGCCCTTACCGATGCAGCTGCTGTAACACACTAGCATCAACTGGGATTCAGCTACTTATTCTAATACCAGAAACAACCTATTTAACCATTTTGTTAAAACTACAGAAATAAGCTGTTTATTTCTTTATGCTAGTTAATCTGGCACATCTTTAAAGAACTTCATGTTTCCCTCTCTTCCTATAGAACGGGCAATTAAGGACACATTTTTAATCTAAGCCTTTCACAGGAAACTGACAGTTATTTCCTCCAGAAAACACAACCACAGAAGATCACTCTTGTAATTAAAGTTTCCTATTGCAATGAGAAGAATCTCAGTACTACAAATACACAACGAAGTAAAAGGAAACAAAGTGTACTTCACTAGATGTAACACAGATTCAGAGCACCTGTCATCATGTTTCCTTCTTCACCACAGCCAGCATCAGTGGGGACAACGTATCAACTGTATGAACACAGAACCTTACTGAAGCAGCTCAGCAGAACTAAACTATGTCTCACCACCTGAAAAGATGAAAACAAGCACATTGTGTAATTAAGGTTCACCCTCTGCTACTGATAAGACAAGTTGTACCTGACTTCATTGAAATTCACTATATTAATATCACTGCTCAGGGTTTCATTCTGTTCACTATTATTCAGAACTGGATTTAGCAACAACTGCAACACTCAAAGTCTGTCTGGAAATGCTTTATGCTCAATCCAGAGAACATCTATGTGTAATGGCAGGCTATTCTCATCAACACAAAGTTTGAGAAAAACCACTGACTTAAAATGTTTTAGTTGCTCTGCATCGTCTTGCCTTCTTCAACTGTGTTCCAACAAACTGGAATTCAAGCTGACAATTAAAACAGCATATTCTGGTATCAACAGACTAACAAAAGAATGAAACACTGAAAAGCATTATCTCTTGATACTAGAGTAATGAGAGTATAGCTATATTTTCAGATTTCAAAGGTGTTAACAAAACATCTTAACATGCAACTTCAGTACAAATGTAGCACTACATAGGAACAGCAGCAAGTAATGTCCAAGATATATATTTTTTTTCTTGACTGCTAACAAAGCCAATTGTTCTGAAAGGTTCTCTCACACACACTGCTTTCAAAGGACATAACCTTGTTATTTCTGGTCATCATATTTACAATCCTGCAATAATCAGTCTTAGATTTGACTGGATTTCAAGACATGCTGGAGAAGCAGAAGTAGCTTCTCCACACTGAGTTGGCTCCCTGCTGTCAGACAGGATCTCAGTGGCAGTAGCTACCTAAGCACTGGCTGTGGTTTTCTCCCTCCTCAGTGTTAAATGGCTGCATGGTGAGCAAGCAGAAAACCAAGACCACTGGGAAACTCTCAGCTGGATCAGTTCCTCAGTTCTCTTACATGTAGTTTGTGCAGCAAACTGCAGGAACCTAAAAAGGGACTAAGCATAGTTACATATTAGGCAACACTGCAGATAGTTTATTTGAGGTTCAACAGAAATTAGAGATCCAGAACAATAAAGTATCTCTCTTCAGGTTATGAGGGGAAACTCTTGTTTGGTAATAGTGTTTGCTCTGCAGCATTTAACCTGGTTTCCTCCACTGAAACACAATATAACCAAATTCCACAACAGCCCTGCACAGATGGCCAGTTTAAACTGCTGTCTGGTACTAAGACTAGTTTCTTAAAAAAGATCTTTGGGAATTTAGTAAGAGTTAAGCCATTTGAGTCTTGTATCATGTACAAGGACCAGACATACAACTGAACTATTAATAGCAGTAGTTTAAAAAAAAAAAAAAAAAAAAAACAAACAACAAATGCCTATAATCAGGAAAAGGCCTATACACCTCCGATGCTTTTGCACACTTGGAAACAACAGATTGCACCTACTTAGGCAGGATACACTGTTAAGTTTTTCCCAAGAGAGTACTAGAAGACAACTATTACAGATTGTACCTCCAACCTGGCATAAATTTACAGAGTTAATCTAATTTGCATGACACCTCTAGACAGCCATCACAGATGGCTCAAAACAACAGTTAAACACTGGTCTCTTACAGTCTCACCATTGGCAGCAAGAGCACAGGGATCTTCAGCATGAAGGCTTCTCCTCTGGAGAGGGCAGAAACATAGAACATAGTCCACTTCAGCCTTTAACTGAGACTGGGCACACTATCAGCTCAAAGATCATCTCTCATCAGCTGGGTAGAAAGCTACACCTAATAAAACCTTGAATATGGTTGGTTTCACTTTCTCATTTGGAAAGAATAAGTACGAGAAAGACAGATTTTTTTCCTTGATTATTTAACAGAATGTTAAATCTAAACTCTGAGCTTATTTTTAAGATACATAGTGACATGGAAGCAATGTATCTGCAAGAATTGGAGTTCAGTCTTATCCTGGAAACCCAGTAATGAATAAAATCACATGGTGGATATGAAAAACACCAAAGCTTTCACAAACACTGGCTCAGAGTTAGCTCAAGTGCCAAGTAGTACCAGCTCCTATACCACATGTAGACCATGCAGTTTAATTTTATCATATAAACAGCACGCAAGATGTATGTGTTCACGCTTAACTACCTTTCCACCCTGTCTCTTCAGGGGAGAAAGAATACACAAAAACAAATAGCTACTTCCAGACACTTCTGGAAGTTCAGATACAGCCTGTAAACAGAGCCTGTAAAAGCAGGTAGCCCAAAGCTCCCCTCCGCTAACAGCCTGTACCCCTCAGAGTCATTGCTCTCAGATGCCAGCAGCTCCCGTCAGCCCAGGGCTGGGGATAAGGCTCTCGGAAGCTCACACCACCTGCTCTCTCCGGCAAGCACCTGGGCAAGCTCACCCCGGCACAGGAGCTGCGGCAGGAGGGCACCCGGGGCGCTGCATAAGCCAGGCGGCTCCAGGGGACAGAAAAAGAGCCATCAGCAGCGCGGCCAGCACCGGCTTGGGTACACACGGGCAGCGGGCGAGCCCGGGCTCAAGCAGGTCGCACCTCGGGCCCCGGCGGCACTGTCTGCCAGGAACGCTCCCCGGGGCGGCCCCCGCAGTACGAGCTTCCCACCCTCGCTCACCATTATGGTCGTAGACGCTGATGTAGGAGATGCCCACCGCCATGCACCACACCACAAGGCTGGCCATGTCCGCGTAGCTCGGCTCCTCCTCGGTCACCACCAGCCCCATGTGCACCGGCAGCTTTTGCAGGGCCCGCCCGTCTGAGCGCCACCGCTGCCGGCCCTGCGCCGCTCCCCCGGGCCGCCGCCGCCCCGCGCCCGCCTTGCGGAAGGCGAAGGCCCCTGCGGCGGGCGCCAGGAGGGCGCAGGAGGCGGCAGCGGAGGCTGCGCGGCGCCAGAGCCACGCGCGGGGCCCGTTGGCGACGCGGCCGCGCAGGCAGGCCAGCAGCGCGCGCTGCAGGCAGAGCAGGGCGTGCAGCAGCGCGTGCAGCGCGCGCCAGGCCAGCCCGCCCGCCCCGCTCATGGGGAGCGCGGGGCGGCGGCGGCGCCGCCGTCACCAACCGACAGGAGCGCGCGGGACAGCGGAGCGAGGATAAGGGCGGGGGATGCCGGTGCCTCAGCCGCAGCGCGCTGCCCGCCGCGCCGCCGCCATCCCCTTGCTGAGACTAAGTCCGCGTCCCCAGCCCGGCAACCGCCGCCAACGCGGCCATCTTCCTGTCGCCCCGCCTGCTCTTTCACCTCTCACCCCGCCACACGCAAGGCGGCCATTGGCTGCCAGGCAGGCTGCCGTCACTTCCGTCCGCGGAGAGCGAATGACGTGGCCCTAAGGGAAGGGACGGGGCGGGGCGAGGAAGGGAGAGGAGGCTGGAACGGCCCGGGGCTCTGCCCCGCCCCTCGGGAGTGGGCGGGGTCTGGGGCGGGGCTGCGCCCTCTGGCGGGCGTTGCTGGCGGTGGGGCTGGGGCGGGGGAGAAGGGGCGGCAGCGGGGGGCGGGGACGTGGCGTTTGGAAAGAGCCTCGGTGGTCCCTGCGCTTCCCAGCGCTTCCCTGGGCCGGGCAGCGAGGCTTCCCCATCTCCCAGTTGCTTCAGGGGCTCGTCTGAAGACGCTCCCTGTGTCCCGTCCCTTCCTTTGCCCTTCTTGGCGCCCGTATAGCCTCGTTAGCGCCGGCTTTTGAAACGGGGGAAATCTGAGCACCGCAGGGGCAGCCGGGCCTCGCGGGAGTCTTTATGCAAACGGTGTGTTTCCCCTCCAAAGCACACTGCAGACACAGCACGGGGGTGGGAAATGGGGATAGTGTGTCCCTGCAGGGGCGCACGCCCTGTTCCCGGGGCTGCCACCAAAGCCGCGGCTCTCGGAGCTTCTGCGCTTCGGCTCGTACTGGCCAACAGACCCGAAGATACAAATCCCACCGCAAGCGAAAGAGCAAGAGCTCACAAGCTAGCCCCGTATCGTCAGATTGATGGGTGGGCTGAAATGACACGGGGACAGAGGTTCTCCTCCCCCTCTGCTCTGCCCTGGTGAGACCGCATCTGGGATATCGTGTCCAGTTCTGGGCCCCTCAGTTCAAGAAGGACAGGGAACTGCTGGAGAGAGTCCAGCACAGGGCAACAAAGATGATCAAGGGAGTGGAGCATCTCCCTTATGAGGAAAGGCTGAGGGAGCTGGGTCTCTTTAGCTTGGAGCCAGGCTCTTCTTGGTGACAACCAGTGATAAAACACGGGGCAATGGGTATAAACTGGAACACAGGAGGTTCCATTTAAATTTGCGAAGAAAATTCTTCACAGTGATGGTGAAAGAGCACTGGAACAGGCTGCCCAGGGGGGTTGTGGAGTCTCCTACTCTGGAGACATTGAAAACCCACCTGGACACCTTCCTGCGTAACCTCATCTAGGTGTTACTGCTCTGGCAGGGGGATTGGACTAGATGATCTTTTGAGGTCCCTTCCAATCCCTAACATTCCGTGATTCTGTGAAATACTTAAAGTGCTGTATTAAAAAATATAATATTGAATGAAAAATTCTGTATCACAAAACCATTTTTCTTGCTCAGAAAAGAATTGCTTCCTGGACTGCTAATACAGACCAACATTAGCCAGCAAAAACCACCACAGTCAAACCACTAGGAAGGCTTATGTTCTTCCATGAACATCTACTACTAGATATTACAATAGTTGCTGAAAGTCTGAGTGGCTGATGATACGTTAAAAAGTTAAAATGTAAAGAAAAATGAACCTAACATTTTTCTGTTCCAGTTGTATAGCTTCATGTGTAGGGTGCCTGGGAAACCCAAGCATCAACTGCATTTGCATAGGCGACATACCCAAATAGCTGCACTCTGACACCTGACAAAACAGCCTCTGTGAGTGGGAGCGTGAATGGAAACTCGGTTACTGAATGCCAACAGAAGATAAAGAATAATAGAAACTGTTTGCCTTGAAAAGTAATTTGCTGGTGTTATTACTCCTCAGTTATCAGCCAAGATTTATGAACTGCCAGGAAACCCCTTGGATTACTCTTTGTAAGTCACTGGTTTTAGTGGCCTCGATAATCCAATTTTGTTTAGTTTTCAAGCACTTTGGAAACTGCTTGATAAAATTTGTACATACATCAGAGCTGATGCACATAACATTAAGTCCTTTTTTTTTTTTACAGGTGCAAAAGTCTGGAAAGTTCCTGCCAGTGAAGTGAGACACTTGCAGTGTGCACTCCCATGTGTAGTATACCTAACCTCAAAGTATACATACAGCATCTCAAGCTATATTTGTAGACAATTAGCTGCTCAGCTACCAGAATAAACTCTTCCAAAAACTTTGCCTCACTTGATCTTATCCTAATATTTTCCAGAGGTAGAGATCTGTTTCCTGAGAATCCCTCTTCTTCTGTTTACAACCATAGAATTGACTCCAGTGGTTTTATTCCTCACTATTAATTGAATTTGGAACTAGTATCAAATTTAATTAGCCAGGGCACTGATTCTTCTGGTTGTTGCATTTGCTGTGATGAAGGTGAGCTTTCCGTGTTTTGCCTGGAGCTCAGCTGGTTTAGTCTAATGTCATTTAAAATAGTCTAAAATAATTAAAAGAGGCAAATATTACTGGAAAACTGAAATTTATTTGTCAAAAGTAAGAATCTCTGAACAGTTCTGAGAAATTGCCCACATCAGTGTAACTCTCCATCTCCAACTGCAGACCTGTGAGTTTAAATGTGTTGAATGCCAGACTCCTAGTAATAGTATGTTGCAGTATTGCAGGATTTTATTTATGGGATTTTATGCAACTATAAGAATGCTCTACTGTACAAAGGTCCATACAGAGTTACAGACTGCTTTTCTAAGAGATAATCATTGTATTCTTGTTTCCTTCAAACTACATAGTACTAATGGCTCAGAAATGCAATTTTTTTTTTTTTTTTTTTTATGATTTTCAGCTTACAATGGCATCCTTACTACAGCCCCTGTGTCACTAACTCTTATAGTACAAATCAAAGAGAAACAGCAGCAGCCCAGCAGGGTTGTTGTCAGTAGAGATGCTGGTGGTAGAGGGCAGCTCTGGACAACGTTAAGGTTCACTATAGATTAACCATGGGTTTAATCAACTTCATAATCATAGTAATCATCATCTCTGCTTACTCCAATGCTGGAGGCCTCATGGGGTTTCATTTTCTTCCTGTCCTCTTTGCTTCTTTCCATGGAAGACAGATTATCTTCACACTGCTGCAGAATCTTTTTGGAAGACATCCAACTTTCTCCCCGGCTTTCTGCGGGTGCCACACACTGCCCTCCCCTGACATCAGTTCCTTTGGCCACCAGTGCTCTTCTGGTTCTGAGAAGGTCACAGGTGCAGTTCCAGGGGTTTCCATCTAAATACAGATGACGGAGACGAGGTAAATACTCTACGACTTTCCGATCCAAGGCAGATATCTTGTTGTTCCGTAAATTTAGAACCTGAAGCTGTTTCAAGTCCTTCAGCTCTTGTTCTCCAACATCCTCTATGTCATTTCCCTTTAGATCCAATCTAGCAAGGTTGTCTGGAAGTCTGAATAAAAATAAAACAACACAAAGATGTTATGTTCATCATATTGATTCTATTTGTGTAAATGGTATTTGGTGGTGGGTATCTGCCCAGGCACATCTGATGTATTAATGTAAAAGTATCGCTAATAAAAAATGCAATCTTCTTCAAAAAAACATGTGGTCCTGAAGTGTTCATATTTCTCTTTTTTTGTTGTTGTGGTGTTTTGGTTTTTTTTTGGTTACAGGAATACTGTCTGTGCACACTTGAACTGTTTTCCCAAATTATTGCATTTCTGACCTGTACTGTGTGCAGCTGAACTAAACAGCAATTTTAGTCCTACTGTACTATGCAGAAAGTTATATGTTCAACTGAGTGTCAAATTTAAAAATGCATTTTGTACTCTTTACTGCCATAAGTATTCCAACAACCAAATTATAGCACCATGAAAGATCAAAAGTTTAGAGAAGAATGGCAACATTGCTCCTTCACATACTTCCGTATATTATTTGTTTAAAAAAGTTTTTTAGTTCATAAAGAACTAGAATTTTTCTCCCATTTTGTTTTCCTGCTCCCATCAGATTCAAACACTAATCATCACAGAAGTAGTCTGTAGGATCTCAAGTCTGTATGATCATTAAGAAATCAGCAACAGGGGAAATAGAAGGGCTCCTTGATGGTCTTTTAAAATAGTACTTTAGATAATTAGAAGTGATTAAATTTCAAAATAAAATAAAAAGCTGATAAACTCTGGATATGATAGCAGACTGGCCAGTATCAGCCTTATTTTCATACATCTTACAAATTTGTGTGATACAACTGTTTTATTTCAAAAGCCTTGCTCATTTATTATCTTCTAATTTCCTCCTGCTCTAGTTAGTGACAAATGCTTAACAGAAAAGCCAGTTAACTGGCATGGAATATTTTTAATAAAATTAATTTGAAAGTACCTTAAAAATAATTTTGCTATAGTAGCGTGCAATGTGATGAGATTAAGAGCCATGGTTAGAGGTTTTAAGGAAACTTATTCACTGTAACTCTCAGGAAAATTATAAATAATATTACTAAGAACTATTTAGAGTAGAACAGCACTATACTGTAACCCGTAAAGGTTGATGTGACAGTTTATCTCAATGTAATGATAGGAAGATACCTTTGATAATTACTAAGAGGCTACATTATGACCCTCACTGCGGGTTTTTTATGAAGCTGAGTTTGACCTCTTAGGCTGAGAGGTGGTTTCCATATTTGTGTAAATCTCACAACTTCAGTGGGACTATTTCAAGAGTAGGACAGGTCTGTATTGTGCTGTATTTTTGGGGGGGGTGTGAGAATTTTATGTGTTGATGTGGTGAGTTACTCCACAAAATTTGGTCTTATCAAATGCTTGTCACTGCAATAAATCTGTTTTGAGGCGAATATTATAGTTGCCCAGTACGACACTGTAGTGTCAGAAGGGTACTTGGGTAAAACCCTGGTGCCCCTGATGTCGAAGGCAAGAGGACATCACCTGAGATGTTTATCAGACTGACTACAGTCTAAAGCCTGACCAGCAAGTCCTTAAACCTGTGAAGAGTCTTACTTTACTAGTATGACTTTAGCTTTAAGGCTCTGTTGTTCGACTTCAGCCTGTGTTGATCTTGAGAAAACGCTGATACTGGAGAACGTGGTGAGTGATCCCGCTGCTGGCAGAGCAGACGTGCACACGCAGGAGCTGAGCACTGCAGCCGTACTGGGATGCAGCTGGTCCAGGGAGCATCATCAGATTCTTCCCTGGACTCTTAGCACTCCCTGCAAGATTTTATGGAGTACGGGCTCTTCTGTATGAGCCCTGAAAACACTCGGATTTGTTGTGGATTATTTTCTTCTCAGAAGAATTAAAAGAAACTTTTTTTCTCCTCATTCCTGCTGAATAACTGCTAAGACCCATTAATTGTGGTACATTAACTATGTTTTTTCAGCTTTGGCATTAGTGATTGAGTTCTCAGGTAACTGTCAGAAGCAATACTTTTATTTCTGCACATCCGTGTGTACCTGGTGATCAGCAAACGATTAAGTACATAAATTTTACATCTTGTCATTTTTCCCCTCTTTTATGTTTACAGCCTCCCCTTGAAATCTGTATTCATTGTTGAGTTGAAACCAGAAGTCCCCAACATCTCCTTAAAAGCTGTACTGCTTCAAGGCTAATAGAGAACTCTTTCCTGTTAATTCTCTTGACTACATAGGTTGTAAAATAAGATGGATTAGACAATACTAAAGTAACTAGAAAGCATTAAACATTCCTGTCAAGCTAGACTGAAATCAAATATTTATACACCACTAAATCACTTTCTGCTTATAAAGCTGCTGCCAAATAGATTCAAATGCTAAAGGACCTGATGCTAAACGAATTGAAATTTTACTGCATTATTTATTTGGGCTAGTTAAACCTGTCCACAAGCCATAAAAATAAAATTTAACAGTGCAGTTGTGTTAAAGAAATTGATGTTAATGGAATTACATAGCTATTTTTATGCCATCTTATTGCACAGCTTTTTGAAATAATGAAATTGCTACTTTATATCAGACCAGACTCCATTTGGCCTAACATACCATCTCTGATAATGGCCAGGACCAACACTCAGATAAATGTGAGAGAACCTGTAAGCAGGTCATTAATGAACACAGTGTGCTCAAGGGATGTTTCTTCTCTGCTGCTTTGACTGGAATTTTGCTTATAGCCTGAAGCAGGAGAGCTTATGTGCATTCCAAATAGTTCATAATGTGTAATTTAATGAAGTTGGGAATGCTAATATCCACTGAAAAAGCACATTCTTTTTGACCAGACTCAGCTCCTGAAATCTTAATATTTTAACCATAGTAAACTCAGTGCGGTTTGGTAGAAATATCAGCTTTAAAATTGCTGTCTTTCCTTTTTATTGAATGCTTTATTAATTTTGTGTTATGGGAGAGGATAAATTTAAGCAGCAGTATAACTTCTCTGAAATCATTCTCTTATATTCTCCTAGCAGGTTCCTCTTATTTGTGTGCTAGTTAAACAAAGTAGTCTCACTGGCAGGGGAAGATGTGAAATGAGTAGATTCACTGGGGACTACAGATCTAATGAAAACAGCTCTAGTTCTATGCTGAGACTGCTAACGAGTGCTAATTAGCACCAGTTCTGGCAGTGGGTTTACAGTATGGATAGCCTTCTACCATGACTGAGTCCAAATGCAAATTTATTTTCCAGTTTGGCCCTCATTCTCGCAATGTAAGGAAGGAGAGGTGACACCTGGGACCCAGCTGCCCTCAGGTTCACTTGCCTCAGTGGAATAGAAATAAGGAGATTCTGTTCCAGCGCCAGATTGGAAAGCTGCACACACTGCTGAAGGGCTCCTGCCTCAAACGTGCTAACAGCGTTGTTGTCAAGAAACAAGTGCTTGAGGTCTTGTAGTCCTTGGAAGTCCTGCGCTGTCACCCTTTCAATCAGGTTGTTGCTGCAGTCGAGTTTCTGCAGCCTGCCAGGCAGCCGGAGTGGCAGCATGTGGAGCTGGTTCTTAGAGAGCTCCAGTGTTGTTAAGTTAGGAAGAAGCTGGACACCATCTATTGATGTCAGCTGATTTTCTGACAGGAAGAACTCAGACAGGTTTTCTAGGTGTTTCATGTCTCGAAGTCTTATTGTTTTGAGTTGGTTTTTCTCTAATTTCAATGACAGCAAGGATTTAGGTAGGTCAAGAGGCACTTTTGTCAGGAAGTTGCCACTTAAGCTGAGAAACTGTAGGTTTTGGAAAAATGCAAAGAAGCTGGTTGGGAATGAGTTCAGTTTATTGTCAGCCATGCTCAGGTACTTCAGCCTAGGTAGCTTAAGTGGTGCAGGCACAGATTCCATGTTGTTGCCATCCAGAATCAGACTTTGTAAATTGCAAAGGGAAGAAAATGCACTCGGAGGCAGAGTCACAATCAAGTTGTTCCGAATATCGAGTACCCTTAGTTTCATCAAACCTTCAAAATCAGATGTGTGCAGAGTGTTGATAGAGTTATCAGAGAGTCTCAGAATTTCAAGGCTAGATGGGAGGAAGGTGGGTATTTGCTTTAGTTGATTTTTGTAGAGTTCCAGAGACTTCAAGGTGCTCAGAGCTTTAAAAGTGTTGTGTTCTATTGATTCTGTGCCACTGCATGACAGGACCAGCTCTTCAAGGGATGGCATTCTCCTAAAGTCAGTAATCTTAAAGAGAAAAAAATTCATGTGATATACACCATTTGTTTATGGACCTCCTTGCTGTTTACTTCTAGATGCTCTGACAATTGCTAGTATTTATTGAGAAACTGTATATTTAGAATGAGAAACTAAAAGAAATGGTAATGATGGAGGTGTTACTATAGGTACCTGTGGTTTACCAGTATTTACTTACATTTTTAGAACTTTGTTGTTTAAGTCTGGTTTTGAGCAAAAACATGTATTTGAAGAAGGAGCATTCTTTTTATTTCTGCCTTGTGGATAGCCTAAGTAAAATGGAGAGCTAATATCACCAGTGGCAGAAATCCTTGCAGAGAGATGATTTTTACATGTGCTCAGTGGAGCTTGCTGGAGCAGTTTTAAGTTTATCATACAGCCATTTTCATATATCAGAAGTATTGTCCCTGCAGCATCTGTTTTCCAGAGGAAGTAACCATGGATATCATCAACTCTCCCCACTATGAAGTTTTGGCAGGAAACTGAAATTCAACACTTTCATTTCTTTCCTCCCTCTACTATCTCTCCTTTTCTTTGAATTAAAATCTTCACACATTAAGATGACCAAACCAAATCTGTCAGATCAGCTTAGTCTGAAAATCACCTCTGTGGAACAGATTGCTTTTACAGGAACTTAGTTTTTGTTAGTCGGTAATAAACAGATGCTTTGCGGTGGTAAATGGAACTTAGATGTTGACTGTGACTGTAATATACAGAGGCATACTAATTGTTTCATTATTTTCCTGCTCATTGGAACCTGCTTGTTTACAAAGCTTGCCACCTTGTGTCTCAAGTTAAGAAGCAAACTTAAGTGAATCTGCCAGTTCCCTCCAAGCCGAGATGTGAGGAAGCAAATAATGAGGGTGAACCTGGGAGTTCTCTGAGCACACCAGGTGCTTAAACAGTTGTTCTCTGAAATTATCAGAGATGCTGCCCATTGGCCTATGTGCTTGATTTTTAAAAATTCATTTATATAGGAATCACAGAAAGCTCAGAGCAAGATGAGCAGCTGTTCCACGTGGGAGAGGGGGGAAGGAGTATCCTCATCTATTTTGTTTTCCCATGTCCAATATACATCTCCATACAGATCTCAGGACTACCACACCAGTAAGAGATGTTTAATGCTGGCAGTCTCCATGTTATTTACCCCAGGGCTTAGTAGCTACCGGTACATTTTTCTCTCACTAGGAGACGCTATAAAGCATGTTCTACAGCATAACCTCTCAGCCCTATCAGGAACCTACACAGAAGGCAGTACAAGTCCTTTTTCAGCACAGGTACTGGGTAGTAATTTTGTTCTATGATTCTGATTGAATACATTTGGCTATCATAGTTGCGTACGTGAAATCAGCTTATAAAGGCGACTCTTCAAAGATTCCTTCCAGCTTCATGTATTCAATTTTTGCCTGGTTTGGGGTTTTCTCTCTTTACCTTAGCTACGAACTCTGCATTTTAAGTTCTGTGAAAATTAGAGCCCACACAGCTGTGAAAGAGGAGGCAGATTTCATTTTGCTTTGGTATCCTTAGTTGTCACTAGCTTCTGATTACATTTATTCAGTCTTTTAAAGTCGTTTCTGAGCAATGCAAGATTTGATGCAGTTAGTGTGAAAGTGTAGATATGGAATCTCTGTTGACGCAGGTTTCTCCATCAATTACACTTCGGTTCAATGAGGGAATGTACTTTCATAAAATAATTTATATTCTTAACAGTAAATAATGAAGCTGCCATTTTCTATTTTTTCTATAAATGCAGTTTTATAACATATATATATTGCTACATAGCAATTACAGAACAGCACGTTCAGTTTTGACCATGATTAGGAGACTAATCTTGCAAAACTTTATCATGAGAAGTCCCATAGGAATGAACTGCATTGCTCAAGAGCAGAAAAGCATATTCATATGTACGTGATAGAACAGTTTTAAGGAAATTGAAGCAAATATGAATGTATGTAAGTCAAATATGTTTTCTCCTACAAGTTCAAAAGCAATGTTTCCTGTATTTCCTCAGCTGATTGCTGTATGTCTAGAAGAGGCTTAATTTTCATCTTATTATGTGATGTGAAGGTCAATGTACAGACATTCATTCTGTAATATAGTTAGGCTTCTTAATGTGGATTAGTATAATTCCTATTTTCTACGTATTTGGTATGCTTTGCCAGGCTTTGTGACCATGCTGTTTTGAGACTTAAATATTTCTCCATGCTGTTACAAACCACCCAGTCTTCCTAATATGAAGCAAGACGTATTTGAAAGTCTATCAGCTCTCTTTTTGCTATAAAGTGATGTTTTATTCTCTAACTGGGCTGTAGAGTGATACTAATATCGTTTTACATTTTAAAAAATAAATCTCCTGAAAGTGTATCTAAGACACTGTTCCTTTAATATAAACATTTTAATCATTTTGCCATTTGTAATGACTTTTTAATTGCTTTTAGAATTGCTGTGAACTGGGATTTTTTATAAGCAGTTTCTTAAACCAGTTCCCTATTGTGGGGGGCAGATAAACAATTTTCTTTCAGCAGGTAAACCCCCACGTATTAGTACACTTAGAAATAAACTATATCTTCAAGTGAGAGTAAACAGATTATAATTGGCCTTCACATCAAGGAGGAAGCAGAAATTATTGAAAAAATATGCTAAAAATAATCTGGATTTGTTATTATGAAGTCTGTTTATAACAAAGCTCAGTTTGTAAAAATACCAAAAGCAAAGTCCCAGCCAGTGTTTTCAATGATGAGCAGCCCTGTCAGAATAAATACAAAGTTGATCTTGATAAAAAAAATCTACATTTTTTTCCTTGTTTTTCTTAAAAACATATTGTATTTAACATAAAAACATATCTTATTTTCTTTTTAATTTCTGTAAAATTTTAAGAATAACCAATGCAAGGTAATGTCAAAAAGTAATTGGTGCTCAGTTTGAAACAAAATTTGTTTATTCTTCTGAGGCTTCTAATTGCCAAACCATACAGCACGAAGGGACTTAACTTCCTTTCAGTGCACAGTAACTAGTAGAAGGAAAGCACACTGGTTGCTCAGCTGAATTATTGTATAAAGTGAAAAACTCTCTCCTTAGATGGTTTCAGACACTATTTGTTCTGAACAGCCATAAAACATTTATTGCACTATTCTGTTCACTTATATCCAACGTTTATAACAAACACCTGCCTTTTGCTCTAGTCAGAACCTAAGGTGGTGACTTTACCAGTAACTGAGGAGTAGCTGACAGGTATGGGCCTAAGAAAGGAAAAATGGCTCTTCTTCCTTATCCTCGAAAGAAAATAATACCTTTTTAATTTTCCCACAGAAAATATATTTCCTAATGATTCGTTTGACAGACTTTTTGTTTAACTAGAGCACATCAATATAGCTAAGTCACACCAATGAACTTTGACTCTTGTAGGTAAGGGGGCTAAAACAGGAAAACCAGATATATTATTAGTGACTAAAAGAGAAGTAAAATCTTTCTCAGAGTTAAATTGCAAAATTACCAACTATTTCACAGTGCACAATAAGTATCCCACATCCTGCTCTAAGCTGCCTTTTAGCCCATTTCATTCAATGCTGAGAACAAAATCAAATATGCATTTCAGAGCAGTTAAAGTCATATTCTTTGTAAGAGAACGAGCATACTTAAGAGAAAATGTACCTCTTTTGAATCAAACATTTCTTATTATTTGTCATAAATTGATACACAGCAAGCATGTACAATACAGGTGGTTGTGTTTCCCTTGTTTCTACCTATAGCAGTTAAATTTATGAAATAAATATATTTCAGGGTAGGAAACAGAAGCACCGTTCCAGACTGCAGTGCAAAATGAGCATAAACCGATCACAATACTGTGATCCAGTGATGCATCAAGAAACCCAGGATGAACTTTTTTAATAACACAAGTAGTTGGCAGCTTTGGTTAGAAGCTGCTGTTGTTGATATGGGTTACTAGAGAGGCCCAGCACTGTGTTTAGGAACATCTCATGCTCTGCCTTGGACTCCAACAATGCATGAGCAAGTCCTGATCACTTATTTCCTCTGCCATTTCTGATAGCACTTGTACCTGACACTTGCAACTCAAGAGGAGGAAAAGAACTTCAGTTTCATTTCTTGGGGAAATTATTGTTGCTACATAAAACCTTTCCATTTATTATCGAAAAATATTACATTTTATCAAAAGTAGTAAAAGCTTTTAACAAAATAAAAATAATTCTGGAATTCAATGGTTATTTGGCCATATTAAAAACAAGTCAACATTTGGCTGTTGGGTGTAAATTACTGCTTTTTGAGTAGCATATAAAATATAACTGTGGCAGCACCGACTGGTGCTCAGAGACCTCAGGATAATGAAAACACTATACGAATATATTTACATATCTTTACCAAAGTAAGTAGCAATAGAAGCAGATCTGGCACCATTTCAACAGTTTTTAGGATGTGGAATAATCTTTGGCCTTCACTCAAAAGCCATCATCACCAGGGAAACACATCTTTTGGTTACAGCACACTACAGAAAGTATTTTTACTGGATTTTTTTCCTACCTGGAGTTGTTTAATTTTGCTGTGGCTGATGTAGAGTCTCCTGGTGGTGGAAGGAATCTCTCTGGGGATCTCTGTAGCTCTGTAGCATTGCACTGACTGAGCAGGGTCACAGCTGCATCTTCTTGGGCAAATGGTACTTAGACCACTGTGAAAAGAAAGTAAGACAACTAAAAGGTAAGATAAATACATCTTCCAAAACAAGAGCTCTGAAATTGTCTCAGCAACATACAGCATAAATTAAGCACCAAAGTCCTTTTATACCATGAAATCTGATAAAAGGATATTATGACTGTGTATTTTATCCCAGTGAAAAAACAGCAAAAACAATACCATAATTTGCCTGGGTTAAAATGTTGGCAGGCATTACAAAGAGTGAGAAACTTAAACAGTGATAAGGCACCTTTACATTTGTAGGTATGCGAAATTAGTGTTACTTATTACCTGACATCTAATCTGCAAACATCCATATTATCTCCAGTTTCCTAGTTTTGTTAAATGTGACACCACAGAATTAGTGGAGAAAAGATAAAGAGCTGTTTTATAGTGGGGCTGTAAAACCTTTGTATCTTCTGTGACCCGGTATTAGAAACAGTAAAAACACAACCACAATCAACACTGGAGATTTTTCACTCTTCCTCTTGCATTATTCAGAATCCCCAAAAAATCCAAGCCCAGGCAGCTATTATTTTCAAGCTAAAACTTTCTATCCACTTTCTGAGTATCTGTGATACAGCTGAGTGCTGCTGAGTGATACAGATTTTTTAAAGACTGGACAAAAATCTAAGTTACCTGTGTTTGTGTAATTCACATAACCCAAAGTTTATTTATTCTTATATTTGAAAATTACAGAAGTGAAGCACTTGAAAGCATTTAGTATAAATCAAGAGGTAGATGATCAAGAAGACCTATTTAGCTCATGACAGATGGAGAACTCTAAAGTTCCCCCCAGAGTTTTACCTCTACTTACTAGTGCTTCTCTCATGCATCTATTAGCTGTGCCAACCAGAGATGTAAAGTTCAGTTTTTGATTATTTTAGGAACTTAACTTTCTATGCATTTTTTTTCCTTTGTACTCAGCAATTTACGATGTACAAAGCTGTGTACATAGGAAACCTTTGTATCATCATACTGATCCGCTTTGCACTGTTACCTGTTTTCTTCCATCCTCTCCATCATATTTTCAGTAGTGGCTAATCCTGTTCCTTGAATTCAGAACCGGGCCAGTTATTTTTCTAAGCAGAAGATGATGTGAAGCTGATTTGACAAATGGATAACAGAACTGGGGACTGTCCTCAATGGCAATGCCTGTTGCATGCAGCTGGACAGTTGCCATATTCCCTCCTGGAGATCTTTCTGTCTCCATAATCCCCTACACTGTGAGTACAGAACTGCATCCCAGCATCTGCTAAACTAAACAGCTAGAGCAGAAACCTTTTCCTAAAACAGCCTGTCAAACCGGCATGTTTAGCAAGCTCTGCAGAAAAGTCCTGCCTGACTTATGCCATAGTGATCAATTGAACAAAAATGAGTGGGTGAGCAGGATTAGGAATGGTGCTTTTAAAACAAATATTTTAATGTGTCTTGATGTAGAGCTTGGTACTTGGTTTGTGGTGTGGCGCTTTTTTTTTCCCTAAAATAATCAAGGTGCTCAGACAAAGTGTAAAACCTTTCTGCATACTGACAGCTACTAGTGGTATGTATCACAATGCCCTGGAATGGTCTTTGATCCTGTTTTTCCACTGACTTGAGTTTAAATGCTGAGGTCACTAAGACAATAATGCTCATGATCTCATGTAGGCATTTGTGTTCCTCAAAAATGTCATCAAAAAACAAATGCTCTTCGCTCAAGGATGGTAAAAAGAAATGAAGATAACACCCTATAGTTGCAGTTGAGAGCTCTAGAGTACTGCAGTGTCAGTCTGAGAATCCCTTTTAAATAAGAATCCTTCCCTATTGTGTAAATTGTAAGTCATGCAGCTGATGTTAGAATGCACAGCTGTAGTTACAAGATAACGCCACAATAAAGTGCAATGTTCTCTTTACATTTTTGAATAATATCTATTCCCTTGGTCTTTTCAAACTAATGGAAAGAAACTTTACTGGTTTAATAGTTCATTTGTGTGACATTAACAATGATTTAATCATGAGTGATCCGATGTATCCATTAATTCCTGGTATATGTCTGCTTTCGGAAGCCAGGTATTTTAAAGTGATAGCTATGATCCTATTAAATCTGTCCTGTACAACTTCTGACATGCCTCCACCAGAGCTGATGCCTTTGTTTTTGCACAAAACTACAACCTGTGGGGTTTTTATTGATTCTAGAACTTATGGCAAACAAACCGACAAAGAGTCATGGGATGGTATGAGTATAAGCCTAGCAGGAAATAGGAGCTATGCAAAAGAAAAAAAAAAGTGAATAAACATTCCAGGATCTCTGTTGTGGAAGCAGCACTGCTGGCCCATGAGTTGCACAGGTTCACAGGGGGATGTTAAGAACGCCAGTCACTGGTGGCCATTTCCTGCCAGCAGTTTTTATGTAAACTCTACGCACCTTTCGATGGGGATTCCTGTACAGGACTAATGGCCTGATATTCCCCTCTGTCAAAAATAATGAATGATTGAACGATAGCACTCATAAACTGCCTGCGTGAGACGTCCCAAGGACATTCTATATAGTATGTGCTTTAACCAAAGGTAAACAGTTCAGATCAAAATCTGCTAAACCCAAAGTCCATGTTGGACTCTTTTGTGTTGTTGGCATTTAATAAGGACATCAGCTATAGAGTATCACAGCAAAGTAGTAAAATACATTGGACAAATTTGGATAAAAAGCAAGCTTGAGTTGATCAAAGTTAGAAGATCATTTGGGATTGCTGCTTTGAGTTCAGATCTGAAGAAGGGCTCATAAAGAACAGGAAAGTTTGGTGATTTTTTTTTCCAAATATATCAGTTAGTATAATAAAAATATTATCTTTCTTGTACAAGCCTTGCCTCACACAAGATTTCGGCATCTACAGTACTGGTGCACAGGCCTTTTATTTCTTCATCAAAGTCAGAGGTTTGACAAAAGCACACATCCGTTTGTCAAGAGATTATTTTTTTAACCTAAGTTACATTTAGAAAATCACATAAAAGATGGCATTAAATTGGGAAGAATGAGCCTGAAGAACTCTAGTTATGGAGCATTTAGAAATGTCTGAGTTAAGACAGGCCATAGAACCTCAAGGTGGATCCTTTGTTGGGTACATGATGGCACAGACCGTACAAGGGAAGATGAAATTTATCACAAAACACATGAAGAAGCTGAGCTCTTGGACTTGGCGTGTCCCTTGACCATGGGAAGGAGTAATTGCAGAAAAAGACAAGCTCAGGGCCTGCAGGGCATGGGTAGAAGCTTGGTCCCTGTGGGATGTCAGAAACACAAACAGTTTGGCAACTAGGAGCTGCTAAGTGATGGTGTATGCTCTGAAGGATCCTTGTCATATTTAGCTGCCATATGCTATCAAGTGCCTGTCACTGAGTATGTGTGAATTTATAGTTATTTTTTGACGGAGTTTTTAAACTTGGATTTGGACCAGTTTTTCATAGGGACAACAAATGGCATTCGTCTGCTGCAAAGGTTACCTCCAATCAAGCACTTATCTCCAGGGCTGCTAAGGGAAACAATCATAACCTTGTTTTTAAAAACACTATGCTTTCCTTAATCATCTGGTGAAATAATCTGAAATGCTTTACAGAAATGTTTCTCAAACAAAGATCCTCCGAGGGTTACGCTGAATCAAGAATGTCAATCTAGATGCATTCTAAGCAAATTAATTATCTCTAATTAATATAAGGATTATAGATTTATCAAAAGTGATTTTGTATTTTACTCTTACAAAGTAAAACTGCAAGTAGAGTTTCACAATCAGAGGCCTGTCTGAAAATGATGTCTCAATCTTCCTCATATGCCAAAAATTCTGTGGAAATATTTTTTATCCACTTTCATAGCATGTGGAAAACGCACTTTCTGACTCCATGCCAGGTCATCTTCATACACTGGAAACAGCTTCTGGATGACTTAAAGAAGAATTTTTTTTCCACATGATAAATAAGGTAGGTTTCCTTTTCTTCCTCTGAAATGCCTACATAGAGAAGATGAAAGTGATAACCCCTTAGGAATTTCTCACATTTCACCTGTCCGTGGCATGTTTGCATTCCAGAGGAACTAGCGCAGTGAAACCTGTTGAAAAGGAATTAAACTTTATTAAATAAAACTTCACATATCAAGGAGTTTTAGTCATTGTCAGTTTTATGATAGTGCTGAGGGACACCAACCAAGATCAGATGCATCTGAGGCAGGTACCCCACAAAAAAAAAAATGAGCTGAACTCACATGGAGGAGGTCAATTTAAAGAATTTCATACACATATACCACTAATGCTGCTGTAATTGGCTTTAAAAGTATTGCTGCTAATGGCATCTACTGTTATTAATAACTGAGCCACTGACAGCAGTGCCTATGAAATCACAGATTATGGTATGACATGATGACAGTTTTCTAGGAATGATTTTCTGAGTTAGTCCCAAAAGTAAAGAAGAGGGGGGAAATAAAGAGGGCCAATATGATGGCTGAATCCATTCTCAACCTAGAATTTGAACACCTGGGTCATTTGTATAGGAACATTTACGTAAGATTGGTAATTAACCTGTGTGAGACTGTCTCTCTTGCAGTACCACCTATAAGTAAAGCAGTAGGGATGGATCATCCAATCAATGCTGCAACCATGACAATTCTGTATCTGGGGTTTTGCAGACACAAAAGCGATTCTGGTCGGTAGTTAAGGGGTTTTCAGAGTCCTGTATGAAGCAAGCTAGGCCAGGCCCTGCCAGCTTCTGTACATGTCTTTAGCTTTTAAGAGCAGCCTGCTAGTGACTGCACATCCAACAGAACCAGAATGGAGCTTAAACTGTACAAAAATGTCCACTGTTCAAATTGTGAGGCACAGTTTCAACAAGATGAGGACCCTGAAACAGTGGGTTTTGAAATTATACCCACTGTGTGCACAAAGAGATGGTTTCCTTCTTCCATGCCATGAAAGCTGAATATTTTTGGCACGTGTTTTATTCATTTTGAAAAATAGAACAAAAATTCAGAATGAGGAGAGTTAAGCATAAGTGTCTACATAGCAATAAACATGGAAATAAGGCCACAATAAGCACAGTAAAAAAGAAAAGCTGATCTGAAAAAGTGACTTTTGGAAGTTGTCTTGTGTAAAAAGAGACCAGTAAGCAGTGAATGTTCCCTTGAAATATTAATATTAATGTTAATATTAATAGTAATGGCTGAATTGTTGCACCCATGGACTCACTGCATGGACTGTAAAAGGCAGCCAAATATGAACTCTCTAGGCCTGCAAGGCAGTAATCACCTAAAATAGAAAAAACTAAAAAGTCTGGGGTTTGTTAGCAGAAATTTTGTGTAATGACAACTGAAGATGTATGTCACTTTCAGTATCAGCGTGGATGGATAACTTCATCCTCTAACATGCTTTAGAAAGGCACATTCCAATCATCTAGTCTAACTCCTTTAGTAGAACACGAAAATCTTGCTTTATCACCTCAATTTTCTCCCATATTTTGATGCTGCAAGATATTTTTTGTCTTCTCTCTGTTCTCCCTTTGGTGTCCCCGCTGGTGACTGCACAACCACTCACACAATCAGGCCGCTTGAGATGCTTCAGCACACACCACACAGGGGATGACCTTGGCACGTGCAGGCACTGCAGCCCGGTACGCACAGCTGGGCAGCTGCAATCACAGAGGTTTCCAGGTAAACTGACCCTCATGTGCAAACATATGTGTTTATATTGTAAATTCTTTGTGCACAGGTTAGGTCTAACCAAAGGTTTGTAGAATATCTCACACATTTTCCCAGTCTCAGCATGGACACTAGATACCAAATACACAGCAGTGGTAATGTCAATTGAAGTATTATTATTATTTTTTTCCTTTTGATTTGGGTATCACTTTGCCTTGTTTGGTATGAAAATGTGTCCTCTTCATGCTTCAAGTAATTTACTTTCTAAGCACAAGGAAAGTTGTCAGACAAGTTATCAGGTACTCCAGTAATCAGTTAAAGTATGTAGATTTAAATTTATAAAGTACTGTTTGTTCTCAAATGTATTTAATAGCAGAGTAGCACAGACAACTCACATTCTGTACACTCTACTTTGTCTAAAATAATTGAAATTATTGGCTTAAATTATATGTGAAAAAATTAGCTGGTGTTCAGTCTAAGCAGCTCTACATGATCAATAAGGTCAAATGAGCAGATCAGGAAGCTTTCAGTGAAGCCCTTTTGACATTAGAAGTATTAAAAAAATTTAAATTCTTCTTGATGTATAACTTGCTGCAACTATTTGTTAGAAATGTTTTCTGGGTATAGAAAGGATTCTTAGTGCTAGATCAGTTGACTCAAACTACTGCTGTTCTTTAAATGTTCTTCTATTATTTTGTTGATGATATCAAGGTAGAGTATACTGCAGCTTACTTTAAATTAATTTAGTCTAATTAAAGGCCCAAACTGCTAACCTCTCTTAGGTTCAGTTCCCTAATTACTGCACAGCTTGCTTACAGAACATAGTTCTGGTTGTCTGGGGGCTTTTGGCAGGCATTTCAAGGGTAAGTGGAACTTATACCAGAATTTTCCGGGGGACTTACAAGTATAGTTTTGAGATAATGAAATTATTTGTGTGTTTACCCTTATAACAGTGATATCTGCTTTTAATTTCAATCCCCTTTTTACGTGATATTTCTGGTGAGGAATACAAATAGTACCTAATGATAACTACATTTACTCAGATTTGGCATTACAGCCACAGATTTTCTTAATAATAGATATCATTCCTTCTCATTTACCCATAGTCCAGCAAGTATTAGACTGATATTATGCTTCGGCTAGGCTTTCGAAAGAATTGTATTTGAGAAGCTAATCTTTGAGCGGAATAAGCAGAGACAAAACCTTGTTTGACTTGTGAAATGTAAGGACATGCAAAGCAAAGGTAGCACTGATAAGGGATGAAAGAGTTAAAATTAATGACCACAAAACTCTGATACCACTGTAGACAAAGACAATTTAAGACAGAGCTGGACCAACCCTAAGCTAAAGGGAAAGAACACTAAAAAACTGAGAATATGTGTTTCTTTAAAAAGCAGCAGTTATACATAAGTTGCATTAAGTTTTTAAAGGCAGTATTTGCTACAGATATGGAAAGCTTCCTTCTCAAGATAAGCAGATGCTGTTTAAATCCATGATTGAAATATATTAACAGCAAATTCTAATGCTTGGCTAAGTGCTAGATTACTGTTCTGTTAAAAAAAGGCAATGAATGTAGTGTCATTCTATAGGTACTACACCAGTGTAATATGTACCAGAATCAAGGCCAAAGCTAACAAATACAACCGATAGTCTTGAAACAATTAATTTTATTATGTGGCTGGACTAATTGAAAGAATAATAATAGTTTAGCTTTTGACATAGCAAATACCTTGATTTCCTGTCTGACCCTGTTGTGAAAAAAAGAGTGTGGCTGTGGAGAATGAATGTTATAACAAAGGTCAAGCAAATGTTCTGTTAAGCTGGGCTCACTCAGAAGCACTTGGGTGACTATAAACACATAAATCCTTTGCTCAGCTACTATTCTGAATACACCAATTTACTGAGCCACTTTTTTTTTTCCTGTGTGTATATATAAAGGTGCTTGTAGCTTTTGTTTCCATCATGGACTGGATTAACAGTAAGAGCATGCCTGTTAGATGCCCAGTTTGTTACTACCTACCTTCAGTTACAGTGCTTTCAATTTGAGCAGTAAAGGGCAAATGAGCAGCTTTGCAATAACAATCTGTAAGTTTCTTTTCCAGCCTACGATAGCAGATCCCAGAGGACATGTGATATCTACTGTTAGTGATGAAGTTTGCTTTTATCCAGCTCTTCCGAAAGCACAGATTGAGGAAATACAGTTCTTTCCTGCTCTGACTTATCTCTTCACATTCCAGGTGAGTGGTCTAACCACTGAGCTGTTAAGTGGTATCTTTCTGTCTGTCTGTGTCCCAATCAATTATTCATGCAAAGTGGAGCAAGGAAAGAAACTCACCCCAGGATGCCCTACAGCTTTGGGGCAGGCCACGCAAGCCTCCATTTTCCTGTTGACCACTTCTCCGTTGACTGGAGGGCCCCTATGCTGGCAGAGTAGTGTGTGGGGCCACATCGTTGGCAGGATTAGGGTCCCAATCTAGATTAAAATGACCCTTTTTTTGGAGGTGGAATTATTACTTTGATGCAATGAAGCCAAGCTGCATGAGACCCCTACAAGACCTGCTAACAAAGTTCCTACTGAAATCAACATCAGAATCAGTTGCAGTATTTCAAAGGAGATGTGCTTTTAACCAAGGTGAGTGCCTTGGAGAGAGCATCCATGTAGAGATGGCTTATTCACAACCAGAGCGAGCTAAAAAAATGTGAATAGTTTTTATACGGATATAACTGCATTCATCAGTGTTTCTACAGATGCAAAGGTACCTAGTGCAGTCTTTTTCGTAATATAATACTTGCAAGTTTGCATCTTTGCTGAGCATGAGCAATAAATGTTTAACTACAAATCCAGCTGTGTGGTTTGCACCTGCTCCTTGCATTTGTGAATACAGTAGCGAAGACTTGTCTTTCCTTGTCCCACAGGAGGGGAGAAATGTGTACAGTTCAGTAATTTTATTGGTAGTCCAGCTATTGATATTCTCTTTTGAACCTGAGAAAAAGTGGAACTTTCTGAAAGACACACATGACGTGTTCCACCAGTCAACAGATGAGGTGCTTGTCTGAAAAGCCTACAGTTTCAATCACTAGAAGGGTGACTGGTTTGTTCAACGTGAGCGTCCTTTCATCCTAAGGAGGACCACCAGCTGACAATCTTGCTGAAACATATTACGTGAAAAATCACGTCATTGGTGAAATCAAGTACTTCCTCTTATGAAATCTGCATATATAAGCAAATTAAAGGTATCTGGTTCAAACAAAAAAACACAAACCAAACCAACCAACCAAACAAAAAGCCCCACAGCAAAAAAAAAAAAACAACCAAAAACCTCCCACAAACACGATTTTCTTCAAAAGACCCTTTTGTCTCAAATCATTCTGGATGGGGCCCTGAGCAACCTGATCTAGTTGAAGATGTCCCTGCTCATTTAGGTTGAGAGAGGTTCTCCTCCCCCTCTAACTCTGGTGAGACCACACCTGGAATATTGTGTCCAGTTCTGGGCCCCTCAGTTCAAGGACAGGGAACTGCTGGAGAGAGTCCAGCACAGGGCAACAAAGATGATTAAGGGAGTGGAGCACCTCCCTTATGAGGAAAGGCTGAGGGAGCTGGGTCTCTTTAGCTTGGAGCAGACTGAGGGGTGGCCTCATTAATGTTTATAAATATGTAAAGGGTGAGTGTCATGAAGATGGAGCCAGGCTCTTCTCAGTGACAACCAGTGATAAGACAAGGGGCAATGGGTATAAACTGGAACCCAGGAGATTCCATTTCAATTTGAGAAGAAACTTCTTCTCAGTGAGGGTGCCAGAACACTGGAACAGGCTGCCTAGGGAGGTTGTGGAGTCTCCTTCTCTGGAGACGTTCAAAACCCGCCTGGACACATTCCTGTGTAACCTCATCTAGGTGTTCCTGCTCCGGCAGGGTGATTGGACTAGATGTCCTTTTGAGGTCCCTTCCAATCCCAAACATTCTGTGATGTCAGGGGGTTGGACTAGACGACCTTTGAAGGTCCCTCCCAACCCAAACCTCTCTATGATTCTGTGACACGGTGAACGGCCTGTGAGGCCTCCTCGGGGGCAGGCCGCACACCCAAACACGAAGTCTGAAGTTGAGAAATGCCACGTGCAACGTAAAAACAGCGTTTCTCCCAGCGAAAATCTGTGTCTCGCTCGCGCCAGGCGCCACGGGCGTTTCCGGGTGTACTTTTCAGGAGAGGAGCGCCGCTGCCCACTCCGGCCCCTCCCGGCCCTGCCGGGCCCGCAGCGCCCCCTGGCGGCGCAAGCTGGGAAAGCGCGGCGGCCGCGATCGGGGGTTCGGGGCTCGGCCGTTGCTGCCTGCAGCCGCCTGGAGTTGTGGCAGGCAACACGAGCCGCGCGCTGCTACCCACCGGGCCACGGCGTCCCGCCCCCGCCGCCGCCTGTCAGCGCCGCTGCGCATGCGCGCCGGGCGCATTCCTCTGGCTTCCCTGCGTGGCCGCCCCGCTGGAGCCGGGCCCGCTGTCCCTGCTGCCGTGTCCTGCGGGGCGGGAGGGGGCGCGCAGGGCGGCTGAGGCAGGGCGGGGGCTGAGGCGGGGGGCGCGGGCCCTGCCCTGTCCTGTCCGGGACGTGCGAGGGGAGGCGGCAGCGGCAGCAGCGGGAGGATGTCGGCGGCCGGCGGCGGTTCCTGCGGACCGGGCGCCGCGGCCTGCGGCGGTGCTGCGGCCGGTTCAGCCTCGGCGGCGGGCGGCGGGGTGTCCATGTTCCGCTGGCTGGAGGTGCTGGAGAAGGAGTTCGACAAGGCCTTCGTGGACGTGGACCTGCTGCTGGGCGAGATCGACCCCGACCAGGCCGACATCACGTACGAGGGGCGGCAGAAGATGACCAGCCTCAGCTCCTGCTTCGCCCAGCTCTGCCACAAGGCGCAGACCGTGTCCCAGATCAACCACAAGCTGGAGGTACCTGAGGGGCGGCTGAGGAGGCCTCTGGGGGATGGAGAGAGGGGCGCTGGGGCTCTTGCCGCCGGGGTTGTGCGGGTCTGGGGACGCGTGTCCCCCTGTGCCCGCCAGAAGAGGTCGGGGTGGCTGGCGGGGCTCGTGCCCTGCCCGCGGTGGCACCGGGAGCCCGTCCCGTGTGCTGCCGCCGCTGGGATACGTGCTGGAAGCAGCTGTGGAGGGTTAATGTGGCCCCGTGTTTTGGGAGGCTGTGTCCAGCCCCGCGGGATTCGGGCCTGGCCGTGCCCATCCTCTAGTTTTGGTTATTATAGCATGGGCATGAAGTGGTGTGTGCTAAGAAAAAGTTCTCTTTGATGTTGAAAACAGCAAGCAGTCTTGAGCAACAGATGCTACGGACTGGTGTCCTATTTGCATTAAGTTCCTAGAGAATTTAGAAAGCCTCTTAAAAATAGGGCAAAGACATATAGTCGAGTTACCTAAAGCTTATAGTCCGTAGTCAAAATGAGGACATTATTCCTGTTTACAAGTAAATGGAACAGAAGAATGGATTGGAGATGGACTTTCATAGGTCCTCTGGCTCCTTCATACCCTGAGACAGATTGAATAGCTCTCTGCCCAACTTGGTGTCTGGAAATTAATAGCAGAGGTCGTGCATTCTGTGAGGAGAGTAGTAACTGTCTTTATTGTTGGAAAGTTTTCTTCATGCCTAATCCAGAATTTCAGTCAGGTTGGGAAGAAGGACACATCAGCTGGAGCCAAGCTGGCTCATGTTGATGCTACTGAAGAGGCAGGGCTGCAGGTCCTGTGACTTATGCAAGAACTGGGGCATTCTGGCAGGAAATTCTGGGGAACTTTGTGGTCATTTTATAACTACAGTCCATCTTGAGTTGTCTTTGGTTTAGTAGGTGATGTAATTTGTCTTGTCCATAGCTGGTGTGTATGTTAACTGTCCTCTCATCATTCTGTTACATGTTAGAAGCCTGTTGATCTGTCTTCCCTCAGCTTTTCCCTGGGCCAAACCCTTCCAGTTTCTTCAGTATTTCTGTAGGCCATGCTTTTTAGTGTTGTATTGTTCTACTAATTTTTAAATATATGGGTGTAAGAGAAAAAGATTCTTCAAAACCATGAAGATAGGTGCTTTGTAAGAGCTTCAATGGACAAGGAAACCATGGGATTCAGTTCTTTCATTCCTTTGTGTTACACTTATTATAATAAAGGAGCTTAAGAGTCTTCAAACAGTAACATGTTCTTCTGAAGTTCTGCCTTGCAATAGGAAGTAAGTAAGTTTGCATTGGTTTTATTCAGGTTTCTTCCTGGTATGAAGGCATTGTTATGCAAAATAATCCATAGGATTTAACAAAGGATCAGGATATTTCACAGTAGAACAAGGAGCTCCTTACACTAAAAGCTTTTTTTCATTGCAGTCTTTATTTCACCAGAATACTTTCTGTAGTGATGTTTATGATGTTCTTTGTGTTTATGTTGCTATGCTGTCATATACATTTTAGTGTTGGGTGTGTGTATATGCTGTCAAGCTATACAGTAGGCTTAATTGTATAGGCATAGTAAAATAAGATTTATGAGTTTATAGTAGACAATTGGTATTTATTGTATATTACACAAAGGTGGTGGGTGTTGTGTACAAACTTGTAAAACAGATGAGTTTTCAGGTTATTTTAAGAGAATGAGTCAATGCTTGGTAAATATTTCTTCAAAAAGTAATTTCAAGCTTAAATATTTTGAAAGGAAATGATAAAACTCAGATCCTGAAAGGTATTTTAGTATCTAATTAAAATCGTCAGGGGCACCTTGATAACTAATAGTCTGTGCCTCAATCATGAGTGAGTTAAAGAACAAAGAAACATAGTTCGTAGTTGTAACAGCATAATTATTGTGTAATTGTTTGATAAAAATGATACTGAGAATCCGGAGTGAGTGCTTTAGAAGTGAATAAAAAGCCTTTTATTTTGTGAAATATTTTTATTACGGATACTAGTATTAGGTCTCGTACATATAAAGGAGTTATCTTTCAAATAGACCTTTAGAAGGTTCTAGTATTTTCTTGAAAGTTGTTAATTTTAGGACCTCATGATTATTAGAGGCAGAAACTTGAAATGAAAACTGCCATTGAAAATCTCCAAAAGGTGGAACTGCTCTGTTGAGAATTAGCGTCTTTTTTATGTAAATACATGTCTAGCCAGAAGCCTCAGGGACCAAAATGAAGGACACAGTTACATATTTTTAAAGAGGCTGTTAATGTTAATACTGGAGTTTAGGATGTGATCAATTGATTTACTTTTTTTTTTTTTTTAATAATGTGTTACTATATCTCATGTAACTTTTAATATTACAGTGATTTCTTAATAGCTTACAGTTGTAACTTCATAGTGCTTGTACATTTTAATACAAAGCTTTCAACCCGTTCATAAAAGTGTCATTAGACATAGTTTACTTAGGTGCAAACACTTATTCAAGCCTAAGTTAAATACATCTTCAGAAGTATACCCTTATTTGGATTAAAATAATACTTTGACTGAATGTATCAGTGACTGTTAACAGCTAAGACTTTACTCCTGCAGCTGCATTTGCCCGCTGTTGCCTTGCTGAGAGATTATTTTCTAAAAGAAAATAAAATTAATAATAAAAAATTATGAATATCATTCTGTTGATTGTGAGTTCCATTTCCTTGACCAGAATTGTAGGATCTTATTATAGTATTACAGAGAAGAATAAGAAATCCAGTTCCAACTTTGATTTATCGACTGTATCAGCTTAATATGCATTTTCTGATCAATACAATTACTTTTAAGAGACATAGCTTATGTTGGTTTCATGGATGGAAGCTCTTGCTGTAGGACTTTGATGCAAAGAACATTTTGGAATCATTGGTGTATACATACTGCTAAAGAGATGAGTCAAGGCAAAATATTGTCTGAGGGTTGTTTCTGAATAGTGAAAGAAGTATTCCAGGGAGATGATAGTTTCCAAAGAGAGAGTTACATGCTGCCAATTCAGAAGTAAGTTATTTTTAGAAAGAACCTGAAGGTATGCAGATGCTCAGTAGATGTATGCAGATAGTTACTTGTGCTTGAGGGTGATGAAAGGTTATAAACATACTACTATGTTAATAACATTTGCAGTCCTAAATTAAACTACTTAAACCAAAGGGGAGGAGGATTTATTTTTGTGTTTATCCTGCTGGTCACAGTAGGACAGAGTTAAATTAAGTAGCGTATCAGAATTAAAAAAAAAAAAAAGTGTTAGGTAATAGAAGCCACTGTCTTTTCTGAGATCAGCATCACTTCAGAATAACGTACTGAACAAATGAAGGAGTGTATCTTGATACTTCATGGACTGTAAGGTCCTCGGGCTGTTAGAATAAAAGGAGATGACAGCCATTTTAAAGGTGATTTTTGTGATGCTTTGTCTCTCAGAAAGCATTATGAATCAGCAGATGCAGGCTGGCAGTCGGTGTGTGAGATTTCAGTATATTTTTAATGGAAACTTCATATGATTTATTTTTCCGGTTTGGCTGTCAGTTCAGGTGAAAAAGTTAAATGATGCTGACTGTGACATTATCTAAATGTCCATTTACAGTGGAATTTTGTAGAAGTAAAAGAAGTAGGTTAATGTGCCAGTAAAAACTGAGTGTGACTTTAACTCTGGCACTTTGACTACCAATCTGATTCTGTAGTTTTAAATGAACAAGCTGGGAAGGAATGTCTGGTAGAGCACACCCTGTGTCTTGGCAGTTGTGTTAAGCCAACGTGCATGCTGAAGTTAAGGAAAACATTTAAGTATATGTCTATGTAGTTACTCGTATATGTAGTTTTACGGTCTTGATGAAGTTGGAATCAGTTAGCAGGTTTAGAGGAACATGTTCCTGTAAGCTGAATTCTTCTGTAAGTAACTTGTTACTGTATCAGCTAAAGCACATGTAGTATTATGTAGGTAATCTGAAGATCCCTATTAAAAAGAAATTTGAAAACAAACAAACAAAAACAAAACGTAGGTGGCTTTATAGGAGTGGTGACTTTTCATAAAGTGTGTGAGTCCATTTTATGGAGCACACTGCAGAATCGTAGTCCTGCTTTCTTCTTTAGCAGTACTTTTTAAACAAAGGTAGGACCATACACCTTCTTATGAGGGTCGTTTGGGTTTTTTTCCTCTCTCTCCTTTGCTTTGTAGTGAGAAATGCACCTACTGAAGCCAAAGATAATTCTTTTCCCCATGACAGGTGTGGTTATAAAACTGGGAGCATAGTTGCAATAACTTTGTGAGAAAACTACGTTGTTTAATTTTTTCAAATGTCATAAAAATTTCCAGTATTTACTGAGATGTTATTTATTAGCTATATTTCTAACTCTGAATACTTTTTCTGCTTTGGAATAGAAATCTGTTGGTACTAGATAGAATGTGGTCTTTTGGAAAATCAGTTGAATGAGATTTGATCCAGCTACTGCTATATCCTAAAACGTGGAGTTTTCAGATATTTGAGAAGCGGAAGTACAAGTTTGCATAAATTTTCTACTTGGCTTATATGCTAAATTGTCATTAGTTTGATACATATAAGCTCTTTCACAATAATTACACCCTTTTCAAAGGGGTCACCTATACTTAATTAATATTTTCCTGTATCAGAAGTCCTGGAATTCTGTATCGTTTTAACTAGCTTACTTTAGTTTCAGTCAGCATGTAGTTAAGTGTTTTCCTTTTTTTTTGCCTCATTTGTTGGGAGCTGCCAAAAAAACCTGTTAGGGAAACAGTATTTTAGTTTATATTTTTTAGTTTTATTACTGAATTATGTTGCCTAGTTTGTGTGGCTTTCAAAATAATGGCACTAATAAAACTGCCAATATGATGTCTAAAAATAGATTTGTGTCTTCTTAATAAACGAGTAGAAGCATACAGAAATTTGGCACTGCCAACAAAGTGTGCAAGCAGTGGTTTTAAAAAAAAGTAATTTGTGCTTCTCTAAGTAGGTGCAAACAGAACAATACAGTCAAATACAAAGTAAAACACTGGCAAGAAACAGTACATGAAGCAAATATAACACAGTAGTAGGTTGCTGTAGAACAAGTATTTTAATGATAGTGATGAAAAGGGTCAGTGACTGGCATTTAAATGTGGGTTGATGTATCCATTTATGCAAATTGAAACAAAATGTTTAATATGCTTTACATGTGTTATTATTAAGTTCTCTTTTAATTGTTGGGAGGAGAAGTGTGCTAATAATTACATATCCAGAATGGTCTTCAGCAGAGAAGATAAAAATAAGATGAATGCTGTTTTGTATGCTTTTAATTTGTTGACCAGTCTTCTGAATGTTTTGTCAGCACTGAAATGGAATCTGAGGAGTGGAGCAATTCATTTGTAGGTATCTCATGTGCTTTTGTATTCTTTTTGGAACATATTAAAGGTGGACTAAAATAATTTATGATTCATTTATGCATTCGGTTTCTTATACTGCATTTTCACCAACTCTACTTACATAGCTACACTACTGTCATGTTTACTTAGGGAGGCAGTAAATAGAATTTTTTCACATTATTATTAGCCACATGATAAAGTCATTTTTTTTACATTTAAAGCTATAACTAAAAAGTTAAGATACATGTGCCCTTTTTAGGGTCACAGTAATAGTGAAATAAAGGCATTTCATTTAAAAATTTGTAAGTACAGCCTTTTAAAGTAATTTCCAGAAATGGGCTAGTCATTTTCATCATTGACAAGTGGTAAGTGTTCTTTGGTTGTGTTGAAATCAGGGATTTTTATCAACAAGATTATGGTTCCCCAGTGTATCATTTATTCAGAAACTTGCATTTTGTGCAGTGCTGTCACATTGTTTAGCTTTGCAAGGAGCATGGTGAGATAAATGAGGCTCTGGTCTGTTTGATGATTTCTCATTCAAACCAGTCCATTAAACTTAATAGGGTTGTTTGGGAAGCTGCAGCAAATGCTGATTAATGGGCAGGAAGAATCAAATAGTCCAGACTTAGGAAGAGTTGAGTGTTCTTGTGTTTTGAAGAGCTGTAGTTGAAGTGGTGCTGAAATAATGCTGGTGAGTTAACGGAGATGACATTCTTCCAGCAATTAGAGAAACATAATACTGAGAAGTTTAAGTACTTCATATCAAGGGCTGATGCCAAAGCTAGGTGTCCTCATGAAAACATTTTTGTTTGTGGGCTGTGTGGTTCCTAACTGCGCAACAGGCTCTGTTGTTGTTGAACCAGCACCAGTTGCGTATCTGGTATCTGTGAGTGTGTTTAGGCCTCAGGCTGTAGGAGCTACAGCTGTCATGTCCTGAAAAATTGTTTTCTATCCTGCAGTTGTGTAATCTTACTGGCACATTTAGGAATAAATTGTTTGTAAAGTATAATATTTTTTTTAAACTTACTTTTGCCTTTAAGCTATGTTTCTGTCTTTTAAAAAAATGCCCCTAAAATGTAATGTTAAGCAAATATTCTAGTGTCATATATTGATGTTTATGTTGCTTATTTTGTGCATGTTACTGAGGCAGATGCCACAGAGTAATTGCAGTGTTGTAGTGTGCTCTTTTGTGTTTCATGATGCTAGATACTTCAGCCTTTAAATAGGAAGATTGATAGTCCTGATCAGGAGTGAATGTTTAAATACATAAACGCATATTGTGTCCAGTTATGGGCCCCTCAGTTCAAGAAGAACACAGAACTGCTGGAGAGAGTCTAGCTCAGAGCCACAAAGATGATGAAGGGAGTGGAGTGTCTCCCTTATGAGGAAAGGCTGAGGGAGCTGGGTCTCTTTAGCTTGGAGGAGACTGAGGGGTGACCACATTAACGTTTATAAATATGTAAAGGGTGAGTGTCATGAGGATGGAGCCAGGCTCTTCTCGGTGACAACCAGTGATAAGACAAGGGGTAATGAGTTCAAACTGAAACACAAGAGGTTCCACTTAAATGTGAGAAGAAACTTCTTCACAGTGAGGGTAACAAAACACTGGAACAGGCTACCCAGGGGGGTTGTGGAGTCTCCTACTCTGGAGATATTCAAAACCCGCCTGGACACATTCCTGTGTAGCCTCATCTAAGCATTCCTGCTCCAGCAGAGGGATTGGACTAGATGATCTTTTGAGGTCCCTTCTGATCCATAACATTCTGTGATTCTGTGAAACACATATGTTGGTAACATTTTGGAGTCTAGTATAAATTACATGAAGACACAGTGCTAAAGAAGTAAAAACACCTCATATGCTTTGTGTATTAATTTGGTTTAATCCCACAGCAAGATGCATACGCACTTCTTGTAAAATCACTCTTAAAAACACATATATGGGAGGTGTTTTATTGGTAAAAGAATCAATGGAGCTCGTGAAATCTCACTTCCTACTGATTTGTGGGAAATGATTTGTCCCAATGCAAACGTGGAGCACTTTCTCAAGCCACTAAGACCTTCTGATTCAGGCACCCCCCCTTCTCTCTGGTGATCTGCGAGTTCCCACGCCACAGCATCCTTCACCTTTTCATCTATCTGTGGGTTTGGCCAGCTGGCAGCAGTAGAGTCTCCAGCTCAGAGCCGCATGTATGGTAACCAGCCACCAGGCTGTTTGCTCTTGTCTCGGGGAGAATTAAACAAACTAGCTGAGGTCTGACTCTTCCCCCTTTTTCCTTCTGTGAGGCCACTCATCTGTCACTCCTACTAGCAGCTGTTTTGTGCAAAATTTAGGTGTTGTAGGAACTTTAATCATATACACACCTTAACCCATCTAGTGGATTTATCTGAATCTTGAAAATTGATTCAATTCAAATCAGCAGGAAGAGAAGGCAAAATAGGGAGAAATGTAGACATACAGATAAAATGATGACACTAGGAAACTAAGATAGAAATGGTGAAATGTTGCCAGTTGTGTGTGTTGTTTTTTGGGTGTTTTTGTGTTTGTTTTTTTGTTTGTTTGTTTGTTTATTGCTATTCTGCTTGTGTTTGATGTTTCTTGAAGGCCTGGCTGCTGGCCTTTGGAGATTACATGGTGGAAAAAAGATAATCTTTCATTTTAAAAAGACAGTTTTCAGACCCTTATGAGTTTAGAAGGTTTGGTGTGGGAATGAATTAGGTGTACCCAAAAGACCTATGAAAGGAAAACTAAAAACATCTTTAAAGAGTATTTGCTGCTTTGAAGGCACTTGCTAAGTACTTGGCTTATGACTTTCAGCCACTGGAGGTTGGTAATACAATGGATATTTTTGTATATATCTAGCTTTCCTTTGTTGAAAAATCTGCATGTTTTCTAATATGTCCATTATGCTTAGTCTTTTTTTGAGCTAGAAGTTGATATACTGAAAATTGCATCATTACAAGCCTCAAAAAGCATCAATTAAAATTTGATGTTGAGGTGATTCAGGTCTTCCTCTCATTTTTATTTGGTGTAGTGAAAACTACCACTGACTTGTAGTAGGATTATTCAGGCCCATGACCTGGCTTTCCAATTCAGCTTGGCTGTATTTTTAGTCCTCGTGTCTGGGCAATCACAGTATCACAGTATGTTTGGGATTGGAAGGGACCTCAAAAGATCATCTAGTCCAATCCCCCTGCTGGAGCAGGAATGCCTAGGTGAGGTCGCACAGGAACATGTCCAGGTTGGTTTTGAATGTCTCTAGAGTAGGAGACTCCACAACCTCCCTGGGCAGCCTGTTGCAGTGCTCTGTCACCCTCACTGAGAAGAAGTTTTTTCTCAAATGTAAGTGGAACCCCTTGTGTTCCAGCTTGATCCCATTGCCCCTTGTCCTATCATTGTTTGCCACTGAGAAAAGCCTGCCTCCATCCTCGCGGAACTCACCCTTTATATATTTATAAACATTAATAAGGTCACCCCTCAGTCTCCTCTTCTCCAGACTAAAGAGACCCAGCTCCCTCAGCCTTTCCTCATAAGGGAGATTCTCCACTCCCTTAATCATCTTTGTTGCCCTATGCTGGACCCTCTCCAGCAGTTCCCTGTCCTTCTTGAACTGAGGGGCCCAGAACTGGACACAATATTCTAGATGGGGTCTCACCAGGGCGGAGTAGAGAGGAAGGAGGACCTCTCTCGATCTACTGACCACCACCCTTCTAATACACCTGAGTGTGGAGAGTCTCTGGCTGTGTGCTGTGAACAAGCCAGGGCTTGATGCGGCTGTGCTACACGGAAGGATTTCCCTGAGACACCAGAGACAAAAGGAAAGTAAACAGGAGCCGCTTTGCTCTCGACCCAGGCTGCAGGAGGGGCGTTGCCGCTGCGCATGAACAGTCTGTGAACAGTGCCCTGCAGCCAATCACCATAGTGGGGGGGGGATGAGTGACTGTGAGTGTAACCAATTGTAGCCTGCACTTGCCGCATGGCCTTTTGGTATAGAGTATATAAGGCTTGGAAAAACGTGGTCTCGGGGACATTGATATTCAGTGTTGTTTAAGAGTTCATTAAAGAGTACGGATGGTAAATTCACATTGAATTAGACTCCTTACTCTCGCCCGGCCCGCCCGTTCGATCAAAGAGCTTATGCCGGCGTCTGGATTCGTCGAATTTGCTACCGCCACACCTGAGGATGCCATTGGCCTTCCTGGCCACAAGGGCACAGTGCTGGCTCATGGTCATCCTGTTGTCACCAGGACCCCCAGGTCCCTTTCCCCTACACTGCTCTCTAATATGTAATTTCCCAACCTATACTGGAACCTGGGGTTGTTCCTGCCCAGATGCAGGACTCTACACTTTCCCGTGTTAAATTTCATCAGGTTATTCCCCGCCCAACTCTCCAGCCTGTCCAGGTCCCGCTGGATGGCAGCACAGCCTTCTAGCGTGTCAGCCACTCCTCCCAGCTTAGTGTCATCAGCAAACTTGCTGATAGTACGCTCAATTCCCTCATCCAAATCGTTAATGAATATATTGAATAATATTGGCCTCAGTACTGACCCCTGAGGAACTCCACTAGATACTGACCTCCAACTAGACTCCGCACCATTGACTACCACCCTCTGACTTCTCTCCTTAAGCCAGTTTGCAACTCACCTCACTACTCTATTGTCTAGACCACACCTCCTCAACTTAGCTGTGAGGATGCTCTGGGAGATGGATAAGTCTTAGATATTTTTACATATCTATTAGGTCAAATAAAACTCTTGTCTATACTGCAGAAAATAGTGGAATGGTAGCTCAGAAAATGAAAAAGCTTTGCCTGAAGCTAAAAACATTGCCATTAATTTACCGGACAATGCCATCTCTTTGTCTTCCCCCAGCCCCCCTACAACTGGTTTCACTTCCAGTAGTGAGAGGCAGATTATTTCCTGTCAACGTGGTATGTTAGTCACCATCACCCCACTTTCTGAAGTTTTCTCAGTCTGTGTGTGCTCCTTGTGATGCCTTAGAGGCTGCGATATTGCCATCTCCCAATGCCCCATTCAGGCAGCGATGGTTATGAGAGATGGCAACTTGTGGTTTTAGCATGCCATCTGTCTGCTTCCTGTTGTGCCAGTCTGTTCACAAATACCTCTGTATTTGTACTTCTCTTTCAAGTTACATTTATTCATTTTCTTTGTGTATTTACATTGTAAGTTGTTCAGGGCAAGCTTCACATTTTCATTCTTTACTATGTACAAACTTAGCCTAGGTTCTTTGAGTATGGCTCTGAGATCTTACAGAAATAAATGATTTTTGGGTAGTTATTTTAATGCTCACTTTTCTATGAAAAATATATAGATAGATGAATGAATTTTTCTTCTGGGAGTTCAGATCATGATAGGAAAAAAATTATATGATACAAACTATATGGAGGACACCTCAATGATATAACTTCGTTCTATGACTCCTAATGAAAAACACTAGTTAAGACTTTAAGAACTCCATTACTGTAAATGCAATCAATCCTAGTGTTTAAGCTGACACTTATTGTCAGCTTAAAATACATATTTAGCATAAGATCATTTATAAGAAACAAAACTTTTTCATGACTCATAATGGCTTGAATGGGAAATAAGAACTTTTGGTTAAAAACAGAAGGACATTATGTCTGGACTGTTTTGCGTAGAGGTTTTTCTTTATCATTATTTTTGCAATAATATTTTTGAATGCTCTGCAGAATAAGTATTTGCCTGTTGCTTAACACCATGATTTATTTTTTTATCTCCCATGGGGCGAGGGGGTGGGGAGGAAGAGTAATTTATAAATTCTTGAGTTATTTCAATTGAAATTTGGTTTTAATTTTCAGAGGTATAAGATGTCTGTGAGATCCAAATAACCTGTGAAATGGCAAAATATGCCCCAAATTGGGTAAATCTTTAGCCTTTCGAAATGATTCTTCTGGTATCATCTATGTGTTAGATTGTTTGGAAGATAAGTGTTGAGTTTTACTACTTGATTAATTTGGCCCAATTTAGAGTTTAGGGGTAGCCTGATTATAGACTAATGTGATAATCTGAAGCAGAAGCTCTCTCTGAACTGGCATATGTTTACTTGTACTTTGTGGAAGAAAAAAAAAACCCACACATATGGAATTACCTTCTTTTCACCTAGCCTCAGATGGGTCAGACCAGTCTTAAAGGTTGGTTTGTGGTTTTATTCAGAACAGTGAGGAGGAAAAAAGGTAAGAAACCAGTGAGTATGTCCTGTATAGTTGACAGCATGTGGATTGTAATTGTGACAGTAAATGCAAAGAAATTAACAATTATTGATAAATTGGAGAACCAGCTTGAATAAGATACTTGAAAAAAAAAGTTTTTCTGTCAGTAATGCTGTTCTTTATCTCTTAGTCTTTTCCATGCTGACCCATTTATGTAACTTCTCTCAGTTCTCAGCAGCCAGTGTTGAACTGAAGCATTTCTCAGAACAGTCCAGGTTGGTGATTGTTCTCCTTGACAAGAGAGTTTTGGAAAGTGGAGCATGGAAACAAAAGGTCTGACTTTTTATTAAAGAAGAAACTTGGTTATTTTCTAGTTGATTTCATTAAGCTATGGCTTCCATTGCAAGGCCCAAGCCAGGCACTTCCCATTGCCATTAGCACGAAATTCCAGTTATGGACCTTGGTCTGAGAAAAGTATCCAAGACTTCAGTGGGTCAGAGACAAATGAACATATCACAAAAGGCATTGACCTTGTCAAGACATGTCGGAATAAAAGGAAAAAAGAGCTGTGCAAATTCTGTCTCTCCTGTGTCCTCTCTGCTCGATTTGTCTAGGACTAGATGTATGTTTTCGTGATTAAATCATAATTCCATGACCCACAGTCAGGTCCTACTACTAACCAACCGTGTGTTGCCTGGGGCACAGATTAACAAAGGAGTTAGCAGAGAGAAACTCAGGGGTTACGTTGGAGTGTGAAACTTGCTAATGTGTGATAACTGCTAATCTGCACAGTTGTGTACTGCCCTAAATACAGAAGAGTTCCTTTTTTGGCTGAATTGGCAAGTCGCTGCCAAAGGGTGTTACGAAAGTAAACACACTACCTTCTCTTCAACCTCTGCCCTTTATTGTTTGCTAATAAAAGTTTCTCTTCTCTATTTGTTGTTTGGTGGCTCTTCCAAAGCTCTCCTAACCGTGAAGTTCAATGGTTTCTTGTACATGGATATTCATCACTTCTGTCCTAGCTGGCTTCTCTGCAAATTCAAGAGCAGTCGCAGGTGGCCTGCATCTTTCCTTCAACAATCTTTTTGGAGAGTATATCGAAAAAGCTTCCAAATAAAGGATTTATACAGTTGCTTGTGCAACATTAATTTACTCTGATTGTGATTATTCTTGTATGTGGGTGTCACATTTGCCAGCTTCTGCTCAACTGGGACCTTCCTGGTTAGCTGGGACTCCTGATAAATGATGTAAAGTGGCTTGGTGAGCACCTCTGCCAGCTCCCTCAGTACACTTGGGTGGATCCCATCCGGCCCCATAGACTTGTGCACGTCTAGATGACATAGCAGGTCACTAACCATTTCCCCTTGGATTATTGGGGCTTCATTCTGCTCCTTGACCCTGCATTCCAACTTAGGAGGCTGGGTGCTCTTGCCTCTTGTGATGGATGGTGCTCCTGGATAGAATGACCTTACTGATAGTTGTTGTTTGTGCTCATCATTTCATCTGCTGTCTCTACCTCCCTCTCTGTTTTTTACTGAGTATCTTCCAAAATTGACTGTAGAGGTATTGAATTTCCAGTGGTCTTTCTATATTATTCCTTTATAAGGTGAGGGAGTGTGGGTAAAAACCAGTGCTAATAAGAGTAAGGTAAAGGAGAATTAAGGGAGCTGGCCTAATTGAGAAAGGTTGAACTTCTATGAAATATTGTGAAGATTTATCAGTTTTCATAGAAGTAGATTACAAGATTTGGAACCAGCTTACTGTGTGTGTTTTTGGTGTGACTCTTGCATCTGCATCTGTTCCTGGGGTAGGTTTATGACTTTTTATAATGTGTAAATAGATTACTTCCACAATGTGCGCTGATACCATTTCTCATCTTGCTCTCTTTATTAAAACAACAGGATAAAAATTTAAATCCTAGGTCATATGCACAGTTCTTTTTTAAAAAAAAATTATGAATTTGACAGTCTTTTTGTCATCCCTTTGGAGCATTATTCATGTCACAAAACTGGTAGCCATCATTCTCTCTGCTTTGTACATGGAAATAATCTTCCCCACTCCTTGAACTCTGTTCTGTCCCTTACGTGCCATTCTCTACCAGCTGAGACTGGACCGTGTTCGATTGGTGTATTTTATCTTTTCATCAACTGTCTGCTTATCCAGCATTTCAAATTAGAATGGATGAGTGGTTTTGTGTTTGTGTATGTATTAAAAAAAAAAAATTAAAAAAAATTAAAAGTTCCTGTGTTAGCTGTTAGTGCCCATTTGAAAGGAGGAGGACATTAGTGGGATTTTTTTTTGGTAGAAGTCATATCATTATACATTACTACTGCATTATTATTATTATTATTATTATTATTGTTATTGTTATTATTATTATATAATGTTATACATTACATGAAATTGTGACTGGGTCAAACTGTGCCTTCAATATAAAGGTCTCAGTAGCCAGCTGTGTACTATATCATCATCTCTTAAGTTGGTGATACCTTTTTGCTACTTTCAGGTGTGTGTTTGCTTTAGTTTGAGGGTAGATAATTCATAGCAGAGAGATTTTTAGCAGTGGTGGTTACTGGGGAGAATACAGGTTTGTGAGGAACTAATTTATCTAAAATGATATGAATTTATTGTATTTTATAAAAGCAATTTCTGCTTTAGAGTTCTGTGAGAGTTTACAAATTATTCAAGATTTGTCGTTCCACAAGATAGAAGTTGGAAATGCTTGCAGCCCTGTTCCTGAACAAAAAGTAAATGCTCACCTGGTCTGTCAAGGCTCTATCTAAGCGGATAGAGAGGTGATTCTTTGCTGTTCTGGGGAGCATGGTCTGGAATCAGCAGAGCTCCTGGGCAGGGTGTCTTCTACCCTTGGGTCTTGGAGATGTGAGACGGGAAGGGAGATTATTCTTTGAGGCTGCAACAAGCTGGAGATTGGCTTGTCCCATCTCATCAAATTGCACTCTGATTTAGGTGTGCTGAATCACCTCTGGAAGGGCCTGTTTATGCCTGATAATTATCCGGGAAGCTTAAGGAGGCTGTCCATCTAAATTATGTGCCTAAAGTTAGACCCAGTCACTACCGCCCCCGACAGTCAAATCCTTCCTTCCTTCTCTTTATTTATTTATTTTTTTTTAACTGATACAGACATTATAAGACAATGATTTGTGAAGTTGAACGGAGTGAGTGTTGGCTTGCAATTAGATACTCATTGTGAATTAGAACGTTAGTATAATATAATGTTAAAATATCTAAAAATACCCTGCTTTAATATGAGAGGATTTTATTGAAGAATTTGGGGCTTTTCCATTTTGCTTCTCAGTTCCAAATTTTTGGAAGCAAAAATATAACCTGAGAATTTACCTAAAAAGCCACTGAGATAAACTTCTGTATTTTTTTAGCAAATAGTAGTTTTAAAACTTGTGTGAATGTGGTTTATCTTAGAAAATGCCACTTGGATGTGAGGATAACAAGTAATCTGGGAAACATGTTAGAACTTGTGCTTTCATTCCTGTTATAAACACTACAAGTAAACTGTATTTTAAATGTTTCCAAACCTTTTTGTTAGAGTTAATAACTATTTATGGTTTTCTACAAACACATTTTAGGGGCATGTTAATGCATGGCTTCCGATTTGCCCACCTTATTTTATTTCAGTTAAACTGTTAGTAATAGACTGGTTGTAAATTGTATTATTTGGTTTCAGCATTGCATTAATAATTATAATTTTACTTTGATCAGTATTTTTTCAGTAAGATTAATAATTCAATACATTTTAAATTGTGTTTACTTGACTGTGGTTGTAAATCCTGTTGTAGGCTTAATGCCAGTGCCCAGTTTCACAGTGGATATCAGCACCAGATATTGTCTGCATGAGAAAACAACTACTACTGTTGCTTTGAGCAGTACAGTTGTTTAACGCAGGGTGTGTGGATGAATTAATTTGATGGCAGTTGGGAGAAAAGTGTGAAAATGTTCCAGTGCTTAAGTTGGACTACAGAGGTGTAGCATATATGTGCCAGCAAATAATGTATCTGTGTATCACAGTTATGATGAGCTCATTTAATCATTGCTTAAATTACTGTGATGGATTATATCTTCCAGGCACAGTTAGTTGATCTGAAGTCTGAACTGACAGAAACACAGGCCGAGAAGGCAGTATTGGAAAAGGAAGTGCATGATCAGCTTTTGCAACTCCACGCTGTTCAACTTCAGCTACATGCCAAAACTGGACAGAGTGTTGATTCTGGAGCTATTAAAGCAAAACTGGTGAGTATGCAGACCAGAATGGAGGATTATATTATATTTTTCCCTCTAGTCGTTGAAGTTCTTCCTTGGAAGGTGCTAGTAAGCTGGTTACAAATTTTCACGTTTAAAATGTTAAGAGAGTGTTAAATTTTCTTTTTTAAATAACATTTACCACTGGTTATTAGCAACCATTAAAATTAACATAAATAACATTAGAGTAATGAATAGGAATTTAAGAAGATGTTCTTACATAAAACATTTATAATGGTTTCTAAAGAGTAAAATCAGAAAATAATATTAGTGGTTTATAAAGCTTTTTGGGAGAAAGAAGTTGCAAAAGATAATAGCTTACAGTGTGAAAATACAACCAAATCTTTAAAAAGCCTAGTATGTGGTAAGTCTGTTGTTTTTATTGTAGCTATACTCTTATCAAAGTAAGAAGGGAATTGTTTTGCAATACAGAGAGTGGTTAGTTGGCATCACAGTCTTCTCTGTGTTGTCATCCTTTCTCTTTAAGAACGCTGCAGGTGCATCTATGGTACTATCCATTGCTACATGCAGCAGATTATCATAAAATAATTCAATAAATCACTGTTAATTTTGTATGGTATCTTTTTTAGAAACTTGGATCTCTACAAACTCCACCAAAAGTTAACGATAATTAATCTGTACAGTTAGCTGGCATTGACTCATAACCAGAGTGTAGTCTGCCTCGTTACTAGCAGTGGCACAGATTCAGGCTTTAATAGTGATACTTTAAGTTAGAAAAATGATGTTGTATAGATTGATTTATGCCAACAGTTAGAAACCACAAAGTCTAGCTCTCTGGCTGTTTTAAAAATTGCTTTACAGATTGGTTCCAAATACCTAGTGCTAGCATATGTGGCACATTAGATTAGTCTCCTCTGCTATTTTATAGACTATGAGACTTAAAGGCTATCTAGGCTAATCACTGAATACCAGGAGTAACCTCAGTTCTTCCTGTTTCAGATCCAAAAGCTGTAATTCAATTAGAGCTATGTTTCTTGATCTTCATACTTGCTTATCCAGTGTAAGAGTAAAGTTTTGTGGATTTTCTGCACATAATTCATTCTGTATTGAATTATAGCTTAAGCATGACCAAGTTTCTTTAGAGCTGTGAAAAATGTTTATGGATTTGTAAATAAGTATTAGTTAAAGATCACCAGCATGTTGTTTTAGGCTGCAGGTTTATATGTAGTAAATTTTTCAAGTCAACACATCACTAGGAGTGATTTCAGTCTCTAAATTTTATTAGTGAGGCTTAACTTCAGAGTGACATAAAGAGTAATACTTTTAACCTTTTTGTTTCTCCTTACCTTGTTAAAAACATATCTCTATGCTATTGACAGCAGTCTTTTTCCCACAGGTGACAATGCTCACATTATTTCCAATTTTATCTGTGTTGAATTTATTAACAGCCTAGAGTGACATTCTTTCCTTAATTCCATGTAGTTCCTCCCTTTTTTATAAAGATCAGGGCTAATCTTTTGTATTTTCTTTGTTTTTAGGGTATCATCATTCTAATGGACAGAAACTCACTTTTAAACTGTTCTAGATACAGAAAGCTATTAAGTGTGAGCAGCTTGAACAAGCAAAACTGAAGCTGCTTAAATGACAATAAAATGGGAAGTCTGAGTTTTAGGTAGATGAGAACTGTGGTGCTGATCTGGCAGTCAGAAAGCCTCTGAGGGCAAACAGGAACTGCAGCAACAGAATATGTGAAGGGGAAATAAAATTCTGTCCGAGTTAACTTCCTGTTTGCTTTGGTAACGACAACCACTCTTTTGTACGTAGGCTCAGCATAATTGTATATTCTGAAAACTGTAAAATTGTACATCGTGGTGAACTAAGACATTTTAAAATGTCTCCAATCGCTAAGCAGTTTATAACATCATGTAGTTTAGGCTGCCTCCCTCTTTAGGAGTGATGTATCTGCTTAGTTCAGGCATAGTAACTCTTTCTTTGTAAGAGTATAAAGTTGCCTAGTAGATTTTTGGTTTTTTGAGTTTTGCAGTTGATATATCTTTTTTGCTACTTCTCCCTGTCCTTTATGCCCTTCTTGTAATACATGTTTTGTTATTCTTTCTGAAAGGAAAAAATCTATTATCTGTATAATAGATGTTATATTGCAGAATGTATTTTCTATTATACTTTCAAAACTGCTTTAATGCATTTCACGTTATCTTGCTATTCTGTATAGAGATTCTTGGTATATTAGGGTAAAGCATTGTTTTCAATAGTACAATAAGGTTATTTTTTTTAGTAATATTTTTAATAACTTTCACTGCAAAATACCAAAATTGCTGCTAAGTACAATTATAGTAGTGTGCTTGCTCTTTCTGCCTTCTAATGAAATACACAATCTGCTGGTAAATTTCCTTTGGAATAACTTATTTATGTTGTTGCATTTTCTTGAAGTTCCTATTGCCTATTTTTCTAACTATGGAACTCTTTTCTTCTGTCTTAAGTCTGTCCTTTCTGTGGATGAAATGGTAAGTATGCTGATTGCCTTTTTAATGTTTAAGCAGTGCTTTTGTTTTTTTTTCTTTTGCAACAGCTTCTATGTGTTGGTTTCAGAAACTGGCAAAACAGATCTCATTTCTTCCTGTCAACTGGCAAGATGCTGTGTAAAGAATTTTCTTTGCGTTTTAGTTTTCCTTTTCTAGTTTTGGTGTCCTCTTTCATAAGTCTGTGTGTGTTTTATTTCTTATTGTTACAGCTAATTGAGGTTATCTAGTAACTTGATATTCTGAAAGATTGTTCTCGCAGTATCTCAAAAATTCTTAAGGTGTTATACAATTTTAAAGCATAAACGCCATACACATCTCTCAATGTGATATGAAGTATTTTATTTATTGTGTTTAAAAAAAAAATCTTGTCAACTTTTCAGTGTGTTCCCTTTCTTCTGTTCTTTTTATGGACATTATTTGATAAGATTTACTGGCTTGTATAACAGCCCAAAACATATAAACTCAATAATAAAAGCATCTAAACTCAATAATACGTAGGTAAGAAGAAAAAGTGATGCGAAGTTAACTTTTATCTTTCAGTCTTTCATGCTGATAGACTTGAAAGGTTCTTAGACAGCTTTTTTACTTTTATTATGTTATCTACCTCATGATCGTTACTCAGTATTTGTTCTTTGAAAAGCCACAGGATAGTTGGTAACTGGAAGCTTTGATGTTCAACATTGCAGTTGCATTTTTGGTTTGGTGTTTTTTTATATTACCAACAGAAAATATAGTTTGTTCTATTTTGCAGAACGTGTACAATACTATGAACACTAGAAAACGTGAAACAACTCTGTAACTTCCTCAATTTTTTAAAAGAATTTCGGAGACTTAGCACATCTCGTGACCATTGATCAGAAAACCTCTTCGGATATTCTGTATTGCAAACCTTTGATTTTTCTTCATGATGATAAATTTGAGACAGTCTGAAGTAGCATTAAGATTGGCTTCTGGATGTAATTTTCACCTTAAGTCACCAAGTAATAGTTGTAGTCGTGGAGAAAATAGGAAAAAAAAATTATGTTCATTGTTCCTCATATTTGAGGTATAATGTTTAAAATGCATGACTAAAAGTGATTCCACTTGGAGATAAAACATTTGACTTTCTGTTTAATTTAAAAGATGAATCAAATTCAGAGAAAATAAATGGAAAATTTCAGTCTTGGTAAGAGTTTTTAAGCTGACTGCTTTGTATAAATACGATGAAGCGTGCCATATGGAATTTGCTAGGGTAAGCAGATATCTTGGGTCACTTCAGCAGTTCACTGTTCTGGAAGAGGTTGGAATTCTCCCAAGGTGTATTTCAGATACATCAAAGAGCTCATATATCTCTCCAACTTTCTTCTACAGCTGGTACATTCTAACAAATTATTGGCAAAGATACGAACTTTTAGTTTATGACTTTTTATTCAGTAAACAAATAATAAAAATATCCAGCGAGGAAGAAAATGGAATGTTGGGTGTGAATAATGTACCTTCATAATATACCTTAAATTGTGGTCTTTGCCTTTTATATTTGTCAAGCAAAATATGTTCTAAGAGTACATATGCAAACAGTGGGCCTGTGCTATTTAGAGCACCTTGATGCAACATTGGCAACATGTATCTAGCTAACATAAGCTTTAAGGTACAGGAACACTGTGCCTGTATACAGACTCATAGCTGTTGTAAAATGAGTGTTATGTCTGAACTGTTGCCCTTCTGGCAGCTAAAATGCGTAGCAGAGGCATCACAATGTGTTGACACTCTTGAATTTTTGTGATTGTCCTTTGGCTGCTGGCAGGAGATGTGAATTACAATAGCTCAAGACCATCCTAATAAAGATAACTAGTATAATTTTAGAAATTCCTGTTCTTCAAATTAGATTGGTCAAAATTCTTGGCTTAGGAGTGGTTGTGCAGTTCAGAAGGAGGTTTGTTGAAGAGTCATCTCACAAGACGGCGCCCAGCTCAGGGGCCAGAGACCAGAAGTGACTTTGTGTGAAAGGTTTTCTAACATGCATGGGGAGTCAAACCTGCTCTGAAACTGCATCAGTGTGGGAATTACAGAAAGTTAAATGGCAGTGATCTCAAGCAATCTTTGTGCCATTCCTCCCAAGCAGTGTGCTAGGCAATTCTTGGCCAACATGTAATGCATGATATTCATCTAGCCTAATAGAAATACTTCACAGATGAGGTAGATAGTAGAGTCCCTCAAATTCAGAGTTGTCTTTCTGGCAAATAGCTGTAAAAGCCTACACATACCTGTTGTGAAAATACCTGTCTTTGGAAGGACCCACCTTGCTCAATATCTCAAATGTGGTAACATCAGCCATATTCATTTTTATGTCCAGGCTTGGAATAGTGAATAAGCATATTCACAATTTGAGAACGGATTTATCTTGCCAGTTCTGTAAAATTTTGTTTCTGTTGCTTCTTTAGTAGCACCTCCTGGTTTGGTTTGTTCAATAATGTAATTGATACAAGTACAAAGAACACTTCTAAGGTTTGCTTCAAGAACATGTTATGGTGAACTTACTTTTCATTGCTATTTCAGTTAACAGACATTCTAAAAAGACAATAGTAATACATCCTATGCCTCTACTGTTTTCCTGGTGTGTGGCGTTTTTTTCCACTCACTTTGTAAAAGGGATATAAAAGAGATATAAAATATACAAGTAATCAAATGTGCTTGTCTTAAAGTAGATTTTGTAGAATAGCAGTTTGAGTTGAGTATACTAATTCCTTTGACTCCAGTACTCTGGGTATTAGAAAAGATAATGACTATGTATTTTTTATACATTTGGGATGGACCACTATGGAAGTAATTAGTATTTCCATAAATCCTTTTTCATGGCTTGGGGGAGGGAAAAAAAAAAAAGGAAGGTACATTCCTTAGAATGGGGGTGTGTGTGTTTTTGTTGGTTGGTTGGTTTGTTTTTGTTATTTTTTTTAAAACAAAACTATTTTGCACTGACTTCTCTGAGTTTTGTCAGGGTAGACATCTTAATGTGTGGAATTGCTGGCTTTGTTTTTATAGTTTTTAGAGTCTCGTTTGGAAATGTCCCTGCCTGGACATTTTTTGGTTGTTTACAGGAAAGTAATTATCTTTTTAAGGATATACAGACTTAAAGAACATTTCCTTGACATCTGGTCTTATTAAAAATTGTATTAAAATAGTAAAAGGATATTATAAAATTGAAATATTTAGTGATTTTCTTTTTAAAAATAATCTCTCTTTCATTGTATGAATCTTCTGCTTGAACACGGGAAAAAATAAGGACAATACTCAGGCTACATAAATTTTGCCACCTATGTGTGGCAAGGAGAAGCACTATTGCCAGTTTCAGTCTTTGAACTTAGAACCACTATATGCATTTTGTGCTAAGGAGTTGTAAGTTGGATAAAAATCATGTCAGGAGCACAAGGTTGAATTTAAGGCCTCTTCTCCCCAAAGGGAAGTATGCAAACCACTACCTGCAGTGCCAGAGTCCCTGCTTTCATTTTTTTTCCTGCATGCATGCTCTGTAGACGTGAAATTTACTTTCACGTTTTATGTGTAGAAACAGTTAAGTACTCTTTCATTATTAACTTTGATAAAAGCTTACAACTTTTTTTTTTTGTTAAGGAGAGAGAACTTGAAGCTAACAAGAAAGAAAAAGTGAAAGAAGCTCAGCTGGAAGCTGAGGTGAAGTTGCTGAGGAAGGAAAATGAAGCTCTTCGTCGACATATAGCTGTGCTTCAGGCTGAGGTTTATGGAGCAAGATTGGCAGCCAAGTATTTAGATAAGGAGCTAGCTGGAAGGTATGTAAAGTCAGTCCGTGTCACCTAGCATGAAATGTTTTCTGATGTTGTTTTCTTCCTTTGCATCCCCAGAGGCAGGTCTAAAGAGAAGACTAAGTAGAAAAAGTCTCTAATTTGCAGTTAGCTGAACAAAAGGAAGAAACAAAAAAAATCCCCAGTTATTGCACTTGCACTAGTTGCTGCATGACTGTGCTGTAGCCAGGTGAAATGTAGGAGTTGTGCAATCCCTTGATTTTTCAGTCATCATATAGCATGTTAATTTACTGTCTTTGTTGTTATGCAGGGTCCAGCAGATTCAGCTGCTAGGCCGAGATATGAAGGGACCTGCTCATGACAAGCTCTGGAATCAGCTTGAAGCAGAAATACACCTTCACCGTCACAAAACAGTTATTAGAGCTTGTCGAGGTCGGAATGATCTAAAACGACCAATGCAAGCACCACCAGGCCATGTAAGCTGAAAAGATGATCTGTTCTTACATAGTGTTGAGCATTTCTGGAAAATAGATAGAATTATTTCTCCATTCTTGTAATCGCTTTCACTTCAATATTGAGTTCTTTCAAATGTCACTTCTAAATAGAGAATTCTTTTGTATGCTGAAGGGCAGTTTCATGCTGAATAGCATGTCCCTGTAAATGACCATGAAAGATGATACAATTCCTTTGACTTACCTATGAACGCTCAGTCCTTTTGAAAACTGAACTTCTGTTATGTGTGTGTATAAATACGAATTTAACAGCCTAATTCTGTTACCTAGGTTTCAAAATGTGGAGCCAACTTATTTACAAAAACCAAGAACAACATTTTGAGGATTTTATTGAATTGAAAGTAATTTTTAAAAATTTTTTTAAAGGCCAGATGGATTGACACCAGTACCCAAAGGAAATCTACAAGAAATCTAGAGAGGGACTTTTTACAAGGGCATGCAGTGATAGAACAAGGGGTAATGGCTTTAAACTCAAAGAGGGTAGATTTAGTTGAGACATAAGAAGACTTTTTTTGCATTTTTACCATGTGGGTGGTGAGGCTCTGGAACAGGCTGCCCAGAGAAGCTGTGGATGCCCCATCTCTGGAAGTGTTCAAGGCCAGGTTGGATGGGGCTTTGAGCAACCTGATCTTGTGTTTGCCCCTGCCCATGGCAGGGATTGGAACTAGGTGATCTTTAAGGTCCCTTCCAACACAAACCATTCTGTCATAGCATGATTCTGTGACACTCTGTAAAATAATTTTTTTTTTCTTCTTTACTTATAAAACCCATAAAAAGCATTTTACTGTGAGTAGTCTTTCTACACTCACCCAACTTGACACATGACCAGTTAATCACCCCAGTGTTCAGTGCCTAAAACCAAACATTTTCAGGAAAGTGCTTTACTTTGATCTGTTCTCAATACCTTAGTTGATCAGATGGATCTTACTGATTGTGTTGCTCATTGCATATAAACTTTTGGTGGACAAGTGTGTGTGATTTTAAGGGTATGCACAATGGCAACAACAACTTAACAAAAGCAAAATAAATACCTGGATTTATTTAGTCTCTCTTTTAGTTTTGAGTTGAATGGCTTTTGGTGTGGTTTGTTTTTATTATAATAAAAATAAACTTCAGCAAGCGGCCTCTTCCTTGGGAGCGTATTACATCATCTTCTGTAATTTGATTAGTTTTATGTTGCAGTTTATGTCATAAAAATTTTCAGCAGTGATCAGCATTTTTTCTGTAGTCCTTTTATGTTTTTAATATGTGGCTGATTTCCTTCTTCTGAAGTTAAGTTCTGTGTTGTGCATCACTCAGCACTGAAATAATTGAAATAATTATTCTCGTCAGGAGTGCATAGTGAAGAATCTTTTCTGATTTCATACCCTGTCTATAAAGAGGAACTGTAAGTTTGTCCTGCCTGGAACTACCCTATTACTGGATACTGTCTGTATGCAATTAAAAAAAAACCCCAAATGCAGAGATGCATCATGTTTTGGTTCACACATTTATATTTATGCTATGTTTGGTTTTTTTTTTTTTTTTATCAAACTAGGATCCTGATGCCTTAAAGAAGAGTCAAGGTGTTGGTCCAATCAGAAAAGTTTTGCTAGTTAAAGAAGACCATGAAGGACTAGGAATTTCAATCACAGTAAATACTTGCCTTTCTTTTCCATGACTCAGAAGAAGCAATTTAAATTTCTACTTCTGTAAAATATGTGCATCAGTGAATGTATTGTTAGAACATGTGAAAAACGCATACACAAATCCATAGCTATGGTAATAGAACTTGAAGACTCATTTTGATAGATTAGGAAATAGGTAACTGCTACTTCATGTAAAACTTATGATGTCAACTTAGGTTTAGGGTGTAGACAATTTAGCAGATTAGCCAGTTGTGAATTTCAGGTGTGCTAAGTCTGTTGAAGAGCAGGAACAATCTTAGAACTAACTTCCAAAGCTTTGCCATTGTGATTGTTACTTTTTTTGGTAAAGTTTCAGTATTTGCATCACACAGATCAGTAAAGCTGTATTAACTTTGTACAAGTAATTTTGAAAATTCCGGTTATTATACTGTTATTCTAAATATGAATATTGTTTCTTGCAAGTCAATATGATGACTGATGTGATTTTTTTTAGTGAGGTTTTGATTTTGTCTCATCAGCTTGTATATGATTTTAGACTTCTTTTATTATTCAGAATTGTCTCTGGTGACTTTTTGAGCATATATTTAGAAGTTGTCTGTTCTTTTGTGGGGACAAGAATTAAGGGAAGCATCTCATCTCATCTCATGCTTTGTTCTTAAGCATTCTTTTTGTCTGAAGCACGCTTTCTAATTTTCTGTAATAAAAGTTGGAGTAAGCACTTTACGAGCAACTACCAGAATGTTGATTTTATGGTAATGGACATCTCAGTTAATTACAATCTAGTTTCTTTTTTATAGGGTGGGAAGGAGCATGGTGTTCCAATACTGATCTCTGAAATCCATCCTGGACAACCTGCTGATCGATGTGGAGGACTGCATGTTGGTGATGCTATTCTGGCAGTAAATGGAGTTAATCTAAGAGATGCAAAACATAAAGAAGCTGTAACTATTCTTTCCCAACAGGTCAGTTGGGAGTTGTTATCCATAGGCACATTTAGGTGCTGCCTGTTGAATTACTTCAAATTTTAATGTTTTCTGTGAAGCATGGTGTTATGCTAAGCTACAGTGATTCCTGAAGATGTATCACTTTACACTTAATCCTCTTATGTCTTGCAATTTAAGGAGAAAAATGCTGGGCCTGTACTGGTTCATTTAAACCCATGTATTGGCTAATGATTCTTCAAGAAAGGCTGATGGAAATTAGCTTGTTATTTTGCCCCACAGAAATAATTATTTAGTGACATTCATTTTATTTTTTTATGACTGGACAACTCCAGCCAGACATTGGTTCCCATATACTTTGTGCTCTAGAATCTTCTTCCTACTGTGCTTCCCATTTTCAGGCAGTTAGCAGGTGCACTTAATTTATCGGAAAACTTACTCATTAGAAGTCACTGTTTTAAATATATTGGTACATAATGAAGAAATTCAGGTAACTTTGGTGAATCTTAGCTATAAAGCTGTACTTCTTAACTCAGTAAATCTTAATTCAGATACATATTCAAAATATTAAACACAACTGTTAATGTGTTTACAACAGTAAAATGTATTTGTTTTAGTAACCCAGCCCGTCTTTGTAATCCTCTTACGTTGCTGTGCGGTAGTAAGTAAATTTGTAATTTTTGTTGCGTTTTAGAGAGGTGAGATTGAATTTGAAGTAGTGTATGTTGCTCCAGAAGTTGATTCAGATGATGAAAATGTAGAATATGAGGATGAGAGTGGACACCGTTATCGTTTATATCTTGATGAATTGGAAGAAGGTGCAAATTCAAGTTCTAATAGGAAAGATGGAAATGTGGATGTCAAACCCTCACAAGGTAAACCTTCTGAAATGCATTAACATTGGTTTTAGTTCTGGAGTCTCAAAATGCAAACAAATTTCTGGAAAATGCTGGTTTTATATTCATTGTAAAATTAATCTACTGTTAATTCAATTAACCACTAGTAGGCTGTCAGCTCTTTTGGTTGGTCTCTCACTTACTGGCCTGATTTACTTAGATACAACTGAATTAATTGAATGTGGGGTTTTTTCATAATTACCTTTTCCCAAAGGTTGAAATTCCATTTTATTCTTTATTTTCCTGATTCTGGTCTGGAAGTAGGTAATTCCTGTTAATACTTTATGTTGTTGGAGTCTTCAAATGACATTTTTTAGATGAGAGAGGTATAGAAACAGTTCGTGGTTTCCTGTCATACTGTGTTCTACAAAAAGCCTGTTAACTCTTATTTCAGTAGTCATTTTGGCAAACTCTTCAGTTTCTGAAATAAGGCTCACTGATCTGTCCTTCTCAAGGTTGCTTCTCTTCCTTAAGTAAAATTTCTTTTTAACTTGCAGTGTTTGATAAGAAACCAAGTATTGATGGACATGAAAATGGAGACCTGGGAAATTCGGTTGAAGCTCCTTTAGAAGACACGGCTCCCAAATTAGCCCGTTCTGCTGAGTCTTTATCCTAAAAAGAAACAAACAAAAAAATCAACTGGACAAATCCCATCTTTGGGAAAAATTGATAATCAATATTGACTGCTCCAAGCTGCGTATACTAGTGTAGGTTGTAGAAGGATGATTAAATGTCAAAGGGAACTGTATTACTGTTGCCTGGAAAAAAGGCGGTTACCTCAGGGCTTCGTTGTGAGCAATTCTAAATGTGGAAAACTGTCTTTTGCGTGAAACACAGTAGTTATTTAACACATGGCATGTGAAATGAATTTTCTTTTAATAATGAGCACCAAAGCATGGGATTTCTAAAAAGGGTAACTTCAATACATTCAACTTTTAATCTCATTGATGACCCCAGGGAAGTAGAAGAAGATGTGGTCAGCTTCATTTTGACCCTTTGATGTTTTAAAGGGGCAACTGATGTTCGGTTTGGTGTGAAACAAACTTTTAACTGCGGAAGGACAGAGGCAGAATTGTACCGTGAGTTTTGTGCTTGGGATTTTTGAACTGTAACTTTCAAAAGAACGCATTTTTGTTCTCAGAATAATAAAAACCAGAGCTTTTATTTGAGCAAAGACCATCAAAACCCAAAAGGGACGGTGGAGTCATTGCTAGTCATGATCCTTCAGCCCATGATAATTTTACAAGTGAGATTTTTGGTATTGTTTTAATTAATTCACTGCCAATTGTTCCATTTGAAACTCAATCCAAAATTATTTAAACAGAGTATTATGGAGGTTTAAAAGCAAAATTAGTTTTAAAAAACACTCACAATTATGTGGGCCCTTAGGTTTTTTGGTTGTTATTGTTTTGTTTTTTCTGAGCATCATCAATTTAGCATTCTGTCTTGAGTGGTTATGGTTACTGCTAATACAGAGTGGTTTGAGTTGGTCATCATTAGCTTGACCTTATAAAGTGCTGAGTGCTTTTGATGGGTACTGAAAATATTCATTTCACATTAAAATAATCTTTAAATAAGTGAAAGTTGAGTGCACAGTACTTGACAGGAGATACACAGAATCATACGGTGTCAGACCCTATCTGCGTTATGTTACGGCAGTCGTATTAACCTATAATTGTCTTACTGTTGAAAGAAGACGTTACTCCTTTTGTAACAGCAGTGTATCTTAAACTAGCTTTTAATTGATGTACATCTAAAGGCCCACAGTGTGGCTGCAAATGGGAATGTTGAGGATGGTTTCTTGGCCAGTTCCTGTACTCCATCTGCAGATCTTTTGGTGAAGTGCAGCACTCTCCATGTGCAAACTCTACACGGTAATCACATTTATTATTTCAGCACGCAATGCCGGCTTCCCTGTTCACTGCTGCAGGCTGTTGAACTGTGATGTGAAAAGATTTTATACATTGAGAGAGGAACTAATGTGAAAAGGCATCTTTGCAAGTGTTACTGTATGGGATGTACATACAGAAGAAAGAACCTCAAAGGCCTTTGGAGTAACATCGACTAATCTTATGTTCTAAATTATGATGTAGAACACAGTTACTTGTCTCTCTTAGGAGCACTATATATATATGTTTATAGAAAAAGCCTAAAAATGTATATACTTTATTCAAAGATTTTGCTATTTATAAATCCCTTAACTTTGCTATTTACATGATTGTTTTGTGTGCGTGCGCACGTGAGTTCCACTTAGTGGAATAACATTATTTGGTTCATTTTTTATAGTGATCCTTGTCATACAGCATACTGTTGAAGGGTTTTAAAGTAGTCAAAGCTGTACCGTTTTCACCAAACAGAAACTAGTATTTAAAAATAAAACCGTGTGAAGAAGAAACAGGTCCCCAGGCATGTTTCTTTTTCTGAAGCTTCAGAAACTTGAGGGCACATTGGCTGTGCGTTAGCAGACACATCCACTGCCATAATTTTGCATCCAGATTTGTGTTTGTCCCACAGTGACCCAAGCAGAGCGCGCTCTGAAACTGTGGCCTGGGCACTCGGTGTCTTCTCTGTCAGAGACGGCACTTCAAAGCCAAGTAGTGATCTTCTTGTCTTGGAAAATCATTGCTGTGTGAAATCTTGCTGCAGTTGTACAAAATGAGGCTTCTCTAACTACACTAGGAACTTTTTAAAAAGGCATTAAATTTGCCTGTACAGTTTCCCTTTATTTGAGGGAAAGGTGAAGTTTTTAATTTATTTGTACTTCCTTCTTGGCATACCTTATTTTCCACTTCACGCTTTTGATCAATTTTAGCCTGAAGTGGGAGAGTGTTTCTAGAGTTACTTTCCTAACATTCCTTGTTTGCCAGTTTTTTAGGATGCTGTGCTCTTTTCTTCATCTTCTGGAAGTAGCTGGACACTTTCTCTGCTCTTACCTTGTCTATTTTTAACCTATATATGAGATCAACAGAAAGAAAAATTGCTGAGGAAAATGGCTAGTAGACAGATTAGGTAGCAGTAAATTATGACCAGATTTCCTCCCTGCAATTTTTATAATCTTTGAGAAAGCCCTGAACGGGAGGATTTTGTTCAGACACTACAGACTCTCTCCATGTACTCCATGCGTCCTACCAGGTGATGTAACATACCGTTTTATTGTAGTCATACTGAGATGCTTAGAGAATAATATTTAAGCTGAGAAAAGTTTTGCGAGTTGGGATTTCCAGATTCAGTGGACAAATGTGTGTTCTTCCCTTTGTCAGTAACTGGAAGACTCAGTCCTGCTGATTCCCAGAGGTTGAACGAATTCAACTTGGAAGAATTTCTGAGGAAAGTCAGTATTCAGTCTTCATTTTTATTTTTTAAAGTGTAAAACGGTTTACTTGTGTGTATATATATTTTTACTCGAAAAATAAAATAATATTCTAAAGAGAATTTTGCAATTTTTTTTAGTAGATAATTCCTTGCCTATTAAAAAAATCTTCAGTGAGACAATTGTATTGTAAGCTAAAGGTGGACAGTGTTTGTTGGCGTCTGGGACCAATGTTAATTAAGAGCATGTAAGTTAAGGAAAGTGCTTTATGGCAATAAATTTGACCAAAGGCTGTATGTAGTATTTCCTTTGTACAAGTGTATTCTTGGCAGTGAAGAGGGTTTGTGTCTATCTCAATATATGTTAATCCACAGTTGTATCAAACAAAATTATCTGTCCAAACATTAGTACATCATAGATTAATCTCATTTCTGTAGCAGATGGAACATTTTGGAACAAATGTATACATCTAGTTAAGCTGAATGTAATATATTTTTATTAGCCTGTAAATAAATGTACTCTTCCGCATTGCAGTGGTTTCTTCACCTAATTCAGACTGTTATTTAATTTCCTTCTGGTTTTTTATATAAAATACGAACATCTAACCCTGTGTGTGATCTTTTCCTGTTAAGCATGTAGTCCACACCCAGTCAAAAAGCTCATACGAGTAAAACTAAAACTATGTAACATGAAATTTGACACTAATCCAGTTCTGGCCAGCAATAGTTAATGGCCAAGTACGTTTTTAAAAATATATATTTATAGGACATGTCTCAGATTTCATCATCTGAGATGCACCTTTTGCTCAGTGTTTTTCAATGAACGAAAAAACGGAAATATTTCCATTGTCTGGCTCTATAATAACACCATAAATATTCTGAAGCCTTTGGCTAAGAAGAGCTATTAAAACCCAAACCTGTCAAAGGATTAAGTCATTTGGGTGAAATTGTGGAAACTACAATTTATGCTTTTTCTGTCCTTTTTTTTTTTTCCCCATGCATTAGGAATAACAAGTTACAGAACACTTATCTTCAAGATACATTTTTTAACCCTGATATTAAAATCTTTTTGTTCAGATTAAGTGTCTGGATCGTGTTTTAAATTATCTTAGAAAAAAAAAATCTCTTGCCTACATTTGAGTGGTTGTCTTGCCCGAAAGCATGAAGTTCAGCTGATGAACGGAGAGCTCAAATGAAAGGTAATGGTTTGGTAGCTGTGGTAGTAGTATAATTATGGTGGTGCTTCAGGATTTATTGAGGATGTGTAAGTAGAGAGTAGAAGATTGTGAGGGTAGGAACTCTCAAGAGGCAAGGTTGGGTCACGTTGGATGAAAATATGGATAACACACAATTAGTGTGCAGTTAGAACTGCAAGTGTTTGTTTTTTAGCTCTGAAATTTTTAAGAGGGTTTAGATATGGGTGACTTCAACAGATGGAAGGAAGAGGGAAAGGAGAGAAAGATTACACTTATTTGAACTGTCATAAAACAAGCAGAGAATTAGAGGCAGCTCTGAATGAAGATGGAAATGGATGGAAAGAGGAGGAAAAATAATTCTTCATGTCAGCTGGAGTCAAGGAAGATCACTCTAAATTTCTTGGTGTCTCAGTGCCCAACTGAAGGCACTCAGAAGCTGCTTCCAGTGACCACAGTCACTGAATAGCTCCCTTCATTTTTTTCCAGAGACCACACATGACAGAACAGAGAGGAACGTGTCCTGACATGCCCATTTTTGCTGCTTAAAACCTCAGATAAATAGCCTGAAAAGAAAATCACTGAAAATATTTCAAGCTTGCGTTTTGTCCAGAGGGTGTTGTTTCTGATACAACTTGATTTCTGATTCTTGCAAAACCAGAAGTTTCACAGTTGGAGGGGAACCCAGGAGTTTAGAAGTGGCAAATGCACTGACTTTGAAAGAAAAATACTTTTTTTTTTAAAGAGGGCAGTTGTTACTCCATGTGCTTAACAGCAGCCCTGCCCCAGATGCACTTTGGTATCTGCTCCCGCTGCCCACACCAGACACAAACAGGGCTTCTGGGCCAAATGGCTGAATAAGACCCAGCGATATATTTTGAGGGTTTTTTTCCCTTTTCAAGGGAAAACTTCAGTCACTTGGATAAATTTTCACACACTTTGCAAGTGTTTAATTCAATTAGATGTCAAAATTATTCGTTGTCTCTTTGTCAGCCTTCTGCCTAGTGTGTGGAGTCTTGTTTCTCCCAGCGGTACCGATGGGAAGCATCGGAGCTGCCAGGGTTTTGAAGGCTCTGCAGGAGGATACCCTTCCAATCCCTGTGAGAGGTATGTTAGAAATGCATTAATCTGTAAAAAATAATCCAGGAAAACTGTTTTAAATGTTTAAAAAACTTTTTCTTTGTAACTTTCTACTAGAGATAATGATCACGTTTCCCTCATTAAGTTCTCGGCACTCTGTATTTCTTCAAATTTTCTTTCTGAAATGCAAAAGCACTGCTCTTCTCAACTGCAGCAAGAGCCGTCTCCCCAGCTCCCCCTCCATCAGATGCTGGCTCTGCTGCCTGGTTCTCAAGGGCTGGGTCTCAAACAGGAGGTTCAGAAAAATGTGAAAACAAACAAAGCGAATATACAGGCATTCAGAGATGTGTTTTGGTTGCCCGTAGTGCTGGCAGTCAGGGGTGTTTGGGAGACATCTGATAACTTTTCTGTTAAGTTGCAAGCCTTCAAATTGTTAACAAATATATCTGTAAATCTCCGTAAGTCCTGATGATGAAATCTTAATTTTCCTATTAAGTGTCTAAATAGTTGCACAAGTATTACATCTGTAAAATGGAATAAACCAGATTAGCATGGAAATATTTTTGTAATGAAAATTTTATTTGCTGTTGTCCAAGTGTTTCTGTTTATCAGTTTCTTTAGGGCAATGGAAGCATTAGTAGTCACGCTGCTGAACTAGAGTAGTTACCTATTCGGTCCACTGGGCTTACACTGCTGGAAACATCCTTGCCCTGAACGCTTTTGCTTCTGACCAGAAGTGGGATGGATGTCACAGTTCACCCCCTGTTGGAACAGCCTGCGGTGAGTTTGCTGCTCTTGATCCTTCCTCTGCTAAAGGCAGGGGAAGAAAGCTGCTGTGGGTTACCCATGCTGATCCTTGTATAGGATCAGAGCTTTTGGGTTATGTGCATAAAGGCACCGATTCTTCTTGGTTTAATTCGTAATTTACGTGGCTATGTGTCCTTCTGTGGAAAAGGATTCCCAATAGACGCTATGACTTAAACCCTTCAGTAGGTACACACCTCAGCTGATGAGCTTTGGCAGCTTCGGGCTTGGAACAGAGGCATGGACTTTCTATATGTGATAAATGGGGATTCTGTATGACTGTCAAGTGAGCGTTACTGCACAGTTTCCTGTTTATTTGATCTTCCTTTTTGTCCAGCGTGACAGTTCAGGTATTCTGCTCATTTATGACAGATGTGGGATGGCATAAGAGAATTCGGGATGCTAGCAGAGATTTTTCAGATCTGAGATCTGTTGTGCTCTTAATTTGACTATTCTAAATCCAGGTCACTTATTAATAACTTTGAAACTGGTTTTATGTTACAATGAAGGTCACAGGCACACTATTTTAGCAAGACCGCTGTGTATTAGAGTAAGTTAACGTGGTTGTCCTGAGTGATTTGGTTAAATAGGCAAGTGTATTTTGAGCTGTCTCAGTTTTATGCTATTTTCAAAATCAAAACTTCTCTATTAGTAATGGTAATTTGTGATCACGATCCTAAGGTTTTTAGTGCTAAATATTTGCATTTGTATTTAGTGCCAGAAGGTGGCAGCAGCTTCCTTCAAATCTTCAACATTACCCAGAAATGGAACCTACTGTTTTGTGGTGATTTTGTTTGCTTGTTTGTTTGGATTTTTTTGTATATTTTGGTGTGTGTGTGGAATTTTTTGGTCTATGTTGTGGGGATTTTTGAGGTTATTTAGGTTTGTTTGGTTTTGATTTGTTGGTTTGCATTATTTTTTTTCTTTAATTTAAAAAACCAGAAAAAACTTTATTCATTAGAACTATTTCTAGTAAGATGTACTCTTAAGATAACAAATATCCAGTCTAGTTCACATCCTGTAGCAAGTACTTTGCAGGTGACACATCTTATGGTAAAAATTGTCCTCTGTGTCTGTCCAGCGTATGTACAAGCACACATGAACACATGCATAGACAATTACAATTTCATGGATTCACGACTTGTTAAAGACTGCTTAAATATCCCCACCAATTACTTAAAAAGGAATGCTCTGCTCTTTTATAAGATCACACTCAAGCATGAAATTTTTTATCTCTGTGGGCAGATTACATCTTTCCAAAGAAGGAACCAAATGCACCGATAAAACATGAGTTGAGATATTGGGTAGGTTTGTAAACTCTCTTGCCTGCACTTTGCCAGTGGCCTTCAATCATGATATGCAACCAGCCTTGTCACATTCCTGGTATCTTTGCTGGAACAGCAGTTACTCATAGTCATGTCAGACTGTGGTGGTGGGAAGTGGAAGAGGGAGGTGATGCTTACATTTAGCTCTAGTTCAGTTTCAGACAGAAGCTTCTCGATCAGAAGAAAGAGGAAGGTCAGTTCACACTGACGCACTGTCAGCTTTGCTTTACTGTTGTTGGTTTCCAATGACCACCACATCGTAGCGCAGTCTACAGACCTTGTTTGCTGTTCCTAACCAGGTGATCACTGAACTTGTCAGCCAAATGTTCTGTGACATAAAATATTTATGTTCTTGATGCTGGTCCTTATACAGTGCGTCTGTTGAACTATAAATGGGGTGTGGAATGTGACTTCATGTCTCAAGAAGTTACCTATATAAATGAAGTCTATACCCTAAAGGGGTAACTTTCCTAAATGCCATCTGCCAGGCATTTGTAAGATAGTAGAAAAGTTTTTGTGTCATTACTACCAAAAGCATGGCCCGCTTTGAATTACGGAGTGTCAAAAAAAAAGTTGTGTTGCATTTTGTGATGAGACATTGGAAATGCTTGGATATCCGTGGAAGAGAAGTTGCATGAGCTGTCCACAACCTGTCCACATATGACTCTGCATTTCCATATAACAGGCGTGCCTTATCCAGGTCACCTTATTCAAATTTTATAAAACTGTCTGTCAGAACAGATGGTGTCACTTAAGGATAAAAAGCTTAGCTATAGATGTGAAGAAAAGCTGCCTCCTCAAGTGAGGTCTGCTACTGTGTTGTATTCTTTATCACCCCTGTCTTCTCTCCCTCTGTGACAGAGGACGTTTTGCAGGTTTGTGATCGGTGTTTTCAGAGACCTTTACATTTTGGGGTGGGCTTGATTTGTTGCTGCAGCTCTGGACAAGTGGCAGCGTATCTGTGTGTCTCAGTTTGCCCTTCTGTGCGATGATTGCCTGGGCCACGGAAATCTAGATGTGTAAAATATGTCTGTAAAGACTGAAGTTTGTAATACATGCTCAAGGCGTTAAATCGTTCAGACCAGCGGCTGGGTAGTGCCTAAGGTAACTTGCTGCCTTTCTGCAGTCTTTTCTCCCCTACTTTGATGGCAAGCATCACCATCTTCTCTGCTATCTGTCACTTCTCGTGGAGAACTTATAATAAGCTCCCTGACACAGGTCAGGCTTCAGCCTGTTTCTATATTGTTTGTATGAAATTGTTCTTGGTGTTTATTTTAAGCCTAGAAATTTTGGATTACCTTTTTGCCTACCTTCTAGTAAGCAACGTATGTGTGTTTTTAAAGTCTGTTGTGGTCCGTTGTCATCTGATCTGGCTGAGAGAATGTCACAGGTTTTTAATCATTTGTTATGTTTTAAGTTTTCTCTCTCCTTTTAGTAGCTCAGACTCATAGGAGGAAATGCTGGGTATCCAGGGATACTGTTCCTCTTGAGGTGAGTAGATAACACAGATCATGAAGGGAGCTTTTCCAGTAAGGTCTGTTAAAAATGTTATGTCTAGTCAAAATTACAGATTCCTGAGGTCAGTTCAGGGTTGTTAATCTGGACACAAAAGCCTTAGTAACAATACTGTGTCATATATGTCGGCTTATGTTTTTTGCTATGCTGAAAAATGATGTGCTTTAACTTATCCAGCTGTCTCCTTCCTGCATTTCTCTTTTTAGTACCTGTGACTGTATAAAAATAAATGAGATGATAATCTCTTGGATGTCACATGGCAGCTTGATTGCTGTGTTGTGAGTGTGTGAATAAATAATTAATTAGCTCAGCCAAGGACAAGAAGTTACTGAGTAACCCCTGCATACTGTAGGTGGCAAATGTTTTTCAGGATTTGCAGATGCATAATGTGAGGCCAAGCCTAAACAAATAGGGTAAAGTTTGAATTTAAAAGTCTCCACATTTTCATGACCAGACTACACAATGAGATAGCACAGAAAGTCAGATGTGAGGCATCCTTATCATGGGTAACATGCGTGTTCCCCAACTAAGGATGTCTTCCCTATTTATCTAGCTTAGAAATACTTTATCTGACTCCTCCTTGTGTGTCCTTTATGGATGGTAAGTCTGTACCAGCGGGCTTCAAAAAAAGAAGCCCTCAGGAGATGTTTCTATTTTAAGTTTGGAAGGGATTGTACAGAAATGGCACCTTCCTTTTCAATAAGTGTGTTCCTTGAAACTTACTCAGTCTTCAGTAACCCACAGGCATTGCTGCTGCTTCTTCACAACATTGTTCATCTTACTAGCCTCACGCAGCTGTGGGACGGTAATTTTCAGTATATAGGTATCAACAACACTGATGATTTTCAAATGAAACAATAAATTCTGCTTTTACCCCATGCTGAACTGTCACAGCAGAGGTTGAAGGTCAGTACAAGCTTACATCATAGCTGACATTGGAAAGAAAAGGGCAATATAGATTTTTTTATGGAAAATAATAAGGAAAAGAGGAATGAAACAACATAACCTTGTCATTTCTAGGGTCTGACTGATTAGGGGAGACTAGGAGAAGGCTCTGGGAAGACCTTATTGCAGCCTTTCAGTACTTAGAAGGGGCCTGTAAGAAAGATGGGCACAGACTTCTTAGCAGGGCCTGTTGTGATAGGACAAGGGGTAATGGTTTTAAATGAAAAGGGGGAGACATGAGGAAGAAGTTTTTTCTAATGAGGGTGGTGAAACACTGGAACAGGTTTCCCAAAGAGGTGGTAGATGCCCCATCCCTGGAGACATTCCAGGCCAGGCTGGCCAGGGCTCTGAGCAACCTGATGTGGTTGCAGATGTCCCTGCTCATTGCAGGGGAGTTGGACTAGATGACCTTTGAAGGTTCCTTCAAACCCAAACCATTCTATGATTTTATGACTAAGACAAACACTTGCTGAGCAAAGCTAACTTGGTTTTGGAGAGTGTGTGAACAGAAGAATACTGATGGATTTCTATGAGGTTACTTTTCAGTGGGTGCCTGATCCTGCAGGACTTCTGTGAGACCACTGGCTCCTTTCTTAGAGATCACAAAACTCCTGCTCTTTTTTTTTTTTTTTCTCTTTGTTACTTGCCCTCTTGAACTGAATTAGAATGCCACAGAGAAAAAATACCTGCTTATATTGCCTTCGGCAAAAGCCACACAAATAGTTGCACTTCATTTAGTTTTTAATAACTACCTCAGTGGTGAATTTATATGCACTCTTTTGAAGGTGTTGCTGGAATGCAACACAACTGTTTTAAGGTCGAAGGATGTTAGCGTGACTTACGGCAATAGGGCTTCCTTGCTGTGGCTTTCAGATCCCTCAGAAATAGTGAGTGAGCCCTCATCTCAGATGATGGCAGAAATTGCTACCTGTATTATACAGTTACAAAATTGGGGTTTACTGGGTATGTCTAGACAGAGCTGACCTGTGGCTTTCCCTTAACGCTTCTCCCATTCAGCGGTGGGTGTGTAGGTTTGCTCTGTGTCGCAGGTGCAGCTTAGACCACCCGAGCACTGAAATGCCTCTGGTGACTTCTGCACTTTTCTGCATGGCCACAAGACCATTTTCCTCCAGTGCAATGGAGATGAGTCCTGGAGCAGCTCAGCGTCTGGTAATGCATCCAGAGAGCCTGGCAATGACAGAGCGGTGCTGGGGAGGGTGCCGCAATCCTTGCCATATGGCTGCATGGGATGGGAGTCTCTGGCACCATAGAAAAACAAATTGCATGTGTTTTAATGATAGTGATCCACCAGGAAGCACAGTTGAGTGTCTGCTCCTGTAATGGGACCTACAGCCTGATGTTCTTGTCCTGTGTAGGGAATATTTCACGCCTCAGGTGGGGCTCCGCTAAATTCTGCCTACGGAGTGGAGAACTGCCAAATGGCAGTGGGTGGGGAAAAACCTAAAGAAAGTCAGCATTAAAAACTCAGTCTTCCTGGGGTTTAGCCACGCCAGTAATGCAGACAAGCCATGCGATTCACAACCTGCTTCTAATGGCTGGAATCCAACCTCATGGGGCTCTTTTTAAAGAATGAAGCAGGGATCCCTCATTTTAAACCACACAGGTGCTAGAGGCGTTGCTGTGACCGCTGCCATGTTAGGTCAGTGGTTACAGCCCTCATCAGATGTAGGGGATGCTGCTTGGCCTCAGTGCTCATTCTGCCTTCCCCTATCTATGCAGAGGCTGCTGTAGCCAGGGGGCTGCTGGGCTGGTTGAACCCACCCTTGGTGGTGTCTGGAGAGGGAGGTGAGGCCAAGTGCTTGATCCAGAGAAAGGCTGTAAAAGAAAGCAGATGGTGCTGTAAGTGAGGGAGTAAGACATCTGCGGAGCTGGGGAAACCCTAGTTCCAGTCTGCAAGTCAAGGGCTGATTTTAATCTGTTGCCTGTTGGATGTTAAGATTCTGGGAGGTACTAAGGTAGGGTTTTATATCTGATGTTAAAAGTCTAGAAAAGAAAAGAAATAGGGAAATACTATTTAGAATTATACTTAAGAGGGAAAAAGCTTTTGTGTTGAGTGTTAGAAAGGCACTTGACAGAAGAAATAAGAATTCACAATCTCTTTGCAAGCCTAAAGAGGTGAGAGCAAAGAATATTTGTATTTTTGCTGTGGTGTTTTGTTGTTTTCTGTGGGTTGGGGGGCAGGGATTTTTGGTTTTGTGGCTTTTTTTTTCTTTAATATAAGGCACTACCAGGAGCAGATGCTAAAGTGTCATTTCTGGTTTTCAGTTGTAGGTAGTGTGTGTCACCTTTTACACCTTCTTACCTCAAGAGCCTTCTTCAGTTCCCTCGGTCAGACACACGAGCAGTTGCATTGCGTGACCCTGCCCCTGGCAAAGCCAGGGGTTTTCCGTCAGCTGCAGCTGGGACAGGCAGGCCCTTAGTGCCATGATGGGTTAATATTTAACCATCTTGTGAACTCTGGCTTGGTTTTACCGTTCCAGCCTACTGGGAGTGCCTGCTCAGGAAAAGAATTCGTTATGGAAAAGCTATTGAAATTCCCCATTGACCAGCCTCTACTCTCACACAATCCCTAGAGATGTTGGAGAGAGACTTGAAGCTAATGAAGCCCTTCCAAGCATGTAAATGTTTCAGAATGGAGTATACGCTAATCTTCCCTGTGGAAGGAAGATTTTTAAATGTGTTATGTTTCATAAGACTGCCTGTGTTACACTTGGTTTGGATGGTCAGAACAGGCTGATGCAGATGAGTTGGAGTTTGATATACCAGTATGTGAGAAGCAATTCAGAGGAAGAACGTGAGGACAAGCCACTACCACTGTGAAGAATCAGGCAGCCCCCTTTCCTTCCTACACCAGGATTTTGCATCTCCACCACCAGCAGGACAGACTACACCAGTAGGAAGTTCCCTTGCTGATCTGCTGCTACAGTCACTAAAAACTTCTTGTTTCCCAAGCTGAGGTGGAGAAGCTCAAGGCTTTTTATCTTAGCCGCCCTCAGTAGTCACTCAGACGCGAACCATGAACTTCACAGCAGTGACCAGAAACTGTGAGTGACTGGAGAGCTGCTGTGCTGCTTCCATCCCTGTCAGCACCAAGCCACCATAACACAGGGAGGGAAAAGATGCTTAGGGATTTATTTTAAGCCACCTTTTGGAGTTTTGTGGGGTTGGGGGGGGAGGGCGTCTTAGGGATGAAGGCAAGGTGCAAATTGAGACCAAACTTTATTTGGCTAGAACATCTGTGTTAAGATGGGTTTTAATGGCAGCAGAAAGGGGCATGTGCTACCAAGAACCATTTGATGCTTGTAGCATGCTGCAGATGTGCAAAGCATGTGGCAAGAGCATGCAAAAAGATCATTCTCATACAAGCAATGTCATCTGCTGCCTGCTCCCCTTGCAGTGCTGCATTACCTTGATGCCTCATGAGGTGGGGAGGAGAACTGATTACTGAACTCTGCTTGTTTGTGAAGTGACAAGTCAGGCTGATTAGCTGTGTGGGTGGAGTATTGGTTTCAGGCTCATCAGGAGGGCATCCTCATCCTTCTCTCAATTATATGCATCCAGCAGCAGGGTTGGGCACAGAAGTTTGTTCGTGGGCGCTGCTTCTCTAGAGCTTATGGCTAGAAAAGCCGGGCTAAATGGGGCACTGAGAGAATCTTTTTTTAGCCTTTCACACTGGGGCTGTGAATTGCAGCCGCGCAACTGGCACTTTTGCAGAGCGTAAGGAACGCTCCTTCCTCACCCCGCAGGATGTGTGACGAGAGTGGGTGTGCAGTGACGATCAGCCACTGAGTTAAGTAGCAGGCCTGTGTGACTGATTTACAAATACCAGTGTTCTTTATTTACACAGACATGTAAACAACAGAAGGTAAACAACACTGCCCGGCTCGGTCTAACAAACAGGCTGCTGCTGTTTCACTTCGGGACCTGAGGTGTTTTAGACATTTCACAGAAACCGTATTGACAGCAAACACAGGAAGGCTACGAGGTTACCTTGACTCTTTCTTTGCATGGGAATCGCATGCATGGCGCGGCAGCCTGAGGGAACGGCACCACTTGAGGCCACAAAACAAGCGTGCGCGCAAAGACCCCACTAAGAGCTTGCCTCGAGGTTGGATGTGGCTGGAGTCAGCAATCCTTGTGAGTAGTATCACTGCAACTAGTCTGTACTCTGACAGCACTTGCCACCAAAGGATCTGCAAACACTTCGCAAACAGACCACAAATCTTTGTTGCAGCCTTTGCAAATGATCCCCAGTTTACACAAGAGGAAACTGATGGCCTTCGGTTAGCGACTTTACCAGAGCTCAGGTTGTCTCGTTTCCTAACCTTGTGCTTTAAATATAGCACCATCCTTCCTGGACGTATACCGCTTCTTGACATTTTAGGACATGCTTTTGAATTCAAAGTGACGCTCTAAGCACTGCAGGTAGAAGGGCAGCGGACAGTCCCAGTCGCTACCAAAAGCTGTTTTGCTCCAATGACACCTCTGCTGAAAGAGGAGCCAGCCGCTGTGCGACACATTGCACCCATCCCCACACTTCTTCAAGTTTGTCCAAACACAGAATTAAGGGTAACATTAGCTGCAAAACTATTTGAAAACAACTGTGCTGATTTGCTGTCTTGCGAATTTTGCTGCAACAGTAAGCCATACACACACAGTTTTACTTAGTCAAAATATTTCAAATAGGAATGTTACACTAAATTTGCAAGACAGAAAAATATCTAGTGGAAGGATGAGAAGTTCAGGAAGTTTGCTGCTTTGTGCCAAGGAACAGATTTGGTTACAATTTAGCAGCAAAAGCATCAGCCAGGGCTTGGACATGATTTGGTTCTCATTTTGGTTCCACACACACTTCCTGGAAAAGTAAAACCAGACTGAAAGCATTTGGTTTGTTTTTCGTTGTTTCTTTTTCTATTGCAGAGTGATCACTGTGGCTTGAACCCAAAACTGGTTTCAGCCTTTCTACCTTTTTCTAACATGAATAGCAAGCATGCTTAGATCAAATCAAGCATGTATGAATTGCTGCTAAAAAGCAGACGGGAAAGTGGGTTTGAGCACAGCATTTAAATGCTCAGCTGCCTTCTCTTGTGCATGTTATGCTTCAAGTAGTTTTACTTCTTCTGCCCTCCCAATAAGAACTACAGTGATGCCCTGTCTTCAGTTATCATAGGAAAGGAGATGAACCACCACAACTGTAGGACATTTACAGATGCCAGTACAACAGCAGGTAAAATAAAGTCAGAGAAGGAGACCTGTTTTTCTTAAATAGGCATTTCTGCAATCCTTTCAGTCCCCCAGGTGAAAAGGAAACTTAAGAAATTCTCCTTAAATAAAAGCTATGTACAAATTGCACACATTGCAAATGGAGCACTGAGATCAGTCACAGAAAATAAGATGTACAGTCTTCACTGATAACATCTCTCTTGCTATAAACAGCGATAAACAGCATATGCTTTCTTCAGATGTCAGAACCCAGCAAGACTGCAATATTATGTACACAGGGCTTGTTTGCCTTCTGCCTCCTGCGGCAGAGTCCCTCCAAACTCTGTTTTCGCTGCAGTAAAGCTGTGCGGCGCCGATCCTGCGCGCCGCGTCTCCCCTGCTCGGCAGATCACAAGAGAGCTGTCATTGCTGTCTGGCTGATGGGTTTGAGGCAGTCTCTGGGCGTGGAGTAGCCCTCGCTCCCGAGGGCGTTGGGCTGAGGTTTCTGGTAGTCCGTGCTGTAGCTCACGGAGGTCAGAACACCGTTAACTTTGGGTTTGTCGTAGTTTATGACACTCTGGGGTGTCTGATAGTCTCCGTTCCTGGTGTCGGTCTTACAGGAACTAGAGAAACTGCCAGCAGGAAGGGCGTGTTTCTGGGATGAGATGACAGGTATGTTGTAGCCGTTTTCAGAAGGGAAATTATTTTCTCTTGCTACGTGCCGCTCTATGATGGGGGTGGCGTATTCGGGCTCTTGGCTGGTCAGGGGCAGAGCATATTCGTGCCGGTTTGCTCTGTGCGGGCAGTGGTAGTGATTTTCAAACTCTGCACTCCCCCTTCTTCCCTCGTCTTCGGTGTCCATGGGTCTAAAAGTAGATCCTTTCCGTGTTACCGTCCCAGTCCCAATCATGAGAGGCTGCTGATAATCTAAAAGGAAGCATGAACTGCTCAATAAGGCACAGATTATTTTATGTATTCAATACTTATGCTTTGATAAGTATCTTATGATGTTGAAAAGTGACTCAGTTATTGTATCAAACACGAGGTTATCAGGGATGTGAGGAAACATTGCCCCAGCACAGGTCCTGTAACTTGCTTCAGCAAGTGTTGTAGAACATGGCAGAAGCTGTTCCATGGAGGAGTTTCAATCTGACATCCCTTTTCCTACTCCTTCCCTCCCTTTTCCCACATACCCACCCGAATAAATCAACTTCATTTCTGGAGCTTATTCAAAAGCCCTAAAAAAAGAGGGAAGTCAACAAAATATTGTCAATGAACTGGACAAAGAACATTGCATGAAGATGGTAAACAAACAGGAAGCTCTCCAAAACCAGTGTCCCACTTTTGGAATAATTAGAATGCCTGGAGGATTCTTAATGTGCCCTACCAAGTGATGGTTTTATTTAAAAGGCATCTCGCAGTAGCCGACTGACAAGAAGGATGAAGTTAGGCAGAATGGCAGCCAAGGGAGTCAAGGGAAGTGTGAAATGTGCTAAGCCAGCGCAGCACTGCTGCGGGTGCACGAGGCGGGACGAGCCATGGGAGGAGAAGTCGGACCAGCACCGCTGGAAGAACCAGGTGACCACCCTGGTCAAGGGGGACAGCGGGGATGGGCAAATGGTCCAAGCAGGAGCAAGATGAGATGGAGGAAATGTGTCCTCAAGAAGCGAATGTTTGCACCTCTAGTTGAGGCGGATGCCAGGCTGCCATGTACAAAAGAGATCTGGACTAAAAAGGTTTTAAAAAAAAAAAAACAGTAAAACTATTATGAGAAAATTCAGCTTTCTAACTTTCTCGCTTTGGTGCTAGTGACAATCTCTTCCAGATACATACGGTGGCCTGAACAGCTCCAGTAAGTGACACTGCTAAAGTATCAAGTTTTGACGCAGGCGCTAAAGCTCAGTTTCTGTTCTGGCATCGTGGTTCATCTGCCATGAGCGTCGAATTCGATCCCATATGTCCTGTGAATCTGTTTGGCAGTTCCTGGCTGCTTCCCAAACTTCAGCATGTAGGGTGAAGGTGTTATGATATTTCACTAAGTAAGTGGTGCAGCTCTTCCCAGCGCCGTGGCCGCCATCCCCAGCAATCTCCCTTGCTTGGGATGAAACATCTCAACTTGTTCCCAGCTGCCTTTGGGATTTGAAGGGGTGGATTTCTGTGTGGCATGTTAGCCTCTGTGCACGTTGCATATCTGCAATTAAATTATTAAATGGCACACTTCTGGGATGTGTTCCTGTTGTTTTTTTGGGTTTTTTTTTTTGGTGTTTCTTAATTTTTAAGGAGACTGTAGGTGAAATGCTACAGCTGGGGAGCTGCCTGGCCGAACTGGAGAGTTAGGGCTTCTCACACACTGCAGGAGGGGAGGATGGAGAGAGCAGAGGCTCCTCAGACACAGCCGGGGGAGCTGGATAAACCATGAAATGGCTGGTCTCGCTGGCCTTCCCAAACAGACTAAACTAGGCAAGGATAAGATATGCTAAGAGGATGAATTAAAAAAAAATATCCCTTTGGGATGCAAATAGTACTGATGTGGGGATTTGCTCTACCCAAACAGTGACCCGGAGCCAAGTCAGCACAGGAGAGAAGCCCTGTGGTTGTTTTTTTCCTTTTCTGTCATCTACCCACTTCCACTTCAGGGAGCCTTGTCTCCAAAACAGTTCAGGCACCAGGAAGGCTGTGCAGGGATCTCAGCACAACTTCCAGCTGGGCATGAAATCCAACTGCAAACCAACTAAGCAATTTTTCTATTTGCTCAGTAACAAGGGCCATTATATTTTGTTCCATTTCCAGAGACATTTGTGTTTAAATAGAAACACAAAAATTAGTCAGCAAAGCCAAACTATCCTATCTGAGGCACATTCTTGCACTGCATCCATGCCTGACTGCCTTCAGCTGTAACTATTTCAGAGTCAGGAAATCTTTTCCAAAAACTCCAAGAAAAATTTTCAAAAGAGTGGGGTGGGTTTTTGTGTGTGTGTGTGGTTTTTGTTTGTTTGCTTTTTATTTGTTTTGGTTGGTTGGTTGGTTGGTTTGGTTTGTTTTCTTCTGCACTGGTATATTAAGCTGCTTCACTAGAAGTCTGGGATGAACACAGATAAATCTGTTCCTGGGCCTCAGCTTGCGTGAGAGCTGGAGCTTGTAACATTGCTGGCCTGTCTCTCTCCATGTCACCTGCTCTGCCCAAAGAGTAATAAAAACAAGGCACTGTGGGGGAAGCAATTATTACCTGCCATGTCACTGGTGACCAGATCTAGTTTTTGTGGTGTCTCCTTCTCATTATTATAGCTGATGGTAAATTCAGTTGACTGATGTCTGGTGAAGGGCTGCTTGATTTGTTTCCAACAACCTATGACAAAGAAATAAAAACAGAAGGCTTATCAGCAAGTTAAATGCTTATGATCAGAAGACTTATCAGAAAGTTTAGTGTACTCATTGCTGTAAATATATTAAAGCAGTTAAAAAGCAAGACTAAACTAGGTTGCTTGTAAAAAAAGCCCCTAAATTTTGATGGTGAAAGGGAAAAAATTAATCATCAATTGGGATTTCCAAGTGAAAATGAAACCTTACACAGGATTTTCTTGGCAAGAAGGGCTCAAAGTCTGTGGGTCAAACTATACCAGTAAAATACCAGCTTTAAATCAGTTACATGTTTTGTCATTATGTGGCAAAAATAATGCTTAAGATTTCCTTTGTTTTTTTTTTTTTTTTTTTTCAGTAAACAAGTATGGCTTTCATTTCCTTGGTATCTGAGCACCTGCACTCATCAATTAATTTGTTCTCACATCTTTATGAGACAAAAAAGAAAAAATCCACAGTGTCAGGCACTTGCCTGGAGCCTGTGACAGGAGGTCTGTGGAGTGATAGGTTTGCCTCCCAGCTTTCTAAGTCCCCAGCCTGGTTCACAAGGGCTTAGGAGCTTGATTTATGAAGCACACATGCAACAGATGAACTGACTGGGTAAGAGGCTATCTCAAATTTCTTGGGATTTGTCCTCATTAGCAAGTGAGAAAGGATTATGATGTGACCTTGAAAAATCATATTAGCAAATATGGTGTTAAGTACAAATTAATTTTCTAATGAGGGCAAGCTGCAGTGGGTAACAGCATTCCTTTCACTGACGTCAGCACCTGCTGAAGGATGAAATTTTGGAGATGAGCTATTGCAAGGCACTTGTCAGGAGACATGAATTGCCCAGTGGTTTAGTTTTTTATGAAAAGCTGAGATTCAGAAGGATATTCCTCTGTAGAGTTAGCTGGCCAGGATAAACAGCTAAACCCCAACTCCCAAGCTGATGGGAGACCCCACTCTAATGAAGTGTTATTGAGCAAGACAAAGAATATACTTCACTGGGTTTTGCAGGCATCTCCTAAGGCAAAGTCCTCAAGCCAATCCCCTATTCAGATTTCACACATGAAGTGCAATTCAGTATTGTCAGGCATAACAAATACAGTCCCAGGCAGGGAGGGCAGTGAGATGGAAATATTAAAGCCATAAAAAATTATTAGCCCTTTCTCTCTTGGAGATAGGCAATCACCTCTGCTGTGGGAAAAAGAAAAGGAAAGCAGGATTTTTCTGCTAAATAGGTATTTTGGAGGAGGGAAGGAAACAGAGGGCACCTGGGAGCACTCTTACGTGCTAATATATGCACTTTGTATAATAGATCTTTTTCTAATTGCCTTTCTGTCATAGAAACCGAATTATATTGTTTCTCAGGGCACTGTGGAGGATGACACAAGTGGGACTATTGTTTGCCATTTCCCTTGTATGAAGAGGTGAATTTGAATGAGGAAACGTGGATGCTCTTTCATAAGCATTTCATGCTTAATTGCTTAACTCCCTTTCCGTTGGCCCAATGGACAGGACAGGACAAAGTACACGATTCTCTACTAACCTGATTTCTGAGCACTGGATAATCCGTAAGAAAGTCCTTTTGCTTCTCTCCTGCAAGGAGAGGAAAGCATTTATAAATATCTGCACTCAGAGCATTTCAGCTTCACGCCTTAGCTCCAGCAGAGAGAGCCTTTGTGTTTAGTGGCCGAGGACAACACTTCACTTTGAATTTCTGGAGGCTGGAGTCTGCTAGAACATAAGGCATGCAACCCTGGGTTTCGACATTTCTTTTTTCCCCATTTGTATACAAGCTGTGACTGCTGCTGTTCAAATTTCTTGTGTCTGGCACTCATTGATCTGATGTGTCCGTGTCCGCATGTGTCACTCCAGGTTATGTTTTGGGTCTGCTCTTCTAAATTCTTCATCTAGGTTATAGATTTACTGGGAATCCAGGGCAGAGCTGGGTACTGCTAGTGATGAAGCAACATCACCAGAGCATTGCTTATACTTCCAAATCCCCAATGGCTGAAAGGAGCATTTCTCTGTTCTACATGCAAGGGCACATTCTAATGAAGGGACATCTAGCAGGAACCATAGTTAGCAATGCTTCTTCCAGCCCTCTGACTTCTGAAATGAAGAGGCTGAGTTCTAGCTGCTTTCAGCCCACTACCTTAAGTGCTCTAACTTAAGGGACTGGGAAGCAGAAATATAATGGGAGGAAAATGATCCAGAGAGATAGCTCAAATCCTCCCTTCACTGAAATTTTACTTGGCTGTGGTGTGGAAACTGTTCTGTCTTTGATGCTTTACAACTTGGTATTTGTGGGTATATGTAGGCTGAAGAGAACAGCCAGTGACATTGGGCTGTAAATTGGCGTGTGCAGTTCTGACCCGCTTCCCCTTAGTTTTGGTCGAAGTAAGGGAGATGTACAATGAGAAATACAATTTATAGAGACACAGTGTGAGTTCTACTTAAAAGGAAGACTGCCGAACAGCATGGATTTCCAGCTCCCTGGTAAAGAAGCTCTGGAAAGAGGGCATGTAGGTGGACAGGCTAGCTAGGTAGCCACAAATGCCTCCTATGACAAAACCCAGTATCTTACTTGCGTAGAGCTGCACAGATACAAATTCCAGAGAACAGGAACAGACACAGCACGATGAGGATGGGGACAATTATAGCTGTAAGCTTTAAGCCTGCATGAGAAAAAAAAAGGATACAAGTTTAAAAGGCAAATTACTCTGAAGCTGCTAATTTTTACTACAGAGAATACAGTGAAAGGCAGATATTCTTGCAGGAATGCTTCTTGCAAGAGAGCATGAAAACTATAAAACTGCAAGACTACTCCTCAGCCATACTTGGTTGCCATGTACCTATGTGGAACAGTGTCGAGACAAAAGAGTTAAATATACTTTCTCAAGGCTGACACTTGACTTAACATCCATATGCATCCTTACAAAGAGCAGCTCTTTCTTACTACACAGTAGGTAACTTTTAAAAAGTCACTTACACTCTGTTTTTAGTTGCTTATAGAACTGCCAAATGAAGCTGCAGCTTTACGTGCCGAGTATCTGGCTCATGCTGAACTGGCTGAAACATTTCAGCCAAAATATTTCAAAGATTTCCACGAGCAGAGCTAGGGAGGAACCTGTTTAGCCACTGTTAAATTCTAACACATGGTTTAGAGCAGGGATTTGAAAATTAGCAGTGGGGTAGCTCTTATGTCAGGAATGTGCTATTTGCTATTCCTACAGACACTTACCAGGCTGTGAGAATAATGTAGTACACCTGTCCACAAGGTATTTACAATTTACCAGATGAAATCTCAGTAGATTTCATTTTCAGTGAACATGGATACAATTTACCCATTCTGCTGCACAGATAAACTGAGCTTGCTCTTGGCAAGAGTAATGCAATTTCAGAAAAGCATTCTTCTTACAGTGATCACTTCTTACAACCAGTTTGTTTATAGAGACATTCCTGCAACTATCAGCTACCTAATGGGTAGCAGTGTTTGGTGTAGTGGCTCTGGTAATTCCTGCCTGGATATAGGTCCACCAAACAGTCCATATAAGCAACGAATTTTGTTTGTTTGCTTTTTTTTAAGATCTGAGAATTTAGCTTCACAACATTAAAGGATGAAGACTGCAAATTCAGGGAGAAGTACGCCAATTAAGGTTGTCTGCATCCCCATGAATACAGGCATTATGGAAGAGTGTTTAATTATGCAACTGTGCACTACTGAATGCTGTAACGAGCTGGGGACCTGCTCTGGGAGGAGTCATGGTTGTGTAGAGAGAAGATAACATTTCTGTGATTACAGGTATTACAATAATTACAAAATATTGGAAGAAGGTGAGGAGGAGCTCCTCCAAAAAATGCTGATGAGTGCTCACTATAGTCCCTCGAGCCACCTACCAAGCATGACAAATTTGACAGGGAAACCAAAGCCTGATGTTTCACATATCAAGAAAGATTAAGGCTTTCAATCTCTTTCTGTGCTTAAGACAAAAGAAACTTATGCTCCTCCCTCTTCTGTTGTTACCCTTTATTAAAGTCTGATGGGAAAATAGAAGTTTTGCTTTATGAGAAAGTTTGAAGGTTACTTAGTCTGGGCTGAAGACATGATGCATCCTAGGGAAAATGCAGTGCTAGGTGGTGTTACCCAAGTTAGTCTCTTCTGATGGGATGGGCTCCGTAACGGTCCTGTCTTCTTTTCCTAAGGAGGTTTCTGTGCTTTGACTTGGTTTCTGCCACATAGAATGTGTAAACGAACTATTAGCTGCAAAAGAGAAAGGGGTGTCAGTAGCACCATGGTGGCACAGGAGGCTTTGGAGGCACCGTGCCTGGGGAGCGCTGCTTACCCCATACCTTGCATTATTCGACAACCCATCAGCTCGAGCTTCAATGCTATTCTTTGGTTCCAAGTTTGAGGAACAATTCGCACATAACGGGCCACTATTGGAGGGATGAAGTTATTGCGTACTATGTCACCAGGGTCGGAGTTGCCTTGGAATACCTGCAATGAAATGAAATGAAAGTGTGTTGTTTGTTGCATTTAAAAAGTCTCTTTCTTCAAAGTGCCCCTGACATCCAACTTGAAACGTTTTCGTTATTCTAAAACTAAAATATGTTGATAATGTGGGATGCAGGCACAAGATTTGTGGAATTGAGACCCCTGGAAAGAAATAATCTTTTTAGTTATGACAGATGATCGCATTTTACTGTTAGCTCAGAGAAGAAAGATTATCACTCTGTTTCAATTCTGTGTAATTTCTAGTTAATGTAGGCTGGTATAATGCTAGTTTTTGATTTAATAGCACTGCAGCACCCTTACTTGGGCAAAAGGGGATAAAAATATGAAAAGAAAAATGGAATTGAAATATTTCTAGACATTTTAGTAAAATGGTCAGTTTTCTGTATCAAGTTTGAAGAGTGACTATTAACTATGTGGTTGTGTCTCCTTTTCCCATACTTAGACATTATTTCCCAGAATCAGTTCAGCCTATGTGCAGAACAGTAATCCTTGCAAAATTATTTCTCAGTGATGCTTTGCCATGATGTAGGAGGAGTTAGAATCCTGATGAGATAGGGAGGTGAGGTCAGCATATCTTAAATAAAATGCCAGGCCACATGGGGTTCTGATGGGACAGGTTTTGTCATGCACCCTAGCTGAAACTGAGATCATATACAATACTTCCGTAAGATTATTTGTAAATAACAAGTCATTGTGGAAAACTGCAAGCCAGCAGACTTTAAACAGCCATCCTTCACAGTTCAGCCACTACTAGGCTGATTTTTCACTTTTTGGGCCAACGCCTCCCCTAAGTTGAATGTTTAAAAAATTGTAAACCAGTTAATGTTGTGCAGTGAAATTCCTTTCCATACAAGCTAGAGAAATGAGAGCTAGTAGGAAATTTGTTAACAGTTCTACCAAATTATTAAGAACTGCCTTCAGGAGTGAGAACCACGTAGAGCCTTATCCTTAGGAAAACTGAGCTCCCTTGGAAATTATGAGCGAAGGTGTGACTTTGGGAGCTGTGGGGGTAGGGAGGACTTTGTGTGGGTTTTTTTGTTTGGAAGGAAACATGAGGTTTTCAGGGGAAACTTATCAGACAAACCTGTGCAGCACATCCTTTTTCTGCAGAAACTAGTTGCGCTGCTGTTATCTGTTCATTGTTAAAGTCACTCAGAGTCTGTGAAAGCTATTGTGTGGACAGGTATTGTGGTGTAATAACATCTATTTTAAGTTCAGTTGCATCGATTCCTAACAGATGTAGGCTGTGCCTACAGACTTGTGTCGGTAGAGTCCCACCAGCTGGGGGTGGGGAGCAGTGCAGTCCGTGGTCACCGTAACAGCCCCAGCAGAAGCTTGATCCACTGGTGCAGCCTCACCAGCAGCCCTGTGCTTTGAGCAGTCTATTGTTTCAATTGCTGGAGGGGTAGGTTGGCTGTCCTGGTGCATCTGAAGGTGGATCTCAGGTTTGCCGGTGCCACGCCAACCAATACTTCTGCACTGGTACAGCGGTCCTAGCATGGGCAAGCACTGAGCTGAGCTAAAGACTTGCCCAAACAGCCTGTTGTACAGCTTTAATTACACAATTTGTTAAAAAGAAGAATACAGACATACACATACCTCCTTGTGTGTGCCTCACAACTTCAGCAAACCCTGGATAACTTCCTTGTCTCAACAAGCTCTCTATCTGCTCCATGGCTGTAAATTACATTGGTGAAGACAAACCAAGTCTAGACAGGTTTGAAACTCCTAATCTTCCTTGACAGTGAAAGCCTGCCCTTCAACGTCAAGGCAGCGTACGCATGGTTGTTCTGTGTTTTCCTGCCCCTCCTGCTTTCCCTTACCTTTTCTTCATTGCTCAGAATCCCTTTGTAAGTTCTCCATTTCGAGTTGTTATTTTTGTAGTTCATTGTAAATGTCTTTACGTAAAAGTTTAAATTTGGTGTAGTGGAGCCAGAGCCAGTGGTCTTAATCCCTTTTAACAAAACGCAAAATACATTTTCATGTGTTAGGTGTCTTTTTTAAAGGAACATTTTCAAATGCAAACACAGAAGCAAAAACTATTTGGAGAATTTTGCCTTCAAATTCTTCGTTCATTTTTTCAAACTATGTTGGAATTCTGGGGTGGTTACTGAGTTTAAAAGTTGGGTGAAGAAAACTCCAAAAATTACTCCAAAAGTGGTAATTGCTTTTTGATATTATGGTCCATATCATCAGTCTTTGCATCTTCAGCAGCAACTGTAATTTACATTTCTACAACTAAACCAGGAGCTGGAAACAGGAGTATTTTTCACCTGGGCCATTATTTCAAAGGCTAGGATTTTAACATTTTTTTTAATATTGATTCCAGAGCTGCATCATATAATAGGTTCTAAGCAACCGTTTATCATCCATTCAGACTCTACAGGTCCCTGTGTAAATATTTTGTTCTGAACCTACAGTGTGTTAAGATCAGGCATGCATGACAGTTGAGTCCGATCCTATATCCCTATAGGAGACCAGTCCTATAAATAGCCATAATTTCTTAAATATGAAAATAGTATTCCTCAATGCAGAACATTTCATTACATTTAATGAAAGAAACACTGCATTAGTCCATTATTAGCTTTTCAACTGCACTTAGTTTCTTTTCTAGCTGAAACCCCAGCTTCTAATAACCAGACAGTGACATACCTGTTATTCTCTTCTTCTCTCCCAAGTCTATCTCCAACCATTCACGATTGCTGCTGTGGTTAGAGGCCCAAGACAAACCCGGAACATGAAGCCAAGCCTTGCCAGGAGACCACTGGAAGAGCTGCCCAAATTCGTTGGTCTCCTCCCAGTAGGAAGATGCAGTAACCTGGCTCTTGGAGAGGAATCCCTCTTCCAGACTGAGAGATTTATTGCAGCCTAGGAGTCCCCACACACACAGACAGAAGGAGTTATTTTGCATTTTCACAGCATATTCTTATATTAGGCTAGAAACTTATGAAGACCACCCACAACAGCAAAGTCAGATGTTGCTTAATCTAGTGCTAGCCTGATGCTATCCATTAGCGGTGGTGTTTGCCAGTCAATTTGTAGTGGATGATCCAGTACCAGAGCACTGCAGTCCCTCTCCTTTACCAATTTTGATCCTACATACATGACACACCTGCTGACTACCTCTGCTATTTTCCCCTTGCCATTTTGTTTTTTAACCTCTGCAGTTTAGCCTCAGTCATGTGAAGGCTTCTTATGTTTCAGAAGGAAAATTTAAAAATACAATATTTATGTTTCGAGATTGGCATTAATTATTTTTTTCTGTACCAAACATTTCTCAGATGAAGGCACTGTACTGAAAGGAACACTTTACTGTAAATATTTCATGATTCTCACCTGCAATTAGAGCTAGGAAAGTTACTCACTAGAGAAGCTCCTTGATACTGCTGCCAAGAGGTGATATCACAAAGATAATAGCTGCAGGTTAAATATTACAAACTCCACCAAAGAACCCGCAAAATTTCTGCACATCAAGGTTCTTCAGAGAAAAGAGGCCAGTGGAGTAAGGTTTCAATGAAGTTAAAAATAATTCTCTGGCAATTTCAAAGGCCTACACATGCTCTACAGTTTTCAGTGGAATAGTAAATGATTGTATCTATCTCAGATGACTGAAATATAACTCAAATGAATAAGAGCGAACTTTTCCCCCCTCTTTGCTATGTTCTTTGCAAATGAACAGCTTGACAGATTAAAGACGCTTTTGCATCTTGGAAAGCCATAAACAAAAACCCGTTCTGTATCAGTGCAATGTAAATATATTTTCATTCCTCTCTGTGTTTTTGTCCTCTTCTTGTATAATGAAGATGGGATTTATAAATGTCTGAAGAAAAACTGCTTTCATTTTCTGCCGCCTAAAGTGCATAAAAACAGGATTATCTGATTGCCATTTTTCATATGCTGGCACAAGAAATGTAACAGCAGAATGCTATTTCTGTTTCTCGTCTATGTGCATATGACCTATTCCTATTCTGCATTTTTTTCCTAGCTCGCTTCATGTATCTTCAATTTTTTTACTCAACTTGCCAATTTAAAAAAAATTGCTGTCCTAAAATATCCTTCCTAGACACTGCCTGACATTCTCCTGATTACTTTTCGAAAGTTTTACAGAAAATACTTAAATAAAAAGGTAAAATTTGAATAGCTAAAAGCCATTATTCTTACCATTTGAAGTAAATATAAACCGCTTATCCGACAGCGATCCTCTGTAAGAAAAGAAAAAGGCAATTCAGAAGGCGGTTACAGGAATGCCAAGGTACAGTTTCAGAATCACTGTTTATCTAGCAAAATATCTCTGGCTGGGTAGCTGCTTACTTTGTTGGCTGGTTGTCTACCCCAGAAAGAGTGCTCTTGGGCATCTCTCACCATGACCGAATCGAGATAGTTATTTTTAATGGTTTTGAGCGTTTCTTTTGATTTAAAGTGGTGAATGGAGTTAAATCGAGTTGGTGGCCAGTCACAAGTGGTGTTCCCTAGGGCACAGTATTGGGGCCAGTTCTGTTTAATATCTTTATCAGTTATCTGGATCAATGGCCTGAGGCCAGTTGTTTAAGGTTCAACAAGTCCAAGTGCTGGGTCCTGCACTTGGGTCACAACAACCCCAGGTAGCGCTACAGGCTCTGGGAAGAGTGGCTGAAAAACTGCTTGGCAGAAAAGGATCTGAGGGTGTTGACTAACAGCTGGCTAAACATGAGCCAGCAGTGTGCCAAGGTGCCTAAAAAAGCCAAGAGCATGCTGGCTCGTATCAGAAAGAGTGTGGCCAGCAGGACTAGGGAAGTGATTGTGCCACTGTACTTGGCACTGGTGAGGCTGCACCTCGAATCCTGTGTTCAGTTTTGGGCCCCTCACTACAGGAGAGACATTGAGATACTGGAGATAGTTCAGAGAAGGACAACAAAGCTGGTGAGGGGCCTGGAGCACAAGTCTGATGAGGAGCGGCTGAGGGAACTGGAGCTGTTTAGTCTGGAGAAAGGAGGCTGAGGGGAGACCTTACTGCTGTCTACAACTACCTGAAAGGAGGTTGTAGCATGGAGGATGTTGGTCTCTTCTCCCGAGTAGGAAGAGATAGGACGAGAGGAAATGGACTCAAGTTGCACAAGGGGAGATTTAGATTGGATATTAGGAAGAATTTCTTCACTGAAAGGATTATCAGGCATTGGAACAGGCTGCCCAGGGAAGTGGTGGAGTCACTGTCTCTGAAGGTGTTTAAAAGACACGTAGACAGGGTGCTTAGAGACATGGTTTAGTGCTAGGACATGGCAGTGCCAGGTTAATGCTTGGACTTGGTGATCTTAAAGGTCTTTTCCAACCTAAATGATTCTATGAAAACGACTCTCCTTCCCATCAGCCTGTTAATCTTGCTACGCACTTCTGCTTTTCTCCTCTGCACAGACCAGCAATGTGAGAGCATTCAAAAGAACCAGGAATTGGAAAGCTAACATGGCCTGGAGCTACCGGTGGTGCTCTGTTCCAGCACAAGGCCCAGGTCTATTCTCACCTACAGTAGCTTACATTAGAGCAACTTCACTGAAATCAATTACTTTCTATCAGTCTAAGTCCACATCTAGTTTGAAGAAAATCCAGCCTTAAGCACTGTGAAAGAATTACACTTGATGGTGACTAAATTGCATCAGCTCTGGCCGTTCCTATTTGAGCTGCAGGTGTATCACAGCCAGACTGAATGAAATCTACTCCTTGTTTTAATCTGGGTGGGAACTGAGTCTGTTATAACCACAACCAACAGGAATGGTTCTTTCTGCTCCATTAACACCACCACATCTATGGCTCCCCTTTTCTTCGTCTTGACATGGACTGCTTTGCTTCAGGAGCAAAGCCATTTCCTGGGCCACTGCACACAACCCTACACAATGCAGGACAAGATAAAATCACTGCTGTAAGGAAAAACTGTGTTTTCCTTGGTCTCCCACGGAGCCACTTTCTGATTCCCAAAAAGATGCCCCTGAGGTTTCGTTGCAGAATGGATGACTCTGACTGGCTGCCTAATAAAAATAAAAGCCTGGGTTTTAATGTGAAATTAGTTTCGATTTCTTGACAATCTGACCCCTTCAATGTCACTTTGATTAGCTGCACGCATCACTTGCCCCTTTTGAAAAGCCTTGGCCAGTGTGACTGAGCAGTAAAGCACCTTCTGCATCAAGACAGCTCCCGCTCAGGCTGCCCTTTATTGTTGGCCAGGAAAATTTCCCCCGAGGTACCTTCTGTGGACTAACAGCGGTGTGCATAGCTGTATGTTTTGAGAGCACTGCATACGTGGAACAGGAAAGTGGTCCCATGTCAAGGTCAATAAAAACACTGCCTCTTTTTGTCATTGAGGGGAAAACTAATAACTACAGGCAAATGAAGCCCTTCAGAGATGACAGGGAGCACTGGGAGGGAGCTGATTTATTTGGGCATGTAGGCGGTAGAGTAGCTAGAAGGAGAAACTCAAGCCCTCCCTCCCACATCTTCCCCCCAGGCAATCCTCAGGGGCAATCAGATGTGCTCTGCTCGCTTCAAACGAGTTTGACATTACAGCCAAAACAATTTTTGCTTTCTTAGTGAACGCAAAGCAATCCATTTCAAGAGAAAAGAAGAAAACAAACACCTATGATGATCAGAAAAACCTACCCAAAACAGAAATCACTGTGTTACTGGAGTACTTATTTATGAGATAAATTTTTGTAATAAAAAAGTCACACATCCCTTTCAAATAGAGGGCTGTAATTTTAGCAAAGAAAAGGAGGAGGTTAGCATTTCTAAGGTCTATAAAGCTATGAAATCAAGCTGAAATACTTCTGCTATAACTCTGCAAGTCACTGAAGAGGACAAACTAATTCAGTTAAGTGGTAATTCATCAGTTTCCTAATGTGACAGGTGGCATTTGCCACACAAATTTCACTTTGTCCTTTAAGGGAACATACCACCCCATGCTCCTCCTTTTGCTACATAACCTTCAAGATCCTGCCTCACTGACAATACTGGTGGCACGACGGCACGGAAGATCTGTGCTGGTAGCTCTGCAAAAAAAGGATGCTGATTCCCATAATAAACTTCTGTCAGCATCAAATACTCTTTCTTATTTTTTTTTCTTTTCAGAATTGATTTTTATAAGCAGTGGAGGTTAACCCTGAATTTCACCTTTCACATGAGCATGTGTTTTCTTGCGTTTTCAAAGACAAATGATTTCATGTGCATGAACGGACAGTCACAGGCCAGCTCACTTGAAAAAGCTCACCCCCATATATATGTACTAGGGTATCAGGACTGTCTAATAAATCCACCCACTTGATCTTCATTATGGCATTTGTGGGTACAGGTCCACACATGATTCATGAGTAGAGAAAACCTCACCAATGCCAGAGTGTAACAAGCCCACTGAAAAAGAGAGTCAGAGAGCCCAAGGTCAGCTCTTGAGGGCTGGTGAGCAAGCGAGCCGTAACTCCACCGTCACATTTAACATATTTATCAGCTCGATGCGCTCCAGCAGCAGCTGTTGATGAGTTCAATTTCGGCTCAAGTCACTAAATAACTTAAATCTTTAATACTGAAATCCACTATAAATGAGATTTTAAAAACTTGAGTAAGCTTATATTTAAGGGCATCTAAAAAGCTCTTAGAGCACTGCTGTCCGAGCACCAACTTCTTCTTGCCAGCACTGGCTGCTCTGCAGGAATTTCTTGCAGCATGTTGGTATCCTGAGCACAGGGGAGACATGCAGCTTTGGAAAAGACTCTTACAAAAGCCTTTTTAAAGCATGAAATGCATTGGTTCATTTTCTTAGTAAATAGGCCCACTGTTTCTAGGAACACTTTTCATATTTTGAAATAAAAGGATTTCCTGGGATAACAGGCTCACACCAGCAGTTCTTGTGCTCCTGGGACTGTCCCAGCTCCCAGAAGCAGCAAAAGCATCCTGGGAAGTGCTGTGCTCACACTCCCATTTTTGTCTAAATCTGTGCCATCTTATTTGCAAGCATCTGACGCAGTATGAGCCCGCTTACCTATGGTTCCCTGTATAATCTGTAGAAAGCAATGGTTGTTTCTTCAGGGCAATTCAGTCCCTTGGAGATGTGCATTGTGCTGGAGGAGTGACTCTGGCCCAGTGGGCAGGAAGGCTAAGGGGCTGCTCTCCTCCTTAGGGTGTTCTCTCAGGGGCCTCCCATTAAATGGGCTAAATCCGAGCCCTGGAGGCTGCCTTCAGCCTAGAAATGCACTTTTCACCTCTTTTGCAAGTAAATGGGAGTTTTCCCACTTGATGTAAGAGACAAGTTTGCATCACGGCATTTCTATTACTCATGTGAAACATATAGTATATGTTGTGAACAGGAACATTAAAAAGATGCTTGATACTTAAGGTGATGGATTAACCATGCAAACAGTGTTTTCCACCAGCACGTGTACATTTACTGTCTTATATGCTTCATTCATTGCCCACTAGCTGTTGTACAGTGAAAAAAAAAATACAAATGGGAACCCAGCTGCCTTTCATTATAGCATTGCATTCACTACTGTCCAAGTTACTCCTTCTGGGACTCTCAGGGATCATGAACATAAATGGTTCTGTACATAAATGGTTCTGTAACATCTTTAGATAAGGCACAAAATATTTAATTTAGGATTTCACTAAGGTGGGACCTGTGATGGAAAGAATTGGTATTATTTGTTTTATGAAGGGGCCTGGTGCTTGAGCTGAGCTCTCAGTCCTTCTTTGCTTGAGACAAGTTTATATTAATTTTCTTTTGCAATTAACTTTCAAGAAAACCAGGCTTTATAGGCCTTTGGCTAGTGGTCTGCATGCTACCCAGCTTTGCATACTCCAGTGCCACTATATATAAAACATTTCGTCTGTGCTGAAGCTTAAGCCCAACAACAGACCAAATGAATGTTTTTATTTTTTAATGAATGAAACCATGATTGTAAAATTGTCCAGAGGGTGCGGAGAAATCATGGGAAAAACAGGAAGAAAGTATAAAAAAGACATAGTCCCTTAGTTCTCGTAAGCTATAGGACTGAGGAGATCTCTCTTCCTATCAAAAAAAAAAAAGCCTCATGAAAAATCCAGATAACATTTGAAAATTAAAAAATATAAACCAACGGGAATGACAGAGGCAGCTGCTGGAAGGGCTTACTGTGCTGGATAGAGATTAGAGGATTTATTTCTACTTCAACAACAGTACAATTAAAAGTCAGAAGATAAGTGGTAAATATAACACCCTTGCTATAAATATTCTAAAAAAGAAAAACTCCAAACATGTCAAAAGCACAATGTTTAAGAAGTTGTTCATTAAATGCCCTGTGGCTCAACGGCACTTTTTATTTATTCATTCTTCCAAGCTTTTTTAAAACCTTGACATGAATTTAGAATGATTTATTAGCGCATTGACTAAAGGTGTTTGTTGCAGAACATCGTACTTCCATGTATCTGCTAACAAAGCAATTTTCAAATATATTTTGGAGGGAATAGAAGAAAAAAAAATAGAAAATACCACCCTATATGGTATAGAGCCACTGAAAACTTGGAACATCTTCTTATATCCAATGCCAACACGATTTTAATAAAGCTGTAGAGACAAAAGCCCAAAAGCCCCTAGACCCACACCTAACAATTTTCCCTCCCCTAAAAAAGTGTCCCCACCTGCTTCTGCTGCCCTGGCCAGCGCATGGTGCCCCGGGGGTGCTCCCGGAGCCAGCGGTACTCACTTGTGCGAGGGGACACCGTTGGCGACAACACCTTCGTAGTGGCTGATGCCCTTCTGCTGGGTGACGCTGATCTGGCCGCCCAGCTCATCCGCGATGACGCCCGCATGTATTGCTGACTTGCACAGCAGCGAGGTCTGAAAGGCAGAACCCATCAGAAGCCAAAGTTCAGAGAATCAGTCTGACAAACTGCTAATGCTTTCAACTTCCCAGCCACTGGTATATAAGTGTTACGGCTCATAAATTCCAGCAAAGGCTCAAGAGGAATAATGGTGGGGGTGGGGAGGGAAGAAAGAACAGTAGTCCCTGAAAAAATACATCCACTTCTGAAAGTCACCTTTTCATTTTTTTCTCTTTTATTTTTTTTTTTCCCAAAAGAAAAAGCAAATAATCTGCTTCTGAGAAGATGCTGTAAGGTTTGAACCTATTAAGTATAGTGTCACTCCTTGGGAAAACAAAGTCAAAGGCAAGGCAACTCTTCTTTGCAAAGTGAAAATTATAATTACTTGATGGACTTGCCTGAAGGCAAATCAATCTATTACTGCACTTTAGGATTTGAGTCATGATGTACTTACGCAATTTAGCTATATGGTGACTGGCTGCCACTGGGTTTTAAGTATAGCCCATTTGCCAGTGTCTCTGGTGGGATAATCCACATAAAGGAAGAACACAGGCAGGACAACTTGTGTGCCAACTAGGTGGCAATAACGTACTCCTGGGCTAGGAGAGAGCAGAGAAGGGACAGCGGACCCAGCAGCTGCTGACAGAGATGGGTCCCGGTCACAGAGGCCAGCGGCCTGGCTTGGGCTACCCTACTGGACAAGCTGGGCTCTCCCCTCCCAGGAGGGCTGGGAGAGGTGGGGACACAAAGGCAGCAGAGCTCCAGGGTAGCCCTGCAGGTCTTTCCCATCAGAAAAGCTGAGTGCTCCTTAATGGTGGAGGGAAAATTTCTTTCAAAAATTCCTCTGTGCAGATAAGATCTGCATGAGGTCATGCCATGTGCTGCTTTTCTTTCCTAATCACCCGAAAGAAGGGCAAGAATAACTCTGGCTAACGTGGCATTTCTTTGTTTCTTCAGCTCTGCGCTTTCCAGGCTGGAGTGGTGAGCTCGAATAACTGGACGAACAGGTTAATCATGAACATTGACTTTTAGGAAACTCCATATTTGTGATAGGTTAGGATTTTACATCAGTGGCATGATTAAACATACTACCATGAGAGATGTAAAGATTTCAAAGGCATGACGGAAGGGGAGTCCAGAATGAGAGGCACAGAAAGGGCAGAGCTCTGTGTGATGTGAACTGTGGATAAATGCAACCACTCAGGCAAATTCTTTGCTTTAAAGAATGAGCTATTAAAACAACCCAAGAGGTTGGTAGTTATCAGTGGGATGTGATTAAGCAGTGTATAATGCTTATTTCATCTCAGAGCAGATTGCTGGGATACTGCAGGCGTAATCTTAAATAAAACCCTCCTGGCTACTGAAAAATATATTTTTTTCCTACAAGAGAGAACTTTAGAAAAGGCACACACGTGGACTACGAACAAGTAAAAGCTGAAGTTGTAGGAATATTTAGTACATCAGTGAGTACTGCCTCAAGAGGGACAAACCCTATGCTGGATTTTGTCAGAAACCGCAAATCAGCAGGTGTATTTGACAAGTCAGTGGACTTTGCTCTCACACAACTGATACATCTGTTTGAAAAGTGTCTCTGGGTGCTTATATACTGATAACATACTCATATACTGATAATAAAAGGTATATCTAACACAGCTGGGAAGAATTACTGACAAAAGTCATGCAGCAAAAGTTGAAACCATGTTGTGCTGTGCTTCTCTGTTCTGTCTTTGTAAATGTCCCCTCGTTGCCTTATGTACTTACATCTCTGTATCCATCTCCGATGTTCCCAGAAATGTCACCTGCTATGTCCCTGCACCCAGCAGGACAGTATCTGCTGTAGTGAGAGAAAAGAGGCTTGTTTAAAATATGAACTGTAGTGCTGACACACAGAAACAAACCCGCACAAAATAAACACTCTCAAACCAATAAGCATTTTAGCAGTAAGTTCTGGCTGATGATCTGTTAGTGAGTGGAGAAGGTAAATAAATGGGCCCTTGAGTTCATGAGTGGACTGCACATGGCAGCACACAAAGAACTAGAAAAGCAGTTTTGCAAGAGCATTTCTGTTTAATTCTCTCGTTCTGGAAATGCTATCACATGAGTTTTCAGCACAGCCCAGGTAAGAAGCCTACATGCACATCCAGTCAGCAGGCAGAAGAACACAATTTATTACCATTTCAAATCCTATCACAAAGTTCAAGGAACCAAGAAATTATAGCTTGTCCTCAGATAATCTTGTATCAGCTAGGATGTGATCTGCTCTCAGGAGAAGCACTGGAATTTGAGGCTACTTTGAATTTCAAAATGGAAACTCTTTTTGCATGCACCATGTATATGTATGCCCTAATGAGAATTGCTGAGAGCTCTGTAATTCTGTTCTCTCATTTTTCTGTGCTGCAGACTTCCATTCTGTGCTACTGCTTCTCACAACTGGGTCTTGGACAATTACAGCATCGGAGCTCAAAATAATTCACTTATCCAGAAAACCAAGACTGTACCTGCCTTATCTGACATTTTCTAACAACTGGACCAGACGACAGACACAGCAAAGCCAGCCAGAGCACAGAGAGCTGGAAACCTTCTTTACCTGTATTCAGCCTCTGTGTAGTGGTTTGCTCGTTCCAAGCATGTGATTAGATCTGTGAAAAATTCACAAATGTCAATCCCCATTTCAAGATGTAGAAATATAGACAAAATTTTTGCCTAGATATGAAATTACATGTACAGACCTCTGCGTACAGTACTTAAACAACTTTAATAGATGGAAAGCAACAGCTATGGTTTTCCTTCATTCTTTTCATCTCTCTCTTCTACTCTTCTTATGTCATACACCTTCAACAAAGTTGCACAGACTCCCAGAATATTAAATGTAGGAATCAAATCTTAATCTCTCCTATCCCTTCATCCTCTCACTGGGTGGTAGACGCTGGAGCCTGGAATACAGTGGAGCTTCAAGGAGAAAATACTAATTTTCTTTCACTGGGCCTGTATTGCAATTTGTCTAGGTAAGATTTCCACAGCTATCATATCTGGTTACAAGTGCTTCTTGCACACATGCTATTAAAAATATCATGATTCATGCTAATCTGGAAATATTTAGGACCAAACATTTGGACAAAAGTCTATGTGTGTAGAGAAGATCATTAGACAGAGGGAACTATGCCACTAATCATTTAGTATTTTTGGATTTCACCTTACCTGGGTGATCACTACTGGCATAGGACAACAGAAAGCCTCGTCCTGACACATGGGATCCACTCTCAAAGTGAATAGTCGCTTCATTGCTCTCCAGAATGATTTCTTTGGGGACGGGCATCACATTGCCACAGTATGGACCTACAGACAGAACAAAGAAGTTTTCAAAAGTTTAAATGACATAATTAGGTTGGAATATTCTCATGATTAGCAAAGAGTTTCATAACACTCATTCTCCTTCAGTACCAATGCAAATGTTGACAAAAGGGTTTTGGCTTCAGTCCTTTATGGGTATGAGCTCCTGACAAGGAGTGGCCAGGATCCAATTGTTTCTCCATGGCAGCAATTCCAGTATCCAGGTCTCTCATCACATAAACCTTAAGAGAATGATTAATGCCCTTGGGCCTTTGAAGTACAGCGTGCTTACAACCAGCAGTAACTCATTAGAGAAAAGAACAGAACATTCAAAGGCAACCCAAGGGATCTACACAGGGTCCCCTAGATAAACTCTCCAGACGTGTACAGCTCATGCTGCTGTAGCGCAGCAGCCATTCAGGACAGGTAAAATCACAAACAGGGTACCTGGTTTTCAAGGACCCATGTGCCACAAGCCAAATTGTACTACAAGGCAGTATCATTTTACTCAGAAAATGTTCTGATTTATTTTTCTTTTAAAAACATCATCGGACCATTGAAGTATACAGTTCAAGTGTCTAGTTTCAAACAAAAAAGAGAGGGAAAGAAAGGGGAAAATGAAGGGGCTAGGACAGAGAGACGAGAGATTTGTGCTTACATTGAATTAGATAAGGGTTTTATAGCTACCAATAGCAGTATTTTGGAAGAGTCTTTGGGACACTCATCTCTCGTGACAGCAGGCATGCCCGGGACTCTTAATAATTACATTTGTTTCTTCAGAAGTCAGTTCCTGACGGGAGCTTTCTTTTGAGATGGCTATAGTTTTTGCTCTTGTCTTCTGTCACCAGACCTGGGTGCAAACACTGGTCTCTGGCTGCCCTCAGGAACAGATGACAAAGAAAATTCCAAAGCAGCTTGGGTACACTTTTGCAAGTTTATGAGGATGATTACAATATAAACTGCATTTTGTAAAATGGTGGGGGGATTTTTATCCCTAAGAGAAAAAACCAAACAAGACCCTTTACAAGCCCTCATCCCATCTGTTCTGGTCAATGACAGCTTTTGAATCCCAAAGCAAGTCCTTGGGATGGAAAAGGATCACTTTAATTTTTCCTTGATAACCTCATTTTACAGGTAGTGGCTACTTTAGAGTAACTTAGAACTGACTCCTGAGATACAAGAAATTACAATCACAGCACAAATTTGATGAGTGTTACGCTTCCTAATGGGCTCCTAAGAGCCTCTTCATTTTGCTTGATGCTCTTGGGGGTGGGTCTTTCCCAAATAATTCATCGGCCATATAGTAACTGTAATACCAGCCTATTTGTAAGCCAAATGGAGCCAATAACAGCCACTTGTCAGCAGAATGGGACAAACCAGACGAACTCTTGTCTTTTGGCTTATAAAAATCATACGGCAAAGCCAGGCAGGCAGAGAAACAAGCAAAGAGTGTGACATTTCCCTGGAGTACTCGTGTTGAAAATGACTCACAACTTAGTCAGAGAAAACAGTGTCTATAAAAAGGGTTAAACAAATTGCTTAGGAAATGAACTTATCAAAAAGACAGCATCTGACACTGTGTCATACCAGACAACTGCACGAGTGATTTATTTGAGAAGGTCTTTTGTGTCAGATTGCTGTGGGAGAAGTAAAGTGCTTTGATTTTTCTTTTTCTTTTTTTTTTAAAAAAAGAGAGAGAAAGGGGAAGACAACAGGCAGCCATCACATTTCTTCAAAATGAAACACCTGAGAAAGCTTTAGTCCTTTTCTTCTCTCAAGGATTGTCTCTATGTATTTTCTCACAAGCGCTCCTTGGCTTTCTCCCTTGCAGCAATTGGCAGTGACCTATCTGCTCTGTAGGTATAATTTAGATGGCTGATTCACTCAACCACACACTGGCTGGATCAGGGCTATGTGTCTCCATCGGTAGCAAGTCTACATATATTCCAGGTAATTACACAAACAAATCACATATGTCATAAGCAAAAACAATAAAATAAAAAAGTCTAGACACATAGAGTTGTATAATCCAAATGAGAGCCAAAATTCAGAAACAATCAGCCTAAGAAATCAGTATGCAATGCCTTAGGACAAGTTTCTACTTTTAAGTAACAAATCCAAGAAGGGTAACCAGGCTAGTGTTGTCTTCTGACAACAGCAGTTCTGGTGGACCAAGAAACTCCCATAGGTAGCTCAAAACTAAGGGGGCCTAGGAAACACTATCCACTGAAAGAATATTTTCCAAAAGTCTACCAGTTTTCTACATAGATTTTGGGGAAAAAAAAAAAAAGAAAAAAAGAAGAAACATTTATTAATACTACAAAACATTCATGTCATTCATGTGTTCCTTTGTTGCAAACTGAGAAAGTATTTCCAAATATTTCAACACAGTTCTTCTCAATAATTCAGGTAATATTCTATCAACACTACACTGCCAGGTCTTCAGATTGTCCTGAGATCTAGCAGAGTTTCTGTGCTATCAAATACAGAAATGAGCACTGAGAGGTACAGTTTAGAAAATAAGTTTAAGTGTTATCTCACCTCTCTATTGCTGTTCTTAGAGAAACCCATCAGACACCAGTTTAGCTGAGAGGTTCTTTACCCCCTGTAAGAACTACAGATGTGTGCAGCCTGTTTTTAGGAAGAGGTGTTATTCCGCTCTTTTCAGTGCTTACTATGTTTCGAATGACCAATGTAAGCACCTTTCTGATCAGATTTACTTAATACTGTTTTATGTTTAGCAGCACTGCTCTCCATTATGCCAAGTTTTTGCTGAGTGGCCTTTTTAACTTCAGATTCTGGTTTTCCCCCTAATCAATTTATTCTACACTGACAATCTTCTGAGAAATTCCTCAGGGGGACAACTGGTAATGCTTAGAAAATTAAACTGATTCGGGGTCAAGACAATTCTTCGGGTTCAGTTTTGACTGATTGGAGAATATTATATTTTCATCTATTTTCTAATTTTCTTTAGAAAAATGTCTTTGGCTTTAATGACTTTCCTATGCACTTCTGCACAGCAGTCCTCCATTTACTTCCCTATTGTTAAGCCAGAAGTGAAAGGGTGGTCTCCCAGTCCCCCTGCATTTCAGCTTGTGGTGGGCCTGAATTAGATGCACTTTATATACACAGTAACACCCAGCAGATTTGCTATCCATTGACTTAACTATTACCTTGAATATGTATATTGTGAGATTTTATAAACATTAGAAGATTAAAACCAAACAGCATCTACAGACATTAGACTTCATCTGAAAACTATATTTACTAGTCAGTATTTTCCACTTGCAATCAAAGTGACAAAAATACTATGTTATTACCTACTTTTAAGACTCATACGTGCTCCCTGTTTTCTATGTGTTCCACTTAGGACTTCTTGATTTCCCCAGACTGCCCATATGTTCTGTACAACCAGAGTGGAGAGATGATGGAGAAAACCTTGGTTTGTACCTGGTATGAAAACGAGAAACTTGTCTATAGGGCCCTGTTAACTATTACTGCAGCATTTGGACTTGGCTCTGGATAAATACTTAATTCCTAAACTTAGGACTAAGCCAAAAGTTTAAGATCCTTTTTGAGAACTGCCAGATCACATTATCAGTTTTTCATCTTCTAATGTTAGTTGTGAGGTGGGTTGTTTTGCATATTCAGCTTGAAAAATAAGTAGTGAATGCTGATCTGGCTCCCTGTTTCCTGTTCAAGTGACTCAGCTGGAGCTCTGCTAGGGTAAGTAGGCGGGATTGTTTGGTTTGTTTACTAAGAACAAAGAAAATAGTTTGATTTGATAAACAGATGTGTTACATGTCATGAAACTGAGTAGGTGTTCTCCATGTTTCAGTATTCCTACATCTAGATGCCTGGGCCTTTTCTTCTTTCAGTGTCTCATTAACGAGTTGGCCCAACTGTGGTTGCGCCTGTTCACTCCAAATTCTTAAATATATATGTATCTTCAAAATTCTGCTGGAGAGCTGTTATGGGCCTAGGAATTTTGAATGTATCTAATTTAGCATTCTCTATAATTAAACTAAAATGTAATGCCTTTGGTCCAAAACTCCTGCTCTGTTGGTATGATTTAAGTGGCTTAAATGAAATACTTTTATTTTGGAATCCCCGTCTTCAAGCACTATTAACATCCTGCAAGATACATGGTACATTGTCTCCTGGATATCCTTTGGCTGGTTCATCAGGAGACGGAAGAGATTATTTTACAAGTTGTTTATTTTTTAAATGTTAGCAATAGTCTGCAGCTTTTGTCTTTTTTCATAATGTCATTTTGTAAATCTTATGATCTTTATAGCATTGTCTGGTTTTATGAAGTCTAGTTTACTTCTATTGTCAACCAGACTCTGGCATATTTCCGGAGATTCCTTTGTTGAATTACGTTCCTTTATTTTTTTCTACTTCCTTTAAGAAGCGCTGTGCCTAGAGGACTCTTCTCTCACACCAGCTGGCGATGCCTACATGCCATTTGTTTCTGTAGCTCTTAACACTTTCTGCCTCTTCCGTAAGACTTTTTCTTCCTTTTAAAAGTAATTCTGTCCCTCTTTAGCTAGTGCACGTCCGGTTCATTCCGCTTGTTATGCTTTCAGATTCATCAAATTCATTTGAAATCTGGAGCTTGACATCTGCAGAGGTCTTTAAGAAACTCAATTTAGATATCAGCTTGTAATGTCCCCTCTTCGATGGGGATTCTTCTCCCTTTTCTTTAACCTTAGTCTAGGAGAGTAAGGCAGGGCTAGGGAGTGATGTGTAGCAATGATCTCATAGATCTCCAAGATTATAATTTCCTGGGGAGTTTGTTTGGGGAAGACAACATTTTAAATTGTGATCCTTATATTCAGTAGCCTTTTCTCACATAAAGCAATTTAGAAGTAACAGTAGCTGAGGAAGGACAGGGAATGTGATGAACATGGATTAAGCTTGCTTCGCTTCAGAGCTAAAAACTCAGCCAGAGCACAAGTCTTTCATAAAACCAGCAAGGATCTGTTACATGAAAACATCTGTATTCTTGAAATTCGTTTCCATCCCATGTTCACACAAATGTTTAACTTTCATAAGCAGTAACTCTTCCTGTCCCCCTACCAAGGAGGAAAGGAGAGGTCACCTCTCTTTGTTCCAACCCTGTCACACACACTCAGGGATAACCACTGTCACCCTGCAAAGATGCTCCAGGAGACAAAAAATGTTGCTCCATGCCCTTCTTTCATAGAATCATAGAATGTCCTGAGGGAACCCACAAGCATCATCGAGCCCAACTCCTGTCCCTGCATAGGACAACCCCAAAATTCATGCCATGTGTCTGAGAGCGTTGTCCAATCTCTTCTTGAACACTGTCAGGCTTGGGGCCATGACCACCTCTCTAGGAACCCTGTTCCAGTGCTCCCCCACTCTCTGGGTGAAGAACCTTTTCCTAATGTCCAATCTAAACCTCCTCTGGCATATCTTCCTGCCTTTCCCTTGGGTTCTGTCTTTGGTTGCTAAAGAGAAGAGTTTGGTGCCTGTCCTTCCTTCTCCCCTTGTGAGGAAGCTCTAGACCGCCATGAGGTCTCCTCTTAGTCTCCTCTTCTCCAGGCTGAACAAACCAAGTGACTTTAGCTGCTCCTCATACGGCTTCCTCTCCAAACCCCTCACCAAAACCTTCTTTGCAAGATGTGGGGGAATTTAATACTCAGTAGATATGAGCTGACAGGGTAGTCACATTTGTCAGTCAGGATGAGATAGCCCAGTTATTCAAGATCTAACCCTGTGCAACACAGGATGACCTCAGACTGCGTGGTAAACATTTCTCATTTTAAGAAAAATAAATATAACTTTCAGTTAGCATTTCCAAATGGTTGCCAAAGACAATGATAATGGAAATAAAAGACATCTAAGCAGAACCATGCTGGAGGAGTAATTACAATTTTAAAAGCAAGGGTCTGGGCCACCTGTGCCAGCTGTAGGTCTGTCTGCTTGACCTCAGGTGAGATCCCCCACTTCTAACCTGGCTGTGGTTTTAACCAAACCCAAAGACAAAAGCACAGCTACAGTTAGGAATACTTAGTAAAGACCCGGAGCTGTTAAAAAAAACAAACAAACAAACCCAAAAAACAAAACCCAGAAAAACACACAATGGACTTCATGCAGCTAAGAGGAAAAAATAATTAATTTGATAAAAGAAAAGCAGACATTCTTTGTTGTATAAATCTTTCCAAAGCTGAAACCTCAGAATACTGCAAGCACTCAGGCGAAACCCAACTATTAGGAGAGTTCTGACTGTTGAGAAACTGCTCGACTTGATCTTCAGTGAGAACTTGTCTGGGCATTTCCCTGGATTTCTTGAAATACCAGAAACAATACTGTAATAGCAAGTTTCCTTTGAGGGGCAAAAAAGAAATGCAGACACACCCTTTATTCAAGCAAGACATTTATATACAGTACATAATAAGGAAAGACTGGTTCAATGAATCCCCTCAAGTCATAATGACAGGTAGGAGGCGTCTGAAGGTGCTTGGTTCTCCTGCACACTCCCGTGCACACTCACTCTCAGCAGCCATGAGACACTCGCCCATGAGTAAATGCTCCATTTGTCTAACAACCCTTAGTGACTGGAGAAAAAAAAGCATTTTCAGTAATTTCTCTATCTATTTCATGCTAGTTACTGGCTGTAAATTATGCAAGAACAAGTTAACTGCACTAACTCTTCAAATTATTACTAGTCACTCAGCAGATCTGACATCCACCCCAGAGGAACACATCAGCCTCCTACTGACTGCAAGTGAATGGAGAAATAAGTAGACACTTATCTCTTCTTCGATCTATCTCTCCAGTCAAGACTGATTATCATCTCACAAAATTAAGGGAAAAAAAAATACTAAGCCATTAGCTGGGGAAAGAAGGGGGGAAAAAAAGTAAGAAAAAAGGTCAAAAGAGGTACAGAAATCTGATAGAGACATGAAAAGAAGCTGACTAAAAGCAGCTCCTGTCAAACTTTTAAAACATTTATGCTACACCTTAATAAGCAGTGCATGTTGTGTTCATGAGAACTACAGGGACCACATGGTTAATCTTGTTTTCACATATCCCTTTAACTAATTAAAAAATCAGAAGCTCTAATTCAGAGCTTAGTATTTTTAATATGCTCAGATAATGCAATTAACTTGAGAAGAAATGCATTTAAGTAACAGTTGCACCTTGTCTACACCACGACAATGTGCTTCATATTATTTTTTCTTCTAGATTCCTTTAGTGTGAACACAACAAACCCGTATTTTCATCCAGGGCAAAGCTATGGCTTGGAAACAGAACATGACCGTATATTTATTTCTCCTAGAGACAACACGTGCAAAGCTGTGCTAATATTTAAAGGTTTGCCAGACAAAGGTGACTCAGTTTCACCAAAACTGGTGTTAGACTTACCTTTGCTGACTGATGATTAATATTTTCACATTTAAGTCTGGATGCAAAGCTAACAGTTTGAATAAAAAAAGTCTTGCTGCAACTTCTTTCCTCTGGTGAACACTGAAGAAAATGGTCTGCAGAGTAATAACCCAGAGATACAGTGTTCCTGTGCTTTATGCCTCTGGTTTTAAAGCTTCATTAAGATTATTTAATGATGAACTTTTGATTGCACTATTGGAGAAACCTACTAAATGCAATGGCTGCCTTCATAGGTCCAAAGTTGAGATGTATCAAAGGTGATAAGAACTGTGGTGTCATGTTTGTGTTCCAGGTAATCTGGGAGGCTTCAGTAAATCGGCATATGCAACAACACTACACACCTTTCTGTGAAGGAATTAGATACATAGCACTCTTCTACCAGCCTACAAAATTTGAAGAGTGCTCTGAACTTAAATAAAACTTATATACAAGTGGTCTCATCTGTAGTCGTTGACTTACAAAACTGAAGACATCAGTGTTATGGCTAACATAAATCAATTAATCTGTTCATTTGTATATATTAATAACAGTGTGCCCTTACTGCATGGAACATAAATACCTCAAACAAGAATTGAGTTACTCCTGCCTGCACTGCATGAATCCCAGTAGAAGGTTATAACAATGAAGGAATCAATTAAATGTAAAGACAACACATGGGAGAAATCTGAAAGGAAAACAATACTTTGTCATCTGAAGACTCTTTTATACTAATTTTATATTTATGCACATAATCTAGTGTTTTGCTTCTGACCAATTTTCTAAGCTTCAGGTACAGTTCTCAATAGATGTTTGTATGTATACCAACATTCACTCGGTTGTTTTCTGTAGAGTTGAAGAGATCAATATGATATTTAAAACATATTTCCCTTTGTACCTTATTGTCTTGTAATTGCAAACCTCTGAAAAAGCAGAGGCTGCTCAGCTAATTTGAAACATGAGTAATATTCACACTGCCAACTTCCATACTTTCTAGGGTTTCCTTTTTAAACCCAAGTTAAATACAGAAAACATGCAGAGATTAATTTTTAATTGCTCAGATTATTTCAGTTCCTGTAAAACCTTTTCAACTCTCCATCATCCTATGAAAGAATTTCAATGACAAAGGTCAGCGTCTTCTTGGCCAAAGGGAAGATGTTGACTCGTCTGTAGATGTTCATGGAGAAGGGAAGGTTGTGAAGAGGAGATCTGGGCTCAGAAACAGCTACCAGAAAGGAAACTTAATAGACTGAACGGACTTAACAGTGCTCACGCACAGAGCTTCTTTTGCTTACATAAATGCCTATTAAAACCCAGAGCTATGGCAAAATTATTGAATCAACTGAGTTAGAGAAGCTCTACTCTCATCTATAATACAAGTGATATTGTGAATTTATGCATAAAACACTGTTTCCACGCTATTTTTCTGCATGGATTTACCTGAATATAGAGCAAAGACTCTGTAGATATGCTAGTGGGAAAGTCTACAGCGAGCTACAGACCACAAAACCTATTACAGATGGTATGTATGCCTAAGCTATAAAACTTGTTTAATCAGATATAAGCAAAATGTGCTAATTGTGCAGTTCGTTGCTGAGAATGCAAATCATAGTCCATATGCATCAGGCATTACCAATCAGGCCTGAAAATGGGTGTGGGAATACTTTAAAGAAATTCATCACATGAATTTGATTGCATAACACACAGGTATTCTGTATTTACAGGCTTAATAAGTGCAGGATGGGACTATGTGAAGATGTCCTCAAGCTGATGTGTAAGGAGTTGGAATTTCAATCAACATCCAAGCTTCATTTTTCTATTCAGAAAACAATATATCGATTTCTCCTTCCTTCCTAGAAAAGCATTTGATTAGAAATACCAAGATAGCATCAATAAAAATTATTCAAAGGTATGATAATGCAATATTCGACACCTATCTCTTAACTGCCAAGTACAGACAGACTGCTTCAGGTGAACCCAAGTCATTACTTACAGTTCTGAAATGAGGTAAACAACATAAAAAAATCCCAGCACACACACACACAGAAACGTTCCTTATGCCTCAAATCAAGCTCTACGCGAGGCTTAGATATCAACATGTCACTGGCCACTCTTGGTGAAGGCTGTTTTAAAATGTAATACCTCCCTCATGAGAACAATAATTACCTTTACCTTCATTTGTGAGCAAGGCTTTAATACCTCACTTGATCTTATCTTACCAGATGAGTGATAGGCCTATCATGCTCATGAATGAAAGGTAATAATCACTCCTTACTACTAAGATATGAGTCCTCATCTTATGAGAACCACACACTTCACTAAGTCAAGCAATGAGCTAGGTAGTCTAGAAAACCTGCAGAAGCTTTGTGAAGCTTATCTCTTCATCATCCTTTTCCATTTAATCAATTCTGGCTGTTAAATCTAGTACAGCATGTTCAGCCTCAGCTGACTGAAGGGCTGCAGCCCACTCCCAGCAGGCAAAATTTTATGAACTGTTGATTCTGGAGTTCATTCCAGCATTGTGGAACTCCTTGAAGCCCTGAATTTAAATCGGACATCTGAAAAAGGGTGCGCTGACTTGAAAATCAGTGTGACTTTTCTAGAAAGAGCAGATGAAAAGTTTCAGCAACAACTGGATGGGAGAACTGATTCAAGGAAGGCCTCAGGTTCTCCCTGTGGAGGATCCTGTTGTCGTTATGATTGTCTTAAGTTCACAGCTATAGAATATTACTCACTTATCTTCCTGTGCAATTCTCTTGCGGGAGTGCAGACTGGCTGCATGCATTTAATATCTGCATGTATTAAAACCTGTACATTAGCAAAAGGTATCAGTGGCTAACAGCTAGTAATAATAAAGGTTATCTTTGAGGCCTGAACTGCCTAGGAAATAGAGACATGCAGGATAGTTGACTCCAATTTCTCATCTTGTTTCTGTCTGGTTACTGAGCCAGCTCTTCCCCTACCCTGAGAAGGGTACAGGGCTGACAGAGGTCTCTGCAGGTGCTGTAGCAAAGCTGTGACAGCACAGCTCCGCAGGTCTGAGGGCAGAGCCCTGGGGGTGGGTGGATGTGCCAAAGTTGGACACAAGCTTCCATGGCCCCTCTGCAGCATGGCAGCACCCCCAGTCCGGGCAGCACAACGCACGGTGTGAGGGGCAACAGCCTCCCATGCCAACAACGACACACTTGGGTTTGAAAAGGAGGAGGAAAGGACAAGGGCTGACATTTCTCGCATTTTGCCAACCTGGGTTTTACTCACACTTCTGCTAACTCATGCATCGATCGCTGCCTTATGTTTTACATACCATGCAACGTTGAAGAGCTCTGGATGGTAAGGTAGCTGGATTCGCATTTCTGTGATTCGATATCCAGGTCTCCAATTTTTAAGATCAGGCGTTTTCCTGGAGGCACTTGGATTTTCTTTTCACATAAAGTGTAGTTTGGGTACGTCCCAGGATAGTTCTTGGATGCCAGGGTCCCGCTGTCTTGATACATCACCGTGTGCCCACATCCATCCCCTACAGCAGGAGAAGAAATAAGGAAGAGAAACGAAATGTATTCCTCAATTAAAAATGTGTAAGAAAATATTGGCCACATAATCATGTCTCACGTGTGCTTCTATCTTTTAAAAAAGTATTTTGTCATACTCCACCTCGGTTATGCTGTTGTTGGAACATAGGTAACTAACGTAAATACAGTCATATTTCTCTTGTGAAGCGGTATAAAGGAGGGCTGGAAAAAGTGATGAACTAGTATGTATTTGACAGTCCTGTACAAACAGCTTCTCTGCCTTTCTGTTTTACAGCCAAACCCCATTGAAACCCTGATGATGCAATTCCACATGTAATAGGTAGGATTCTTCCTTAAATAGTTTTCTCCCAATTATCATTCCACATTTTATTTCCATAGAAAGAATCGCCAGAGAGAGGGTAACTGAATCACGATACATGAAAGCACAGACATGATTTAACTACATCCTATCATGGACCTGACTCAATTTCCTGTTGGTTTTCTTGCACCACTTGCATAATACAAAAAGAACAGGGGACAAGGCAAAGACCCAAGAGGGGCTTCAAAAGTGGGATGTGCATCTCCAATGACTGGCAGGCTACTTCATGGTAGCGTGCCTGGAGATTGAGTGCTGCTGCCTCCTTGCTCAAGGAGCAGGGATAGGTGCCCGCAAAGTGTTTTTTCCTCTGTGGAGTCTCTCCTTGGTGGACAAGCATCTGAGGAGCAGCTGCAGCAGAACGTGTGACAACAGGAAAAGGCACATGGAAATACATGGGGGGATGTGGGGACTGACATGGAAAACAGGAAGCATCCATGGAGGGGAAGGAAGGAGGTATCAGATAAGAGACCTTGACTACCAAAGGAAGTAATTTTTAGTGAACTATTTTAAAGTATACTAGTAAATTAAAATTTACATATTAAAGTTTAAGCCATTTCATTCTGATGAGTTTTCCAAATACTAGAAACTATTGCAATAGTGGATTTAGTGCTATATATACATGCATTTGAGGGGCAGTCCTCAGTTTTAGGCCAGTTATGGCATAGGCACTCATATAGGAGTATTGTATACTGTTACCTGTTATCACTGCAAAATTGAAACTAGTCCTAGAAGTATTAAAAAATAAAGAATCCCGTGGAGCTGAGAATTCACAATATTCACCTTAACTACCCAGAATTTTACTTTTGGGGATATTTTGGTTAAACTGGTTTGGTCTGTTCAGTTTAACTGCTTTCTGAATCTCCTTCCATGACCACTAAGAGGAAAGAAAGTAAGATTTGATAAGATTATTTAAAGGTGAACAACTAGAAATGAAGTGTTGATGACAAAATGTGCCATACTGGGGGTTGGGAGGAAAGTAGCATGCTGTGCAAAGGTTATCTCCAAGCTATCAAATTTTGACTTGCTACTATATAATTACATTGCCATTTCATCCAACTCAACCACTTTTTCACAAGAAACAGCATTTATTTTCAAGCTTTATCATTATTACTAGCTTTGTTTTCTTCTATTAAATTTTATCACAGGTTCATGCTTGGAAAGGAGGTGAATAGGAAACATGGATCCAAAATCATATCACCATAAAACATATTAAATATAGCTTTTCAGGTCTCCTTGTCCACATGCTTTAAAAAACATCTGTTGTTCAAGTTTGTTGTCTAAGCTCTATCGATTTCAGAATGCACAGGAATGTACTCAAGATGAAAGGCAAACTAGCCTCTTGAGTAAACCATCTTCTTAATGGAAACTTTCTGCAGCAGGAATAAAAATATAAGGAGCAATAGAGTAGAGGAGCTATTGACTTTCTGAATGCAGAGAGTGGTCCAGGGAGGTCCAGCAGTGTAAAACCAGATCATTTCCAGCAGGACACAGGACAGCCTTGCTGCCTGCATAGCCGACTGCTGCGTAGTAAAAAAGAACTGCCCATGGCTTTTAATTTAAGCTGCATGTTTCTAGCTGTAAGCATTTACTTCAGCTGGGCTTCTGAAAATAAAGTAACTACAATCTGGAGCCTGGTTTGCAACTTATTCTTACTGGGAAAGAGAACGGAAAACAAAGACAAAAATTATACAACTACAACAAAATGTCATGGGGGTGAACTACTTAAAATGAGAAGTCTAATGTTCAGATAGTCTTCCCCTTGCTGGGCTATGTTCTGGCTTGTGTCGCCTCGGTATGATCCCAAGGATCCTTTGTGGTACAAAACTCTCCTCAAAAAGCTGTAAAGACATTGGTATCATGGTAAGACCCTGACAACCATTGAGGTCACAAAGCATTCTATTTCTGCAGAAAGTGTACAGGCAAAACTGTGCACCAGAGACCTCAGCCAGCCGTCTTCCTCTGTCGAGGTTATACAAGGTCTCGTTCCTAGGGAAACTCTTTTTTAAAGCTGCCTTTGAGTCAGCATTGAAATGTATTAGCATCAGAACATCTTCTGAGCTAAGAAACCATAAATGCTATTTTCTGACTTTTCACTGCAGGAGCATGGTCATTCAAACACTGCAACTGAGGAGAGGGAAGCGCAGCATCATCCTGCACCTATAACGTTCCTTGCTGCTTCTGTTCTGCCTGCCTGCCTTGAAGACAAAGGTCATGACAAAAGCTTGTTCACCACAGGAACCAAAGCAATGTCCAGAAAGTTAGACCAAGTCCTAGTAACCATTGCTTATTACAGAGAAGCCCGACTGCAGCTCTAAGTTTTGAGATTCTTAGCAAGATTACCAGAGCAAAGAAAAATCTTACATTGAAATCTGCTGGAAAATGCACCCTAGGGAAGGAGTCTGAAGGCACAGAGGAAAGGTAGAATGAAACTCAGGATCTGATAACTCAAAGAGAGATTTAATGACTACATGCAGTAAAAAACTTATATTTATATTATACCGTGACTGTATTTCAAGGGCTCAGAAATGGAGGCAAGTGGTAAGGAATTCAAAATATATCCCTATTCGCATTTTGAAATTTAAAAAGGTGAACAATACTACCATTAGTTTTGTTGTTGGCATTATTTTCCATGTGAAATTTTGATTTCCAGTCAAAACATATCAGACAAACCTCAAATACATTGAGCTTAAAACACGACTGCTTTGCCTTATGAAAACAATGGTTTAAATACCTGATGTCACACTCTTTCCTATAGGCACAACTCCTCTGTCTGGGAATACATGTATTCAACCAGTCAAGTTCAATGCAGAACTTCTGGCTAACACTAAATTTTCACTTAGCATTACTTCTGAGAACTGCTTTCCATCATCCTGTTTGGCAAGAAACTGGCAGCCTTGCCTCTGACATCCAGGTTTCATCACTTCTCACTGGACAGGAGCAAAGCAAAATATTTGAACACAAGGTATTCAGCAGCCAGAAAGTCTAAACACACTTAGATTTAATAAAATCTCTCCTCTGCACAAGGAGTTACTAAAAGCACATCAAACATGATTTGTAAACCAAGTCCCACAGGCATTTGAATCAAGATCAAGATCGTGGTCTTTGGATTGCAGGTGCCCGCCCTTTGGTCTACGCTCAGCCTGTACCAAAGATCACATAGTGCTGGAATTAAGCCTGTTTACCACAGATAAAAATAGTCTCCTGTGGCAGACGATGGAAATAACTCCTCAAGAAGTGAGAACCACCACAGGCACCTTCCACCGCAGCAGCAGGCATACTGCTCACACCTTGCCCTCTCTCACATGTTGCTTGCCAGGAGCTGCCTGTGCGTGTGAAACCAAACCTGGGACCCCTCTGGAGGACACCAGTGCCTGGCCCTGTGGAGAGGGCAAAAGGAGGTACCAGGTGGCTGGTGGGTACCACACCACTTCAGTTCCTCAGTCACCATGCACGATGGATGTGTGTGGGACAAGGTGAAGGAATATCTCCAGGCAGCTGCACCTGACCACGGCTGCTGGCTCATGGCAAGAAGGGCCCCCTCCTGCCCAGGAAGGATGTAGATGATGAAACTGATGCCCACAAACAAGCTCCTGCCCCACACTGTGAGCTGCACTGGACACAGCCCCTGACGGATGCTGTGGCTTTAGCAAAACAGCGGTGTTCCCAGACATGGCAGAGCTAGAGATCTGTCAAAATGATGCTGGCTCCTTGAGGTACCCTCCTGACACCTAAAATCACCTGGCTGTGCTGACTCTCTCCTCTCATCTCTTCCCAAGCCCTGTGCTCAAGCCAAGCCCTGGCCTCTTACTCCTGTGCTCCCTGGTCTTTTCCACCCCTTGCTCACACACATGACTGGATGTGCACAGAGCCTTCATCCAAGCACTCAGTATACCACCCTCCCAGTTAGGGAAGAAGCTACCGTTTTTCAAACAACTGCTATAAAAAGTTTCCACATGCTGCACCTTTCGCTTTTTATACCGCCAACTACAAAAACAGTCATATAGCATGATATCAAAGCTTGTTTTCAAAAGTATTGCTACAATATCCTGGCAGCAGACAGCTGCCTTTTTCATCCTTCTGATTCACCTCAGTAAGCAATTAATAACAGACTTGGACTTGCTCCAGTGCTAAATACCTGTTGTTCTTAGGTGTGCTCACATACACAACCAGCAGCTCCCTGTCCTCTTCCACCCTGCTGCACAAGCCCTGCTGGGCACCAGCATTTCTCTCTTGGCCTCTATGGTTACAGACTCACACTATATGCTGCCAATCCCTTCCCACCAGGACAAGAACTCCAAAGTAGCCTTATTTCCCTCTCTGCCTCCTCTCTCCCAGTTTGACATCCTTTTGGACACCCACCTTCATGGTGATGCTTGGGACAAGCCCTGCATGGAGGTCAGGTCACAGAGGCAGCAGGAGGCTGCAGACCTGTCCTTTTTCCTTCCCTCTCCTCCTTCCCTTGAGAGGAAAGAGCAGAAAACTGTTTGCATACCTAAATTCTGGATTCAGACAAAGCTCATCATTTTCTGAAGAGCCACATTTGCAAATAGACACAGCCAAAGTGAAGAAAATGCCATCGAGTTGAGGGTAGGGCTTTGTGAGCTCTGATGAGAATCCCCATGAGGAGAAATGAGATTTGTCTTGTCTTGCACGTTGCTCTCTCTGAAGTAATGACTTTAGCTTATTGAAAGTCACAATAATAGCTGAGACAAAACAGAGTTCTGCACTCGTGTTTGAAAGAAAATTCGAGTTATGCATAAGAACAGATAAGTAAAAAAGAAACCAACTCTTTCCAGTCAAACCTGTGCCCTCCTGCTCCTGTGGGATAGGAGAAAAGACCAGGGGAAGACAAGTTTTTTTGCCAGATGCCATCCAAACCCACTGGTATGGTCTGCCAACACTTTAGGTTTTTATAAAGCTACTCTGGCTTCCATCACTAACAGAATCATGCTGCAAACATGAATGGGTTTGTACCTTCACTGCATCCTGATGTGATGGAGTAAAATCCAGAGTTAAGCACTTCATCTCTAACCTCTCTGGTGCCAAACCTGGGTCAAGAGCATCAGCTGTTTACTGTGCCATTATAATGGAAGAGAGAGACCACCATGTGTCTGGGACCTAAATCCACTACTTCTCCAGAGAACGATGAAGATGTCAGATGCTTGTGCTTTTCCTGGTAGTGGCTTCAAGCAGGTGATGAGAACAAAGGGCAACATCACAGGCCTGAAGCATTGCTGGGCAGGTGAGTACCCCCAGTCTTCCTTCCTGGCAGTACTGGGACTCAGAGCCACAGGCATCACAGGGGAACCCAGAAGGTGACCATTCATTTGGGAGTTTCACAAACCACCAGTTTCAGGGTAGATATCGTTTACACCAGCTGAGCAGCTGGCTGAGACGTGTCTAAAAAGTATATAAATCCACAGCAGTTTCTTTTCAGAAGTCCAGCTTTACATTCTTCACAATATTTTGTGGACACAACAAAAACTATTTTCGAATAATTAAAGAAACCAGTGAAAATTAAGGCAAGTCTATAATCATCTGAAAAAAAAAAAATGACTGCAATCTTCCATGGCCCTTTGATTAGTATTAATGTATTTTCAAGGGAAGAAGCCCCCTGCTTTGCAGTATGCCCTACTGCAAAAGGAAAAAAAAAAAAAGTTTGCACACATTTTATTTGAATTGCATTTTAATTTGTTTGACTTCATGAGGTTCTCAGGAAACATATTAACCCTGCACTACAACAGTTCCTCGGGACAACCATTTCACTGCCCAAGCTAACCAAGCAGTGGCTGGAAGGCTGAGAGTAGGAAGGGAAGGTAGAGCAGCAGAAGAAACAAAAGAACATTGTGGAGCATTTATTTCATTGCCCAAATTATTTACTTGCTAACTTCAAAGGGATGCAAAAGGAGGAGGAGGTCAAAAAAACCACAGCATGCTTTTCCCTCCTCTTCACACACATTATTTACTGTAATGTCTCTCTTAAAGTAGGAACAAAAAAGCAGCAAATGATCTCCAGTTGGTTCCACGGCAGTTTCATAAATCACAAGTTCCCACCACTCGCCCAGCTGCAATCACCCTCCAGCCACCCAGGCTGCGGCTGGGGGTTGTCCTCCCATGCAGCCAGCCACAGAAGAGATTATCTGCCTCAAACATATAAGTTATTTTGGCAAGCAGTTGGATCACCATAATCAAGTATAGAAAAAAAATCCCTGACAACCATTCTAAGTGCCTTATCTAGCAAAGTAGCTTACAATTGTACTGCTGTTTTTCAAAGTTAAAGAGTTTTTTAGCAATTGCACACACAGCCATATGCCAGTGTCCAGGGAAATCTTTCCAGCTGTGCTGACTTGCCTGGCAATGACTTTGCTGTATTGATACAAACAGCCTGGGCAGCCTTTACTACCCCAGAAACCTCTCATGTTTGCAGAAGTCTGCAAAGACAAAAATCTGGTGAGATCTGAGATTTTATTTATTTAGCTCCTAAAATGTCAAAAGAAAGCAGAAATCTCCTTATAAGCAACTCTTTCCATCAACAGGAAGCCATGTACCACTGAAGAGGGAACATTACACTCAGCATTCAGGTTTGAAACCTTAACAAACAGTAGAGTAGTAAGTCTTACTTAAACTTAAACAAATATGAACTCACACACTAAGACTTTTCCAGTTTCACTGTATCCATAAAGGCTCAATTATTTTTGCTGCTTAATCAAATAACCTTCTGGGAAGTAAGCATCTCATCTGCTTATATATCTTAGAGACTTGTGTCAGAATGAAGCCTAACACTATCTGGCTACATTTATATGAGGCCTCAGTGACAAGAAAATTCAGATTACCATGGAAATCACTGTGCCAAAAGGAGAAAATGGCAGCTACAGCCTGGTAGTCCCTTTCCTATGAATTATTTAAGGAACAAGGTTTACACAAAAGTGTAAATAGCATCATATAGTTTTCTTGCTTTGCTTCTATTAAATATGCAAATAGTAGCAAACTAGGTTTGCCTTTGCTTTTTAGGATCACTATCTGGCTCCATCACAATCTGTGAAAGACAGGCAGTACTGGAATACATGTCAAAAATAAGCATGTTCTAGTCACTGCTTCCAGGACTTAGGCAGTATACCAAAATGTAGTCCTCCAGAGAAGTGAGTTTCAGCACTGGAATTTGCTTTTCAGCACTCTAAATACAGCACTCTTGAGCTTGTGGGTGTGAGAAAACTTCATTGCCTTTTTAACTGCTGCAACAAAAGAGATTCGTAAATTTTAATTTATTTATTTGTTCCCTGCATAGCTGCATTCAATATTCGTCAATCAATGCTTTTCTTTTATGGATGTGGCATATTGCTGTAATTGATCACCTCAACATTTTATTAGCAGGAGTGTTTTTGGAAACAGAAACAAGAACAGAGCTACACATTTATGGAAATTTCAGAGTAATCTTAAGCGAAGGGTCCCCTTTTTGCAAAAGGAAAGTTGAGTTTTTATTTTCTAACAAGTACCAGCCCACTTGAAGATACATATCCACATGACACCCTTCAAGGGCGGATGTGATGAGAAGGCACCGAGAAGTTCACTGCCCAAGCACTTAGAACTGCACGCCCAGAAGGAACCTCGAAGGACTGTAAATAAATGGGAAGAAGGTTTGTTTTCCTCCACCAGCCATCCACACAGGCAACTCAGGGCCCTGGTGAAGCTTCAGTGCTGTAAATACTATGGGGAACAAATATCCCACAGACAGGAGTTTCTTCCCAGTCCCTCTGCCCACAGCATCCCAGCAGTGCAACAGGGACATGGGGCCACAGTGGGAGATGGAGCCACCTCCCACCCCATGCTGGGCTTTCCTTGGGTTGGGGGGACATTGTGCCATTAAGACATAGCCTTGGATTCTCCTTCTCTGGAGATGTTCAAAACCCGCCTGGACACATTCCTGTGTAGCCTCAGCTAAGTGTTTCTGCTCTAGCAGGGGGATTGGTCTAGATGATCTTTTGAGGTCCCTTACAATCCCATACATTCTGTGATTCAGGGCAAATATGCAGTTAGATTTCTATTAAGGGCTTTTCAGGCAAAGTAGGAAATGCTAATCTTAACTGAGAGACATATCATATATATGCAAATTGTTTGCTCTACTTTCTCCATCTGTTTTTTTTTTCCCCAGGTTTTTCTCTTCACTATGCTTTGCTGTAGATTAACTTAGAGCATATAGCACCGAATTTGGACTGTGTGGGAAACATATGCTGCAAGCTCAGGGCCAGACTCGAATATTGGGTTGCACAGGAATAGAAATATTCATAGCATTGCTAAAGACCGACATACCCACAGGGACAGGAAATTCAGAGACACTAGGGTAAGGAAAGGCTGAAGCAGAGCTGTTCCAGTTACAGTAGCAGGTGGGAAGGCAAGATTTCAAAACTACTTTATTTTGGGTGAGAGAAAATGGCTGAACATGATCAAATGAAACCACCACACTGTCTTTTTTAATACATAGTTCCCTTGTCAGTGTGACGCAAGTCAGGCAAGATTGACAGTTATCAATGATTAGGGGTAGTCTTTTTTCTTGAAAGCAAACCTATTCTGGCTTCCTTGAAAAATCTCACATTTACCTTTTTCACTTGCATGCCTAGATGGAATATGTGATTTGTTAGTAAGGACGGACAACTGAAGTCATGCTGCTTTTCTCAAAGCAAATTATACAGCCCCCGCCCCCATTATCCCCAAGGTATAAACAAACAAATATCTCAAGAGAAAATTAATTGGTTTGTGAAGGAAACAATAACTGCTATTCAGTAGTAAGAAGCAATTTTTTGTTTTGCCGTTTGACTCAACCTAATTTCTAGGAAACTAGCTCTTTCCTCCACAGTTATTGCAATCTAACCACAAGTGGTTCCTTACGACTCCAGTAGAAATGGCAGTGAAAACTAACTGATATTGTCAAAGAGCTACAGCAGAGTTCTGAGCTGGAACACTGAAAGCAAGAAATGCCTTTTTTCAGTATTCTCCTGTGACCAGCCTGCCTGATGCTCATCAAGGTATTAACCAGGACAGTATGATCAGAGGGTCTGTAAACAAGGGAATTTTGTGATCTCTTTGGTTCATTGTGTTTACATATGGTTGCTGTCAAATATATTTGAAATCAAAACAACACACCAAAAAACAACCACATCTTTACTTAAGTACTAATAGCATTGGTTGTGGTGCTGTATATGATCCACAGCATCATTTCTGTATCTTCTGTGACATGTTAATATCAAACTGCATAAAAGATATTTGTAAATGGATGTGAAAAATAGCAAAAAAGAGAATGTTTTAATGCCATCCTGTGTACATCACTTATACTGAAACTCCATAATTTTGTTTTATTTGACTGGATTTTTTGATTAACAGTAGTATCAGACAATCATGTTCTCAAATTTTAAAACAGGGTACATCAGAAAGGTCTGAACAGTTTTTCACTCATCTCTAGAGAGAATACCTCAATGTAACTGCTCAGTTTCTTTTGACACAATATTCTTTTACTTTCCACTTAGAAAAACACAGAAACCGAATTTCATCTTAAAAAAAATAGAAGATCCATTTTCAAAACACAAGCATTAGCACTTGTTGAAAATCAGTATGTTCTCACATACTTATTTTAAGGACCATAAGCTTAACTATGTGCCTTCTGTCTGTCACAAAATACTAATAGATCAGCAAGTGCTGACTCCTTCTCGGGTTTGAAAATGTGAACACCTACGACCACCCAGGTACTCTTCACACATGGCACAATACTTCACATTACAGCTTATCTACTGAAATTCTGCCTCCAGCTCTGTTGCTCCTAGCCATTTCAGCTTCAATTCCTCTCTACTGTGCTGACACAAGAAATGTGGGATAACACAACCCCCTGGCTTTGAGAGCAAATCGAGACAACAGGGAGGGCAAGAGCTCCAGTGTCAGCCATGGACCTTGCTGCCGAAGCCTTCCCGTGGAGGAGGACCTGCAGGACCCCTTGAATTTGTTTTACAGGTTAAAATATATTTTTTCATACCTGGAGGATACCATAGACATTTACAAATGAAGCATAGCCCACTACAAAAATCAAACCAACCCACCAACACAGAACTGGTGTCTCAACAGAGCAAAATACAAGTAGTTTTGGGCAGGAGCCGCACATCTCCATTCTGTGCAGTTATCACAGCTGCAACAACAAGGCTCAGGCACATAATAAAGCCATTCTGTTCGGATGGGTGAAGAAATTCACCTATGTTTCCAGTGTTTTGAGGTCTCCCCTGCTACACCATGAAGAAAAGTTTTGTTTGATTTCTGACAGGACACACGGGCCTTTGTATAGCATGAGGGATTGCATCCAGAATTCCCCATGTGTTTTTGTAATTTGAAATAAAACAAATAAACACAATTTTTATTCAGTAGACATGAACATCTGGAAGATGACATCAACATGACTTCAACTTTAATGTCAAAGTGTCAGACTGAAATCCAATATTGTTGAACAATTTCTGGTGGAAGTGCCAGAAACTTGAACATCACAAATTAAAACTGTGATGGAAACAAGGCTTCTGCAGCAGCTGAGGAAAGAAACAACATTTTAGAGCTTGACTAAATGCCTGGTCAATGTTACTGTAATTACAATAGGAGCTCAAGCCTAAATGCGTGATACTACATATCAAAATGAAGATGCTGGTCTTGTAGGAGGCCTTGGGTCTGAGTTGTTAACCTTGCCCTGCTATGTCTTCCCCATTTATTCTCCTGTCTGTCGTCTTGGTGCTTTAAAACATCTTTATTAAAGCTCTTTGCGGATGGGCAAAGAGAGCACGGCCTGAGCGCACTCATCCTTCCCTCTGCCTACATGGAGGAGCAGCGCGGAACTGCTGCCACCAGGCAGCAACCCTGTCCCATCAGGGGAACGGAAATAGTGAGTAAGGATGCACTGGGACTGCAAATCCTGCTCAGGGAGGATGAGGAAGTCCCACCACCACCAAACTAAGCCTTCGCCTCTCAGAAGGAAACTCCCGAGAGGCAGGTCCTGGCTCTGTCGAAAGAGAGAGGGGAGAGCAGGAGTAAAAGACCAAATTGTTTCCTTCTTGTAACACTCTCAGCTCCCAGGCTTAATTACAGAGGATCAACAATCCTAACCATAACTACTGGCATCTTTTCTATATGCAAGCATCCAGCCGACCTCAAAAATGTGTCTTTACCACTCACACAATTTTCATACAAAAATCAGTTTAATTGGATCATAATTTATTCTTAAAGAAAAATTAAGATATCTGTATACTCTTAAAACTAGTCAAACCAATATCCTTTTTTATTTAAACATCACTAGTAGATTGTCCCAGTTTGGATTTTCCTACTCCCAGTTGTAAAGCTAATTAAATCTTTTGGGGAAGTTGTGTGCTCATTCTTATGCATTGCTATTAACATTTTTTTTTTATTGCAGGTAGTTGGAATCCAACGCTCTTCCACTGAATCCAGTCAGAAGGATTTTATTTTGATTTTGTCTGGCTTGTTTTATTCTTAGCAGGTGGTGCAAACCCATGTGTTGATGAGTACATGCCACAGGAAAGCATCTGATACAATTCATCTGGTCCCAAACTACAGTGACGTCTATGCTGAGGACTTCAGTCCCAAACTACAGCGACGTCTATGCTGAGGACTTCAGTGCCCACCACCACTCAGGACCACACTCCTCGGCATGCTGTGTTAGTTCAGATGGGCTTTCAAAACAATACTATTTCTGGTACCTAAAATGGCTTTGAGAAGATACCTTAGGGACCTCTATCCATTAGCTCAAGCATCCTCAAAGTGGGTGTTTTTCAAACTAATTTTTACTGTGCCACACAGGTAGCTCAAGTGGACTAAGACAACACAGTTTTGATAAATATAAATGAATGTATTTGTACATATGCAAATCCACAAATAATTTGCCTGCAATATTATTCAACATCCATACATGTTATGTGCATGTGAAGGTAGCAACTTTATCAAGCTATCTTTTTCTCCCTCCTTTGTCAGCAAGACTCCCAGTGTCCTCCCTGTCTCTGATTTTGTTTGAAATATATCCCCTGATAACCTAAGGAGAAGTACATATAAAGGGCTTAGAGCTATTTATAGCAAAGCCTGTGCGACTGAAAACATTGCAGTTTTCATGTGATGGGTACACACATTGCTTATGAACTGCAGCAGGAAAACTGTTGCCTCCCTCTTTAGTGATTCTAGTCAGCATTCTCAAGGCAAGACAGAGGGAGCCAAGGAAGGAAGCTGACATAAGGACAAAATGCAAACAAACTGAAAATTTACCAATCACTTATATTCAGAAGCTGGAAGAGGAGGGTGGGCACAAGAAAGATGCATCTCTATCTGCATTTCAAACTGCTGGAAATGGGCATGCAAAGTGGATTAGCATGATCACACCAATATTCTTTGGTACTGCTTTTGTACAAGCCCTTGAGAACAGCCATAATTGCTCAGAATTACTGCATATGCTGTTGTCACATTAAATAGCAGCCTTGCCTCAAAATGTTTAGAAGTCTACTGCCCATCAATTCTTTCAACCAGGCATCAGGCACAACTGTCAACAGACACAGGAAAGCTGCAAATAAACTTCATGTTTGGATGCTGATATGCAAATTCCACAAGAACTAGTTTCACTGCTGTGCTTTATTCAAAGTGAAAATAAATGAGTTACAGCAAGAGAAGTGGCTTAAATGTTGTTCTTAATAGAGTAAAACCCCAATTCTTCATATGCTTTCCTACATATAACCAACCTCCAGTTCAGTTTTAAGTCCTACTGGCCAGGAATGTAATAGAAGATGACTCAAAACTCTGAGAAGAAAGACTCAGATTCAACTCTGATTTTGATATCTGCTGCCCACAATTACATGGTTCAAGGTCTTGCTCAATGAAACCAGAAGAAAAACTAGAGAAAGATGCAAGGCAAAGATCATGTGTTCAGGCTTCCCTCCTTTCTGCCTCAGGTTCAAACCACTGAAAGGAGATTTTTGGAAGAGATACCAGGTCAGGTATGGCTGTGTGAGGTTGACAGGTGAGGAACAAGGTATATTTTGTAGCTGTCAGCAAAGAACTGGCAACTAAAACCACAAGCGAAGTTAAGATCCGGGTACAGCAGAATAAAAAGGGAAAAGATGAAACTTTTATTACAAATTCCAAAGCTATTTATTACTCATGCATAGTCAGAGATGTGATATTTGTCCCCAGGTGGGACATCCTAAGCTTATAAACTTGTTTTAATTAAAATCAATTCCCTAAATGCTCAGCATTTCCTATCATCATTTTGTGAACAACAAAATTCTATGTTTCATAGAAGCCCTTGGACAACACACGTTTAATGTATTTTCAAGAGCAGGACAAGAGCTGCACAATAACACTCAGATACAAGCCATGCTATGAAGTAACCAAGCCACATGGGGGGGCGAGGGGGTGGGAAAAGCCTCTCCTTAATATGAAACTTAAGTAAGAGAACAGAAGCTATAACAGCAGCTTTATCCTTGTTCTGTAGCATCCCTCAGGAAAAACTGAAAAGGAAGGTGAGCTGTTCACAAAACAAACAAAGAAACAAACAAACACACACACATCACAAAACAAAAACAAACAAAAAACCCCCAGGTTGTGCAGCCAGCTTATGAGAAGCCAGAAAAATGTACTACTTTATATTTTAAAATGAGTATTTTTAAAATCAATGTATTTAAACCAGTACATCTCTCTTTGCACCAGCTGGTGGGAAACACCAGTGGTGACAAGATATAGGATTAGCCAAAATTCAAGTCTGATTCACTCTGGCACTTCTCATGCTCCCTTAAAACTTTTAAATCATGTCAAGAGGCTCGTGTAGCAGGAAGTTGGTGTCCACTTATCCTTACCTCCTTTCTTCACTGGTGTGACTTTAGGACACTTAGTCCCTAATTTATAGGGTAATATCAATAAACAAAAAAATACAATAACTGCCCCCTGAGGAGAAAGGAAAGACAGTTGTCAAAGTCTCTTCTGCTTTCTAGACACTGGACAGACTATCCTGCAGATTTGAGCTCCGTCCAAAGAGAACCAGGCAAAATATTATTTGTGTTTCCATGCTGTTGGTTTGATAGTAGCAATATTTTTAACATTAATATAATATTAGTGCTTTTAACAATTTATTTGGGAATACAGACAAGGAGTAGGATTCATATGTACAGGTTAGTGTCACTGTATGTGCTAAAACCCCCAGAAATCCCAGCAAACTTACTAATTCTAACTGGCCCTTCAAATGACTTTCTCCTTGGTGCCATCACATGAGACAAACATTGGTGAAAGAGAAAACAAGCAAAAAACCCCAAAACCCTGATGAAAATTGGGGACTGAGAGAATATTTTTTTCTTTGCTACATATGTGTTACCTGGAGCATATCAAGTTGGAGTCTCAAAACACAGAAGCATATTGAGGACAGAAGAGCAAAGCTGGCATGAAGCTGACAAGTGGAAAGGCAACACAACTCATACCACATTCCCCCTTCTGTAAAGATCTGTACCAGAAATCTCTGGCTATGGGAAAAAACAGTATAAATCAGCCAGACTATTTTGTATCACTGCATGGGTGCAATGCTAATGCACAGCACTGGGTTCTGGAATTTGCAGCCTAGTTGGAACATTAATATGGAGACTACTAATTTATCCAAATGCATTGTCAAGCTCACTATGATGCTTAATTTCCAAAATTAACCGTTTTACAGTACATATCAGTCAACACTTCTAAGATGGATGCATCAGGCCACGCAACACCAGAAGCCAAAAGGTTCCAACCCCTCGATGGAAGTCAGCTGTACTTGTAATTTACACAGGAAGCTTAACCATGAACCGCATAAAAACACAGGGTAAAGAGAGTAGTAGCTGGGCCCTAATTTTAGCAAACTGCAGTATCATAAAAGTGCTTGCAAGATCCCCTTGAAATTCCTAACAAAACTTTGTCCCAGCACGAGTAAGGGCATTTCTCTTTCTCGTCGAGGCAACAGGGCAGCAGCCCTGCCTGTATCCAGCTATGGGGCAGGGGCTGCCCCCCGGCCGGAGCAGGGGAGGTGCTGCCGGTGGCCGAGCGCCGGCCGCCGCGCTCAGGGCTCCCGCGGGGCTGACGAAGCGCGGCCGGAGCCCGGGTGGCCGCGGGAACCGCCAGAGCCGCTCCCTACCTCCTGCCTGCAACTTGCCGGGGACTTTTCTACACTTACTTGACTTAAAAAAAAAAAAAAAAAAAGCGCCAATTAATGGAAGATTAAGTAAGCCGTAGTATACATTCGCCGTAAGGCCGGTTACCACTTTAATCTCCCAGCTACTCAGACACGGGGATAAACCCGGCGAAGATTAACCAGGTCAACTATATACAGCCCTCAGAGCAGCTCAGGCTGCGCTTCCGCGGAGCAACGAGAAAACGACGGCGGAGACTCCCCCACACTCCCCAGCACCCTACTTCTCACCCCCAGCGCGGGGTAAAATCCCCGGGGGACGTGAGCGCCGGACCCCCTTCCCGCCCGCCTCCCGGACTCACCCAGCTTCTCTGCCCGCAGCCAGAGCGGGGCCGAGGCTCCAAGCAGCAGGGAGAGCAGCAGCGAGGGGGCAGCCCGCGCCCCCCCGGCGGGGCCCATGGCTCCGGCTCTCGGCGGGGCGGGCAAGGCACAACTTCCCCACTTCCCTCTTGCTGCTTTCTCTTCCTTCCCTCTTCCTCCTCCTCCGCCTTCCCGGGGTGGCTCAGGAGCCGGCCCACGCTGGCACGGAGAGGGGCGGCCCCTCCCCGGCATCCTTCCCCCCCGCAGGTGTTTCTGCGGAGGCGGAGAACGGGCCGTACGGAGATGCCTCCGGCCCCGCGCCCCGCCGGTGGCCGGACTGCAACGCTCCCGCCTCCTCAGCCCGGGGCTGGGGGTGGAGAAAGGAAACGGGAGAAAGGGAAGCGCCACTATTCCCATTGGGCTGTAGCGCGGGGTATCTCCTCCTCCTGCCGTGGACCGAGGGGCCGGCTCGGCCCCGCCGCCCTCTCCTCTCCGCTCCCCGGCTTGCTGCTTCTTCTCCCACCCGCCGCAGTTCTCTGGGGGTGCTGTGTCGTGACCAGGGGACTCCCCACGGTTTGGGGGGCTCCCCGCTGCGCTGCGAGCCGGGAGGTTACCCCAAACCCGCGCAGCCACCAGGATCGCCTGCGAGCCCCCAAAGTTGGCGGGCCGTATATATTAATATATACACACACGTGTAATGCATACATATTTTTAAGCAAGCAGGATTCCTTTTCTACCATAGCGAGAAGAGGAACGGTGGGGCGCGCGGGACACTGCGGGGTGCCTGCGCGGGGGCGGACACGAGTGAGGTCAGCGGGCGTCCAACCCCTGCAGCAGAGGTCGTGCTGGAGCTTCCCGTCCCTGTAACCTGCTCCTGGGATGGGATGTCCGCACAGGGGTCCCAAATGCATATTAAACATGTGCAAGCTTTTATGCATTAAAGTTGTGCTCTGATTAATTGTGTATTTTTTTTGAAGAATGCTGTGGGCAGCTCTCTCTCCAGGTGGGATGGCCTCAGCTGCCCTTCTATGCTGACCTGTGGCACAGGGAGTGACTCAGGTGCACGGTAACGAAACGCCTGCAGCGTCAACAGCCGCAGGAGACCCACACATTAAACAGCGCCCAGCAGTCGCCCTTTTAAAAGTGTACCAAACAATTCAAAGTAGCCTGCCTGACACCGTACAGCTTTTTCAGGGTTGGGTTGCCATGAGGTGGTTAGATTCACACTGCTGGCAGGTCAGAAATACTGCACTGCCACACCAAACTGAAATATGTAATGAACTTGCATATCCTAGAGACAACTGATAGTTGTTCAATTTTGTAGTATTTTAGAAAAAGTCAAGTTTAGTAAACCTTTATTCTAATTGAGTTCTTGTTTTGTAAGTTGTAATGTCTGGTTTTAACTTTTCAGACACCATATGTGATCAGGCATATTTTTTACAGTGTACCCAGTACATTGTATTCTTGGTATATGTATTTAACACAATTTTTTAGTAGTTGAGACTTATCCCTTCTTTGCAAAAGAGAGTTCAAAATCTCAACTAAATAATTAGACAGCGTGTAAGGCAGAGCCTTCTTTACTGCAGCAGTTTAGCAGTGAGACTTAATCCTTGCTGGACCTCATCAGCCAATGCCAGCATCCTTCTGGCTGAAGAAGGTTGTGGTGGGTCACTCACTTCGATAATCTGAAGGCGGAGAGACTTTCAAAGAGAAGTATGTCCATGTGAATAGAAGTGGTCTGTTACTGTATTTGTCCCATAGATTGTCAGGAACAAATCCATACAAATGAGAGTGATTGTGGAGAGGCAAGTGCAAGAAAGTCTAACCCTGCAACAGCCTCAAGACTAGATTTAAAAAGAACATGGAATTGGTAAAAATATCGTGGTCATAGAAAACAACTTCTCTAATAGCAAATGCTGGTTCAAAACCTATCAATGATACCCAACATAAATTAAAATATGAGAGAGAGAAATAAATAGGACAATATAGATGTTGCAAAACATGTATCACTTGTGAAAGAGTTGCAGTTATTGAAGAGCAATGTAACAACAAAATAGCAAACGTTTTGTATCAGTTTCAGTGGGAATCAAAACCAGTCAGTCATACACAGGTTGATACTGGGAATTACACTGATTTGCATTCCATCCACTGAGATCTAGAACATATTCTTTAATCATATGGCCATATTTTAGTTGTATTTGTTGAAGGTCATGATAAATACTGGCAGGAAAGTCCTGCAAGTCAGTGCCAAGTCACTTTATGGAGGCAGTGCTGCAATAAACTGAGTCTGGTGGTCTTGGGCAACTAAATATGCAAAAACCTTTACCACAGTGCTTGCAGATAAAGTTGCTAGTGCTGAGCTTTCAGTAGAACTTGGGTGGTTGGTAGCTGGTACAGGCAAGTTAGCAGCCTTGGAAGGCCACAGGGTTTTTGCCTGTCACACCTTTGGGAGGCTCATAAGGAGGAGGGAGATGGGTTGGCACACAGTGGAAAAGGAAACTTTCTCCTTCTGCTGGGCAGTGGAGGTTTGGCAAGGCCCTCTGGGACAGATAGCTAGAGAATAAATCCCTTCACAGTTATTTTTATTCCAACAATTTGCAGTAAAATGAGAAGTCATGCCCTTGAGACTGGGGCTATAAAATATCTGGGAGTGGTACTTGTTTTCCTTTCATGATTGGTGAAGGAGTTCACTGTACAGAAGGGTTGTCTTTTCAATCTCGCCACCCTGGACTCAGCAGGAGCTGGTTGCTTATCCAAGGCTATGTGTTTCCTGTTGCAAATGTCTATAATGTCCAGGTGGAAACTTGACATCTTCCAGAAGATGTTGGGAGCAGGGGGTTTCTATTGACTTCAGTAGGATAATGAATAACACAATCAGTGCAGTAGCTTCTCTATTATTTATTTTGCTATTAAATTCACATTACTTTATCATGCCCTCTCCCTGTCTGTTTTCAATATGCTGTGGGCAAGGAACTTACTGTCAGCTTCCAAGATTAAATAATCATGAAGATGAATGAAGTAGTCTATAGTTCTCAAAGCTGTTATTCAAGGACTTGTGTAACCCCTGTCACATTGCTACTTTGATTCATGTGTACGTTTCCAAATATCCCTTTATAAGGAGGAGAATTAAAACCAGCTTTTAAATAAATACAGTTTTAAAAGCAAGTGCTTTGAGTAAAGGCAAAAGTTTAATTCAGAAAAAAGGCATATGTCGAGCCTGAGTAATAACTTATGGGGATGCCACACAATGGGAGGTTCACAACGCAAATGCTCCCTGGCAGATCACTTCTGACAGCTTAATGCAACTGATTTTGGTCAATAACGCTGACTTAATTTGGAAGAAACAGTGTTCCCCCAAGAATGTAAAAAGGTTGCTTTTTAGCATGAGCACATGCCCTTCTTTTACAGTTAGTTTTCCAAGCATACCAGTTAGGAGTATTTTGTGTGTTTAATGCAAATGGTATTAACTGTGTCACCCAAAACTAGATAACGTGTCTCATCTAGTTTTCATTATATTGATACATTCACTGTGCAGTCACTTGCAAATGGGAAATTATGTCTGATCCCAGGATAAATGACAAGACAGGACTTCAAGACAAAAATCAGTTCAAAACACTTTAGAAGGTGGTTGGTCAGTAGGATGGGAACACGCTCGATTGTCATTTAGAGACTTGTACAATCTATAACTTCATGGATTTACATTCTTACCTATACTTGTCGTATACTGTTACATACTTGTATGTAACACACACTTAAAAGAGCTTCTAAGCAGACCTAAAGCACCTAATGAGTCCTTGCTGCCTTGTGTGGTTTAGAGCCGGTAGTTTGTCTGGGGGAGGGGCAGAGAAGGAAGGAAAAACACACTGAAGAATTTACCTAAGCTTATGTTGCAAGCTTGACACTAAATACATATTTTCTTTCAAAAGCATCTGTTTAGTACATTTGTTCTAGGAGAAAGAAAAAAGGCAAAAAATGTAATTTATAGGAAGAGGCTTAAGTTTCGTTGTATTGAAGCAGCCTTGCTTTTGTGCAGCCAACAGGAAAGTTCCTGTTCTTCAGAAGTTGTGAGCACACTCTTTGCTGACTGTGTAGAAGGGAGACGAATCATAACGCACAGTGGAGTGGGGAGGACCCAAGGTCACAAATCACAAAATACAAGAACGATTCTAGACGTTGAGAGATACATTAATCTTGTCATTTAGCAGAAGGGTAGCTTGCAGATTGAGAGGTCTTTTAACGATCTTTATACATGGGCCAGGTTTTGCAGTTTCATTGGTGCAAAGCAAATAGTATAATGGATTTACAGGTAAAGCTGAGAACAAAATGCCCTAGTTGCTGATCTCTGTGTATTCAGGTACTGTGTTTTACCAGAAGCATATGTGATGGTTGAATAAAAAACAGAAAATGAAACATAGGAAGTAAAAGCCTGAAATGCATCTAGATTCAATATTTGTATATGATATGTGAGGAACCCTCCTTGTTAAAAATTATTAGGTTACAGCCAGGTCAGTGCTGCTGCAAGGTTGTGGCATGGCTTAGAAAGTCTAGCAAGTTCCTTGAGACACACCTGAATTATTCTGTATATACAGAGTATTTAATGGACACGGTACACTTTGCTGCATTTGTGTCATTGGAAGACTAAGGCCATGCCTAGGGAGCAGCAAAAGCATTTCAGCCTCTATTGAGGTCTGCATACCATTAAACCAGCTAGAGATTGACTGACCTCCGGGACTCCTCTGGGCTTCTCAATATTCACCTGACTACTGCTGCAAAAAAGGTCTTCTCATTTTGTACCAGACTGCTGGGCTGGGCTCCCCATGTCACAGCCAGCTGTGGTTCTGGTGAGGTTCATATTAGCAACCTCCATCCTTGTGTACTCTACTCTCCAGGTGTGAAAATGCACAGGAGTGATGGAGGTAGTCAAATAACATTTCCACTTTTCAGGTAGTTTTGTACAAGTAGCTAAGAGGATGTAATGACTCGGTGCTTCATTACTTTAAAGGAAACACAAGACAAACATTAGCCAGAAAAAAACTTCTTCAGATAGAAGAAACAGTTTACCTTGCACTGGCACAAGTTGCTGCCCATACCCATACAGACGAGTTGGAACCGTAATATTGGCATTATGCAATTATGCTAGTAGCAAAAATCCCCAGGGAGGAGAGACCATAAATATTCTTAGACCTTCAGAACATGGAAGAAGAAATTTGGGGCAATAAATTCGAGTAATAATCTCTGGGAGAGAAAACCAAACTGCAACAGGCTTCAAGACTTTTGTCTTCTATTTTCAGCAGAATAACTGGTCTTGTCTGGGCGAAGCGGTAGCAGGGCCCTTCTTCACCAGGGCTGGCAGGCGCTGCCTGTGGGATAATTGAATGCTAAAGAGGATACACAGCCTCATTCACTACAACAGCAGCAGTTGGGTGTAACTCTAATGAGAGCCATATAGGGGATGAATGTGCACTTTTCATCACTTTAATTACTGTAACCTATCCAATCATGTCACCTATTATGATGCAATTATGAGATCAAGCTGAAGACTAATCATTTGTCCCACTGCCACATATTTTGCCGTTTCTCGCAGCTGCTTGATAGTCTTAGGTCATAATTTGTCTTACTTTCAAGGAAAATGACATAAAGTTGCTAATCATCCAGATTTTGAAGATAATCAACCAGACGTGCCATGCTGCCGTCTGATTTGCTGTCAAGAAATATGGGGCAGAATGTTCCTTTTCATTTAAACATATTGTTTTCGGGTTGTCTTGAAAAATATTGTGATCTAAAGATTCATGACACTCTTTGTCAAAACAGAGCCTACTATTTTATAACTGACTTGTTGGCAGCATCCTTGATCAGTTTGCCAGTGACAAAGCTCTCATTGCTTTTTATAGGTGTTTTTAAGAATTTTCCTGTTTCTGTAAGGTATTAGCCCTCATACATTTAGAAGATAACCACTTTTAACTCTTAACACATAGGTAGTATGTAATTTTGAACTGTAGCATGTTTTCTTTTTGAGGGTGAGTTCACAGCTGAATTTGCATGGTCTGCATTTTTTTCTGTGAGAGGCAAGTAGTCTTAATCATTTACCCATGTTTATGAGGCTACATCAAAGTAGGAGCTAAGAAATAACTTGTGCAAGATATGAAGCAATCCCGTGGTCACTTCCAGGAATAACCAATTATGTTTGAATCACATGCCTTTTTAATAAAGACAGCAATCAGTCTAGTTATATCCTTCCAAAAAAAAGTGTGGAGTAATGGAAGGTGCATGCACGTGAGTAGAGTTTAACCATTTCTCATGTAGTGAGTGTGGCACTTACTCCCATGTATACTAGAGAGAGCAGTTTACATACTGTTTTATTGATCACTAAACTCCTGGCTATAGGAGTAAGCTTAGAGAGCTGAAAGTAAATACAAGTGTGAGTGGAGTGACTGCCTGGTTCAACAGAAATAATTCAGTTTACACCAGTTCTAGCCCTTTATCCTAATTTCAAGTGTTCATGCCAAGTTGCAGTTTTCTTGCAGGGTGTGATGTGAAATCAGGCAGAAAGCCTCAGGGGTGGAAAAGTGAGGCCAGAGATGGCCTTCTTTCCCTTCAGTTGATTTCTTTGAAGAGAGAGGGATGGGAATCATGCTTATTAATTCAGTAATTAGTGATGTGTGGGACTGTGCTCCCTCCCCCCACTCTGTGCTCACTTTGGGCCCTATGGAAGATTGCACTCCCTGGGAGCTTCAGAAGTCAGCCAGTTGTGCATAGTGGAAGCTGGGCTCATAAATCTGCGATAATCATTATGTATGGAGAAAAAACTTCTTGTGCAACTTTTTCACATAGCATTGGGGCATTACACCAATGAATTACAAGGTCAAATTATTGTAATTCATAACTGTCACAGCTGTGGATTTCAACTGTATATATAGTTCGAGGGTTCACTGTCAATTGCTTTTAAAGCCTGGCTATTTATTAAATGTAAAAAACTGATCAAATGTCATCTACCTTTGTAAAGACTTTTGTGCTTTCTAAAAAATAATTTCAAAAAAAAATATTGGTCCCTGCAACAATCCCCACTACCCAGCCACATTCGTCGTGTGCCCAGAGAAACAGGCAGCTTCACAGAGGAGATGCTGTGGGACAGCTCAGCTTAGTGCTGCACAAAAGGATAGAGGATGCACACCCAGAATCCCAAATGGTGAGCATGTTGCTGGTGCAGTCAGCCACAGCTAAGGCTGTGTTGGTGACTGCTCAAACCAGGGCAAAACTAACCTTGATAATAATTACCTGGTATAGTCATGCAGTGGAAACACATACCTCTAGTCTCTAGAGAGGACATGAGTCCCTGCAGCTTCTGACTTTCTCATGGAGCATCCCACTCATCTGGGAATTACGAGGACTCAGCATCTTTTCAGGGATTACCATAATCTTTTAGGTTCAGACTTCTGCTGTGTGCATTTGACTACTATATTATTTATGCATTTATAGGTTTCGAAAAAGATGAGCATGCTGTATAAATCTATCATCAGGATTCATGTTAGCACTGTTGAACTGTTTTCTGACTGACTTTGTTGATTTTACTTGCAAAAGAGAGAAATCAAATGGATTTTGATTCATTCTCATGGCATTATTTGGTCCCTCTCCCATATTCCTATCAACATGCCCTCATCACTAGGGATCTAGAGAGTCAAAGCCATTGAAAAATGGTGATCACATATCTTGTGTTACACTATCCACTGCTGTCACTGGTAAGGTGGTGAATTATGACTTCTCAGTTTGCCGGTTCAACCACTTCTAAACAAGCAGGAGCAGGGAGCCTGGCTGCTCTTCAGCCTTCTCTCAGTTGCAAAGCACTGTTGGAGCACACGTAGGTTATCCCACATTGGTTTCCTCTGGTGGCAAAGGCTGGCTATGGTGCACCATGAATCTTCACTTACTTCCTTGCATCTTAAAAAGTATTTAACAATATTTTCTTGATGTTCCTTGTTTTACGTTAGTGTCCTGGGGACTTTTTGTTATTGTTTTCCTGTGTGGAATTACATTAATGTAATAAAATAGGTAACATTGAAGTAGGAAAAAAAAAAAAAAAAGAGAAAACCAGCATGACAGAGATGCCACAGTCAGAAAATAGTGATAACGTTTGCAGACAGCTGTTCTACCAAGTGAAGGCTAACTCGTTGCTACACAAGAGAAATATTTACAGCTATTTTGTTTTACTGGTCTTATAGAAATTCCTCATATGTATCATCTTTATCTGAAAACCACGTGCAAAAAAGCAGTGAACTATTTTGATTGACACACAGATATCAAAGTGTATGTATCTGGGCACTCTTTCTGGACCCGGAAACACTGCCAAAGTAAGAATTATTACTTAGCAGTCCTGCTCCGGTGGAGTCTCTGCCTTCAGCTTAGTTCTTGGGCCTAATCTAACCCACCCTGAAGTTACCAGAGGAACCTGTGCTAAAAGCAGCGCTGGGTGCTCCTTTGGGCCCTTACTTTCCAGGTTCTGATGGATCTTGCTGTAGTGTTTCAAGGTATTGTTGCACCCATAGTAATAGGATCTGCCTAATTTCTGCAGCTCGCAGAGCAGCAGAACAGAGCATGTGCCTGTACCTCAGCTGTTCAACTTTCGTTTAACATGCTATTAGCACGGGTATCCACCAGCACACTGGGCTGTGAACACGACTGTCTGCAGTGGTTGGAGGAGATGGTGTCCTCTGCAGTCTCTGCTGTGGATTACTGCAAAAGGGCACATTAGCCATTTTCACAGAATAGACTTTCTCTGGTGTGTAATTAAATCCATATTCCAAACATTGCTAGAAAACAAAAAATACAGAAACTTCTTCTCAACAATAGTTGTTACAGTATCAATTGTTTTAAAATAAGTAATTCTGTTACATCTGTTTTGATCTAGAGATTTTCTCTTTCTAGCACGTTCCTTTCTTCTTTGAGCTCCACTGATTCCTTTCAACATTAGAAGATGTAGGGCTCTGTGTGTGTGTGTTTGTGCATATAGGTAATACTGAAAAATAATATACTTTTCATAAACCAATTTATATTTTTAATCTTAGGAATAGAAAAATATGAATCAGTATGACATCCCTTGTTTAATGCTTCTCCTCTCTTATCCTGCTTTACCTTGAGGTAGTATTTGTCATTACAGCTTAAGCACATCATTGTTTTGCAAATCTTTAGGGAGTACAGATGTGCTAACAATTAAAGGCCAACTCTTGTTATTTATATTATCATAATGCAGAGAGAGGTCACTGCTCTATTGTGCAAGATCACATTCAAACACATCATGAACAGCAGACCCAGGTCCCCAGGCTTCTTTCTATTAAGGGACAATGATGTATCCTCAGACAGAAAGTTAGTTAACAATAGCAGCTGTTAGAGTGAAGGTTTGAACTAGCTGAATAAAAAGGTCCCTTTCTTGGTCTTCCTGGTGCTGACCTGATGTGTTGAGCCAATTCAACTTGCTGAGCCAGCAAAACATTTTCTTGACAACAAGGTGAATGGCTTTCTGCTGTGTCAGTGACCTGAATTAGCTCAGTAGAGGATCACAACTGCATCAGAGCTGGTACAAGGGATGACCACACTGCTGGAGGACAGGACAGGGGAAACTAAGGTCTGGGAACATGGTGAGAGGGAAAGGGAGGGTAAAATGTCAGGGGTGCTCTCTTTCACAGGGCAATAAATCCTTTCAATCTCTGTGTACACCCTCACCATTAGTGTTCAGGTGTAGCTCTGTGTTGTTTGCCCCTCTTCTTGCTCTGGCATCTGCCTGACTTCTTGGTGAAGAAAACCTCTTCAGGAAGGAAACTTCCCTCAACTGTCAGGAAACTTCCTCATCCAAGGGAAAAGGAAAAGCTGGTCCAACACCCAGGCAAGTGCTTTGTTGTGGGTCTGACAGCACGTCAGTGCCAGCACGAGTGGCAGCACACACAGAGCTGGAGACAGCAAATACTAAAACAGTTTCAAAGCATTGTAATTAATTTAAAATCAATAAATCTAAATGCAGATGACTGCTGTTGCCATCAATGGAGATGTCAGGCTTGGTTCAGTGGCCTGAACAGAGGCACCTCCTGCCTTTTGAGATGCTAAGATGATCTCCTTGCCTCGCAGCTGCTGGTCCGGAAGGGCAGAGGTCTCCATTGCTCTGGGATGACACCTGCTTGCCCTGGCCCTGACAGGGGCTCTGCCTGTCCCTGCCTGGCCTCAAGGGACTCACCCACTGGCCACAGCCAAGGACCTCACATCAGAGTCCTGGCATCACCAGCCCCTGCCCCAGCAATGCCCCAGCAAGGCTGGTTTCCAGCTCCCACAGCCCTGCCCTGCCCAGCCAGAGGGCCCACTGAGCCATGGACCCATGTTCCAGCCTGGTCTCAGCCTGTCCCCATCCGCAGGGAGGTGCCCAATGCCCAGGGCTGGGCTGTCCCATTCTTCCTGGCTGCCCTGTTCCTGACTGTGGTTGGGACAGACTCTGCCTGCCAGGCCCTGTTCTGGGGCAGGGTCCTGGCTGTGGTGACCAGATGCCCCCATCCCTGGGCGAACCTCTGGGATACCCTAAAACAGGATGAGTATCACCAGCAACCTATATTTAGGCAACAGGACAGAGTCCCTGGCCTCCCTGGTGTCGGGGAGCAGGTGCACAGTCATGGGGCTCAGCACCAGCTGTGTCTCAGCAGGCCTTGGTCTGGATGTGGCAGCTGTGGAGGAGTGTGCGGGCTTTCCCCTCCACCCAGCGAGGTGACAAGTGACTCCCCAAGATTTTTCATGTCAGAAGTCCCAGCTAACTGTGGTCTTCTCAGGGGATGTTTCCCTGTCCCTCAAACAAGAAGAGATCAAACTTATCTCCAGCTGTTTGCAACACACCTGTGTTTGCCTGTTGGAGACTCAAAAACATTTTAGAGAACTTGTTTAAAATTATTATTTTTTTTTTTCTACTACAAGGGGCTTTGCTCTTGCTTGTGTAGAGAAAGGGAACTACTTGTTCCTGTGGACCAGTGACAGTGCCTGTACCCAGGGGCACTGCTCAGCCAAGGAGAGGAGGACTGAAAGGTTAGTGAGCAGTGCATCCAAACAGTACTCCAGAAACATGCTGTCACAAGCAGGTGATTGAAATGGTCAAAACCAGGCCCTGCTAACTCCTGCCCCACATGGTGGGCACTGTTGCTTCTCCAGCTGTCACAAACTCTGTGCAGATGGGCTCTCTTCTGGGTTGCTGGATGAGCAATTTCTTTTCATGAAACTACTGGGAGATTAAATGTTCAGGTATTTTGGAATACCATGGAAACCAGGAGGTGTTAGAGGTACAGCCTTTTATGGGAGATGTTTATGCAGGCTGAGCATGACTGTTCCGAAGATCTCTACAAGTATCATGTAATCTACACTACTGCTTCCGCTCCTTTTGTCTTTTTCTCCTAATCTTGGCTTTATATCTTCTTATACACTGATCTACATGCTCAGAGTGATAAGTCACTCCCTCTGCAGTTTGCAATCTTCTTTCCTTCTGTTCCTCTCTAAAAACCTTTGAAAATCTTTCCCACACAGTCCTCTTCAGACATGCTGCATCAGGCCACTTCACATTTACACTGTTGCCCTGTCTGCTACTTGTATAGTTTGAAATGTAGTTTTCTTCAAATTTCAGACTGCACATTTGATTAGTGACGATCAGAAGATACCTAATAGATAATACAGTTGAGCAAATCACTAAAGTGCTTTGCAAATACCTTGCCAACCTATCCTCTTTAAAGCAATACAATACGAAAAGCAGTGCAAGCTTTATCTACTTGACAGCAAGGTTTTTATTGTTACATTCTTGCTTCCTTTGTCCCCTGATGTCATATACGATGATTACACAAAAGTAGTTTAGTAAGCCCCAATACAGTTTTTTTTTTCTTTTCTTTCTTTTTTTTTTTTTTCCTTAGGATTTCATTTTTTTTTTAGCAGCATATTTATAGATCTTTGTTACCCTTTAGCATTTCTTATATTTTGTGTCCTGGCCTACCTTTCACATCTCTTGCTATTGTTCATCTCCACAGCTCAAATTTGCCTAGTCTGAAATCCATCATTGTACTTTGCTTAATGAGACATTTCTGCAGTCATCATTACTGCAGATCAATAGAAACAAATCCCTGTCTCCTGACTGGTTTAGCTAAGTATCTCATGCATGACTGTCTTTCCAATTTGATCCAGTTTAATAGTCTGCTTCTCCCCCCTCCCCAACCCCACTTCTCTAATCTGCAGAGATAGATATAAATCTTGAGCCAGACTCCAGGGGGTTTCTCTCGTACGAGTCTTCCCTCTGTTTGTGCAAAGCTCTCCCTGACCGACTGGCTGCTATTGCCAGACAAACAACTGCCTCAACAGTTGCACTAGCAAATAAAAGGGGAGGGAGAGAGGGGCAGTGGAGGGCAGCTTTTTACCCTCAGGGTCCTTGTTCACTTACTTTACTGAGAAATTCAAAAGCTAATGAGGGCCCATTGCTGGAGGGAAAATGAGAATAATCTGTGATCTTTGGAAAAGAGTGAGAATCTGTCACCACTAGTGAGTGCTTCACATGAGCAATATCTTTTCAAGGCTACCCCCACAAGACAAAGGGGTTAGAAACTGATAAGTAAAAGCTGAGATTTTCCTTTTCATTGCTCTGCCCTGTAGGCTGGCTGTGGGATTTAGTCTTTCCTTTCTCAGCTCTCCCAACTTCTCCCCTACGAAGACAGGACTCAGGAATGTGGTCTAACTTCAGGGAATTTTTAGTGCTATATAACCTGGTACAAGCAGCCCAGATCATACATAGACATCTGGGGCCTTTGGGTGTCCCCCTCCTTGCCTCCTCAGGCATCCCTTTTTCTGTTTTGCAGTCCTTCCAATTGCTGTTGAATGACATGGCTTTGTGAAACTATGTACAGACGTGGTCAAATGATAGTGCATGGTCAAATGTTTCGTTTGATGTGATTTTAGATGCCAAACTCACACGTGGGAGCAGATCAAAATTAGATGGCTGGAGTGGGTATTGCCCTGAGCTGTTGGCCTCCTCCCATTTTGATGGAGTTGCTGCCACTGGGGCAGGGATGATGGCATGGCTCCTGGCCTGGATCAGCTGGGACCTGCCCTGAAATTTGACAGCTTTTCCTCTGAAGTATAAAAATAACCTGAAGTTGGCATCAGTTTGTATTAATGTGTTGGGTTGTAACTTTTGGCAGCCCAGAACGTGCTTTCCAACACATGCCTCTGGCTGTAGGGGTAAAACTTTGTGTCTGCACACTGGTGTATATGGTAGGGGAGGCTGCCAACCCACCCTGAGCCAACAATTTCAGTCTTCTGCTCTAAGTACATAGAAGCCCTAAACCTCTGTCTCTTAGGATCATTAATCTGCTTATACAATACCATTCATGTGTACATATGCACAAATATGTGCATGCTCACATACAGAAAAGATTTGTCTTTACTGATCATGATAATTCCAGGTATAAAGAAGATGTTAGGTGCCTTACTGGAAGTAATAATATGTATTTTTCTCCTCAGGATATAATAGTCCATATTAATTACTATCAGGGCTGATAATTTGTCTGTATATAATTTTATTGCTTTCAAGGAAGTTTGAAAGATGAATCCACAGTTTGTGAGGTGCTCTGATATATACTGTTGTTCAGGTAGGGAATAGTAATAGAGTCTGCTTTTCTCTGTTATGCATTACACTGCTATTTTTCTCATGTACAGTCTCCTCTCTTGCAGACCCCCAGATTTTCTCTTCCTGTGCTGGGGTTTGGGATTGAGAAAATTATGTTCTGCATGTAGATCTACTATATGAAGAACAAGGTTTATTAATGATGTCCCAAGGAGTCTGGATTTCCTAGTTCTGTGCCAGGATGCAGTTTTATGGAAGAGATGCCCTTAAAAATAACACATACCCCATCATTTACAGATTTTACAAACCCTCCTTTTAAAGTTTGGTTTCTAAAGCCCATAAATACTCTCTTCCTGAATAATTCTTTAAATTTCGGGGAAAAATTCAAAGGCCTAGGTTACTGCTAGTATTTGTTTGGCCAATGTGTCAGTATAATCATAAACAAGAAAGGAAACATTTCGGTGCTTTTTTTCTTTGAAGGTCTCGGTTTATGGGATGTTACAGTGACACCTGGTGGAAAACAGTGCTGAAAGTCTATGAAAAATTTCTGTGTCCTAAAACGAATTATTCTTTTGAATAATATCTTTAATATTATTTTATTAATTATCTGCAGTAATGGTTAGAACCCATTTGTGCAAGGTATGCATGTACTACACATATATGAATGTGAAAATTCTCACAAGAACTGTCAGCATCAGTATTTGCAAATCTTTCCAGTTATAAAGAACTGTTTAGTTATGCATTTTTTATAGTAGCCAAATTTTCTTGCCCTAAGAGCCAAATGCCGACATTTTATCTGTCTGATGACTTCTTCAGACTTTCAGGTGCATCTTGACTACATTCCTCACCAGAATCTCAACTTGATCCCTCCTTTCCCCTCCCACTGCACCTCCCTATATACCTTCAAATAAGACCCAAGACACACCCTAACAATAAATTGTTTCCTAAAAAACAAAACAAACCCTGAAGTGTTGAATAATAGATGCAATTATATATATGCATATATGTATTTAAGATTGAAATTAGATACATTTGTTAACCTGTGCTATATCTAAACTAGCAATTTAAAGCCATACCAGGCGACAGTGACCACATAAACCTACTGTTAAACTGCTAGATTTGTGCCTGGCTGGTTTTGGTCCATGTCAGCACTAGCCCAAATAATATCCAGGAACAGCATGTGAGTTAGCAAAAGCTAGGAGTCATTCCTCATAAGTGTTTGAGTTGTGGTCATCCTCTCCTGGAGTATGAATGATTTTTGAAGTGTGGATTTGAGTTATCCTATGACACCTGTCAGGGTGTGGATGTGGGTACGTTTAATTTACTGGTGTAGAACTAGAGGTCAAATCCTGAGGGTCTTAAGTCTCCTAAAGATCTACCCAAAGCACAAAGTACTCTGTCTCAGGAAGAAATTGCAGCCTACAGCTGCCTGTCACCAGATTTCTTTTCAGCTATGCTGTTCATGTGAGCTCTGACGAAACTTCTTCAGCCTGGATGAGCTGGATTAGCAAAGAACTACTATTTAAGTGGTCAGACTAGACTGGATTATTTTGGCTGGAGCTAAGGAGTTCCCTCTTGAGCAGCTTTGCTGGTGGGCTGGAAGGCGGGCAGCATCCTTCTGGAGCAGAGAAGCGACAGATAAATGGGGGCAGTAACTCCCCTTCACCTGTGAAGCTAAAAGCCCTTAGCTGAAAGCTGAGCTCACTATAGACAAGTCTTACTCTCTTTTAGGAGTTCCCTTGAGTAGTGGTGAGGAGGCTGAGATAATGCACAAGCAAATCCCCAGATGCTTCGCGGGACAAGTGGAAGAGAAGGAAGAAACCTCCTCCACAAAGCCTTTCCTTCCTCTGACCACCTTCGAGCCATGTGCTTGGCAATATCCATCACCTCTCTCCAGCCCAGCTTATTTTATGCTTCTTTCTCAGTGCTTTTAGTGCCTTTCACCTATCATGCATGGGCACAGCAGCATGTGAGGCTGTGCTGCAGCCTGAATCAGAGAAAATAGCATCAGGATGATGTTAACCAATTCGCTTTTGTTGTTGCTGGGTTAGTGTTAACCAGATTCTCAGCCTTGTTTAATGTATGGCTGAAGGATGTTTGCCTGACAAGGGAGTGAGGCTTAGGAAGGTAAAGGAACATTTCAATGTGGTAGGAAAGTGTAGAAATGGAACATTTGGAAACAGTCATTAAAATAGATAATTAATTATCATTTTTGTAGTGACTGATACGAACTGTAGTGTTCTAACAAATTTATTCACCACCACAAATGAATTTACTTCATTGTATCCACTTGAAAATACTAAGAAACAGCTTAATCACAGTGGAAATGAAGATTAGGCCAGTTTTCTCTTACTCTCTCGCTGTTTCCGTGTTGCTTGGAGTACCCGATTAACAGCATTGCACTTAGTTTCCTCTGTACATTAATTATATTTATGTAAGGAGATACGCTGACTTTCATTGGTCGACTCTTTTGTTTCAGTGGTTTAATAAGAAACTATGAAATAGATGTTACGCAATTTCAAGACAGGTGCTCCAGGAAGCTGAAAAGTTGTTGAAGGAATGGAGTGTAAACAAGGATTTTAAAAACATTGAGTACATTGAAATGCAGAAAGTTCACAGTCGCATCTCCGTCATCTAGCCTAAAAGGAGTTCGTATGGCCAAGTCAAGGAAAGAATCGGACTGCCAGGTGAAACTGTTCAAGTTATGAGGAACATTTGCCTTTGGGATCTCCCGCTAAACAGATTTGCTGCTTTTTACTGTGTATGGATTTCTACAGTGTACTGTACTTTCTCAAAGAACTGTCGAAACTTGTGTACAAGTAGCCTGGTAAGTTTCAAAAAACTGTCCTTAATCCTTTGAAACATAGATGGTTATTAGCACTGTAAGAATTTTGCATTACATATATCTGCTTTGTTCAAAATTGTTTTAAAGAATGTAGCTGAGTAAAGACAGTTCGAGAACTAATGTTTAATATTTGAATTTGTGGAACTAGGTAAGGAATAAATGCCATTAACCAGTTTACATGTGTTTTTGTTTTATACTTGATATACTTCAGTTCCAACAGCTCCTGAAATTACTATAAACGCTAAAGACCCTGGAGGGTGAAGGAGATAACCCTTTATTCTTTCAGTTTATACACTTTGCTTATCAGTTTCTGTCTAGTCTATGACTTCTCTTGTACAAACCTAGGAAACTGTAAATTCAGAAGAAATTGGCTGAGAATCTGAGGCTTGCACAATTATCCCAAAATAATTTCAGCTTCTTTTTTAAGTCACTTATGCTTTAAATTGTGGATGTTTCTTTAAGTACTAACGTAAGTGGTTGGATCCTTAATCTTGTGCTTTCTTAGTACTCCTTTGAGTACTCAAGTGGAATTTATTATTTTTGCTTCTATTGATGAACAACAAAGATAAACAAAACCTCTCAAATCCAAACAAGAATTCTGCATGAGGCTTTCAGGAGTTACCTCCTTGTTTCTGTTTGCCTGAAATGTTGATGTTGCTTAGAAGACCATGTACCTTTGCTCTGTAAAAAGGACATTTTGTGCCCTAGGGCTAACTAACTGGAAACCTACTGCAAAGGACTATCACCTGCTCCATTTTATTTCATACATTTGTCTGACAGTTCCTTTAAAACTATTTCTGATTCTTGCACCAGTGAAAGAGTTAATTGTCTTCCCTGATGGAGACCTATCATGCAATGATAACTTTAATGGGGATCCTTTGATTTAAGCTTAAATTAATTCAGAGTAATAAGTAAGTTTCTGTTCCTCTCAGCTTTGAAAGACAGGAAAATCTCATTCCTGTTCAGTGAATGTATTGTATAAGGGATTCAGATGAGAAAAATATGATCTTTGAGTCTGAGAGCTGTAGATAATATTTTTAGCCTCTAGACTACTTACTGCATTTAGATTTGCTTTGTGACACCTTTGATTCTCACTATTGTCACAGTGCGCCCAGTGTGCTGAAAATTTCTTCATGAGAGTTGTTTTATTAAGGATGCTCTTACTTCCTTACAGGACAAAGCTAAAGACCTAACATTCAGCTCTCCAAGGCTGTTGGATACATCCTCAGATCATTTGCATTTCACAGGTTGTGACAGGTTTTGCACACTTTGAATTATGTGAAAAAGTAGGCACCTTAGCCCAAGAACACTTTTGGCAGGGGACGAAGGGCGGTCACCATATGGCTGTGTAAAATCCCTTCAAAAAGAGGCCAGACAAAAGACATTCCACTTGAAGGAAGGTCTCTCTGCTCTCAAGGGGTCAAAACCACTTGGCTTTGTCATTTATGCCTAAAGTATTTATGAAATTTTCATTGTTGATTCAGTGAACCAGAATCAGATGAGAGCCAAATTCCTATCTAAGGTAATGTGATTGAAACCAGGTGATTATGCCAATGTCTTTGATGGTACTCTGAAATTATTCTTAAGTGAGAAGCTACTGGTCTGTCAATAATAAATTTCTCCAAATTAGGAAACATTAGTCAAAGAAAATTTGTTTTACAAGAAAGTAATGATTTCATATATTTCAATAAAAGAATTTTGGGGAAACATTTTGACTCTGTAAAAAAGTATGTATCTCTCTTATAGGAAGGACAACTTGGAATTACTAACCTTTGCAATGTTAGTGACATCACTGGAGCAGTGAGTAATAGTTTACTTTGTTGATTACTGACATTTTATGTTACTGCTATTTGAATAAAATGGGTACAATGATTATATTGTCAAAGACTTCACATAAATGTGCACAGTTGCCTGTCTGGCATAAGTCAATAGGTTGTGTGTTTAGACTTGGCTCAAGTTATTACAGACACGATTGTCTTTTTTGTTTAAAGAAAATGTGTAAAGGGTGTGGATCTCTGCTGTGAGCTATGTTCACATTTATGGTCTACAAAGTTCATAAGCACTAATTTTTGAGAAAATGAATAAAAACTAGTGTTGCCTTCAAAATGCAAATCAAGAAAATTTTATTTAGCTACCTTTGTATGGTTAAGTGTTTTATTCTGGTTTTAGAGTGATTTGATGGGAGAAAACTTAAAATTACAATTTTTGAGAATTTAGAGATCTATAGGATTTCAATTGTCTGTGTCTATCATGGAGAACTCTTACACTTCACATGAGCTTTCCACAGCAGCATTCTTGCAGCTCTTTTAGCTAATGTTCTCCTAGTTCAGATTTCAAATGCAATTTAAACTGGCAGTTATACATATTCTTTGAAGAGTGGTGGAGAATTCAATCATCAATATTTTCCACAGAGACTAGTGGGAAGCAGCCTCTCAGCACCTGGCATCCAGCAAGACCAGGTCATTTATGATGCTGGGACCATAAAGGCTGTGTTGTCATGACAATGCATAGCAAGGTTGACTCATTCATTTAGGTCACTGTGTATCTTTGCTCAGTGTTATAAAGTCTTACTATCTCTTTCATGAGGCTTTGCAAGGTTCAATGTTAGTCTACTGCTTCCAAAGATATTCCCTTTCAGTTTCCCTTTAAAAAGAAAAATATACATGATCATGGAGAAGTGAATGGAACTGAATAAATAAATGAGGTCCAATACAAAATCCAAACCGCATCATATTCATTATATCTTTGAAAACTCCTGGTTTTAAAGCAAATGCCTTGCCTGTTGGAGAGTAGGAGGCTCACATCACGTGGCTTTCCACTGTGCTTGGCTGTGCTGTGTGCTCCATATCTCTATTCCACAGAGAACAAGGGGTAAAATAAAGCTGGGAGAGAGGGAGCACTGACTGCACACAGTGTGGCTGGATGACCCATTGCCAGAGCAAGAATGGATGTGGACTGTCATTAGCCAGGGCTCCTTCTGTTCCTGGAACTGTGTATCAGCCCTTTCCCAGCGCTTGTGTTGAACCGAGCACTCTCCCCAGGTGACAGTCACAGTCTGGTCAGGTGTCCTGCAATTCTTTTACTGCTCTCAGTACATGCAAGGGTGTCAAATACTTTAGCAGAACTGAACAAGTAGTTGAACATCTGCTCTTTTGCACAAACCAATCTTTAAGAATGATTTTTTTCTTCTGCTCTATATTTGATTTTGCTTTGAGAAGAACACTATGCAACATAACTAACTTAGTGTACATAGCATGTGAGTACCTATAATCTTTGGTATATTTAATATTTTTGTTACAGAGTTTAAGTACTGTAAATGCCTACTTTATTGCTAAAGAACCGGGGCAAGAGAGACCTAAGTGACTTGGTCATGCGGAATATTTTCCTTCATCTGGAAACTGAACTGTTGTCCTCACTCTTAGCATATGGAGTATCCTCTCTCTTTAAGAATGTGTTTTCAAAGGCCTTTTTAAAGCCACTGTCTGTCTTTGCAGTGCACACAGGGATGTCAGTTTTGGAATGCAACAGTGCAAATCGATTGCCCACTGAAATGTGTGAGTATTGCCTTAGCCTTGGCTTTATAGCACTTGCCTCCAGTCCATCAAGAACCTTAGCTAATGGCAGATGTGGAAAACCTAACCAGAGGAGTGTTTCTATGAAAAAGATATAATGAATGTATTTTCAGTGCATTCATAAATTCTGTCTTCAGAAATTAATAATCTATGTGAGTTACAGAATCACAGAATGTTAGGGATTGGAAGGAGCCTTGAAAGATCATCTAGTCCAATCCCACTGCTGGAGCAGAAACACCTAGATGAGGTTACACAGGAATGTGTCCAGGCAGGTTTTGAATGTCTCCAGAGAAAGAGACTCCACAACCTCCCTGGGTAGCCTGTTCCAGTGTTCTGTCACCCTCGCTGTGAGGAAGTTTCTTCTCATATTTAAGTGGAACCTCCTGTGTTCCAGTTTGTACCCATTGCCCCTTGTCTTATTATTGGTTGTTACCGACAAGACCCTGGCTTCATCCTCGTGACACTCACCCTTTATACATTTATAAACATTAATGAGGTCAACCCTCAGTCTCCTTTTCTCCAAGCTAAAGAGACTCAGCTCCCTCAGCCTTTCCTCATAAGGGAGATGCTCCACTCCCTTAATCATCTTTGTTGCCCTGTGCTGGACTCTCTCCAGCAGTTCCCTGTCCTTCTTGAACTGAGGGGCCCAGAACTGGACACAATATCCCAGATGCAGTCTCACCAGGGCAGAGCAGAAGGGAAAGAAAAACTCTCTCAGCCTACTAACCACCTCCCTTCTATTACACCCCAGGATACCATTGGCCTTCTTGGCCACAAGGACACAGTGCTGGCTCATGGTCATCCTGCTGTCCACCAGGACCCCCAGATCCCTTTCCCCTACACTGCTCTCTAACAGGTCATTCCCCAATTTATACTGGAACCTGGGGTTATTCCTGCCCAGATGCAAGACTCTATACTCACCCTTGTTATATTTCCTTAAATTTTTCCCTGCCCAACTCTCTAGCCTGTCCAGGTCTCACTGGATGGCAGCACAGCCTTCTGGCATGTCATCCACTCCTCCCAGTTTGCTGTCATCAGCAAACCTGCTGATAGTACACTCACAGTGAGAAAGAACTAGTACTTTCCAGGATTTTATTCTCCTGGGGCCTGTGTCAGAGTTGTATGCAGATGCAAATGAAGCACATGGTCTTTACTAGATTGATTTCTCTCTTTTATTAAACCAATGAATAAGAATTAGCATTGATCTGGGACAACTGGCCTGATAGTTTTTTAACTGCCTTTTTTTCTGGACCTCTTGAACACATGCAGCTGGCATTGTTTTAATGTTGACTTTCTGGTTTTTCAAGTGTGGGTTTTCTTTCTTTCATTATTTGCCAGTGATAAGGTTTGTAGCATACTTTCACTGCAAGAAATTTTAAATTAATTGATACTATCTGAAATACTCTGTGATTATATTTATGCTAATCCTACATTTTATTAATTTGTTTCTTGGCAGAACAAGACATACGTTAGAGCATGTGAGGTAAGTTAAATGCTATCAGATCAATATGAAAAAACATGATTTCAGTGATTACAATGTCCATATAGTGCTAAGAAATACAATGTAGATACATAAACTTATCAATCCAGGTCTACTGGTTTTGTGCTTCCTAAAGCTGAAGAATGAGTTAAGTACTGAATCCTTTCTTTCCAGCATGGTGAATAAGGACATGTTCGCATCTAAAACTGCTGTATGAGGCAACAAAGTGCTGCTAAAGAGAAAGTGCCTTTCTGGGGCCCTTTTAGCGTGAATACGGAGTGTACTACCAGATGGGGATGGGACTGTTGTAGGATTGTGTTTGGGACTGTTGAGGTCTCTGTCCGAAGGCTGTACCCTGAGGGGAGTAACGTACTTCAAGTAGGAGATGGTGGAGTTAGAGGGAATCCTGAGTAGATACAAAAATGCGTTGGCAAGCTGGAACTTGGATTGAAAAGACTCTTTTTAATGCTTTTTAATCTGTGAAATTGTAACCATGACAAAAGTTTACAAATATGCTAAATGATGGTTTTGGAGTGTAGGAGCAGTCAAGAAGTAACCAGCTTTTGTAGAAACACTGAATTAGTGTGACTTTTGTTGTTGTTGTTGGCTTTTTTTTTGTTCGTTTCGTTTTTGTTTTTTCTTGTCTGGCCACACAATATGCCAGCTAAATTCACTAATTCTACAAGGGCTTTTGCGAGATTATTTTTCCACTGTATCAGCTGGCTGACTTGACCCCCCACATGGTCAGGTGAGCAGCAGGTCACTGCGGTCTATAGGGCAGAGGAGGATGAGTAAGTGTGTGACTTTTCCTTTGACGTTGGCTCAGTTCTGTCCTGTGACTACATCTTGGGACTGGAATCTGGTAGTATTACTCCTGTTGGATATTATTTCTCACCTAGAAACATGGAAGTGCCACTGAATTCGGTAGGAATATTCACAAGGGCAGCAGAATCTGGCTCACGTAGGGGCAATTCTGATCAATGGAGAATATATGACTATTGCTTGTTTTCAGGCAGAGCAGATGGCGAATTTCCCTCTAAGTTTCTAAGGCTAGGAGCTTTAGTAATCCTCTTACCTCAAGCAAAAATTGTGTTTATGCTTCAGACAAAGATGAAAAGAAGAAAGAAAAACACTACATAAAATGAATGGTCAGAAATGTCTGTCTTAAATGAAGCAGAAGGCAGTATGAATCAGCATGTAATCTGGGGACACTATCCCCTACAAACTAAATAAATCTTGGTTGTAAATGAAAGCTCCAGTGTACAGCTGGTAACTGATGTCTGCTAATACCTGCATATTTGCCTGCTAATAGTCATGATAATTCACTTGGAAGTCTTTTATTTCTCTGAATATAAAAACATCAGAAAAAAACTTTTTAAGTACTTGCACTTGTCACTGAATGCCTAGATATGAGATAATGTATGTAGGAATACACTACTAAGCAAGTTTTTAAATCCATCTCACCTACAACTGCCTTGTTTGAAATAACATGCCTTGTCAGTTTCTGTAGGGTGCCAGAAATGTATATCCTAGAATCACAGGAAGAGCAATTAAAAAATTTGCTCACTTAACATAATGAATTGTTTCTGAATGATCTGAAGGTTAATTATCACTTGAAAGGTGGCTGCTCTATGAAGCAAACTTCAAGATTTTATAGGCTGAATGAACTTGCAGAATAAAATGAGCCCAAATAAAATACTTGTCTAGAAATGCTCAAACCATCACTTCTCAAAAGCTTCGGCTTTCCAGAAAACACAGTCTTTCATGTAACTTTTAAGCTACTGAGATGCACCTAGAAAATGTTACTACCTCTTCTTAAGTTCCCTACCTGTAAAGCAGGGTAGCACTATATCTGTGTTCCTTACCTAAACTGAAAACTCTTAGGAGTTTTCTGATTTTAGGATGTGAGCGTGGAGAACTCACTGCCCTGGGGTATTTGTTATGTTTGCAGCTTGTAGACATGACTGTACCAGAAGGAGTAACTACTAACAAGAAAGTGTGAATTAGGCATGGCTGCTCTGATGAATCACTAATTTCAACTATTTTGAAAACTGACTGGAAGTACATTTGAAAGAATGTTCCTCATTTGCAGGAAAGACAGGAAGCAGGAAAGAGTGAAACCAAACATGAGGCATGTAGCATTAACAAGTTAAAAAACATTATTTCCTGACTCCATGGTTGTCACTGAATTCTATTCCCAGCTTTAATGTAGCCCCATAGTTGTGCTTTCCACGAAAGGACAGTGTGTGAGGAGGAGAACCCTAATTCAGTGCCCAGTGAACCAATGGAAAATGCTCTCAGGAAGTTCTTTGGATTGAGTTTGTGGAACTGCTGTTTTTTAGAATGAATGTAATGACTTCCACAGGGTTTGTATGTATTCAATATGTCCATGGCATTTGTACGTGCTTAAACTGTGTCTGTGTAATTCTAGGAGGAAGTTTGCCTTTGCACAAAACTAACCAATGAGTTCTGTACCCTACACAGACAGTTTCCTGTAAATTTGGCTGTAGCCGTGCAGAGGATGCATATGGAGTTGAAGCACAGAGTAAGTCTGAATGGAGTCCTGTGTCTGATTCACAGTCTGATAAATTCAGTTTTAACATTATAGTCTTGTCCTACTCTCTGGATTTCTTTGAAAAAATAGGAATGTCTTGAGTATTTTTCTTTATCAGAATATTACCACTCCTCTTTCTTCTTTTAACAAATACAATGAAGTTAACCATTTCTTATAATAAAATTCATTTTCCTCCCTTTCATGGACATCAGACTTCTAAAATCCAACCTCAGCTGTTTAAGATGATACTTTGTCAAGACCTGTCTACTACCTTGAAATTATTGCCAAAAGCCCCTGAGACTTACATGGGAACAACTGGGCTAATGCAGTGCTGTTGAAATAGGCTCCTTGAAAATCTCTTCAGAAGTCTACCATAGCTTCTCTGGGTCACTATTTAGCAAAAGTTTACTAAGTATCTGTAACGAAAAGGGCGTTTACCAAAGCACAGAGTTGTAGTCACATATGCTTACATTGAGTTTGACCCAGTTTGGGCTTACTTATCAAACTGTGTTTAAAATGTCATTCAATTTATTCAACAAAATTTTCAATGTATTCTTTTCTGTCTTTTCATTGGCCTCACAACGTTTAGGTGTGTGAAGTGGTAGGCTTTAACCTTTAAGGCCCAGAGATTGTCACGGGGGCTTTTTCTCACTGTTGAATTATATTTTCCCTTCAGACTCCTTGAACAAACCTAGTGCTCCATTTGCATCTGCCATTGGAAGTCACAATGTCACATTAGGGTGGAAGCCAGCTAACGTCTCTGAGGTGAAATATATTATCCAGTGGAAGTTCAATCAGCTCCCTGGAGACTGGAGGTACACAGAGGTAAAGAAGAACATTTCCTTTTACTTGGCAAGGAAATAGGTTCTTGATTTCATTTATAATCCTATCCCATTTCACTGGAGAAAGAAAGGGTAATTTATTACTAGGGTGCAATCATATAAAAAAACTCATGAGGAAAGAAAGTAATGATGAAATTTTGAAACAGAAGTGGCTGTAATTTACTACTGAATTAAGTTCTTTCTTTATCTTTTACTAGCAGTTGGCTAAGACTGGTAAAATGCTTTGGGATTCTTAGTGTATTTGCAGGACAATGGTTGTGCTTGTCATCTCTGCTCTTCGTTTTATTTTAGAAAAATAAAATAATATGTTAGGTACAAGAAACAGGTTTACAAAATCATGACTAGCAGAGAGGAGTTGAGAGGTGGACAATTATTATCCATTTCCTCCAAAATAGGAACTAGGGACCTTGATAGAAACTAGCAGGTATCAGGTTCAAAACTAGCAAATGAAGGTATTTTCTCACAGAATGTGTAGTTCAAATGTTCAGCTGCTTTCTGGCAGATGCAGATGCTAAATTACTAAATTTCAACTACTAAATATTGAAATAACTAAAATTACTGAGTGGAGTTCAAAAAGTGACTGGACCAATTAATGGAAGAAAAAATCAGGTTCTAGTAAATGCAAACATTGCCATTGTTTCATGTTGAGCCATGCTTATAAAATGCCAAGACTGGGAGTATTTAAAAGAAATATCACTGTAGGCTTTCTCTTTTTTTATACCTTTCCCTAGACATATTTTTTGGTTCTTGTCAAAGACACAATACTCGGCTTCGTAGACCTTTGTTCTGACTCAGTATGGTTATTCTCATATTATGTACTTTTGCGTCAACTGTACATGTGTTATCTTGCTATCAACTCAATTAGACCAATTTACAGAGCATGGTAAGTTTGTGTCACAAATCAAAGGTAAAGATAATCTGTTAAACAGGAAGTTCTAATGAATTAATCATTGGTGAAATAATGGGGAACAATTGCTTTGGACCATAAATATTTTAAAGTAACTAGGAGCTATTGGATCTTCAACCTGTACTATATATATATATCAACAGTTTAAAATACATTGCCCATAATATGTTATTATTTTAGTTTTTTACCTTATTCTTCAAATTTACTATTATATTGCATCCATCCTTCCATACATTTACTCATTGTTTAGATTTGGTAGTGTGTTCTGAAGAAAAGAGAGGAGAAGAGAAAAAGTTCTGAAAGGATGGAAAATGAAAGTCTATGGTGAAAATAGCTCCCAGAATTTCCTCTTATTTAAATTTAGGATGCTACTTTTCAGTATCTCGGATGTGTATGTTGTTGTATGAGACCTTTTTTGCCCTGATAACGCTCTACATAGCAACTGCGGATGGAGGAATTAAAAAAATGTTTGTGTCTGTGCATTGATCTAGGTAGTATCTGAAAATTCATATACAGTCAAAGAACTTCAAGCCTTCACAGAGTACGTGTTCCGAGTTACTTGGATCATTACATCTCAGCTGCAGCTCCATTCTTCATCGAGTCCGAGTTACCGGACACATGCTTTTGGAGGTAATAAATAGAACTTTGAATTGCATCTTTCAGGACCATATCAGAAACATTTAGACTTCCTTGTTGTTTCTTTCATGGAAAACATTGATGCTTAATCTTCAGAATGATGGTTATGTTGTCTGCTGGGTAGCTGCAGAAGACCAAACTAAAATTCTATGGACTCTTTTTATTTGAACTGGAAGATTTAGGGCTACTTCCTGCTTTTAGTTTGAAAAACATGCACAGAAAACTAATGGTCAAAATTGTGAGGGCACACTGGATACTTTTGTGCATAATTATGCATGTTAACTTTTTGACTGAAATACACGCACATTTTCCTGGTTCAAAAAAAAGAAAAGGTTAACCATTGCTGAAATCTTATGCTGTCCCTAATATTTATTAGTATAAATGAATTAGTAGGTGTGAAACCTAAAAATATGCCTAAAAAAAGAAAAATCTATTAACATATTAGATGCCATCCCAGAGTTAACTACTTCTGTCTCTTGCAGCTCCTGCAACAGCTCCTGTCATTAAAGATATCCAAAGTTCAAGTCCAAACACTGTTGAAGTTAGTTGGTCTCCACCACTTTTTCCCAATGGGTTGATTGTTGGATATAACTTGCTCCTGACCAGTGAGAATCATGAGCTGTTGAGAGCCTCGAGAGGGCACAGCTTTCAGTTCTATTCCACTTTCCCAAACAACACTTACAGGTACAAAAAGAAAATACAACCAGTGTGGCCAAGTGTGCTGTAGCTCTTATTGCCTCGATAGTACAAGATATGCCTGAATACCACTACGGCACAATTATGCAGCTTACTTATGTTCTTGCTGAAAGCAAAAGTTCCTTCCTTGAGATAACGGAGTTATTCCAGATAAGTTGGCTACTTATGTGCAAGTGAGATGGGGAGGAAGGAAAAGCAATAGGTTCAGAAGGCTGCATTTTCTTAGCTACTGTTTTTCATTTTTTAAATCTTATGTGACATGTTTTCAGTATATGCAGGGAATAACAGAGCAATGCTCCCTAGCCCCTTAAACGTCTGGAAAAATTCCTTCATTTTTATTAAACACGAAGGCCTGCATTCTGCTTGCGCTCCTTTGAAATGAAGTTGTATTGCTCTTGAGTCTGAAACCCCATTTTGAATTTTAATTTAGAAGATTCTGTTGTTGCCCCACCTTTGGGGAATTCAGATTCTGGTTGATTATATTTTTATTATAAATTTCTCAGGGCATTATATTTAAACAGGCATTTTCTGGAAGTCAAGCACTTCTGTAGCAGCTGCCCTACTTGATAAAATATTTCTCAGGGAACTTTTCAAAAGAAACCTGCAAACCAAAACCTGTCTCTTTTCTTTAATGTAGGTTCAGTATTGTGGCAGTTAATGAGTTTGGTGCTGGACCTCCTGCTGAAGCCAACATCACAACCCCAGAATCCAAAGGTACAAAAATAGTAGAGTCCTTATCATTGTCTGTTTCTGGGGTCAAAGTCACGTTTGCTGGTCTACCATGTACCTGGCTGTAGAGAATAATATTTAGACTGTAAACAGTGCATGACAAGTACACTGAGGAGTCAGTAGCATATCAGAGAGACTCCTGTGTTTTATCTGTAGACATTATTGGGCTACACAGCATGGTAATAACCTGCGATGCTGGTAGGCCCAAAGAAGTTTGACCTGAGGTGTATTACAGATGAAAAACACCTCAGTGGTTAGAGACAGTGACCGGCAGGATATACTTTCATTTTCTAGGTGAGATTTTAACAGCTGACAAACAAATGTATTCTTCTTCTAATAATAAGTACTTAACACGAATCACTTTTGCCAAAACTTCCTCAGTTATCTCATGCCAAATATAAGAAATCCTATCAATATTTATTGCTCTTTCATAGCTGTGTTTATCTTACTATATTACCTAATTAATAATGAAAGTAATGATACACTGTAGGTATCACATTGTAGCAATATTAATTAATTGCCAGAGAAAGGTACATGTTGAGACGGAGCACAAGTGATAATTAAATCTATGTTAGCAAAATGTATTTTTAGAAAAGAAAACAAAAAGATGCTCCCCTGTTCCTGAAGAAATCTATTTGTCAAACACCTGGAAACTCTTCAATTTTAGTAAACACTTTAAGTCTGTCAATCTCTAATCTTCTGCTATTGGTTGGAGAAATTGAGCTTATAGCTTCTCTGGTACTTTTAAAATCTGTTTTGTTTTGGCTGGTGGTTTTTTTTTGTTTTGTTTTTGTTTTTTGTTTTGTTTTGTTTGTTTTGGTTTGGGTTTGTATTTTTTTTTTTTTTTTTAATAGCTTAGATACACTGATATATCCTTATCTAGAGACTCCACAGAAGTTTACCCTAGGGCTGGCTGAGCCATAAACATTTGTGCCATTTGTGAAATGTCCAGGCTGGTACATTTGACTGTATTCATTAAGCCAATTACCAACCAATTAATTTTGGTAGAAAACAACCAACCAACCAAGCATACCCCCCCTAAACATTTTCTCGGGGTAGATAACCATTCCACCTCTCCTTTTGAGATGAAGAAGTGATAGTGGCCTCTTGCACTCTGCTTTGGAGAGATCATTACTGAAGTGACTCATTGTGTGTGTGTCATGTGAGAAACGTGTGCAGCTCAATCTATGCATGTTATGCAGGAATTAATTAAGACGGCATCCCGCCACCGTCTTGTGATACCCATATGAGGAAATAATATCTGGTAGCAGGCAGCTGTTTAACCTAGAGGGAGAAAAAAAAAAAAAAGGAAGGATTGTTTGGAAACTGCAAGTAGCCAAATGCAGACTTGAAATAACACACCACTTTTGAAAATGATGGTAACTACTTGTGAATCAATTTAGCAAGTGATGTGTAAGGTTTTCAGGGATCTGAGATTCAGAAGCAAGACTAGCTATCTTTTGCAGAGCTATGCATAGCCTAGACAAAAGGTATGGATTTGCTGCAGTGTTTTGATGTGAGTTACTTGTGAGTGTATAAGCACAAAGTCACCTTATGTGAGCAAAACTCTCCTTGATTTCAAAATCTGTGACTTAAAAAGAAAATACCCGCAACATTTTTAAAATTTATCAACTCTGAAGGAGATAATATTATCCCATTATCATCTTTACTTGTGAAAACTACTTATTCCTTGAAAAAACTGGTCAGCATGATGAAATACATTAAACAAACATACTTCATTTGCTTTTCCCCAACTCTGTGGGATAATATTCTAGTTTGAATGGGCTTTTCAAAGAGGCCCAGGGGGGTTAAATATCCCCCTTCCATTGGATTTTGGACTGACATTGATGTCTCAGTGCCCTTGTTTCCTCAGGAGTCTGTAGGGCCTTGTTTGCTCCAGCTTCCTTTCCCTCACTGGGGACTCACTGCTGTTACCTGAAAAGGTGGTGTGAAATTCCTGTGGTGAATTCTCACCCTGTGGTGAGCAGCCACAAGGCACTGTAGTGAATAACTCCATCCACTTTCAACATTCAAATAGTTTAAATTTTAGTCAGTCATTGCTAGTGTAAAAATATATATGTACACGTACATATGTGTGTGCATGTGTATACGTATGTCTATTAGTGCTGTATCTGAGTTAGAAACATTTTTCTCTGTGATGCAGCCACCTATCTTAATTCTGATTTTTTTTTTTTTTAGTTAAGGAAAAAGCAACATGGCTCTTCCTATCCAGAAATCAGTCTTTAAGGAAGAGATACACAGAACATTTCCTCGAAGCAGCCCAGTGCCTGCAAAATGGTATTATACACCACAACATTACAGGTAAAAACAGATAGGGCTCTCTCCTCTCATCTCCAGTATGACTTAGACCTCTGTGTTCACCAAGGACAGAATGAACCTCACCTAGCCTGAGATAGTATCTAGCCTCCCTTCATAGTCAGTGAGGAGCAACAGGAACTTTCAGGACATATTTTGAGCTATTTGAAATGACAGGCATTGGGAAGAGATTAATTGTTCTCCCCAATGCAACCTTTCCTTCACTGAATCTAGGCAACTACTTCAGAGCTGGACTTTTACATAGTAAGTAGCTAAATTGAGTTAAGATGAAGCCAAAGCAGATGTTTCCCTGTAATTAGCTGGTCCTGTTTGACCAACCTGATCTTCTACAGCAAGTTGACCCACCTAGTAGATGAGGGAAAGGCTGTGGATGATGTGTACTTAGACTTCAATAAGGCTTTTGACAGCGTTTCCCACAGCATTCTTCTGGAGAAGCTGGCAGCTCATGGCCTGGATGGGGGTACTCTGCGATGGATGAAGAACTGGCTGGATGGCCGGGCCCCAAGCGTCCTGGTGAACGGAGCCAAATCCAGTTGGTGGCCGGTCACGAGTGGTGTTCCCCAGGGCTCAGTGTTGGGGCCAGTTCTGTTTAATCTCTTTGGAGGAAATGCAAACCGCATCTGTTTGCCCTGGAGAGGGGCAATCAGTGCCAGTTAGTTTGCATGTCATACATCCTCTTTTTGTCTGATTACCTTTCTGAAGGGGAATTGTCTATGATAATGTCACTTACATAGTAAATAGGAAAGTTTCCTTATTATCTGAAAGTAGAAGCAGAGGAGAAAACCGGTTAACTTTTCTCCAATAACACTGGGTTGCAGATTGAAAAATATTTCTTTTTAAGGCAAGTAGAAAAAGTAACTGAAAAACTAAAACTTACTATCTCTGCACATATCTTTCTATTTTAGGAATTTCTGTGAATGTTTACCAGGAAGTTGTCTATTTTTCTGAGGGGAATTCCATCTGGGTGAAAGGAGCTACAAATATGTCTGATGTATCTGACCTAACACTCTTTTATGCTGGCTGGGGGAATATTACATCCATCTCAGTAGACTGGCTTTACCAGAGGATATACTTTGTCATGAATGAAAAGGTAGTGCTCTAGGGCTTAATTAATTTCTTATTTCATTTGAACCATTTCTGTGATTTATTTTGCATAAGAAAATTTGATTTATATATAGATATGCATGCACAAAATATAATTACAGAAATAGACTTTTAAAATTTAATAATATTCACATATTTCAGAGATTTAAAAAAGAAGAAAGCCTTGCATATCGTGTCATATTTAAAGCAAACAGGCTATATGGAACTTTGAGTCCTTGTCTTATTTTTCTTCTTAGGACATAAACCACTTTGATTTTACCTGCTTTGTTTTTGGGACTGACTTCACACCCACTTCATACCCAATATAAGTGACTTCGTTACTTTGTTCTCCATCTAGCTTGTTCAGTTCCTATTCTGTCTCAAGAAGGAGGTCAAATAAGTAATTAGTGATATAATGCCCTTCAGAATTGGCAAATGGTGTTCAAGAGGGAAAGTGTTTCATACCTATGATGACAGCTGAGATTACAACTGTTTCAACTTGAAGTAAAAGCGATGGCAACTCTGCACTGGATTCCCTACTCATAAAACATCAGTTACTCTAATCGTCAGACTTTGAACGTATCTTTGTAGTCTTCTAATGTGCAAAGAACTGGAAAGTTTCCCTAAATGGTTAGGGGGGGTTTTATTGTTTGTTTGTTTTTGTAAGTCTCTTGCCATGTCTGATTTTTTTCACTTACTGCTCAGAGAAGAGGGAGCAGGAAAAGCAGTAGTAAGAAAAAGATACAAATGAGCTGTAGATGAACAGACTGATGGTAGGGATTACTGAATCCATTGTAGGTTATCAAAATCCCAAGGTATTGCTGCCAGGATCAGAAAAGCACTTGCTTCCCTCTTTTCCCTTCTTTGCTAGATTGTTTTCAAAGCACAGTCTGCCTATACCCCCAAAATTGGGGGTTTCCCTCCAGCTTAGAGGCAGGAAATTAAGATAAGGATGACTGACAGACAGCTCTTTTAGTGTAAGCTGTCATGCCCCACTGAGCAAGTGTTATACTCGGGTGACTGACAACTCAGGAGCCCAGGAGGACCAAAGATTGTCAGAGAGGTGTTTCATTGTCTGGTTCCCCTGAAAGAATCTCAGGTCAGCTCATTTGCTCATTAGCAAATGCTTTATGAATGCATCACCAGTTTTTCTTCTCGTTCCCCAGATATATGTCTGCCATTTAGAGAATTGCACAGCAGCTGAAGACATCACTCCTCTTCATGTGATGTTCCCCAGAAAGGTTATAGCTGATCCCTTCAATGGGTAAGTGTCCTCCTTTGAGCATTTGGTGTCAAAGGTGCTATAAAGCTCCTCTCTCATTTTCTTCACTTCATTAGTCATCTAGGTTCCCGCTTCAAACTCTTCCCTTATCAAAACAGAAGTGCAATTGGCAACACATAATAAATGATGAAACAATTGGAACAAGAGTGATGCCATGCAGTGTTGTTTTCTGCATTTTCTTCCTAGGGTGTTAGAGAAAATTAAGTATTTCCAATGCTTAAACTTGGTTTTCAGACATTCCTTGCTTTTATGAATATGAAGCTCTGTACATTTTAAATGTCCATGCTTAACACTTGAGGTATTATGAAAGAATATTCTCCAATAATCTGCCAGCCAAATCCCCAGAAGGTAAAAAGTGACATGCTTAATTCTTCCAGGATGTATATTAATAGCACTGAAAGCATTTTCCTGTTGTCTGCATTAAGACAGGCACATCTCTGAGCTGTTAAAATATTTGTGACTCATCTACGGAGTTCTTGTGCTGTAGTTATTTGAGTCTATTTTCCTCCATGGCCAGCTATATTTTCTGTCTTCTGGAGGATGGCATATACAGAGCAAACCTTCCACTCTTTCCTGGCACTGCCTCCACAACTTCACCAGTAGTGAAATCCAGTGCTCTGAGAGACTTCATGATCAGCTTCCAATCTAAGAGACTTATTTTCTTCAACAAAACAGAACAAGCCTTTGTGTCAGGTTTTCTTGATGGTTCAGAGCTTCACACACTGCGATCACACATGCCACTTAATGACGTGGAGAGCTTTGTTTATGAGGATGACACATTTACTGTCACAGATGGCCAGGCAGTTTACCATGAGGAGGTCTCTCCAGTGGGGAGTTCTAGCTTCAATGAGTATGTTGTGGATTGCAATTTGGCCTATCCAGAGTACTTTGGCTTTGGCAACTTGGTTTTCTACGGAGCATCTACTCAGCCTTTTCCTTTACCAACTCCTCCTCGTTTTGTCACGGCACTGTTTGGATTGGACCAAGCTGTGATCAGCTGGAAACCACCTGAACACACTATTGGAACCAGTAAGTTTGGTTGTTTCTTCCTGAAAGTCCAGTTCTTTTGTTTCTAGAAGAATAACTTCCTGGTTTCTCTTCTCCTGATGCTGGGCTTTGGTGACTCCAGTTTCTGATTCTGCTGGAAGTTCTGCAATTATCTGAATTTGAAATATTTAAGCAAAAATTTGCCAGTAGAATAGGTAAATTGTCTAACTAAGTTAATACAAGTTTACATTGCCAACTCCTTTGTCATCTTCAAGGTATTTTAAGCAAGGCAAGTAGCAGTAACGTTGATTGCTGATATCACACAGAAAATGCAGGCCAAAGATGTAGTGACTTTTGATCAGTGACTGTGCTATAGTCCCTGTCCTCTGTGCATGTGTCTTTGAACAGCAGAAAATTACCTGGTTGGAGAAAATGTTTATTCTTTCAACTTAATTCTTTGTGAGGGATTGAACCACTACTCTTGATTGGTCACAGAGTGAGCAAGTGTAAATTTTTAATTTATCCCTTTCCTAATTCCCCCGATACTGCATTTTAAAAATGAGCCTCCAACATACAGTTTTCTCAAGGAATGCACATCTTCTGTTGCAGCTATCCACTCTGTAATAACATGATTGTTTCTATCTCACAGGTCTGTCTGCCTGGCAGAACTGGACCTATGATGTGAAAGTGTCACCTCAGCACCCATCTGAGGAGGAATGGATTGTCTCAAACATTAGTGACACGAGGTTTACAATGAAGGATCTGGCCAGCTTCATGACATATGAAGTGTCTGTTAGAGCTGTGTCTCCTGCTGGTGAAGGACCATGGTCGGAATCATTTAGAGGCACAACTTTAGAAAAAGGTGAGAATTATTTTGTCATGCAGGAGAAAGGAAGAATGAGTTATGCATACAGCTTTCCATCTGTTGAGGTCCAAGCTTTGGGCAAAGACTGCAAAATGAGGGCCACAAAAAAAGTTGGTTTAGAACAATTAAAGAATACAGGATAAGTAAATTTGCTTTTAGTTAAAGTAGCAAGATTTTCAACTACAGTAATGGTATTATATACTACGTATTTCTTATTGCTACTTATATACATTTTTCTAATGCAAATACACTATCAAACACATTATTTGATATGCTATCAAATGAACAGCTATGAGAGGTGTTATTCCTTTCCTGTTTTCTGTAAAACACTTCCTATGATGAAGTGGTTTGAGCACTGCCTTGAGGATTGATGACAGTTTATGGGAAAGTGCAGGCTCACTGAAAGCTGAAAATCGCTGGTTTGAGCATAGATGCTAGGGGAAATGGATGTGTGCACAACATCTGAAGTTCGTAGACCTTGTAGACCCACAGTGGTTTTTAGGCATGTAGTAGGGTTCCAAACTGTCTGACTGTTCCAGATCTAAACCTGCCCTGAATCTGAGTTTCTCAAATGATGGTATTTTCATGCCTTTCTTCTTTGTCTATTATTTCTTAGGGCAGGGGCAGATTTAACTGGGCTTCTGTACCTTTCAAGAAACAGAAACCCTTTGTGTTGGAAATATAAATATTATGCATCAAGTATTGGTGTGTACAACTGCAGTTTTCTTTCTTTATCAGCTGAAGAAGAACCATATATTTTGGCAGTGGGGGCTGAAGGGCTCTGGAAGCAGCGACTGGATAGCTATGGACCAGGAGAACTCCTCTCTCCTCAAATAAGAAATATTTCAGGTAAATACTAAACAAACTACATGCTGCTGCTACAGACTTGTTGGCATTTATTAGCTCTCCATAAGTTTCATCAGCAGAACTGAAAGACGAGAGTTTTCACTGCAGCAGTCTAGACTTGAATGCAGTGCAGTGCAGCACCTTTGCTGAGCCAAGCCTTTGTGTTCATCTGCTTTCTTCTACTTTATGGGTCAAATTAATCCTTAGTGAAACCCTGCTGACATCACCACAGCTACAGTAGAGCTAAAATCAACTCTCTGAGCTAAATAGTTCTGCCTCCAATGTTGCAATATATGTAATACATTTATAATCATCAGGGCTATAAATGTACTATATATGTGCATTGTATTCCTGTAAGGAAGTATCTGTCTTCATGTTAACTGACCATAACTGTTTATTTGTATTGATTTTTTAAAAAAACGGAAGTGTCTGGCTACATTTTTTTCTTTCAAAAAAAAAGTTGTTTTTTTTTTTTTAATTTATTTACATGCTTGCTTAATATCTTTTTTTTTTTTTTTCTTCTCTTCAAGACTTCGACTGGTATAATGACACTCTTTATTGGATTAATTCCATGGGCAAAGTGCAGACCTGGTCATTGAGCAAAAGAGAGGGTACCACTGAGAATACTTACATATCTGACATCAGAAATGCAAGGGTGTTGGCCTTTGATTGGTTGGGTCAGTGCTTGTACTGGACTGGTAAAGCAAATACGGTAGGTATAGTTGCACTTCTTGAAAGGAAAAAAACCCACCTTTAAGTCAGTAAGAAAGACTGTAAAACAATGTTTGGGAAGATAACCCTTCTTCTTGCAACCTGAGATGCATTTGGACCATTGCTATTACAGTGTAGAACAAGGAGGCTTTTTCTGTGTGATTTTCCAGAGTTGTACAAAAGTTTGAGGTAAAATGTTCACTAATATTCACTAATGCAGGACACTGAACTTCAGGGGCAAATCAGGCAAATCAAACATGCCATCAGCAGTTTTGTTGGATTCAGCTCTGTGAAAAGAAGTGAAGATAGTGAAAATGGAGGCTGCCAAGTTGATCTCAGTTAAGGAGTAGATGGACTTTATTTTAATCCCTATATATGCAGCAAATTTGACACAATTTGTTTACAGAGAGATTTTCATGATTGGCCTGTGCACTGTGATATTTTGCAGATCACTGCAGATAAAAAAATAATTACAATTGCACTTTGTACTCTCTCATATCAGGAACATTGACATGCGAATTATTTAAAAGGTATCTGCCTTCAAAATTGCAGTGCTAATTTATGCAGTGCTGTCAAATTATGCCTTCCATTTCTTGTAAGTGCAAAGTCAGAAGCTGTTTGAAAAACTGGAGCTAGAAGGCCAGATTTCACACTGCCTTGCACCCTCATTTACACTTGTGAATAGTGAATAAGAAGTGGGTGAGAAACTCTGTCAGACAGAAGGCTGCCAAAACTGGGAGAGCCAAGGGGAAGAGATATTTCAGCTTTTGCTTTTGTTACTTTCTGGCAAACATTAACTAATAATTTTGCCTTATTCTTCATCCTTATACTTGGAATGCAAAACGTTTAGGCTCTGAAAGCTGAAGGCTTACATAAGTTTTTGCTAAACAGATGTGGAAATGTCACTTACGTATACTCAATTGATCATGGCTGATAACTTAGGTGTGACGCTGAAAGCAATTCTTTTGTCCCTAGATCTATAGAAAATCGCTGCTGGGAGGCCATATGGATGTTGTGGCTCATGTTGTGTTCCTAGTGAAGGATCTAGTAGTGGATTCAATAAATGGCTATTTGTACTGGGCCACGATGTACTCAGTGGAGAGTGCAAGACTGAATGGAGAGGAGTATCTTGTGTTACAGGAGCAGCTACAGTTTTCTGGTAAACAGGTGACTGATTTTTTTTTGTTTTTCAGTTGGGGGTGTGTGATTAGATCTCTTGAATATAGTCAGTGTTCTTGGTTGTCAAGATCACTGTGTTATGACCAGAAAAATGACATGCCTTTCTTACAATATTGTCCTATCATTTCAAGAACAGGATAAGAATTTATTCTTGTAACAGCTGTACCAAAACTCTGGCCTGTAATTCTAAAGTCAGACCATTACAACAAAATGTGATGTAAAAGGCATCCTTATGGCTGTAATGCTGCTCCTTCCCATACGTGAAAGTTACTTGCTTTTTCTAGTTGTCAGTTCTGGCTTTCCCATCAAAATACAGAACAGGAGCTCCATAGCATCGTGCCTCTTCTTTGATGTTTCCCACCTCACAGGTCCTGACAAAGCTAGTTTGGGGGCCAGACACTTGCTGGGGACACCAGAGTGGCACTTCATGCTGCAGAGGTGCTGCTGCAGGGACAGCTTTTGCTTGCGGTGATGAAAGAGGGGGCATGGCAACTGGTGCCATGCCTGTGCTTGCTTCCTTCCTTCCTTCTTTTCCCTCTCCTCTTCTCCCCTCCTCTCCCCTCTCTCCTCCTCCCCATGTAGCTGGGAGAAGAGTGATGGATGACCCAACTCCCTGATAAGAAAACCCCCTACTGCCACAAAAGGGACTGGGGGATGCTGTAAGTCAGTAGGATGGGGACTGCAGACCTGGTGAAGCACACAAGGGTTGATGAACCTATAAACCTTTCCCAGCCTGTGTCCTGAGCAGGTCAGGCTGAGTGACTGTCCCATCTTTTGCAGTGCTTTTACTCTATGGAGTCTTTCTCAAAGAAAAGCTGAATGCTCTCCACCTCAAATCACAGCCAGTGTGGGGTTTTACCCTCTGTCCCAAGTGTTAGACTGCCACAGAAGAAGTGAAGTTAGCTATGTTATTGCTGCAACAGCTTTCTTTAATACACAGCTCTTGCTAAAGAAGCCTTTAAAAAAAATCCATCTGTCTTAGAATTTCTACTCCAATTTTACCTGAAGACAACCTCTCTATTAAAGACCCTTTCTAAACTTTAGACATCTGTGTTTCTTGGTTACCTTTGTATCATTGCCCAAAACATTTCCATTTAGTTTCCTAAAGGAGAAGAGGCTGAAGTTTCCTTGATTATTAAAACAAAAGCCAGGCTTGACTTAGTCTCTGCAAGGTATTTAACATTCAGAAAGGCCAACCAGTCTCACAGATCCTTGTTACATTGATGAGGCCCTTGGGGGCAGAGGGAAAGCTGGTTCTGGTGTGGCATCTGCTATGTTTGTAAACCTAACTGCAGAAGAACTGAACAATTTTTGCCACATGTCTGTGCTGCAAATGGTCACTGTATTTTCCATGGCTCTTCACGGAAGCTGGCTGGTGTGGACTGTCTTCATGGGAAGAGACATGATGTCCCAGCTCAACAGCGCACTTACCACATACCTTCTGGGTGATGCGTTGCAAAGCACTGAAACTTTGCAGTTTATTCTAAGCGGTGAACACCACCTTCCTTGCCCTTTTCTTCTGATTCACTACCTGTTTCTCTGAATTGCCTCATGCTAACCTTAAATTTTCTTGTTCTTGTTTTCAAGAACCTTGGCAGCAATAAGACTGCTTGTCTGTTCCTGTCATTTTTTTTCTGCACCTTTATGTCAGTGATACCAGCCTTCAACCATCCACTTATTCACACCTCCTACAAACAAACGTCTCCTCTCCTACTTCGATGCTGCCCCTAATCTATGCACTGACTTCCTGAACTCAGCCTCCTGCTGTGATGCGTACAGGAAAAAAGCCAAGTAAAAATGTCTAGGTTGAGAAGTGACCAGTTATAGCTGACAGGTGTTTGTTCATTAAAATAAACCTAAAATAAACCCAAAATAAACCTATCAGGAAAAAAAGGGCAGTATAACATTATTTAAAGGTGGAATTACCAAGCTGGTCATTATGTTTTGCACAAATAATAATATGTATCTTCCTTACACAACGGAGTTTTATCCCCAAAATAGTACCTCTTACCTCAATATTAAAACAGAGATGTAATAGTTAATTTTTGTTATCCAACACTTAGAGCATGTTCTCTGCATAACTGGTTGTTACTGGTATTTGCTAGCTCTTTTTCTAATAAAGAGTGGCTGCTCAGCTGATCAGTACAGAATCTTCATCAGTATATAGCTGTATCTTGTTTTAGCTTGAAATCTGTCTTATAAGAATAGAAGTGACTACTTTGTAGATGACAGATTTCCTAAACTAATATGAAGGTAGAGCTTTGAAAGTCTAATTTCTTTGGCTGAAACTAGATCCTTTTATGACAATTATTTTATTTTCCAATCAGTTGTTTAGCTTAGCTAGTGCGTATTGGCATAGCTTGATTGATTTTGGCAGAGCTACTCTGATCTATCCCAGTTTAGGATCTGGCACAGAATTTCCAAAGCCCTTAGTAAGTCGTTCACATGGTACAATGTGCCTTGGACAGAAGTAATTTATAGGGCAGCAGGAAAGTGTGTTGTATGAAGGAGGGGGCAGGACCCTCTCGGTGTGGCCTCTTAATATTTCTAATCAAGGGGTATTTCAAGAAGCTAAATCTATCTTGCATCTCATGATGTAGAGTTACGTTGCATGATCACAACTACATATAATGTCCAGACATTCATACCTCTCCTGAAATGGGAAAAGTTTGTCTATTTTTGAAGTGCAACGAAAGGGAAGTGGTAAGTTACTGCCTAAGTCCTCAATATTAATAGTACCAATATTTCTTTGCCTTTTGTTAATGGTAAGAGAGGGATCAGAAGAAAAAAAATGGGCACATCTATGGGAAAATGTAATAGTTGCAGAAAATAGTGGGGCAAAGAAGGAGGATCCAAGTGTTTCAAAAAACCAGACAGATCCAGGAAGATGTAATTTGGTGTTGAGCATGAGAGGGAGCGTAGGTAAATGCAATAAAGTATAACATGCTTGAGTAAATATACACTCAGGCACATACATACTGTAAAATATTTTTAACAGGAAAATCTACAGGAGCAATCATTCAGACCTTGATTTTCTGACACACAATGTCAACAGAAATATGTCAAGATTGCGGTTACATAAGGACCAACAGACAACTAAGGGATGTGGCATTTGCTTTCCTGTCATCATCTTCTGCAGTTTATTAATGAAGAGTTAAAAAAAAAAAAAAGTCTGCTCCACTTACATCCATAATGGAAATCTAAGCTTATAAAAGAATAACTCCAACTAGTGTTTGGATGAGAAGTTTGAGAGCTGCCAGAAAACACGTTCAGAGAAACCCCTAACAACTTGTAAGCTGTGCTAATGACTGAACTTGATAATATTTAGCAGACTAATTTGTGGAAGCAAATTCTTTGTTACTCACAGAACAGATTAACAGATATCTGATTTCTATTATTTTTGCATATGGTATTGAATATGTTGTTTACTGCAAGAGCAACAAAGCTCTATTTTTAAATACTGGATCCTATTGAAAAAAAATCTTGCACCTAATTTAGATGAAAATGAAATATTGAAGTAAGGAAAAGGAAGATTGTTTCATTTCCCGCCCTGACTCTTATTTAATCATAAATGATTTACAAAAATGTAAATATTTGAATTTCCTGTTTAACCAAATACATCAATAAAAATTTTGCACATATATTCCATAAATAATGTAACACATTTAATATTCTATGCATAAAATCAAAGCTAGAAAACAAAGACAAAATATATGAAATACTTATTTCAAAAAGTGAGTCTGACTTGCAGACTGGATATCAACCACCTGTTTCTGATACAGAATATTAAAATACAACAGATGCTCTGAAATTTTGATAGCTAGTTTCACTAATCTCTTGATATACCATTGTCATCATATCAGAAGTACTCAGATACTCCAGGGGTGAACACTGCCTAGAAAATGCTGCCTAAAAATCATCGGTTGCTATAACGGGGTGTCTACCCAAGACCAGATTATTTTCTAGTGCTACTTCTCTTTGTGTTAGAATAAAGCTTCACAGTAATGTTATTTTTGCCAATAATATTTTTGCCAAAGAGCTACTCATGATGCTGTCAAGACATCAGAAGAGAAGGCATGTTTAAACTGCTATTTGGACTTGTTTTCCTCAGGTGGTTGGTTTAACTTTGGATCTCACCTATGGTTTTCTCTACTGGCTTGTGCAAGATAGTCTATACATAAACCTATACAGAGCTTCTCTTTGCAAAGAAGGGTAAGTAAATGTATAGCAGAAGTAAGAAAGTCTGTATTTTCTAGTTTTTGTGATACTCTTTAAAAGCAAATTTCATGCAGTGCTGGGCAGACTCATTACTAATTTTACAATGAACGAAAGAAGAGATAATGGTCACACTTGACTGATGGCAAACTACATATTGAGATGGTTGTTAACATGTTTTTACAGTAAGAGAAACATAGTATGGATACTTAACTGAACTGAGGTTATGCTCATAAATTCTAAGACTCAGCTTTAGGAAATAATCACCATTTATTTTCTATTTTATCTTGACATTTACAAGAGCTGACAGTTTTCAAGTGCCCAGAGCTGTAACTTGCTCAACTTGCATGGAGCTTAGGACTTGAACTGACACCACTTTCTCACCCGAGCAATCAGAACTCAGCAGGCTTTCCTCTTGAGCACCCTGAGCTTGAAATGGCTTCATTATTCCTGAAAGGCAAAGTTTTTTTTAAAAAAGCATAAACCCATCTTTATAGGTCAGCTTGAATATATGCTAAGATCTCAAGAAAAATGGTAATTTGTTCTTTAAGTGCCAAGTGCATGATGAGTGGTGGCTCATGAAACTGCATTTTTGCTTCCTTTCATGTGGAGAGTAGGGAGAGTGCCTTTTTTTTTTTTCCCCCCAAGCATCAGGTTAAACCTCTTAAACTTAATTGAACAGTATCTGTATTTGCATGTGTTCATGAAGTTGCTGGCTTTGTGTGGAATCACCTGAATTTTCTGATTTTAGACTTTCTATGATTAATGGTAAACTTTGAAAGAATCAAAATGTGTTCATTACTTTTAGTAATAACATGTATCTCCATTCTGAACCAATTGACAGCCATAAATCATTGTCCCTGGCATGCCAGAACAGTGAGATTAGAAATAATCCATTCTAATGGACCTGATAACCTGTGAAAGCTTTTAAAAATTTGTTTTGGATAGAATGTGTCTAAGAGGAAATGCATTTCTGACATGGCAAAATGATGCCTCTTATGCTTTATTTAATCTCTTACCCAGAAGACAAATTGAGACCAAAAAAAGGCCTGTAAATTCTGACATAGAAATAACAAGACAGATTAAATAACTGGTGAAGCCAGTGGAGGAAAATGTTAACAGCGTTGAATAAATAATGGAAGGTTATCAAGGAAACTAGTAGGGTCAGATTAACTGGGAACTTGCTGTAACGAAGCAGAATGAATCTCATGCAGTGAAGTAGTCTCCACTGTTTCAGTGGGGCTGATGTTTCAAAATCTTTAATTTTCTACATACATACATAAGAATATTAAGTTGTTTTATAATTGTTTTCTAATGAGATCAAGGGAATGAAGGCTTTGTTTTGTGGGTGTTCCTGCAATGTGCCATTCTAAAAAGTGTTCTGCTGCAGAGAACTTCAAGAAAACTTTTTGAATTATTTTCCTGCCTCCTACGTGAGTATTTAAAATTTGAATTATGAGAATCTTATTAATGTGTCAAATATTGCATAAATTTTGTTCTCTCCACACGTGTTTTCAGTTTGTTAAACTCATACATGTTTTCACAGTTGTGGTAATGCTATCGTCACAGAATTTGTAGCATGGAGTACCTCAGAAGTATCTCAGGTTGCACTGGAGTACTACAGTGGTCGTCTGTTCTGGATTAATAGTCTTCAGTTCATTACAACTCAGGAAGTCAATCAGAGCCTTAGCATTCCCTTCTCACAGCCAGCAGAGTTTGAAGCCTTTACACTTGTTCACACATCACTTAAACCTTTGCCAGGTACATTATTTTCTTTATCTAAACTCCTCAATAAAGGTGTTCATTGTCAACCTGTAATTCTTCATTCTTGAAATTCTTTAGTCATTTGACAAAGGATAATAACAACAACAACTTATTAATAAATATATCAGACTATAACTGGATAATATACAATTATAAAAGCTGATGAGTATGGCTAAAAAGAAAACATGGTGGTGTTAGTCATGGTTTCTATCTAAAGACAGCTTACAGGATTTTCAATAGTACTTTAATATTCTAAGTCAGGTTTGAAAAGTCTACCTATTGCTCACATTCTTTAAATTATTATTATTTCTTCCTCTCTTTATGGACAGGAAATTTTTCTTTTACACCAAAAGTGATTCCAGATTCAGTACCAGAGTCTTCCTTCAGGATTGAAGGAAATTCTTCAAGTTTTCACATCACTTGGAGTCCTTCCACAAATGTGGACTGGGGAACCGTCTTTTACTGCACGGGATCAGAAGTGCTACAAGTGAGGATATTCATGCAATCCCTCCTTATTATCCACATGTATTTCTGTGTCTGCTTGCTGGTGTATATATTTTAAAATCAAAATACAGTTTATTTCTTCCCCGGCATTTGCAAATCAGTCAAGCAATGAAACTAAACTGTAAATATAAAGCAAGTTGTCCTGTTTCTCCAGCGCTGAGGCCGGCACAGGAGGAGCACAGGCTTAGCAGTATCTCTGGGTGAGCTGCTGGGGTGTGAAGAGTGGGTGAGGAGCTCCCAGTGCTCAAAGTGTGAGAAAGCCTTTCACAGTAAGTCAGAGACAAGAAGTGTCCTCTGAGCTGCCAGTGGGACAGCCTTTGCCTGAATGTGAAATCTAGCCTTCATCCATGCTTAATTTCAGCATGTTTAGTAGTCTGTACTTTATATCAAAGGGCAGATTGCTAGCAGATTGCTACGCATCACTGCAGTGGCACAGGAGCTGGTGGGAAAACTCACAGGAAGAGAAACTTTGTCTTGAATTAGTTGACCAGACTGGTGAGCGGAATGTTGGAAAACTGAAGGCCTTACTGAGAGGGAAATAAATGCTTTGTTTTATTTTTTTTGCTGTTTTGTTTCATTCGCAGTCTTTGGAGGATGAACAATGCCTCCATCACCATAACCTGACAGTGCCATCCTACCGAGTTGATGGCCTGGAACCATTTGCACTCTTCGATTTTACTGTCACTCCATACACATACTGGGGCAAGGCATCAACAACATCTGTATTCCTTCGAGCCCCTGAAGGAGGTACCAGAATTTTAAATCCCATTCCTCACTTGTAACAGATACTGGAACCAGGTCTGTGTCAGCAAGTGAAACCCTGGAGAGAAATGAGCAGGTTCAGGGCTAGTCAGCTGTAGACAGAGTTGCAAGGACATGTTCTTGAGTATCTTTGGCAATTATCTACTGCACACATAAATGCCTGCAGCAGCAGCAATAAAATTTGGAACAGAAAGTGCATGACAATATGCACCATGTGCCTATGACTCTGAACAAGAAAGAGAAATTGAGATCCATTACCATGACCATCAAAGGCTGCATGTAATATATTAACTGCTTAGTAAGTTTTTACTAAAGGTTATGCACTTTTTACTTCAGTGTTTAATTTTGCACTCATGCAGGTCAAAGTCAAGTCAGCTAAAATATAGTGCTGAGTGACTGGAGTGCTGAGAAAGCTTATGAGCTGCAGCAGATTTTGAAGTGGTGAGGAGAGTGAATACCGTACACTCTATACAGAGAATATTCTTGCAGCTCCATTGTTTTCTACAGGAAACTTGGCTAAATAGATGTGTCCTAAACTGAGTGCAGGAGTGAGTTTTTCTCTGTTTATATAGCTCTTTTTTGCTAAGCAAGTTAAAATCAGATACCTACACACCAATTAAAAACAGAAAGAAATTACCATTAAGTTTTCATATTCTTATCTAATTTACACCTCACCAATTGCTATCTGCCTCTGCCAGCATTGGAGTTGTAAAGTTCAGGCTCAAAACTGAAGGAGAGTTATTTATGAAGTAGAACTAGGAGTACTTTGCTCTGTGTTTTTACCTTTTTTTTTTTTTTTGTCTTTGATACAGTTCCTTCAGCCCCTACGAACCCCAGAATATATGTGTTACGAAATAACCTACATAGAAGTGATGAGAATGTCCTTGTGGAGTTCAGGTGGGACAAGCCTGAAAGGGACAATGGAGTATTAACACAGTTCAGGGTTTACTATCAACTATTGAGTCAGAATGGCACCACTGGCACCTCCACAGAGTGGAATGTGAACAACATCAAACCCACCCTGATGGTCTTTTCTCTCAAGAATGTGCTTTCTAGCCTCACAGTAAGGTTTCAGGTATGAAAAATTACTGAACTTAGTTCATGCTAGATGGTAGATGTTATCAGTGCAGCCTAATGGGTTTGCCCAGGAGATGGTATTGAACTTGGGGCAAGAACTTGTGGTTTTTGCTTATGGAACTGCTGATTCACTGACTCACCTTTGGATACCTGGCTTAACCTTTCTACGTATTGTATTGTTCACTAAATAGGGTGCAAAACAACGCTGCAATATTATACAGGTTTGATGAGGCCCAAAAGAACCTTTTCTAGAGGTCTTTCAAAACCACTGCTAAAAGCTACAAGTTAAACACAGATTCTGCTGAGCTAGTGGAGGTAGATGGGCTATTAAAACAGAGCCGCAGAGTGAGATAAATTCCCCTGCTGAAGAAATGCAAGGGCTTGCATATCTTTCACAAGAAGAGACTTCCACAGTAAAGCTTCTCAAGAGGTCACACTTTCATTTTGATAGAAGGTTTAGAACACACAGATTGTGTGCCTGAAAGACAGGTTAAAAACACGGGAGCATGTAATAGGTAGGGTACTGATGGGAGAGAACACTATGTTGGTTGCAGCATCAGCCAATAGTAGTAACTACTCCAGCCTGGGGAAGAAGACAAGCCTGTCTGGTGTCCTTTGAGCTCCATTTGATAGATGCGGCATAAATTGTCACTCTCTGGACCATTGCTTAAAATTCTCTTCATAGCCATGGTCCAGCCCTGAATGCAGCCTTTAAACTGACCAGCACATCCTTAGGTCAAACAGAGCACATGGATGGATTCCTAGCTGAGCAGCCAGGGGATCTGTTTGTTGTTGTTTTGTGTGTGGGGGGGTTTTTTTATGTTTTGTTGTTATTTTTTTTTTTTTCTCATTAACTGTGATTCTACAGGCTCCCAGATGCAATGATTTTTGTTGCTATTTAACATACATAACAATCTTCTGTCCCACAGGTGCAAGCCTTCACCTCTGTGGGTCCAGGACCTTTGTCTGATATAGCTGAGAGGAACTCATCAGGTCTGTATGACTTAGATGCCATCTCATGGTTTGTGTCTAATAGCTGGTGAAATTTTCAACGTGGGAATTTGGTAATTTGATAAATAGCCTCCGACACATCGTGTGACATTTGTTTTACCCTACAGTAGATATCACAGAGTTACAGCTTCTGACATGAAATGGTTAACATATTTCTTATCATTAGAGTAGATGTCAGGCATTTTAAGCCTTTCCTCAAAATTATGTAAAATTAACTTTTCTAGGCAACCTCAGGAGAGTACAGAACAGCAGGTTTTGATCTGTAACCTGCATATTGCTAGAGATCATAGAAAATTTCTACTTGGGCTGTGAAAAGCAACCAGGAGAGTTAGAGACCTAGTAGGGATTATAGACTATTTATACTTTGGCTGTTAAAGATAATGAAGTGAGCAAATCTGGTTTTACTACACATTTGAAAAAAAATTTAAAAAACCTCAGAAGTTTATACGTGATGACAAGAAGATATCTCATTTTTTTATTTATTTGCTGTGACATATGACCAAATATAATTTGTGCAGGGCCATAATTTATTTTTATCTTGTACTTCTTTGAATGATTGCTATTGTTTAGATTTTTTTTTTGTAAATTCTGTTGTGTACTTTTCTTTCCAGATCTTTTCCCTGTCCCAACTCTAATAACTCTTTCTGCCAACAAGTTGTTTCTTACTGACATAGACAATAATAATACCATATGGGAACTTTCAGCAAAGGCAAATGTAAAGGACATCTGTTATACTGTTAATGATGACAAAGTGTACTATATCGTAGAAGATTCTCTTTTTCTCCTGAATATAAAGACTGCTTCAAAGTTGCAGGTATTCCATTGTTCATTCCCTTTCTTGAGAGAATATAGGAAAATATGTGGCCATTATTGCATTATTTTTGGGTTAATTATGTTTTTGAAGAAGTCAAAACTTCATATTTGAAACAGAAAAAAAAGCAGCATGCTGAGCAAAGAACATTTAATGGTAAAATACAGTGGGGAAAACAGAAGTGGAAAGACAATTTTCTTAATGACTGTCAGTTTGTTTGAGATGTAATATGAAATAGATTCGCTGGAAAATTTTCCTTTCTAGCAGTACAATAAAAATACATACAATATAATTTTTAGTGTATAATACGATACAACACAACACAACACAACACAACACAACACAACACAACACAACACAACACAACACAACACAACACAACACAACATAACATAACATAACATAACATAACATAACATAACATAACATAACATAACATAACATAACATAATATAATTTTTTGTGGTCATCAATAGCTATTAGAATAAACCAGAGTATGACAGTGGTAAACTTTTCCTATTAAACATGTATGATTTTACTGTCATCTGCTTTGTTGACAAGCTATTTCAACAGAGATTTAATTTTAAATTACATTATTAAATACAGTATTTTTTGTTTGTCAAATGGAATTAAATTAAACTTGATTTCAGTCTAATTTCAAGTATATGGAAGCAATATTGAAGTAACAACTGGTATTTGTGAGGCAATAATTTTAATTTGTATAAAAATATTGAAATCTTTACTCCATGGGATCTCTTTATATTTTGACTTCTACTTGTCAAGTAGAAACTATTTCAGAAAAAAATCTAATTTCATAATGTACTAACATCAGGTGGGACAATTCTGCTCTCAAGTAGCTTTAGTAATGTCTTTATTTTTCTCATAAGTTTTTCAAAGATGCATATCTTCATAATGCCACAGCCATCACAGTTGACTGGATTGCAAGACACATCTTTGTTGCCCTGAAAACACCACGGAATGAAACTGAAATATTTGTTATTGATCTTGAGCTCAAGATAAAATCTCTAAAAGCCTTGAACATACAGTTGGGTAAAAGTAATTCAACTGTATCATCTCTGTTGTCATATCCTTTCTTAAGGTAAGACATATATTACTAGTAACTTTTAAAAGCATATTCTAAACATGATTTTCATGAAATCATCAACTGCTGGGACCAAAAAGGACCTTTTATAGTATATGAATTTTTGCATCATGTAAATCTCAGAAGTTTCTGGATGTAGTTCTACTTTTATGCTGCTAGTTGAGTTTGGACACATCTAATTTCAAAAGATGTCTGTGTTTGAGTAAAGATTTCAAATGATACTTAAATACTGATAGGTTCTTCTACTTAAGTGATGCAAAGTCAGCACCAAACAACAATATTTTACAGTAACTGTTTTATCCAGAATAGTAAGTTATTGTGATGTTCCACTCAAAAATATCCTTTAAACACCTGGAATCACTCTGCAAATATGCTGCTGTAGTTACCTTGTTTTAAATGTTTGGGAGGTTTGCAAATGTAGTCACTTATAGGACTGCATTTAGGGTAGATTGCTCAGATTGAAGTTTCTCAACTGTAAGCGATGTATTTTATTTGATAGCCGCTTGTACTGGATTGAAGAGCTTGATTATGGCAGCCGCATGTTTTGTTATGATATTCTAAATAACACCGTGCACCACATTTTGGGATACGTATCAGAAGAACAGATGAGAAACTACTGCACCTGTAACGTGGCAGAAGAAGAGCTAGGAAGACCTATGAGTATAGATGTGTCTGACTCCAAGAATCCTCAGCTGCTCTTTATCAAAGGAAGAGATGAAATATGGGCCTCAGACATGGATGGTTGCCACTGCTGGAGAAGTACCAAAATATCAAGTTTCAAAGGTCTGAGCACTCTGTTATGTTTCTAGGTAGTTTGTGATTCTTGCCATCTCTTATGTCAAACAATGTTCATTTCAGCAAAATAACATTTATGAAGCACTTTATTTATAAAAATGATTGATCTATAGGCAAGATGGACAAAATGTTCATGTTCTGTGTTTCCAGTTGCGTATCCTGTTGATACAAACTAGGAGGAGGAGCAGTGTGAGGATATTGATGCAAGTTGTATTCTATTAAGATGTAAATCAAAGGGAGACACTACAGCCTCGAATACTAAATGTCAATAGATTTTAGTTATAGTATTAACACATTTTTTTGCTGGGGTTTCATATTAGATACACCTGTTCCAGTTTATATTGATGAAAAGTTACAATACCCTCTTAAATTATACCTGAAAATGGCATTGCAGACTTCAATATGTGGGGAGGGTACTTCATACTGGTAGTGTCTTGTATGTCAACTGATCTATGTTGTGCTTCTTGTAATAATAACACTTAATCTTGGTTGCTCAATTTTCAGCTTGATTCTGGTGGAGTGTTGGTAAAGCTGTTCTGTTACCTGAGGAGCTGTCTTAATTGTTCCTGGGAGATAGCAGAGCACTATGGTTTTCATCTTGGAAAAATGAAGTTTCCATAGGCAACACTTGCTCTTGTGTTTTATTTCTGGTGTTTGTTAGTTGTATTGGGGTTCTCCTAATTGTGGATAATAAAAATCCTTCCAATCTACACTTGTAGACTCAAATAACAAAGTATCTCAGCTGCATGAGACGTACTGAAAAATATCAGAAATCTCTTTTCCAGGGGAGGTCTTTGAAGATATGGTATGACCAAGATACTCATAATGACTCACTGTGAATACAAACATGAATTTGCTCTTGTAAAATTGTTTGCTCAGGGTTTATTCTGAAGCTTAACTATACAATGTTTTCCTACAGGTAACAAAATTGGCAGCTTGACTGTAGATAAGAAATTTATATACTGGAGCACTGAAATGGCGGAATACACTGAAATCTGGATAGCAAATAAAGAAAGCACAAAACACTCTCTTCAGAAGAGAGCAAATCATAAGCTGAAAATATTAGCGTACAACTCAGCGGCGCAATTGTACCCAGGTAGAGGAGATTTTGGGTTGTTTTGTAAATGTAAGAAATTTATTTCAGAGCACATTTGTAAGTTGCAGACCATGCTATGCGTATTTATATAAAGTATGCTTTGTGAATTCACAGGCCTTCTAGAGGGAAACAATTCGCTATGGACATTTTTAAAAGGATGAATGCAAGGACTGACCTTGTGTTGGATCACATGGAAGGTCATGATGAGGGACATTGCCCGTGTTTCAAAGACTCAGGACGTTAACGCCAAATCATGCCAATTTTCAAAGTTGTGTCAGACCTGGAGATTTAGAAAAGGTGGTGCACTTTAAAACACAGAGAAAGAGAAAACATGCCCACAAAGTGTAGCAAGAGTTTGGTAATTATCCCTGTTATGATACAGATTTCTAGTTTTGTTCACAATTATGCAAAGTTAAAACAAACGAACAAACAAAACCCCTGCCCTTCCAAAGACAAATAAGAACTGTGCTTATTAAAATGATTTATAAAGAAGTACCTGAGAGGCAATTAAAGCTCACATTATAGTAAACCCAGGTTTCACTTAGGATTCCTAATAGTTTAAACAAACCATTGTACAATGATAATGAAAGAAATAAAAATTACTTTTATTAGAAAGTTAGGATTCATGGTCCCTCTAGGGATTATCTTTGTAAATGTAGAGGTTTAGAACACCTACTAGCCTGATGAATATATTAAAAATAATTCTTTAACTTCAGTTTTGCATAATAACCTGTTCAATATACAAGACAATATTTTAACAGAATGGACTTTTTGGAATGAAATAACTTCACACTCTTTTGGGCAGCCAGTAGTTACTCCTGCCTGCAGCTGCTCTGACCAGTGCCCAGGCTATTCTCTCCAGCATTTTGGGCAAGTTTGTTCCCATGAGGTCTGTGTGGGCTTGGCTTTGGTGCAGGAGCCTGGTTTGGGCCTGGTACAGAATGTACCAATCCCTGTTCCCAGGGACAGGGTTTCATGCAAGAGCCTCAGGCTTATCTGATGCAGAAAGGAAAAAAACGAATTTCAGTTCAAAGAGATTATTTCTACCCAGAGATCCCCATAGAGCTTTTCTTATTTACATTGACTGCTACGAATGTATTTGGAAAAATACAGAACCTTGGCATTTGGGGGTGGGGGACACACAATGTTTTGAATTATTCACACAAGTTCAAGATAAATGAACACACTAAAATAAGAAAATGAATTCTTCTTTCAGTATCAAAAGCAAATGGTGTATCTGTGGAAAAGTGATATTTGCAAAGACCAACTGGTTTGACTGACATGCTTTTTGCTGCTTTAGTGATGTGAGCAAGGAGTACTGCTAGAGTTTCCTTTCATTCTAACCTATTTAATTGCCATCCAGAGATGTGATGTCAGTTGATCATTTAAAACATCAGAAGTACTCAGTGAAAATTATTGTCCTGTCACAGATTCTGCGAGAGAATGATTTCTCTTCAGGGTTAGGAGGAAGAGGACTGAATATGAGTGGAGGATTTTCTTGTCAGGGTAAACACATTTCTATGGAACAGCCTGACAGAAACTTTGACTCTGAAAATGACTCAATTCTTTATTCCATCTGGGACTTTTCCCGTGGGAGTTATCCTACTCTAAGTAACTAAAAAATTGACAAAGATTCAACTCCACATTTATTTTTGTTAAACAGAATTTGTTATTCTCCTTCCCTTATGTGCACGAACCTGCGCAGCTTTTGTAGGACTGGCAGGGTTGCTCAGAGAGAAAAGATTTCAACAATGAGGTCAGTTGCTCTGGCCTAAGGGCAAACATTGCTCCTTGTACCATCTTCCTCATGCATCTCCTTAATCTTTTCCTTCCTGGCAGCAAGTCTATTTAGAACCATAGAATCATTTCAGTTGGAAGAAACCCTCAGGATCATGGAGTCAAGTGACGAGGGGTGTTCTTTTGTTACTTTTTGTTCACTATCAGAGAGTAGTTTCCTATTGTGTTCTCTCTATAGACTCCTTTTCTGCTTCCAAAATTTGTCTCTCCTTTCCCTGTTCTGTTACTGTGAACTTTGCACATGAAAATCTGTTTGGAAGAGAAGAGAGAAAAAGTTGCTAGAGAAAGTTGCTCTCTATTCTGTATATCTGTCTTTTCTGTGACAAGTAAGTTTGTACTCATCAGTGTGTGCTGTCCTTGATAATACAGCAACACGAACTGGATTTCCAAAGTCTTTAGGTACTTGAACTTAAATTCTTCAGTAAATCTGTACCTTAAGTGAATCTGTTACTGAGACTTTACTTTGATGACTGCCATTTTTGTGTCCATGAAAGTGATTAAGAAAGTACATTCAGGTGGGATCTTTTTTCTATTTCTGTTTGTGAAAGCAGAGAGAATAATTCATGGTTATGCTTTCTCATAGGAATGATAATTGAATGCCATGTAAGTTTGAATTGGTCCAGCAGTAATTTTTTTTTCATTTTTTAATGTCTTTCCTAGATGAAAGATGCCTGATTCTATTGCTAGACACTGAGAAACCTACTATTCTTGATACTACAAACACCAGCTTTACATTAAGCTTGCCATCTGCCACACCACAGCAGCTATGTCCTGGCATATCGCAGCCTACGCCAACATATCTGGTATTTCTCGAACAAATGACTAACAGCCATGGGAACTCAAGCTACCATTTGTCTGCTCTACGGCAAAACTCATTGGTATGGTTATTTTGGAGTAAAAATGCACATGATATCATATGTGAACAGGGAATGTGATATCACTGCTAGTCATTTTACAAGTCATTTTGTTACTTTAACTCAGGGAGTTTTTCCACTTCTATATCACAGTATCACAGTATCACAGTATGTTTGGGATTGGAAGGGACCTCGAAAGATCATCTAGTCCAATCCCACTGCTGGAGCAGGAACGCCTAGGTGAGGTCGCACAGGAATTTGTCCAGGCGGGCTTTGAATGTCTCCAGAGTAGGAGACTCCACAACCTCCCTGGGCAGCCTGTTCCAGTGCTCTGTCACCCTCACTGAGAAGACGTTTTTTCTCAAATTTAAGTGGAACCTCTTGTGTTCCAGCTTGATCCCATTACTCCTTGTCCTATCATTGTTTGCCACTGAGAAGAGCCTGGCTCCATTCTCATGGCACTCACCCTTTATATATTTATAAACATTAATAAGGTCACCCTTCAGTTTCCTCTTCTCCAAACTAAAGAGCCCCAGCTCCCTCAGCCTTTCCTCATAAGGGAGGTGCTCCACTCCCTTAATCATCTTTGTTGCCCTATGCTGGACCCTCTCCAGCAGTTCCCTGTCCTTCTTGAACTGAGAGGCCCAGAACTGGACACAATAGTCCAGATGGGGTCTCACCAGGGCAGAGTAGAGGGGAAGGAGGACCTCTCTCGATCTACTGACCACCTCCCTTCTAATACACCCGAGGATGCCATTGGCCTTCCTGGCCACAAGGGCACAGTGCTGGCTCATGGTCATCCTGTTGTCCACCAGGACCCCCAGGTCCCTTTCCCCTACACTGCTCTCTAATATGTAATTTCCCAACCTATACTGGAACCTGGGGTTGTTCCTGCCCAGATGCAGGACTCTACACTTTCCCTTGTTAAATTTCATCAGGTTATTCCCCACCCAACTCTCCAGCCTGTCCAGGTCCCGCTGGATGGCAGCACAGCCTTCTGGCGTGTCAGCCACTCCTCCCAGCTTAGTGTCATCAGCCAACTTGCTGATAGTACACTCAATTCCCTCGTCTAAATCGTTAATGAATATATTGAATAATATCGGCCCCAGTACTGACCCCTGAGGCACTCCACTAGATACTGGCCTCCAACTGGACTTCGCACCATTCACCACTACTCTTTGGCTTCTCTCTTTAAGCCAGTTTGCAACCCCCCTCACTACTCTATTGTCTAGACCACACCTCCTCAATTTAGCTGTGAGGATGCTGTGAGGGACTGTGTCAAAGCCTTTACTGAAGTCAAGGTAGACCACATCCACTGCTCTGCCATCATCCAATTGTAATTCCCCTTTTTCATCAGTATTTGTTAAGTGGTAGATTCTTTAGCTTTCCCCTGTGCAAGTACTCCTCTACTTTTTAACGTCTTTGTTAAAATCCTGCTAAAACAGGTTTTCAGTTTGTACTTGTAAAAAGAGCAGTTGTGGTTGATATTGATCTGTTTAAATAACCCTTGAGACTCTCCAGCAATCATAAGGCCTGCCTTCATATGTTTTGTGATAAATTTACTTGCCTAAAGTAATTTTTTCTTCTGTTACATTTTTTTGGACTTTGCCATTTCCTATTTAAGCACCAGCCACTGAACCATATGCTGTTGTAGCCATGCTAATTACACCTCAGCTTGTTTTTTAGCATGTATTTTCCGTAGTGACCTATTAACAAAACTATCATTTTAACTTTTTTTTTTTTTTTTAAATGCTAGGGTGTATTAGAATGCAAAAGCACTACTGTATTTTTTCTAACACTCATTTTATTGACAGATTATTGGATTGACATATGAATCTCTTTTCTAAGAATACTTGATTATTATCTGTTTTTGAATTACAGGAATTTCAGGGTCCTATAGCCATCATAGACAATCTACAGCCATTTTCAAGTTATGTCATACAAGTTGCAGTGAAAAACTACTATTCAGATCAGGAAGTGCTGCCTATGGGAAAAGAGACAATTGGCACAACTCTGTATGGAGGTTTGTTCCACATTTTTTTCTCAATTTGAATGGAATTCTCATCTCAGTTAAAGGAAGATGTATGTAAGTTTGGGTTGCAAATAAGTAAACAGAGACGTTTTTTGCCTAAAATGTAACCTGTGTAAATCTTCATAAGGTTTCGGCAACCAGATTTGATGAATCTGTAAAATTCATAACACATGTATGTATTCTTTAGTGCTTTTGTTCATTGGCTTCCTGAGGAAAGATAAACTGTGGTCAAAAGTGGCTAGACAGTGGCAGTTTCTGCCTTGGACCACATTTTTAATAAATTGTGTTTGAATGTATATGTAGTTATACATGTTTAAATATGTGCATTATTCAGCATTAAGATTTTTCCCCATGGCTTGACATTATTCTCATAATTACTATTTCTTAGGGTAATGCAGGTTTGATTTATTGTGAACCAGGCCAAAAATACAACACTTCTTTTTACCTCTCTTGGTCCGAATGTTAATTGCACGTTTTCAGCTGATTTCAAGAATTTTGATGTACCCTTCTTAGGCCCTTTTACACTAGAAGAAGAAAGGAGAAGTACTTTGAACTTGAATATTCACTGTGTAATTTAGGGCAGAGAGTGGACTGGTTAGGGATTATCTACCTTCCTAGTTGCCCTCTCCACCCTGTGCTGGACTTTCCACTGCAGAACATAGATCTGGTGCTGCCTTAGCTCCCTAACTAAATAGAAACTAGAAATACTGGTTTTCGTTTGTGCATTCAGGCCTCTACTTGAGTCCAAAGCTACTGACTGCATCTTGTCGTACTTGTTGAAATGTGGGGCATTTCATAGTGAGGAAACTCCACTCTCTGCTGCACTTCAATGCAGACCCAGGTGCTGACACTAGGGGTGCCTGCATGTCTCCCATCTGTCCTTGAAGCCAAGATGGCCCAAAAGCTTTGCTCAGTTGCCACAAGAGATACTGAGATTCATAGGCAGCCCGAGTTCAAGATGTCCTTATTCTTTGAGAATACTACTAGTCTGAGCTAGATGTTTCTTGTGGTTGGAAATGTCTTAATTAGGGCAGGAAAATGCATCTTGTCATCTCCCAGAAAGAAAAGCATTATCTGAAGATGCATGGTGTGCATGCACAGCACTAGAAGTAACTGCTCAGCACTTTTTCTTGTTTTGCATGTGTGTGTATGCACGTGTACACTTGTATCTGTCTTCACGAGCAGCTGAATTTGCACTGCTCTTCCGATAATTTTCTCACCATTTGAGTGGAACTGCTGGACTCATTTGATGAAAACATGGAAAACTACGATGAGAACTAGCCATTTCCTGTAGTATACATAGCACTTGCTCTTCTATTGCGTTGGTTTGCTCTGCAACTGTGCTCCATTGACTGTACCTGGTGTCACCAGACAGGGTCAGCTTGATCCACATAAACTCACCACTTGCAGAGCCATCAGGCACCTCTGACAATAACCAGGTCAGCGAGGCAGAATTGTAACCAAGCCTACATGGCAGGCAGTTTGTATTTTGCAGGAAAAACTGTAGAGATTGTACCCAGAGATGCTTGCTGTTGAACTCATAGTGATGTGGGAATGCTATAGCTGCACCTTCACTAGCTTTCCTGTTTGTCTTTCGTCCTGCAGCACTGGAGCAATTATTTTCTGAAAGAAGGTGACAGAATGAAACTGAGAGGTGCAGCAACACCTGGTCCTTGGGCATTAGCTCAGTTAACCCAGCTACAGTAAGGCTGCCCATAGCTGATGTACAGCTCTGCAGACTATGCAGCTATGGAGATATTGCTGTGATACACAGACAGGATGCCACAGCAGGAGTCCTATGTTTCCCCCTTCTCTCTCTTTACCTCTGCTTGGCTTTTGGATGCTTCAGAAGGTGCTGAAGCAACTGGAATTGGAATAAGTGCAACCACCACTGTGATTTTCCTTACTTGTCTCAGTGTTTCTTTAAAGGTTCATCCATAGAAGTAGTAACGTTTCTTTTTGCCACTGTTGTCCGCAGGAGAGCATCACCTGTGAACTGTCAGTGGCTCCTCTTAAGGACAGATCATTCCTTGTTTCTTGTCCTGAGAGCAGTCATATTTCTTCTGTTAAGAAAACCTCAATTTAAGATGAGCTTCTCTTTGTCTTTCAAATGAAAGTGGAACAGGCGGTGCAGGCACACTGCCACTCTTCTTTCAGGATCCAGGGATGCTATGCTTTGGAAATTCTCTTCCACCATGCAATTTTTTTTTCCCTCTTGAAAGTCTGATCTTCTAGCATCTGCAGCATCAAGCAAATAGGGTCTCATCCTGTGTGGTTCTCTGGCTATTATGAGCATCTTTTTTAGGACACTGTGGCAAGGAATAATAAAAAAAAAGAGCTGGCCTATGATAAGTAGATGTTATTTCTTTGCATGGGAATTCACGTCTGTATTGTAAAAATCTATATGACACACTGATTGAATAAGCCTGGATACTATTGGGATGTGTCAAGAATTCACACTCTTGCTTCTGAACCATCCTGCAGCAACGTACACCCTCTCAGGGGCAAAGCACAAAGGTAGCACCAGAAACAGGAGACTGGGTTGCTCCACTCAAATGGAATTTTTCAGTCAAGTTAAAATGAAGCATGAAACTCAGGATGAGCTTCTCTAGTTGGGGCAAAATAGAATGTCATGATAAGAATAAAGTCCTAAACAGACAAAGAAAACCAAGCAAAAAAGCCAAACAAGCTAAAACAAACCAACCAAACAAAAAAGGCAAACCAAGCAAACAGCCAACCTCCAAAATCAAACAATAAACAAAAAAACCCAAACCAAAACGCAAACCGCATCAGCCCCAAACCTAGAGTGTTTTAAGTATATATTTATATCAGCATTCAGAACTTCTCACAATTTGTTAAAAAATTTCCAACCAGCGTAAACAGAATTTATATGTATTCTTGCACTTTTGTTCTCAATTTCTTGTATGTAACTGCTAGTTTAAATTGTAATCAGATGCTGCTAGGGCTTTTTGAAATGTGTACACTGTTTCGTACCTCCGAAGCTGTGTGAATTCCTTCTGTCTTTCTCTCAATTCTGTAATGAAATGAAAGAAGTTTGGATTAATCTGTACTGTCCAACAAAAAGCAAGGAAGACAACTTGGAAAAACTACTGCATTGCTCTTGCCACAGTGTGTCACTCTTTCTCCACATATGTTTTAGCTAGTGAAATTAGACTTTGTCTTTACTGGTCCAGCTTCTGTATGTTTCAGTTAAATAATCTGCAGTCTTACTCCTAGAATATACATTATAGCATATGTACTCATAATTATTTCATGCTAGGAACATAGATAATGACTTAACTTGTTACCTATGTAGACAGTTCAATAGGAAAAAATAATTTTTAATGTGAAGTTGGGGCTTGTCATATGTGATTTCAAAGTCTGTGATCTCAAAGTTTCAAAGAAAGGTTTAATTTTTCCAAAACAATTAGTGAGTAACCAGTTGGCATGGACATTAGACCAGCAACCCAGTTTCCTGCTTACACAACTCAGCCAGATCGTGTGTTTCTGATCAAAACTGTAAATGATGGCAAACAGTGCCGAGTTTAGGGTTTTCTTCCTTCAGACTTTTCAGTTCAAGAAAGGACTTTCCAATTGGAATAGTACATGAGTACTTTTGCCAGTGCATATCTAAGTAAGCATCATATTAAACTCACATCTGAGACCCTGATCAGGAAACAGACAGCAGGAATTCAGTGATACGACTACAAATGTAGAAGTATAGGACAGCAGCTGGTGGTTTTTTTTGTCTGTTTGCATGGTAGGATAATCAAGGCAATACTAAAAAAGTCCCTCAAAATATTTTGAACTTGTCTGCAGCTGACTGACTATACAAGAATATGATTTTTACATGTGTAGAGTGTCAGCCCTGTAAATGGGTTATATCCATACACTTGTAACCTTTTTTCTTTCTTCAGTAGTATTTCTTGGTTTCTTTAAAAATAACACAAGAAAACAAACAAAAAAAACCCTCTAGTGACATCTGTCCCTGAAAGGAATTTTTTTTTCTTTCTGTTTCAGTCCCAGAGGCAGTTGATTTCATTAAGACAGTGGTTTTGTCTGACAACACCATCAACATCTCTTGGAGTGAACCTTTGAAGCCAAATGGACCTCTAGAATCTGTCCGCTACCAAATCGCTGTTAATTTATTGCCTCCTGTGCCAGCGACACCCTTGCGAAAAAGTGAATTTCCAGATGGGACACTTGCCTGGTCTGTCAGTGGCCTCCAATCCAGAACAAACAATTCATTCAAGGTATAATATAAGCAGCTTTACCTGCACTAACTTGCAAATCTTTACGTTGCTCTTCTGGAAAGCTCTATGTGTGTTTTGAAAATATGAGTTCAAAACTTGGCAGACGTCTCTCAGTCCTTTAGTCTTAAGGAAAAATAAACATCACAGTTTATTCCTGCATAGATGGTTCAGATAAAATCCTAGAACTGAGATCTTTTCTATTTGGGGAGCACACCACAAATCTCAAAAATAAATAGGAGTTTCTGCTGCAATCCTGTTGTTACTGCCCTCAATCTCCATGCAACACTCTAAGAGAGGGTCAAGTGATGGCTGACCTCTGTTCTGAAAGGATGATGCCCGGAACTGTGACCTGCTTTTGAAGGACTAGTTGTAGTGCAATAAGCAGGGCTATGTGAGTGCATGGCCAAAAGATAAAAGCTTTTCTCAGGAAAGCAATGTATGTGAAACCTTCATAAAGAGGAAAACTCCTGATGTTATATCAAGAGCAAACTCAGCCATTTTGTGAATTGCTGCTTTTCATTTAATCAACAACTTTTCATTTAGAAAAAAAAAAAAAAAAATTCTTAGTCCAATAAACCAAAAAGTATCTGAAATATTCATAGGGATATAGTAGATGACCGGATTAATATTATCTGATTCTGTCTTCCAGCAGTCACATTTTAAAGAAAAGTGTACTATAAAATATGCATGCAAAGTTCATAACAAGTACAATATATCAATGCTGATCCTTTAACAGATGTAGAGGACTAACAATAATTCAAACATGCAATTAGGGGCTTGGCTATTTGGTGACCTTTGAAGACAATTTCTGTAGACAAGAATATTGAAGTGTGGTTACAAACTCTTCGATTTTGGATTTCGTTGAAATATGATGCTGTCGGTGCAAGAGAAGAAGTAGTTTCTTCCACTGTCCAAGCAAGTCATAGACAGAGGAAGATAGAAAATATAAGAAGAGGCGAGCCGCAGGCTACCTAGCAGAAGCAGCAGAATGGGATATCCATCCACCAGCTGCTGCAGTTCATGTGGAGTCCCATGCCAGTGTTGCACAAAAACTTTGGTGTCTTGTGTAGTTACGCTGGGCTATGAATGATGAGAATTGGGGGCAGACAGAGCAGCCCTCCCCTCCCCCCAGCTCTCAGACTCAGATAGCGAGGCTTTTGGGGCAGCCAGGGCAGGGCAAACATCATCCTAAAGTAATGTCAGTATTACCTCCCTGAGCACTAGTCATTTCTGTAAAAGTGAGCAGGAAAAATATCTTAATGTTGAAACAAAATCAAGAAGGTGGAGGAACCAAAAGAGTTCAAAGCAGCAAGGACTTAAAAAGGCAGCTGGGAAGGCTCTATTAGTATTCTGAAGAGGAAGACAGTAGGAAGAATAGGTTGCAGTATCTAGTGGGTTTTTTTGTTTGGTTGGTTTTTAGGAACAGGAGGCTTGTGACTAGATATTTAACAGAATTGCATGAAGCCAATGTTAGCAGAACAGATCAGGAGAAGAAAAGATCAGGTTAAATAATATTTATGTAGGTTATATATATTTAAGTCAACAGCATCTGATGGCCTTAAGCTACTTAGGGAGCTGGTTAAAAATAGTCTATGAAAATTCACAATTATCTTCAGTAACTTTTGGAAGAGAGGAAGTCCCACAGAACTACAAAAAAAAAAAAATTACACTTCAAAAAGGAAATTATAGACTACTTTGTGTGAATTTAGTACCTGAAGATATTTTAGGGATATATATGGTTTTACTGGGACTATATCAGAGCATATATAGGTATTATTGAGACAAAATGGTAAATAGTTGGTCTACAAGCATCTAGAGGATAACAGAGGAATAAAATGTCCAACGTGGATTCATGAGAACAAAACATACTGCTTTGGCCTTTACAGGTGAAGGGTTAAAAGGAAATAATAAATGATGTATCAGGTCAGCAGGGCTATCACCAGGGTGACATTTTCAAAAACAATTAAGTAAACATGTCTGCAGAATGCACACTGAGTGCATCACATACTCTGAGAGAGTGGTTATCCCAGTTCACCCATGGTCTGAGAGCATATTGAGGTGATGATTGGACGGGATCTGTTCTCTCCTTAAACTGATTTTGTTCTTCTGTGAATGATTTGTATGGTAAAATGAGGAATACCTACAAACCTGTATACATTTATGTATATCTGTAAGTATGCATACTTAGACATCTTGTCATATTTGTGGCTTACTGGAAGGCAGTATACTAGGGCATTTCCTTACCTTGTATTTTTTTGATTCTGAAACACTGCCCAGTATGCGATGTGACACCTGCATGCCTGTGTAAGAGTTTGTGGCATTTAAGAGAAGTCTAGAAAGAGAAGAGTCTTTTTAGAAAGATCAAATTAGAAATTAAGAAGAATCTCTGAGGAAGGGAACTCTGGGCCATGAAATTCCAGTCTGAAGATGTGTGACGCCTACACCTATACCTATATTGTCTGAATTGTCTTGTTGAAAACAGCCGATCTTCCAAACACTTGGAGTTGCTAACACCACTTTTCCAGTTGGTCGGGTGTTGTACCGTTTATCTGTTTCCTGACCAGGTTCTTGCTTTTCATCCCAATGAGAACTGGTTTTCTGAAAGTGTCCCTGTTATTGCAAAGACTTTTGAAACTCCAGCTGCACCTGACAACATAGTTCCCAGAAACACCAGTTTCCAGCTGGAATGGAGAGCTCCTCTACATGTCAATGAAACCAGCTTTTGGTTTGAGCTGCGTAAGGTAAAAATACCCTTTAGTTTTTTTTCCAGATGAGCAAATTTAACCCACTCTGTCCTCATGAGCAGCAGGGGGTGGCAGGATGAATCTGAAGAGTCTCAGTGGTTAATTTGGGCAGGGTGATGTCAGTCTCGGTGGCTCAGAAGGGGCAGGATGGAGGCAGTGTTTGCCAGGAACAAGGGGGAGTGCAGCTGTAGCATTTAATACTCCATAGTGCCAAAGGACATCCTGGATGACCCCAACAGAATTCCTCCCAGGTCTCCTGTTTCAGTAGAGTCTCCTCCCTTTTTCCTCACTGCCCTCCCTCAAGCTGGCTTGTAGCTACATATCCTATGTCTGCTCTGCACAAGAAAGAGAAGAAAGGGATTTTCAGCATTTAATATGAACTACAAGCTAGTATCTGAATTTTATTTTCCTGTAATAGAGGCTAGGAGAAAATGATGGAGAGAAAAATGGGTCTGGAAGTGCAGACTGTCGAAGTAAGTGAGAGTAGTGAGAGCAGCATGGATGGAAGCTTCAGATTTTAATGTCTGGACCACTAGACACAGAAAATGTCATGTGCTAAACTGGATCACGTAGATTCCCTAATATAGATCATCAGATTCATTAGACCTACACCAAACATTTCCCATCTGCCCTAAAAGAAATGTCATAGCACAATTCCACCAAACTGCCTTCTTTCAAGTGCATCATGGCAAGTTGAACTCATGAGTCCGTCACAGTGATCCAGAAATACAAGATGTACAGAGATAAGCAAGGGAAAGGCTCCTTTTGGCTGTGCAAAGGGGTCACTTAATCTGTTGTCCTGTGTGGCTGCCAAGACTTGCAGGTCTCCTGAAAACAAAGAAAAAAATGGGTTTTTTGTCCTTGGTCTCCAAGAGGACAAAGTCGCGTGATTGAAACAGCACATGCATAAACTCTCCCCTATGATATTAAAAGGTGGAAAAGTAATTAATCTACCCAGGAATAGAACTGTGACAGACTTTCAGCGGAGTAAGAAAGTTGACCATGATGATATTTTATTTTTCTAGTGGCAAACAAAAAGTGACTGGTTTTCTCCTGCAAGCACTGAGTGCACAGCAGATCTTGTCTACATGTGCAATCTCACAGGAACTCTTCCTTCAACCAGTTACTTTGTAAGAGTAACAGTAGCTTATGTTACAGGAGCGAAAAGTACTTCCTCTTCAACAAGATTTAAAACTACAGGTAAGCACTGAATGTAGGATAACAAGATTTTAAGACTCTTTTCAGGACATGAATATTCAAACATGATATTTTATAAAATTTAGCAGGCAATTTTCTTGTACTAAAAACCAATAGTTGTGTGTGTTTGAAAAATAAATAGCACAGTATCACATCTGCAAAAGTAAAAGGGTGAAACAAATGAGGTTCACTTTCAAGTGGAGCACAGGAAAAGAGTGAGGGGAACTGAAATGGAATGCCTATATGCATATGAACTCATAACTACAGGCGAAAGGCTGCATGTGAATGAAAATTTTGAAACTTGTCCATCACAAAGCAAAGGCCGAAGATTCATACTCCATGGGTATTATTGATAAAGATCCTCCATCGCTTTGTATTTCTAAACACTCATGTGCACATCTAAATTGTTGTCTGTGCCCATTAGCCCCTTGTCTTGCTGTAAACACATTGTAAGTGTTCTGTTTCTCCCTTCCTTTGGTCTTAGCTGGTGTTCCCAGTAAGCCAGGAGTTCCAAAAAAATCAGAAGACACCAAAAACTCTGTACAGTGGGAAAAGGCTGATGACAATGGAAGCAATCTGACCTACTACATCTTAGAAAGCAGGTAAGCTATGCATGCAGGTACTCTTCCCATAGAGAGCTGCCCATAACATATCTGGGTGTGCAGAGGCTTTCAGTTTGGCTCCGATAGGACAAGTGAAATATCAATGACTCTTCTCAAAAATGGCCTTTTTCATGGGATCTCTTTCTCAGGTAAACTAAGTAGCCACCATTTCCAGAAATTCCTGGAAAACTTAGAAAATGCACACTAACAATATTACAGACCAACCCTGAAATACAGGGGTATATTTGGATATATGTTGGTGAATTAGAAGATTTGGAGATACTGTCAAAGCACAAATTTTAAACACTTAGTATGTATTCTCAGCTAAAATATATGTAGAAATAGTGTTCAGACAAATCATGGAAAGGTGTTACAAAGTACCCAGAAAGAATCATAAGGTATTCCCACTAACTTGGGATGACCAGATAATTTTTAAAGCACTCTGTCATCAAATACAGTTTGTCTGGACTATACATGTCACACTTATTAGGTATCTATGGAGTGCCAGTTCTCACTCTTTCCTGCACTGGCATTGTAAGGGCGGAATGGACAGGTTAGAGTGTATTGTTGTGGTTAATGACTTTGAAATTTCTAATTTTTTAGCCATGACCCTGAAGGGGTTTATTTAAGGTAGGCAGTGCAAGACTTAATGCATTATTTAAAAATGGGGAAAGTCCGTCTTCTGATATATTCCTATGACATTTTTCAAAATCAGGACTGATGGAGGGAAGCAATTTTTTAAACTCAGATATTATTTCTTTTTCTTCAGCTAACTCTGTGCTTATGAAAGCTAATGACTGGCAGCACCGTGGAACTGGACATACTTTACCTATATAAGTTTTCACCCAGACATACTTTCCTGGTGCTGTAAGCTTCCTCCATACAGTTCTGTGAGTGTGCAGTAGCACTGACCTGCATGCTATGAGACCACCATAATTTTGATATGCCAACCGTCAGTTTGTACCTGGCTTGCTGTGCATGGGTAAAGAAAGGACAGACCCTCAGCCTGTGTCAGGGCTGTGTGTTAGCCACTGTGTTCTCTAGGCTCCAGTTTCTCATTCATCTCTGAAATCTTAATACATTGCTAAGCTGTTGGTTTTTTTTTTAATGAAATGAGCATTCCTCCTGCAGTTTGAATGTGCACATGCTGATATTTTTGTCTGAATTTAGCTTTGAACCTCATGGTCATTTTACACCAGGTAGAAAAATGTTAGGTCAGTGGTATAGCATTCTAGAAAATAATTGCACAGACCTTTGAAACAAACCCTGTTTTTCATACAGTTCTGGTGGGGATATGTACACACCAAGGACATGAACACACAGTTTTCCCATGTCTTTCTGGTTTAGAAGTATTTGACCTTTTTTTTTACTGCATTAAAGTGTGTTGGGAGAATGATTGACATGCACATGAAGGTCATTTCATATGAAATATTAGTGTCTTGCGTGACATGAAATGATATTTCAGATATGGCCTTTCAAGTTGAAATACATGGTCTGCTTTTGGTTGGTGAATAATCAGCTCTGAATTTATTGTGAGCAATCAATCTCAGTCCAATGGGGAAAGGAAGAAATATACCCAGCAGTCAGCAGATACTGTGGGAAACTGGCTAGCTGAAGAATTGGGGCTTCCCTGCCAATGACCCGCTTCCTGTTTAGCTTGTGAAACCTGATGCACAAGAGCCACTGAATTACTCTGGGCCCAGGAAAGCAAAAACCTCTAGCAGGACACAAAAATAAATGTCTATTTTTTTTTTTTTCTGAAAGCTAAATAGGAAAGTTTTGAACTCTTGGCTGTGAGGTGTTTACTGAAACAGGTGAAACAGTGCTGGAGATTTTTACGTCTAAAACATTCTAGCATTTCATTTCCAATGCCAAGCTGAAGATGTGTAATTCCTAGCATTGCTGAAATGGCATAATACAATCTTCTGCTCTGTAGCCAAAACCCCATTACAAGATTGAGCTTTCTTTCCTGCAGGCAGAGAGAGAGATTTTGAAGATCGTGGAACTGAAGTGAAGAAAGATGGGAGGGAAAGAAGTAATCTGCCCTGACTGTGTTAATGACATACCTGTGTTATTTTCCTCTGCCTGTTGCAGGAAGCATTCTGACAACACCACAAAGTCCTTGTGGGAGGTGGTTTACAATGGCTCCTGTACCAGTATTTGCACATGGGAGGCCAAGAACCTGGAAGGAACTTTCCAGTTCAGAGTGGCAGCTGCAAATGCACTGGGACTTGGTGAATACAGTGACATAAGCAAGGATATAATTTTGGGTGAAGGTATGTCCTGTACTTTCTTACTCTGTTAATGAAGTTTTTTGTTCAGAATAACCATACCAATTTATGAAGACAGACCTACTATTTTAATAATGATATTGCTGAACATGTGAAGTGATGTGTCTAAGCACTGGTAAATGGCGACTTTTATATGGTGAGCCCAGGTGCTGGTGCTCATCCAGGCTCTTTTGCACAGCACAGTGGGCCTGAAATTTGCTTCTGATCATTTATACCAGTTAATCTCTGTGGGCCTGAACACTTCATTGTGGTATGATTCCTGAAATAAAGGCAAGCTCCCACACCAGGTAAAGATGTGAGGATTACTTTTTGCCCTTAGGCAGAACATTAGACCTGCACTTTGTGAGTGTTTTTGAAAATCCCACCTGGAGTGGCTAAACAGTTCAGCATTTTCTCTTTCCATGTACACAGTAGATCATCACCACAGGAGTGGCTCAGAGCTGTGGGAGTAAGATTAGTTTGACCAAATGTAGACATCTACATACAGCTTACAAGAGAACTTTGTGCAGATGAAAACATTTATACAGCAGGCAGTTCAAGGGTTCTCTCAGGTTTGCTCAGCTCTTTAGGACTGATTTTGTCTGTGTACGGAATCACTAAGCAATTTTCTCCTTCTATTTAATAGATACAGTTATCTTCCCAGACACCATCATTGCCACTGCTGCTGTGAGCGGAGCTGTCATGCTGAGCTTGACTGTGGCCACACTATTTGGCTTTGGTATGTAGCTGAGTTTTTCACATACCCTTGGTTTGCCAGGTCTCAGTAAAAGGCAGTTCAAATGGTGGGACATGATCAGCCTCTAGGTTTAGGGAAACGCTGAAAAATCCCCAGGGTAAGAGCTGACAGGAATTTGTGTTTTCTCATCCTTTGAGACCCTAGAGATGGTAGATTATGTTTTCAGTATCAAGGGCAGGATTCAAATTCACTCTATCCTCAGGTAGCTCTTGCTGCTGATTCCCTGCAAGGAAAACACAGGAATGCTGAAAGAACTCTCAAGTTGGATACTGCTTTTATTCTGCAAAGGGTCCCAATTTTTTTCTCTTAAGCTTTGTGCCTGAAGACAGGATGTAGAGCGGGGGTGTCAAACTCATTTTTACTGTGGGCCACATCAGCCTCGTGGTTGCCTTCAAAGGACCGAACGTAATTTTAGGACTGTATAAATGTAGGCGTAGTTACTGATCTCTACTGATGTAGAGATTATGAGATTACCCTGAGATGTAGGTGTCCGCATGTGGTGGTCCTGCCCTCTCACTCCTCATCCTCTCACTGGGATACAGCAGTAGCCCTTTGTGTTCAGATCTTGACTAATTTCTCAGCTCAAGGACCAGTTGTCCGTGTTTTGTGGGGAAAAAGATAGCGACCAGACAGAAATGTCTTGCTTACATGAGCTGCTGAGGGATCATATTGAACAGAATACCAAAACAGTTGTAACCTTTCAGCCTGCTTGCACACTGGGGTACTCTCAGAGTAAAATGTCTGATGGTCTGATTTTCTGTTCCAGTATGGCACCAAAGATGGAAATCCAGCAAACAGGTCATGCCTGGGCAGATAGTGTTTATGAAGGAAGATAAAGAATTAGCTCGACTCAGGGGAATGGCTGAGACAGTGGGACTAGCCAATGCCTGTTATGCTGTAAGGTATGTTCCTGGAGCAAATTTATTTTTCAGGACAAAAACATCAAAGAGGGCTTCCCTGGAATGGTTTTCATCAGTGACACCTCAAGGTGAAGTTAAGGGCTGCATCTGCACTGCAGGGCATGTCTGCTCTGAAGCAGACCATGCCACATTGGCTCTCTGGTGTGCACCCTGGCCTGGGTTGCCCCCAGCCCACCCTGCACACTCACATTGGCAAAAAACATAAGTACACAGGGAAGGTAGAACACCTAATGTTTTACAATAGCTTCCAAAACATCCAGGCCTCACTTGAGCTCCCTTTAAATGCGTCAAATGAGACAAATAGTACCAGATTCATTTAAGGAAGAATTTTAATAACATTTCAAACATTCTTAAGTATGAACAAGTGACTACTATTGCTGTTTTGTAGCACTCTTCCTTCTCAAGCAGAGATTGAATCATTGCCAGTTTTCCCTCGGGACAAACTGAACTTACATAAATTGTTAGGAAGTGGAGCATTTGGAGAGGTGTATGAAGGGACTGCAGTAGACATCCTGGCAGATGGAAGTGGAGAATCCAAAGTAGCAGTCAAGGTAATTGCAACTATGTATTCCTCTGGCAACGAAATGGGGTGGGCAGAGGGATTTGGCTCGGAGGTTAAACCACAGAAACAGGTGTTGACAGATTTGGGTATTTTTCTGCAGTATTTCTTGTAAGTCACTCAGGGCTGAGCCTATCTCCTTGTAATGATTGCTAAATGTGTATTTTAAGGCCATGTCTATGTCTGATTGTTTTACTTAAGTGCTACATGATAATGGTGCTGGTGACCTAAGCGCTATTACGCTTTTGCTTTCTGTTGAGTAGACTTTGAAGAAGGGTGCGACAGACCACGAGAAGAGTGAATTCTTGAAGGAGGCACATTTAATGAGGTAAGGAAAGCTCTGCCACTGGACACTCTTTGGAGCCAGTATCATGTGAGGGTGGTGGCCTTCAAGAGGAATGGAAGTAACACTTTCCTCTAAACAGATTACCTTGGTGTTTTGTGGGTGTTCTCCTCCTTCTGCAAAAGAATTAAATCACTGTTGGTTAATATTTTAAAAATAAAGCTATGAAACTGATTAGCAGAATTTAACATACAGACAGCAAGTTCAGTGTGCTCATGTCATGGATTTATTTGGTTTGTACAGTTGATTTCAGTATCTTTGCTTCCTTATAACTGCATTTGTTGTTAAAGGCAATTGGGTAACATTTGGCTAATCCCATTTTATCAAAATAAAAATATCAGAACCAGCTGGTGCCTTGAAGTTTCAAATAACTGTTTTTGAAAAACGTACATACTTACCACTAGAGGTTGCCACATACCTCTTCTATTGAAACAGACTTAAAAAAATAATGTTGTCTGTCATCAATGCGAGAATTTCACATAGAAAGTCTGATTATCAGCTAGAAATCCAGTTTCCCAGAGCCTTCATGAAAACAAATAGAAGTTTGGCTGAGTTTTCAGCTGGTAACATAAGACTGAGAATGTGGTTTAGTTTTCAGATGCACTTCTGCACTTCTCTTCCTTAATATCCATGAGTGCAGAATTAGAAGCACCTTTTGCAGACTGCAGGATTTTATATCCTGCACAGAAAACATAATGTTATTAAATTTGAAATTTGTTTTCATGGCATTCTTTTTTGTACTTACATACTTGTAAAAAAATATCTTGCATTTTTCACCTTTTTCCACATACTGTACACTGAATGAGATAAAAGACTCCTGAAAACCAAAATGGATCCATGTCATTAAAATGTAAATCAATGGGAAACAATAAGTTTTGTGTGTAAACTTCCTATAATCTATTTTTAGTCTACCTAGCAGTCATAAACCCAGTTAAGGTTTCTTTTCTGTGTAGTGTGGAAATTATATGTACCCATAGTTAAAAGTCTTTGATGATTCTCCAATACTTCTTTCTTGTTGCAGTTAATAATCCAAAACTAGAAATCATGGAAAAATATATAATTGGAAATTAATACATTTAAATGTAAGCATTGATGTACACCAATACAATCAGACATCGTAACAAAGAGAACAAAGAAGTTAAAACATTATATATTTCCATTAAACAATATTGTTTTTAAATAAGTATGTTTAGATGTTTTAAATCTTTCACTTTTTAATGTGAAAAAAGAATGATTTCATTCCCTCATGGAGGGCTTAATGCTTTTTCTTGATGTTCATCTGTAAGGTCTTATAAATGAAACCAAGAACAGAAAGGAAAAATAAGTGGACCTGATTGCTTACAAATGTTGATGCTAAATATTTAAATGTAGCTTTTTTTTTTGCTTACCTTTTTGGATGTTCATTAAAATCTGGATTGTAGTGTTAGGTATACTGTCCCAGTTAATGAAGGACTATTTGTTTCTTCCATTATTGCTACGCAGCAATGGGGAAATTGAGTTGCCTGTATTTCAAAAAGTCGTTTGATATTGGTGAGTCCTTTGTGTACAAATTTATGTAGCAGATTCTTGTGTGTATCCTATCCCATGACTTGGGAAGTCAGGAATGACAGTTCTGTGGAGAAAGGTCTGTGTGAGCTGTAAGGAAAGTGCCATGTGCTCCTTCCCCTCTTCCTGGTCTTGGGAGTGCCAAAGTTTGGCTGATTGAGAGGTATGTGTTAGGGGCCGGGGGGAGCTGTCAAATTCAAAATCACACTTTTCTCTAGAGTCCCTACCCACACCTAAGATTACGTGAATTGAAAGAGGTTTGAATGAAACTGTCCCTCTGTTTTATTTGTTTGTTTACATTGGTGTACTTGACAGCATTTTAGACACCAATGGTTTCCCCGAACAGAGTCAAGTTTCTCTGACTGCTGGTGCAAGCCACTTCACACAGCAGTGCAAAGGGAACACCGTTTTCTAATACAAGAAATGTGATTGTAAGAACACAGACACTGACAGAGGTTATAATTATTCTTCGTTCTTTGAGAAGTGCTAGATCTGAGAGTGCTGATTGCTCTGTGATAATCCCTCTCTCTTCGGATATATGCGGACAATCACTAGTATATCTGCAAGTATTTCTCATGCGTACTCTCTCTTGAAAATGTACTGTGAGAAACAGTTCTCTTCTGAACTGTGAAAATAATATGTTGCACCTCGAGCTCTTCCTTTCTCTGCTCATTTCTCTGAATCAGCAGTTCTACTATGAATATAGTAGTAAAAATACTCTATTAAAATAATACAGATACCTTTAATGTGGAGGTGGCAATTCATGTTGTTCCTAGATGAGATTGCCATTTGGCTACCTTTCTTTGCTTTCTGGAAATATAATGAAGTGTGCTTTTAATACACATGCATTCATTAGAGTACCTGTCAAGGTACAGTGTAAGCCCATGTCTTGAAATGATGCCCCCGAACTCTCCCTGTGACTGAGCAAATCCAGGCACTGTGAGTTGCTAAATCATCTTGTTGGCAGAGGCAGGATTGCAAAGGCCAAACTGCTCATTCATTGCTTGCAGCTATATGGACTTGATTAGCCATCAAGCAACTGGATTTCTTATATGGAATCTTACGGTTGTGTCCTCCTTTTCAGTAAATTTGATCACCCTCACATTCTGAAGTTACTTGGTGTCTGCCTGTTAAATGAACCTCAGTACCTTATATTGGAGCTAATGGAAGGAGGGGATCTACTTAGCTACTTACGAGGAGCCAGAAAGCAAAAGGTAGGCTGAAGACCATAAGACACATATTTTTAACCTGTAACTGCCCATAGGTTCTCAGTTTTTCCCTCTCTCAGAGACCATCCTGATGTTCAGCTGTTTGTGTACCTGCAAGATCTGACCTGACTTTTCCCTACCACCCTGGAACCTCAATGCTGAGTGCTGACCTTGCATTCAGAGTTGCTGTGAACCAGATTGAATGTCATTAGGTCACTGACCAAAACTGTGTTTTCAGTAGTGAGATGTCTGCTGAGTAATAGAATAATAATATTATACTGAATAATAGAACAGCAAGCAAACCTGATTTGATAGTGGGAGCAAATTTTCAGGGTCTCATTTCTTCCACTATGGTGAAGAAACAATTTTGAAGGTCCCAAGATATTTTTAGCCCCAAATCAAAGAATGGGATGTATTTACCTGCCTTGCACTGCAGTGATTTGGCAGTTTGCTGTGATGTTAATTAGCATTCACTGTGTTGAGATCCAGAGACTTTGTACCTGTTCTTTGCATGTTTTGGAAAAATCCTATACATTTCAAATGAGGAAACAATACCATTTTTGCATGGGGAGGTTGTTGTTTTGAGCTTGTAAAGCTGGAAGACATGGCTAACTTCCATCTTTGTTTCTTGTAGCTCTGGAGTCCCTTACTGACAGTGACTGATCTCTTGGATATATGTTTGGATATTTGCAAAGGCTGTGTCTATTTAGAGAAAATGCATTTTATACACAGGTACAAGACTCATTTCCTTGGTTTTCCAAGGTTTACCCACAATATCAGGACTAATTATCTTACTTGGGAAAAAATGCTTGGAAAGATGTCACAATGTAACAGGGAAGATGAGAGCACTGGAGTAAAATTTGATATGTTTTTCTTCTAAAAAGCACCTAGAGTTGTGTCACAAAATGGTGGGCTACTCTAAGAACTGAATCTAGTACTCATTGCACCCTAGGCACGAATCATATCCTGTGCAACAAAGGGAAGGGCAAGAGGGGAGATCCGTTTACTGTTTTCATCTGGCTAACAGGTAGCTACAGAGGACACAGAGTCAGGCTTTTCTCAGAGATTCACAGGGAAATTAAGAGAACCAACAGGCACAAGTTCCAGCAAGAGAAACCAGACTATATTGTTCACAATGTGCAGGATCAGTTGCTGGAACAGGTTGTAGAGCAAGGCTGTACCATCTCCAGTCTTGAAGACATGCAAAACTTAACTGGATGAGGTCCTAAGCCACTTGATCCAACCTCAAGGCTGGCATTGCTCTGAAGAGAGGGTTGAACAAGATGACCTCCAGAGATCCCTTCTGACCTGAGCTATGATGCAATGCTTGGTGAGACCACACCTGGAATATTGTGTCCAGTTCTGGGCCCCTCAGTTCAAGAAGGACAGGGTACTGCTGGAGAGAGTCCAGTGAAGAGCCATGAAGATGATTAAGGGAGTGGAACATCTTCCTTATGAGGAAAGGCTGAGGGAGCTGGGGCTCTTCAGCTTGGAGAAGAGGAGACTGAGGGCTGACCTCATTAACGTTTACAAATATATAAAGGGTGAGTGTCACGAGGATGGATCCAGCCTCTTCTCGGTGACAACCAATGGTAGGACAAGGGATAATGGGTTCAAACTGGAACACAAGAGGTTCCACTTAAATTTGAAAAGAAACTTCTTCTCAGTAAGGGTATCAGAACACTGGAACAGGCTGCCCAGGGGGGTTGTGGAGTCTCCTACTCTGGAGACATTCAAAATCCACCTGGACACATCTTGTTTCTGCCTTTCTAATCAGGGACCTGGCTGCTCGCAACTGTCTTGTGTCTGAGAAAAGATATGAGAGCTCCTCCCGGATAGTAAAGATTGGTGATTTTGGACTTGCCAGAGATGTCTATAAAAACGATTATTACAGGAAAAGAGGAGAAGGCCTGCTCCCTGTCAGATGGATGGCTCCTGAAAGCCTCATTGATGGTGTCTTTACAAATCGCTCTGATGTCTGGTGAGTTATAGCAATCACACAGCTGTGGGAATAATCATACTAAATCTCACAGCAAGAAAATATTGGTTTACGGAGAGAATTATAAGGTAGTATACTGCCATTCCTAATAATTTTTAGGCTAAGGCAGATTTCCTCCTAAGTGATATTTTAATGAACTAATGAAAAGTTTGTCATCATGACAGTACCTGCATGGTTATATTTCTTAATGCTTTGAGTTCTACCTTTGGATTCTGGCTGGAAAGAGCTAGTGTCACTCAATTAAACAACTTTGTTCTAGGCCCACAGTATGATTTTTGCTTGATCAGGCAGTAAATTGACTGCCTGCATGCTGTTCCATTTTGTTTTCCATTAGGTTGATTGACATTTCCTTCCTAGAACCAAATACTTTCCCCTTACTGTTTTACCCTCTTCTGGTGATTTCTTTATTTTGAAGCCAAATTTTCTCAGCATCATCAGGGGAACATCATAATACTTTGCTACAGAAATTTACTAAAAGTGTGTATTTGGGTGGGTTTGAGTTTGTGATGAACAAGCCAAGATGCCTTGTCAGGAAGAGGTATGGCAGGGGGGAGAGGAAAAAAAAAAAAAAAAAGACTAGATTCATTAAACCTGAGTTTCACACAAATTCAGATTTTGGTAGCTGTAGGTACTCATGGTGGGCTATAGTACACCAATTTTCCTGTGCAATCTGCTCCAGGTGTACATACTTTGGCAGGTAGATTGGACTAGCTGATTTCCAGAGGTCCCTTACAGCCCCAGCCATTCTGTGATTCTGTGATTCTGTGATCTTGTCCAATTCCTCAGCCCCTGCAGCTCATCCATTTGACTGCCACTCTTACATTTATCTAAGCAAGTGGTTCTGTGCTCTGTGCCAAACCAAATGAGGTGCTGACTGTTTAATGAGTGGTGCTTAGGAGAACGTGTCTCTCTCCATTTCCAACAGCACCTCTAGAGATTTCTAAACCCTTGTTTCATTGAGGACGTACTCAACCAGAGAGCATTGCCAGGGAAAGTTGTGGGCTCTCAGTGCCTTTTAAGCTGCATCTTGATGAATCTGGGAAATTGTGTCAGTTCTACACATTTATTTTAGCTATTCCAGAGGCTGACTTAAGGAAATATGAATCATTTCACAAAAAATTAGAACTTCTTACTCCTAATTTTTGTAACTGAGTCTTAGGTTGGAGACACTGCAACTGTTTATGAGGAGATTGTTCATGATGACTATGGTAATTAAATTTTTTTGTCGATGTTTCTTAGGGCTTTTGGAGTCTTAGTGTGGGAAACATTAACTTTGGGTCAACAGCCATATCCAGGTTTCTCCAATACAGAAGTTTTACAGCATGTACGATCTGGAGGAAGGCTGGAATCTCCAGATAACTGCCCTGATGACCTGTAAGTTAATTTTGGTTAAATATTTTTGATAATATTTACAAGAAGCATGAGGCTTATTGCCAAATGCCAATCATTTTGAATGTTACTTATTCCCATTAAGAGTTCAATGTCCTCCATGTTTTTTTTTTCGGATAAAACAGCTAGCACTTGTAGCTGCCAGCCCACTACTAACTCACCCAGTAGTGCTGCTTGTGAGTAAGAACTTAAGTGTTGAAGTTGAATGGTGGATATTTCAGAAACAATGTAAAGTCAGTCTTGAGCATGAATCTGGTAGTAATGTGACAACAGGCTGAGTGTGCCTGATGGTATTGGTTAAAAGTTAAGATGGCTTTAAAAGAGAATTTGCTGGTCCTTGTACACCATGTGCCTGTAGTAGCAGATATAACTCGCTTTCTCAAGGGTAGTTGCAAGAATTAAGCTAATATTAGAACATACATGGAAAAGAAACTGCTCTCTCTGCAGATGTAACTCTCACAAAAGACAATAGAAAAGCTGAAGCAGTACAGCAAAGGGGAAGCCTGCACTTCTGGTTAGTCTTTCACTGAACTGTAAAAACAAAGCTTTCAATTTCCATTTGTCTCTTCAGCACAAAATTTGGGTTTAATTGTAAAATTCTTGCAACTAAAATAATAAAATGAATACATATAGTGGATCAAACCCATACTGGACAGAAGCATACAAAGGAGGAAGTTGAACCTGAGCTCAGTGATCACTCAGTATTGTCTAATTTCATGTTGCAATTCCTATATCACCCACTCTGCACAAGCAGTCACAGCAATGCACTTCACAACAGGTCCTACCAACTGAAGGACAGGCTACTTAAAGCACACAATTCTTACTCCTGGGGCTGAGGAAATGGATTGAGAATAATTCTGTGATTGGCAAGCCCAGATCTCTGTGATAGGTCGCACATAATTACCATGCTCTGAGTTCCAGAGAGAGTGATTATTTATCATTATGTAAGCACAGCTGAAGCACCATATTAGCAATAATTTTTTTTTTTTAAGTAAGCTTTAGCACTTCGAGGAACTGAAGAGTTGAAGAGATAAGGATTTTCTTTTAAGAACAGAGTGAAAACTGGAAGTCACAGAACAAATGAAAGCCCAAAGTAATTTCAATTTCAATATTTTTTGCTGAAGAGGTTTCCTCAAAAAATTCCTGACAAGTGTCCTGTGAATAAAAAAGCATAGGAGGTAATGTATGGCTATGTACTAGAGTGATATTCAAGCTCACACAGAGGCTTAGAAGTTGCCTTTAAAACAAGCGACCAGATCTCCAGAAGAATCAAGAAAACTTTGCTTGAAGTCATTTTTATGGTCCCAGATCTTAAATTTAGCCCAGAAGGTAGGGCTTAAACACAGGTCTGCCTGTTGTAACTTGTAGGATCAGGGCCTAATAGCAGTAACATAGTTTTTGAAAGCCAAGGGGCTGAATGAGCTCTTAGACTCCCGTACCATCTTTTATCTCATTTGGTGAACACTCAGCACCTGCACGCATCTTCTGTCAGTAGCGTAAATAGCTTTTTGCTACTTTGCTGGGTCATTAATGGCATGCTGGGATTCTTGACATTCCTGCTTCCCTCCTTGTGGTTTTGAACCTGCATCAGGACACCAGCAGTCAGTAATTGTCTCCTCAGCACTTTGGCTTGCTCATTGTCATTTGACAAAACAAACCATCACTGATAGGAAGAGAGTTCAAAGGCCAAACTACTTCAGCTGAGAAGTGTTTAGGAATCTGTGGTGGGCTTACATTGCAAGGACAAGTAGGGTTGACACAGAAACCTTGGGGCGTAAAATCACTAAGGAAGTGGGACTGCTTTTTTTTGGGGGCAGGGGGGAGAAATGCTCCCCCTCGCCTTCACAGGTTGTTACTTCAGGGAGTAATCATTTGCTTTCCCCCAAAGAAGCGTGGATAAGTAAAGCTTGCTAATGAATTGGAGAAGGGGCTTGGGGATCTATAAATGAGCCTCATTTAATGAGATGAATTAGATGTGTGAATGGCACTACTTTTGCAGAGATCCACATCTGGCACAGCCACCTGGTAGTGAGGTTTGCATGCAGGAGTATGCCAAGGTTGGAACTGACCTGAGCTAACTTAACATATATCCTCAAAGGCAGTGGATTACAGTCAGGAGAATTTGTACAGGCGTGATGCCACTTGCTGACTGGCTGTGGTTTCACCAAATGCTCAGTCCCATGCAAAGATACACAACTAAGTTTGATGAAGAAACTTTGGTTTGCTAATTAAAAGCTTTCGCTACTTGGTTCTGGGAATGCCCCACTGGAAGGGTGTGGAGGACAGGAGAAAAGGAGGGCTTTCTCAGAATGCATCAGATAGAAGCAAGGGCTCTTTTTCATTCCAGCAAATTGTCTCCTTTTCTAAGAAAAATTCCCACATCAATTATATTTTCCATCATGCGTGAGAGAAAATTGATAATGTCCTGTGGCTTCTGTGCGCTAAAACTCATTTCAGGAATTGTTCACTTTCAGCCTCCAATATTAGATACAGAGTATCAGTTCTTTTGTTTTCTGGGCTCTCGAATTCTTATTTGCCTCATGTATGCATCTCTGTTGAACACATAGTTACCAATTGTCCCAGCCAGATACAGCACAGTTGTGAAGTGTGAGTGTGTAGGTGCACATCTACCTGTACAGGCTTGTACTTAAACCTAACATAAACCTTCAGCTGGTGTTGTGTTTGGATCTGTTATTTTTCGTTTCTTCCTGAAAAGCTTTCCCCATGATGTAAGGGAACCGTCGGAGTCTCATCCACATACTGAAGGGGTGTACTATTTGCTAGCCCATGTTTGGCTTCCAAAAAATATAGGGATGTTTCAGGCTGTCATTTATGTATATCTTGGCATATTAACCTGACTTTTCACCTGCATCATGCTGATGCCTTTCTGGGCTAATGAAAGTTTATGCCACGTGACTTAAAACTTTGGATGTCACAACATGCCTGGAAAACTAAATATCATGCCACAAAGAGCTGTCCATGCAAAATTTGCAGATATATTCTGAGAAAGCATGGAAGTTTTTGTTGTTAGAAACCTAAAGCTTATCTGAATTAAATACTTTATGAACAATATCAGTTCTATCTGCTAGTAATATTTTAAGCTCACCAGCAAGTTCTTTGGAATAATATGGAATATAATTAAAATGAGAAAATTCTAGTCCTGAATGTTTTGACAGCAATGAATATCCCCACTCAATAACAAAACTGAACAGCTTTATAAAGCATATTGTCCAATTAAAAAATTGTTATTTTGAAATATAGAGATTGGTCTTAGGAATACAAAAATATTCAGAATCCATTTTTGTCATGTTCTTATTTCATAAATGAAAAGAGAATACACTCATGTTGTATACAAAGAATAAATTTTTTATTTTAAGAGTGATGAGGCACTGGAACAGGCTGCCCAGAGAAGTTGTGGATGCCCCATCCATGGAGATGTTCAAGGCCAGGTTGGATGTGGCTTTCAGCAACCTGGTCTAGTGGAAGGCATCCTTACCCAGGGCAGTGGGATTGGGCTAGATGTTCTTTGAAGGCCCGTTCCAACCCAAACCAGTTTATGAGTCTATGACTTACGTATAATTTTCTGTTTCTTTCTCCCTCCATTGGCCTGTGTCTGTTCGTTCCTTTCCATCAGAGGAGCAGTGTACTCAGTCAGCTCTTTTCCTTCATTGCACTTCATTTCCTTCATTCCTTTTGTGCCTTGCACAAGGCTTTGCTCATGAGAGCCCATATTCTAACCTGAACTCATGTTTTTAATTGGATATCCTACCAACCAGTATCACCAGAAAACAGATTGTTTGCCTTCCACCACCCAAGGCTGGCTTTCAAATTCAATGTGACAGACACTTTGCTGACAGCAGAAATAAAATTAGTGTTATTTCACTTTGAGACCTATTCAGTACTTTTCCATCTATGTTTTCAGGGTCATAAAAAAACAGTACACCTGAAGGTAAGCAGATGAAGTGATTCAGAGCATTAGGAAGTCATTATCACATTTTTAGATTCTTAAAAGGGATTTTTAAGTTTTCATTGGATCCTTTTGAAAAAAAAAGAAACATTCTGTCCAGCTCCACAACCACACAATACAGGTCAACGTAAAGTGGTTTTGAAACAATTTTTCTACCTACATTTCTCACCCAATGCCAATATTTTAATATTATTGAAAAATCAGAAGTCAAGATTACTCTCACCTGTTACCACAGGTTTTGTAAAATACACAATTGTGGGGAAGGACAGCAGTCTCCTTTTAAAGATGGGTAAGCAAGGATCTGAACAAGCCAGTTCATTTCACATAACTCAGTAGCGGCTGGTGTCACATAGCCACAGATCTGGGAGGTTGCTTGTCAGGGGAGGATTTGAACTTAGGGCTTAGAGGTGAATACTCCACATTCCAGTAGCAGCTTCCTTAACTGGCCTTTCACTGACTGCCCAAACGACACTCTGATGTTTTGAGACTCTAAGACCTCTCTCCACTTGCAACAATTTGCATGTCCAGGTGCTGGCTGTGTTTTGGTTTTCAGCCTGGCTCACCCTGGCTTTTGTAGGATTTGGTTTTGTGTAGCCTGGACTCACCTTGAGTAAGCAGTATAAATCAGCCCTGTCCTTTAGACAAACAGGAGGGGCAGGTTTTCCACTGAATGGTACAGATAGTGTTGTGCAAGGTGGGCTGTGATCCCTGCACTGGGAGGAAACTCATACCATTTTTTTTGATAGGAAAACTTATCCCTATTTGTTTTGGTCTGGAGGCAGAAGTCTAAACTAAACCTCTCTCTACTGAAGGGTTTGTATTGAACTTCCCCTAAATTTAAGGTACCGCAAGCTGAAGGAGGATTAAATAACCTGATAACTTCAGAGTAGATTCTAGGTTTAGGCATCTTTATTTTTTTTTTTTTTTTTCTATTGTGGAAGAATTACCTCTTTGTCTCCTTTCTTCGAAAGTATCCGTGACTTCTTTGGTGGAAGCAAATATTAATGGCAAATGTGTCTTTTTAATGTTATAGCTGCTCACAATCTCAAAAATATCCATCTTTAAACATTTAAAAGCATTCATAGTGAGTATTCCTGACAACCAATCTTTAATCTGCTTTTCCTTCCCTCAGCAGCTGATGATAGTCTTTGTATCACATACAAAGATTTTGGAAATTAAAATCTAGGCCAGACTTGCCTCTCAGGTGATTTAATGTTAACTATCGAGATGAATGATTCTATTATATTTTCTGTTTGCATTTTAACTTTTTTTTTTTCCAGATGTGATTTAATGACAAGATGCTGGGCCCAAGAACCTCACAGTAGACCTACTTTTGCATATATTCAGGACAAACTGCAAGAGATAAGACAGTCTCCACTGTCCTTCATCCACCACCTTGAAGACGAACAGGTAGCAACTGGAGTCATCAACCAAGCTTTTGAAGGTGAGCCTGGGCCAGCACCTGCTGTCCCCACGATCTCTTCCCTACTAACAGAGAGGGATTCAGCAGTTCTTTTCACTGCATTTGTCACCACCTCAAATTCTCTACCTATAAGATAGGGAAACCAAGATTTATCTCTCTCATAATGAACTTGTAGCGATTCACTAGGTGCCATTAGGTATGATGCATTAGGTAAAGCACATATAAAATTACCAAACAAAAAGACCCCTATGAGGTTGCAACTGAGCCTGCTTCACAGAGATATCCAGCTTGCATCTACATTTTTGATTCTTCATGACCCTGTTCCACTAAAGTAAATGCTTAAGATCTTTGTATATCCAGGAGAGCAGTGGAAAGCTTCTGGGTGGAATTCTGTTCCAATTTCAAAGGCGTCTATTCCCTCTCCATCAGGTAAACATGGCAGTTAGGCACTTACTTTAGGAGCACTGATACAGTAGTTGCCAGAAAGTGAAGCATAAATAAGGTACTTAATAAGAGCAGCCTTGATCCTAGCCCAAACTGTGACAGCTCCAGTCAGGAGTCACACCATATCTGTGCTCTGCACACTGGGAATGAATAGAACTAAATGTTGTTAGGAAAGACACACTTAAGACATGAGACACAACAAAACTCAGTTATACAAGAACATTATTAAGATTGTGAAGACAGGAATTAAAAAAATACTAGGTGATGGTAAATTTGAAGTCATCTGTGCAACTGTGATTCAAATCGTCTAAACATGGAAATGAACATCCTGTCTAGGCGAGAACAAGAAACAGTAATTCCTGACTGGCTAAACCTTGAGAAAAAGTGAAGTCTTAGTAAACAGTGTGATCTGTAAATCTACAAAAAGGAAGTTTTTATTACTTCACTTCTATTTCAGAGGGTGTTCTTTTTTCTTTTAATTTAATTTCACCTGTTTGCATTCTATGGTTTTCTAATGAAAATATTTCTTGTTAAAAGTATTACTTTCCGTTCTAAAAAAGCAAAAACTAGTTGTTTCTAAAATATCTAAAGACTTTATTTTTTGTTTCTTGGTTTGGTTTGGTTTTTTTCCTTCACAAAATGTTGTTGAACTAGGCACTCACCCTGTTGTATAAGCAGTTTTGATACATCAGGATTTCCTAAAAACTTCCTGATCCATTTCAGGAATGGCTCAGTACTCAATTACACAACTACATAGTCATTTTTCCATAGGATTCTACCTATAATCAATTCCTCTGCAGTGTCAAATGCTCAGTTAATTATAGTCTAGTTGATATTTTGCTAATCATTATCATAACCTATAATTTTCTACTTTTTTAACAGCTGGTCTTGCACCTTTATGTAGAATTAAAAACTTTGTGTATTTGCATTTAGTGTAATTTCTTAGTTTCTTTAAGGGCATCTTCACTATGAATAGTGGAGTTCAGGAAAGAGACATTTAATCTGGCACAAATCTAGGCCTGGCATTAGCTCAGGAAAGGATTACAGCCAATTAATTAGGCACTATGCCCAAGCTAATAGGCCGCACATTTTGGATGGGCTTCATCTCACCTAAATACAGCTGTCTAGAAGCTAGGACATACTAGCTAAGATATCTCTGTAGTCAGGGGCAGAAACAGACATCTCCAGAGAGTGACAACTTCTATGTTTTATGGATGTATCATAGCATGAAAGGGATCACCTTTTGCCTTCCTCTCCATCAATGATGTCTGGAATTTAGGTGACTTGCCATATTCAACTTGGACATGGCATCTCAGACTAGACATTTATTTTTCAGACGTCTACAGGAACACAACATCCACTGGACACAGGGCTGTACTGATTCAACTGCTTGCACCTACTCCTTAGCTAGGGTGGTTTCTGAGCTTAGACATCTTTGCTCTGTATTCCCTAACTCCCTGGGCACAGAGACATGAAAACTAAGTGCGTTAAGAAATTCTTGTGGCATTGCAACGGTACCTGTTAAAATCTTTAACAGGGCTGAATCTTTTAAATACAAGCCTGCTCTCCTGCTCCTGAGAGTTGGGGAAAGAAGCTGGAATAGCAGGCCTGCCACAGGTGTAACATGAAAAGATTTTCATTTCAGTGCAAGTCTCTGCTTAGCATGCGCCAGCTGTTAGCTTGCTCAATCTAGCCAAATCATTACTTTCACTGGGATGACAAATTCATGTTTTTAATGTAAAAGACATTATTTTGCCAATTTTTCAGGTTCTACCATACAGCAGAGATCACAGAGAATAAGCTATTGCTTTGCCAGGGACAAATGTAGTGTTCTTAGAAATGGCCAGACTATTGAAAAGAATAATATGGACTGAGGCTTCCATGCAAAGCCTCAGTTTGAATGACTAAAATTTGACAAAAGCGTTTACTACAGAAAATGTTGTTGTATGATGGACTTTCAGGTTAGTCTTAATAATAGTGGTACTCCATAATGTAGGTTATGTTCAGGGAATCTGTTGCCTGTGGTCACTTCTTAAATCAGATTCCATTAAGCCTGTTTATAACAACCTAGTGTGTTAAATCTGGCCCACTGTGGTAAGCAGGGCAATTCAATGCAGGCAGAGCTTTGGCAACTTTACTGTTTTGCTCAGCACATCCTCTTCCAAGCCCTGTTCCCTCATGTGGCTTCCTCCCATTCTTCCCTTTCCATAGGCTCTGCCCAACTGTTGTTGCCACAGAGCCACTGCTGGGTCGGCATTGGGGTGGGATGGCAAAGCAACTCTTTTTATTTTTCCGTTCGTTGTTTTCATGCTTCGGTTCTTGAAACTCTCCAACTTCTCCTCGGTCTCATGTGGTGATTTTCATGAAGGGAGTACCCATCAGGAGACAGTATAGCTTGAATTTTATTCATTTATATATCATCCTTTCATTTAAATATATTTTAAAAGATTAAACACTTGACTCTTTCCCCAAGTAGGCTTTATAAGCCTGTTAAAATGTTATGCTGCATACTCCACTGAAGGCCTAGAGTCTTGGTGATGTCTCAGTGTTGCTGGATTGTCTGATCGGGGACACATGCGTGTCAGTTTTCTGTAGCTCTCCAACATTAGGTTAATCAACGTTTTTTCTGCCTGCAATGTTAATCTCGTGTAGCAGAGTTCAGTGCAACATGGGCTTCAGAAGTGCAATTGATTTAAGCAATTAAATGGCAATTTGGGTTCTAGTCAAGCTTCTGGACTGAAATCTGTGCTCCATTATGACTCTCTGTAAACAGTTTGGGGCATGAAATATATCTCAGTTTGTGATTTGTAAAACACGATATAATAAGTAAACAATTTTTAAAATTTGCATTCATTTTTGGTTCGGACTAACTGAAGTACCTCTTGTGTTTGTAGTGGTAGTAGAAAGATGACAGCCAAAACAAATAATCCAAAAGACTGTTCCATGATGGATTATCCTGGAAAACATTTTCCAAAAATGTTATGTGGTCATTGGCCTTTGTGTGTAATGAAACTCCTGTCATGAGCCTCCTGCCAAGAAATACTTGCTCTCACCAGGAGACTTGGTTCCAGAGTAAGAGCCAAATGTCACGCAAAGTGGAACAACAGGCCTCAAAATAACTGTGATACTTAGCCCTATATAGAATCATACAACTTCCAAATTCTGTTGAGCCTTACCTTTAGGAGGTCTGTAAACATTGCCAGTGCTGTTTCATAGGTGGGAGAGCTGGAAAACGTTAGATTTTCTCAACAACATTAATGCTGGTGCAGTATGACACACAGCTTGCAAGTGTGGGTGAACTAATATGGACGGTATGTTAGTGGTCTAGACAGCACGCTAATGGGATAGCATGGAGATGGCAAAAGAGCCATCGGGTGTGTTATTGCAGGAGTTACCCTTCTAAAGGAGGCATCAAATGGCAATAAATATGTCTGAGAAATACCAGTAGCTCCTAGCACTGCTGCTTCCGAAGGGAGAGAAGCAAACTCAGTACCAGACACAGGTCTAACAGTTCAGAGTTTTTTCTTCTTGCTCTTACAGTTTTTCCTAGGACATTGGTTGTGGGCATTAAGTAGCATTAACAATATTTTTTTGAGTAAGGAAAGGACTATTCAGTTGGAGGATTGAGACAGCAGTGGGTTTTGAATCTGGTGGGAATCAACTGAGCAGAGACCCCATCACCAGAGTCCCCATTCATTGCTGAAAGATCCACTCTTCTTCTCCCAGTTTCAATGAACTCAAATGAAATGTCATGAATCAGCATGGTAACAGGATTGCTATAAAAATAGCAGTCCATCTATTTTCAGACATAGCTTTTTACATTTGCACATACGAGAAAACACTATATGTTTTCGGGCCCCAAGTGTGCACCTTTATGGATAGAAACACCTGTTTGTTTTGGCAAACATCTTTTCTGACATCAGACAACTGGACAATAAGCAGCTGCAGCAGCTCCTTGCCTTTATGATCCAGGAGGACTATTCTTATCAGTACTGCTCCCCATAATCCGTTTTGGACCTATAAGGAAAAAAAGTCTAATTGCCCAGAAGCTGTGCCACAGCCACCACACTTTTACTGCTAGAAGTGACTCCTCTGGTGAGAGGAGATGCAGGGCAGCTGGAGAGAGCCTGAGAAAATCCACAGCAAAAGACTGAAAATAAACACAAAACCCATAATAAACCTCAAACCCATAATTTTTTAATCTCTAAGCTGGAGATACTGCTTGAAATATATGGGAAGATAAAACAGTTAGAATTTTGTAATGTTTCCTTTTTTTTTTTTTTTTTGCTTTTTGCTCCAAAGCCACTGGCTCAGTGTATTTACTTTTTTTCAGTAATTAAGGTACTTGCTAAAAATGTCACCTTTTTTTTTTTTTTTTTAATCTCAATGCAAAACCTCATGTTGAAGGGATTTGATATAAATCTGGAATCAGTGATTTCACCATTAATTATCTGTCTGCCCTCTCTACTGGCTGAGTAGTGCTGGTTTGCTGTTCCTTGTGTAAGAGTCATCAGTTTATTTTCCTAAACCAGACAAATTAAGAAACTATTCTGCACACCTCTCTGAACTTAAAGTAATCACTTGGACAAACGGAAGCTTCTCTAAAGCAGATGTGTTGATAAGAGACTTTTTTAAAACCTAGCCTCCTTTGTATTTTTCTGAAATTCAGTAATCCTCTTCCCCACTTAGCTTAGTGAGTGGCTGACCCAAAGCCAGCAGAGGTCAGAGAAAAACCTTCTTCCAAAACAGCAAGTGGTTACAACACTGCAGGAAAAGGGGGACTTGGTGACGTGATCATTTCTTATTTGCCCCCTAGAAAAATGCTGTTTAGTTCCAGAGAGCACACACAAGCCATATGATACTGCAAAGAAAGTCATGCTAGTATTTTGCCTTGGACTGAGGAAAAAACGCCCTGATTATATGATAAGAGCTGACATTTGTGTAGTATAGGTGTACAGATAAAAGCAATTAAAACTCAGGCACTGCATTTATGCTGGCTGTCTAGGCTGTTTGACAGTCACCAGTGAGTTGTGGACATGTTCAGGGGATGATATTGTGTAAAGGTGAGGATGTGAAATAATCGCCTCTACAAAGGGATTCATTCCTCCTTCTCTCTCCATTGACTGGTAAGGCAGCCTAGGCAAGGAGCTTAAACCAGACGCGTAAGATCTGGGTGATTCAAACTTATTAAAATGAATCTTGCTTTGTGACCTGGAGAAGTGGGTGGTTGGAGGGATGCTTTCTTGTTTATACAGCCTTATTGTATTTCAGCAAATATGGAAATGACTTTTTTTGGTGCTCTTATATTATAAATGATAATAAACAAGATAACAAACAAGTTTATATCTGTATTTCCCAAGACAGCTTCTTGTACACAGAGGTTTCAATCCACAGATCTCTGAAGAATCTATTAAAATAAGAAGAAAGACAGTCACTTCTTCAAGCAGTTTAGTGCAGTGGTAATGCAGGATGAGCAAAATTCTCACTTTTAACACCTTTAGTGTCTGACAGAATAGCAAAGCTTGGTGAGTCACCCTCAAACCATGCAAGATCATATGCTTCATTAGACAGGAAACACAGATATATCTCTGCTGATATATAATACAGAGTGGAGTATTAAAACGGATATATATTTGTTCTATTTATATTCTTACTGGCAATGTGCAGAAACTGAAACACAGCACCTCCAGCTCCAGGTGGCCAGCAGGTATCAGGAAAATACTCCCTACACAGGAACTGTCTCCATGAGCTTACCAACACAGCTGAGGTGCAGAAGTCAGGGTTCAATAGCTACCTTTTACGTCCTTAACAAAGATATGTCATCAAACACGTCTTTTGAATGTGTTCACTGTGGGGCACATCTTTCAGCCATGCCAGTAAGTCAGTCACTCTCTTGTTTACTACAATGTGCCTTGTGTGGCAGGGACAGAGCACAGAGCAGGTACGAGAAAAGCAAGAAGATATTAGTGGGAAAAAGTAAACGTGGCTTCACTTCCAAATACCTTACCATATTGAAGGTGTTAAGCATCATAAGGGATTGTGTTACCCAGAATTAGTAACGTCTCAGGATGGCTACTTAGCTGGTGTAAATCACTGGCATCCCATCACTTTCTATGGAGTGTTTTTAATTCACTCTAGCTGAGGATCTGGCCCTGAAATAGCTGTGATTAGAAGAACAAAATCTCTAGATCAGTTTATTCAGTCTCTACCAATCAGCTTTTCTATGGACTTTTTTTTTTCCTTCTTCTATGTTGTCACCTTCTGAACTTAAACACCCAAAAAACCATCTGCTTATCAAGACATCACAAAAATTTGCACCCTTCCAGGCAAGACTTCAAAACATGTGAGCCCACACAAGCGTACGGAGCAGACAAGGAAAGCCACTCTGCAACCGCAAGGCAGGATATGTGACCCAGCTCGGTACCCTGGCTGCTCTGTGGCAGGAAGCAGCCGACTGAGATGCTGAGGTTGGGGAGGGGGAAGCAGAGATTTTATCAGGCTGGGACCAGTCTTCTCAGAGCAGGCTGAGTAAGCAAACTCCATCGCTTATCAGTATGAGTCAGGTGACCACAGTTTCTTGTGTCAATTAATGCGGGGCTCTCTACAGTAAGCTTCTGCCTACCCCCGGAGAGATGTGTTGTGATTTATTTACCTGCAATTCGGCTCAGAAGTTGTGCTTCAAGCACACCACTACTAGGAAAAGTGTTCAGCAAGGTCAAAGCTACGTACATTTAGGACCTGATAATGTGTATCTATGCAAGTACAGTTCTGAGCTTTGAATGTGCCATTTTAGTTACTGAAAGCAGTCTACCTGAGAGAGTATGGAGCTCAGTGGGAACCTGCTCCTCAGCAGAGTACTTCTCAGCCTGTACCAAGTTCTGGAGTGCCAGAGCTAGCCTGCCTCCTGCCCTGAGGTAGAGTGTTCAAAGCAGACATGGGTAACTCTACACTATGCAGCAGTCCATGGTGTAGACAACCCCTCAGGATTTAAGTGTTTGGAGCTTACTCCCCAGCACGACTTCAGATTCCATTAAGGTGTTCCTTAGACGCCTCGTCTCAGGATGTTTTGTTGGGTCAGCCAGGCTTTGCTTGTGAAATCTGAGGGGATCACATCACATGGTTTATCCTGCATTTACTCACGTATAATCCAGCATGACTATACATCAATCAACTAATTTTAGCAATGTTAAAACTGAAAGGAAAATAATGATATCTCGTGAATATACTGACCTACCTCCTCACTCCAGCTTCTCTCTATCTTGCTTCAAATTCTTAATGTTTTTTGGAAGGGGTTTCCAACATTTATTCAGAATTCTCTGCATTTGCTTCTGGCTTCCCAGGGTGTTGGTGGAGCTTCTAGATCTCACATTTCTCAGAGAATTTCATAACATATAATGATTTTTTTTTTCCTCAGTTACTCAATTATCTTTTACCTCCATCCATCATATAGCTAAGTAAGCAAAAAGTATTTGCTTGCTTTGATGACTTACATGAGAGACAAGCATGGTACTACTGACATATTTCCATAGATTTTTTGGCTTGTATGGCAGAATGGTGCTAAGCTTTCATAGGTGCCGAACATTGCGCTAAGAGATGACACAACAGCGAAGGAAAGGGCACTTGTAGTCAAAAATCTCATTGTGAAAGTGGCAATATGTAGTTCATATGTGTCATGTCACATAAGAAAGGACATCAACACTATATTCTTCCTCCATTTTTGGATAGGGTAAGAATATTCTGCAAAAATAATCCTTCCTGCTTATTTTGTCCCCAAACTCAAAAAGTAAAACCAAGGCAAGGTGTTTGATATTTTTAGCTCTTTTTCTCTATAATGAGAAATGCAGTGGGGCATAAGCTGAAAAAGGATTATAATATTTTATACATTCTGCAGTTCTTCAGACCTGTTGGGGAAAGAATTAGTAATGTATCTATATATCTGGTAAAAATATCTCAGTGACCTCATACTCACATTTGTGTAAACATCACCTCATCAGTTCCAGATACTTATACAGGAAACAAATCTGAATGCTCCTCTAGTGTTCTATACTTAGGCAGGTCAGCCGGCATATGTCTGGTCTGTAAATACCCAGTTTTACTTGGGTCCTTATTTTAAGGTTTCTCTCCTTAGAGTTTACTGCAAACATGCCCTCCGCATTTCCCAGTATGCATTTTCCAAAGCAGCTTGCCACAAAGGGTTTCAATTAAAAGCTTTATGAAACAAAACCCAAATACAAAGAGCTGTACTGGTTGGTAAAGTCTTCGTTGGGATTGAATTACTAAATATTGCCATAATAGTCCTGAACTGACAAAGTGAGTATCAAATGATTTTTCATAGCTGTCAGTCACTGTGGTATGTGACCACAGTTTGCTCTATGTCTCAGTCCTCCTCTTGCTAACGTGTTCCTAAAACCCAAATTCTCCTTCAGACTTCTCCTGATAATCTTTCCTAATGGACCCTAGCATGTGAAACAGACTTCTGACTTTATAGCTTGGGAGAGTGTGTGATTATAGTGACATAATAAATTGCATATTGTCTTGTGCAACAACACAATGCTTGTATTTGTTTTGAACAGAAAACCTTGAATGTTGCATGCTTAATTTTCTAGTTATGACGTAAAAAAAGGAGAGAGTGTAATAAGAGAAGGTATCTGTTACAAAAGTAAATCCACAAAATGGTAACAATTATCACTTGAGCCTTTGGTTAGTACTTTTACACTTAGAAAAATATGTATCTCCCCTGCAATAGATTTCAGGAAACTACATGTGTGAACAGCATCAAATTAGGGAAAAAATACAAAGTTTTTAGAAATTATGAAAACACACTGGATTGTCAAGTCCTTTAGAGAGACAATACATAACGATTTAGTAGGCAGAGAACTGCCTATGTTACAGGACTCTTTAGCAGTGTTATTATCAGGGTGACACAAAGGTACAGATTAAAATCACTTCGGCTTTATGCCAGGTTATCTTTACTACTAAAAGAAGAAAACCATGTGTTCATAACTGTATTACTGCCTGTGGAGGTACGGATAGTGATGACCAAACTTCCCTAGTGATTTGCTTAAAGCTATAATCCACACAGGCAAAAGCAGAAAACAAATCTGAATTGTCAGTCACTCTTTATGTGGTCAGTAAACCAACTTTCTCCAACAGCTGTCTGATGTTGTTTACTTTCTAATACTACATGTGTGTCACTGGGCTGTTGTCTTTTTTTTTTTTTTTAAATACAGATAGTGATGTTCCATGTGCAGATTCGGACAGTATTCTTTCAGCCATGCTGATGGAAACGAGGAATCAAGAGGGCTTAAATTATTTGGTATTAGTCAAAGAAGGCAAGCAAGATCAAGGAAGCACCAGTTCTGCTGAACATACTTGAGTCTGGTTCCCTCTGTTTGAGAGAAGGAGGGAAAGAAGAGAAAAAGCTCTATCAAAGAAGACAAAAGCCAAGGAAAACAGTCAGCACATTGTCACACTTACAGAGATGTCTTAAAAAAAACCCAACAACTCTCTAAAACACTAAAACTATCAGAAAATATCATAAGGTACTGAATTATGTGTAGCAGAATAAGACAACGATTATGTAACTTTTAATTTTCTACATCTTATGGTTTGGGTGTTTCACAGGAGATAATTTAAGGGAATAAAACTTATAATCAGACAGCAAATGATTTTACTGTAGTGTTGACCAAACTTATGCAATTGCACATGCCTCAGACACAGGCAGTCTTTCCGAAAAGGAAGCACTGGTGTGTTGTTTCAAAGAAGGGACAAACTCACTCATGAAAAGAAAAAAACAGTTGAAATATAGCTTCATTATGCACAAATAAGTCTTTACAAATTGAAAAACTAGCATAAATTCCTGATGTATTTTTATGAACTCCAAATCAGAAAAGAATTGAAGGAGTCTGGGTTGTCTGTTGCTGGGAATGGTCTATTTCATTATTTAATTTAGGCAAATGTTTGCAGTCATCTTGAATGTTTAGTTGCACAGTGATTGATGTGTGAATCTAGACAGTCCTTTTTTCTTACATTTATTTTCCTTTGCCTTCTAAATGTTCATCATCCTTGCTTATTTTTCGTCAGACTGAGTGAAGGGAGGTACTTTTCCTTGATGTGTTTGAAGATCAAGTCAAAGTATATAATAAAATTATATATAAATCATTATTGAATAAAAGACAACAATGAACTTTTTGGAACATTTCTTCATGAATAGAAGTTTGCAAATTATGCAGAGCTCTTCACTGACATCTGTCAGGAATCTAGAAATATTCTCTGATTTTATGCAAATATTTGATAATGGGAGACACTGGGAAGTAGTAAAGGCACTATCTGATGTCATAATGTATATATTTTTAAGATGTGGCCCCACTGAAATCAAACTTCAAAAGTTTCTTAAATGAAGGTCCAACACAAATGAACAAGAAATTAGGGGTTTGACCATTTTACTCAAAAGAAACAGCAATGGACATCTTTTGAAATAGGATTCTTCAAAGTCCCTGACAAAGCTCATTCAAACAGTCTATAATTATGTACATTTTTTTCTTCATCTACAAATTAGTGCACAAGCCAGATTTGCTAATAACAATAACTGCAACACTTTGCTTTTTAATCCTAAACTATGCTTAACAGACCATGAGTGACAAACAAATATACAAATACCGTATGTTTCCTTGCTCTTCAAGTGCTGCTTGGGTGGTTGTACAGCCATTCCTTCCATTTCAGTAACTTAAACATGACTAACATTTACTAACCAGTAGCATGCGCTGTTCAGAAACCAAGAAGACCCCAGTTCTGTACTCATCACACCCGGATGACTTCATGTATGTGTGTAATTTCACCTGACTACAAAGTACTGCTCAGTCAGCAAGCCACAAACAAAGGTTTTGAAAACCAGTGGGACTTCATATGATATGTTTTTCTTTAGCAGGAGAGGCCTAGAATCCTGCCAATTTTATGTCTAGGCAACACCTTTCACAGGCCTCACGACCATGTCTGTGATGTGATAACCCAAGTCAGTTCAGATTTGTGTAGGTCTGAGTTGGAAAAGAGTCATGCATGAGCCTGTCCAACACAGGGAAAATAGGTTAGCGGGCAAGATGAGTGTCAGTGGCATACAGCAGTCAGAAGTCACATCCCTGAGTTCTTGAACTAGCCATGAATACCCAAAGCAGCACAGAAAAAACAGAGGGGAAGATAACTCTTGCTTTTTCAACATTTTCTAAATGTTTCAAGACAAGACTAACTTTAACAGAGGATTTCTCACAGCATGATGAAGAAGAAAATGTCAAGTTTAACATGTTGCCAGGAAATGAAAGTTCAGGATATCGACCAGTGATCTATGCCTTTTGCACCTGACAATACGAAAAATGGATTGGACTGGATAAAACACAAATCTTTCAATCCAAATCTAGGGATCCTGGTCTACAACTTGCTGAATTCAGTGAAAGACACAATACCTAACCTTCCCCATACATGCAGTGATCTGAGGGATGCTCAGTGATACAGTTTGTCAGCTCTGAGCATGACCCTATCCATCACTCCATTCTCCCTCACTTCCCTGTCTTAGAGAAAGGATGCAAACACAACTATTCCACTGAGTCATGGTAAAGCTGAATTTGCTGTATGCAAACTTGCCTCACTTGCATCCACTTGTGATGACACTCACAAAGAGTTTCTTAATCCCTTATGTTTCCGTATCACCCTTTTCTTTACACGTCTTCATCACTTCACCTTCTCTATCTCATTGAAGATAAGCTGCTATGAAGAAAATGAACTCCATCCCAGACAGACCCAGTACAGTCTCTAACCTGCCCAGGAAGAGGACGCGTGTGGTGCCAGGTGCTGATGTCCCAGGTGAGTCTCTGGTTTGCAGCCGGTTCCTGTCTCAAGATCTTACTTGCTTCTTGATGCCAACACAAACACTTGGCGAGATCCCTGAGGAATGATGGTGAGCATGCTGCAGGACGTGATACCGCACACAACCCACTAGTGCTGGCAATGACTGAACTCTGAGCCGTGCTTGGACAGACATGGACATACTATGTGGCTTTAGTTGGCTTATTTAATCTCTCAGCTGTAAACTTGACCTCCATATGAATGGACGAAAAATAATTACTGCTACCTATGAATAGTATTTACTACAACATAACACAAATACTGTGGTGATTAATTAAAGTTTTTAAATTATTTTGTAAATGTGAAGGGCCAGGGCAGATGCTACGTATTTACTAAGGCAGCATTTCCAGTGGCATCAATTCTAGGTCTGCTGTCATCATTTCCCTTGGTCTACAGCGGATGGTAACACCTGACCATCAGTGCATTTCTGTTTTCCAGAGTTGTTTGCAAGGGCCTTTGAGCCTCATGACCAGATCTATCCAAAACTTGTGTACCTCAAGTATTCCGTTCAGGACCACAATCAAGATCCTTCAACAGAAAAAAACAATGCTTTATGAAAAATATTTTAAGTCCTTCCTGGGTCACAGATAAACTTATAGAAAATTAACATGTAGCTGCTGCTGCAATACATGCCAGGCTTCAGTGGGATCACTCACTCATGGCTGTGTGCCGCAGAGGGACCACTCAGCAGCCTGACACAAGTTATGGGATTGTGGCTCACAGGATCTCCAAAGACAAAACTTATACAGTTTGAAAAGAGGATTTTTTGAGATATGGAAAGCAAAAGATATGTTTGCTTGTATCACATAGGACTGAAAAATGTGAGGTCTTCAGATGGTTTCTTTGCCTTTTTTATACTTAACATTCGAGTCTCATCTTCTCTGGGAGACTTTACTGTCAGTCATTCAATGGCATCGTCCCAAGATTCAGGGAACTTAATAACTACCAGAAAGGCAAAAGGTCATGCAGCTACACTGCTAACATGAGCATTTTCTATCAGTCTTCTTTACCTGCAAAAACAAATAAGTGGCAGGGACAAGAAAGGCAGGAGCTGAGTTCACTACAGCCTCGCTTATGTGAGAAGCTTGAGCCAGGGCCAAGGGCTGAGAAATAAGTTGTTGTTTCTCAGCTTTCCTGGTACCCTAGATAACAGAAACTAGTAAGATCCTTCAGATCACAAGGTCCCTCACAATTTGGTTTCCTAAATACTTGTACGAAAGGGCACAAAGATCTTTATGGCAGGGCCACTGAACCCTTGCTTCCCTCAGCTGTTTTCAGAACAGTTTTACTGTCTGCTTTAATTGACTAATACCTCCATCTTTTGGTGGCTTTTCTTTTTTTTTTTTTTTTTTCCTCTGGTATCTGTGGCATGCTGCATATGAAGGCACACAACCAGGTGAAACTGACTCTTCGTGATACAGGTTTAAGACTGCATTTTGATAAGAACTGTGAAGGCAAGCTTACTTCTAGATTCAATTTTATGTCTTTCTACACAAAGTTGATCTTAACTCAGCTACAACAGACTTGAAAACAGTCGTTAAAGAATGTCTGTAAAATAGCCCTGACAGGTCTGATGGTGGTTAAAAAATTCTGGTTTACCTTCGTTTCTTTTAACCGATTCTTGAAAGTTTTCCTTACACACACACACACACTGGAGTGAGTTGTAGGAGCTTGCATACCAGGTGGATTTTTCAAGCGATCATGGGTCTATTTATAATGATACTTGGCACCTCTAACTGACATTATGTTTTAACTCTAATAAATAACCAGAAACCCAGCGCATCAAAGCCAAGTGATGATGCCAAAATATTGTCATTATTGCCAGTGACATGACTGATACTGCCGTATAAAATGACCTTTTTAATAATGTGTTAACTTCTTCTTCAGATGACGTCTTCCATTTGGAGGATGTTCATCACCGCCTTCTATCTTTTACGGTAAGAACTGAACTGTGAAACAGCCACTCTCTGTTTAGATACCAATCCCTTTTGCAATGCTGTTGACATAGCTGGATCTTCTTTTTCCTGATTTTTTTTTTCTCTCCTATCTTCTCTGACAAGTCACTTAGTACTTGTCAGAGATGTGGCCACCGAAATGCCTTTGTTCTCCTATGCACTACAGTAAGCAACTACAGTTACCTCTTCATCTGTCCAATAGGAAACTCAGTGGAGTTTCAACATGTTTTGTAGCACCAAAATCTCACCACTCTGATTAATCTCCTGATGTATTTCTCTTCGCCTATCCAATTTTTGCACCCTTTCCAGGTGGGCTGACCATGTGTAAGTTCTCAGTAATTTCCAGTCACAAATATATTTAGCTTTCTCTTACTGAGAAACAGGAGAGGCAGAAGTCTGGGGGTCACAGAATTAACCTTTTATGAAAATATCTTCTCTTACATCTTTGTATTTCTTCCATCTGATATCACCACATCCCCAAGAATGAAAACCTACTTACATGGTGCAGCCTTGTGTCCTTCAAGTAAGACTTTTCCAGCTTTGTGCTTCCATCGGTTTGTCTGTGGACATAGTCTTTGTTATCTTACTAGAGGCATTACTCTTGAATTTTTGAGTCTCTTGCTTAAGACACAAAGAATTATCCTGTACCTGAATCTACTAAAACAAAACTAGTGGCCATGATAAACCATGGTTGGTTGTCAAATATGTCCTCTTGCCTACCCCACTCAGAGATGGCTCTTGGCTTTAGTGGCAGCATCACCAGATTAGATGCTGTCACTTCTCTTCACAGAAGCAAGCAGAGAAGGAACTGTTGGTCCTATTTCTTGCCAGCATTCAAGGCTGGCATTAAATAATTAATAAAAGCATCAAAAATGAGGGAAAAAAATCACACATTTAGTAATATCTTTAAAAGTCTTCGTACACTCAATCATGTGGTCTTGCAGCAGTCAGTTTAGGTGGTCACTGAGGGCTGGATGAGGCGTCACCAGGAAAAGGACTGGACCTTCAGGCTCAGTTGTCAGGCCTGCATGCCGTAGTCATACTGCCACCAAAACCAAGCTTTTCCACTTCTAACTTTTGGGTTGCTTCTAATGTTTTTCAGATCTTTTGTGCAAGGAATGCTTTCTGAAATGCCTACCTGTCTCCATATAGAAATTAATTTATGGGGAAAAGTGTTACTAGACCTCTTCAGCATTCTTCGATTCAATATGAGTAAAATACTTGATCTTGAAAGCAGTATAAGAAAAGGTGGTGACAAAGTGACTAGAGCTACAAGTGGCCTGTTGCTACTGTGTTTTGGCCCAGATCATAGACTCCTGCAGCTTCAAAGTAGTTTATGTGTTTCTGGGGCATGAGAAGCAAAGAAAAAAAAAATGTGAGCAATAAGATGGCTTTTAGAAAACAGGTCTCTATGCAAAGAGTTTGGACTGTGACTAAAAATTTATGACTGTTACTCTAAGGACTATGCATATATAAAAATTGCAAATTCTTATCTGATTTACATTTTTTTAAAATTGCAAGAATGTCAAGAGAAGTGGCAAAACAAACAAACAAAGTGCCCTGAGAAATACACTCCCAAAGAGGGCAAACAAAACCAAATACAAGTGCCCTCTTAAACATGGGATTTGCATTTTCTTAGCAGAATAAATTCTCTGCCTTGACTCTCTGTGCTCTCACTGAAGTGGAGGTCATGGCTAGTGACAACTGGGAGCTGCTCCTGGAGGCTCTCTTGCCTTTTTAGGTTATGAGGGTCTCCGTGTGTTTAGGATAATATGATTGACAGCTCCACTCCGGTCCCAATTAGCACCCTATAATTTATTAGCTTCTGCTTTCAGATTATGCGCTAACTTCACAAATATTTCAACCATGGAAACAGCAGCTATCAAGTGTCTCTTTCCTGATCCAGCTCACTGGGACTGCAGTTAGATACAAGGAGGGAGCTGTGCAGCTCTGTCAAGAGAGAATAATCATTTGTGTCTGTGTGCAACTGGGGCTGTCGCAGCTCTTTAGACCTCTGTGGAAAAAAGAAGGTACAGGATTGAGGCCACATACTGGCTCTTCTGCAGAGGGTTTATGTTTGTCCAAGTCTGTTTATTGTACAAACACTCGTGCTTCAACTCCATGCAAACAAGAGTGATGGGAAAGTTTGTGTCCCTCCTAATGCCATTTCTTCGCTCCTCATTGCTGCAGCATGGGGCCACGGAAGTGTGTGTGGGAAGGGAGAAACAGGGTGCAGCAGGAGAACAGAGAGGGGATGAGATGCAGAGTTGGGCCTTGATCCAGAAGTCAAAAAGAAGATGAGTGAAGAAGTTGGGTGTGTGATGAATGAGGAGGGTGTGTTGCAGCCGTTCCTTGGCCAGGTGGGAATATCCCATGTAATGGGGAGATGGAGCCCTCTCAGTAATATCCAGCGTGGTATTACAACTCCTAGTGGGACAGCTCTTCTGTTTTGTATTTATCCTGCCTTTATTGTGGATGTAAATAAGCAACTGGCACAACCTTAAAGAAATGGTTTAGTCTCCTGTCAGCCTGTGTTTTTGTGAGCTGCAGGCAAGCATGGCAAACGGGGATGGCCTTGCATGTGAGTGGGGCTTAGCAATGTGCACCCCTACACCCTTGCAACCTGCACCCTGTTCCCGGAACCCTGCACCCCACACCTCTACACCTTGCCTGAGCTCCTCCAGTGCCTTCCCCTTCTCCCACAGGACCTGATGCACAGAAGGCAGGGGCAGGAGGAGGGAAGAGCATGATCCCCCAGCGCCTCTCTGTTACAGTTTACACTCACAGGTTGGTGCACATGATTCATGGGTTATGCCAGGCTGTGGAGGCAGTAGAAGGTGCACTGCAAAGGTGCTCCTTCTCTGTGATCAGAGATGGACCTGAACAGGGGGACCTGCTGGCCTGAGCTGCTTGTATAGTCAGGTTAGGGAACAGTCTAACCATTCTGGGAATGAAATTAACAGTATGGTTGCCAAGGTTGGAGACCCAAAGCCTGGGGGCTGACTGAAGATTTTTCTTTTTCTTTTTCTTTTTTTTTCTTTTTCTTTTTCTTTTTCTTTTTCTTTTTCTTTCTCTTTTTTCTTTTTCTTTTTCTTTTTCTTTCTCTTTTTCTTTTTCTTTTTCTTTTTCTTTTTCTTTTTCTTTCTCTTTTTCTTTTTCTTTTTCTTTTTCTTTTTCTTTTTCTCTTTTTCTTCTCCTTCTTCTTCTTCTTTTTCTTCTTATTTTTCTAATTTTTAAACTTTTTTCTTTTTCTTCTTTCTTTTTTCTTTTTTCTTTTTTTATTTATTTTTCTTTTCATTTTTTCTTTTTCTTCTCCTTCTTCTTCTTCTTCTCCTTCTCCTTTTTTCTTCTCCTTTTTTCCTCTCCTTTTTGCTTTTTCTTCTCCTCTTTCTTCTCCTTTCTCTTATCTTCCTTTTTTCCTTTTTTCTTTTTTTTTTTTTTTTTTAATTTAAGAACATCTTAACTTTAACTCTCCCCTATTCCCATTTCCCTAAGCAAAATTCCCTAGCCTACAGAATCAATACCTCACTCCTCTGGATAATCACACCATGAGCCTCTCTCCTTCCCCTGCCACAACTGCTCCTCTGGGTAGCAGGCCAGGGAAGCCAGCCAGGATGCCGCAATCCCCCAGAGGAGCTGGCTCACCCTTCTGTAATCTAAAGGGCATGTTAATTACAACCCTTGCCCAGAAAAAGACGCATGAGAACTACCAGTCTGAGAATGCTGGTGCATCTAAAGCGACCAGCAGCATTTTCCTCCCTTCTAGGAAGGGACCAACCTTCAAGCCCTCACTAGAGCTTGTCGGGAACCTAAACAGGACTTCAAAGGGAAGGCAAGAAGGGACGGCAGTCCCGCCTGACCCAAGGAGGAGACAGGGCAGATACATTTCCCCAGAGAGAGACAGAACACAGTCCAGCGGAGGCACAAGGGATTACTCAGACTCTTTCACCCTCGCTCTCCCTGCCTCCTCCTCCTCTGCTGGGCAGTCCTATGGAAAATCCACTGGAAAAGGAGACGGGAAGCAAGGAAAGTTACCCTAAGGCTCGCCAACATCAGACTGCAAGTGCAGGGCCACATATGGATGTGTCTAAAGAGCTCTCTGCCATGTTCTTGCAACTGCAGCTGTACTGAAGCGAAACCCTTATTAAAATAAAGTGGAGACTATGACCGCAAATACTATATCCCATCCTTACTTCCAGCCTTTCCTTGATAGATCAGTGTTAACCCTGGAGTTGATTTAAATGGTATTCTTTTGTGCTTTGCCAAGTTTCAGTAATTTTTAGAATGGGAAATAAATTTCTGCAGTGAATACACTCAGAGTTCACTCTGCAAATTTCTACAAACCACTCTTGGTATCAGCGGATCCTTTCGCTACACCCTGTACTGCTATGCTCTGGGGCAGATCCCATCCCTCTACCTCCTTCCCTGGACTCTGCATGAAAGGGCTGGGAGCTTGTTTGTCGGTCTGTCCCATCCATACTCCTTTGTTTGTCAGGTGGGCAGCCAGAGAACACAAGCCAGTTCAAACCTCTGCACGACACTTGCAAAAGGGGCAGTGGGATGATCTGCTCTTTGGGCTACAGGACCGAAGACCCACAGCCCTGTTCTTTTGGTGTGTGACAAACACATGACATACAAGACATATGTAACATATAAGAAGCATTTCTTTTCTATTTCCAGATTTCCTGCAAGCATTCATGACTAAGCAATCAATCTATGAAGCAAAGAGGAATAAAACAGACCTGTGAAATGGCATTGAGGTTATTTGCACTGTTACTGCATTAGGAGCTGTGGCTTCAGTCCTGCAAAGATTCACTCCCAACGTTAAAGGTAGATGCTGTGAGCAGTGCCTCTGGAGTCAGAGTAATGCTGAGTGAGCAAAACTCTGCAAGGATTAGTCAAAATATGGCACGTGCACTTTCAGACTGCACTCCATCTGCAGTAGGAACATTTTTTTAAAATTGTTTGCATAGCATCTAACATCTTGAGCCACAATCTCGCCTTCAGATGCTCTCACAATACAACAATAAAAAAGAGTACCTGAAGAACAAATGTCAAAGGCAATATTCATGTATTCATTGCATAAGTCCTCATGCTTGGAAATGTTCACAGTCAAAATGGATTGTAAATGACCATAAAGCATATGAGTTGTTTGCACTTATGTGAATATTTCCAAATGTATTTGGGCTGTATTGCCTTCTTACTACGAATTGTAGAGGACAGGGGAGAAAAAGAAAGAAAAATGAAACTATTCTGGTGAAGCATAACCAATGCTAGAGCCACATTAATATTAAACAACAACAACAACAACAAACAAACAATCAAACTTTTAAAACACCCTAAAGAAAACCACAGGCAAATGCCACAGAATGACCCTGTTAGCTTCAAGCCTCTGCAACAGTAAAGTTAAATGTCATTTTCAGCTACTTTTCTCCTGCAAAGCCCTGCTGCCTTTTTTCTTAATAGACACCTCAGAATGTTTTTGGTTCAACCAGTCATATAAATTCTGGAGTCCTTCCATTGCCCTTTACAGCTTGTCTGGGCTCTGGCTGATTGGAGGCTGACGGCGAAATGCTCAGGTGTGCGTTTGGCTAAAGGAATCACAGCAAGTCACCTTCTGCCATGTGCCGAGCTCTGGCCAGGGGTGTTCCACACACAGTGGAACAGCAGCAGCTCCTTGTCAACTTCTCACAGTACTTACTCACACTGTGTCATGGTATTTTTATTATTGGGATTCCTATTCTTTCCTATAAAAGGAGTTATGGGTGAACTGAAACCTAGGAGAAGAGTGTTTTGGTTATTCATAACTCCATTTCTGATACGTGGTGAACATTATGTCAGATTATGTGAGAGCGTCAGAAGTTTAAAACTCTCATCATAGCAGAAAAGTCCGTTTTCTACTGCTCCTCCCAATGTCAGAGAAGTAATATTAAGAAAAATTAGAACAAAACAAAGCACGATAGTATTGGGAGCAGATGCTTTGCTTGTAAATCGTCAGTGTTTAAGGGGAAGTAGCCACTTCTGCTCTGTTTCATTAATTGTTCATCACCCAATAATAGCATTTTAATTTACTTGTGCAATAACAATGCTGAATGCTACAGTCCCCTCTTCTATCAGCTTTATGAAGGAACATCTGCTATTATGGAGCAGACCCCTTACATGAACCTATCTTACAAATATACCATAAACTAAAATGTAGCACTGCAACAAACTAGAATTTTCTTATCTTCTGTATTTATCGCTGTATTTTTTATTCAGTAATGAAATATTTTCAACTGTTAAGATTTCTATTTATCTTTAATGCAAAGTAATAAAATAACACTTCATCCGCATGACAGGCATTTTTCCTGTTTCATCCTGAAGCTTCCAGTATGTTTCATTTCTCTTATTTAACTTTACTTCTTCATAAAAGCACACAGGGTGAAAGAAGGAGATACCTTTAATACAGCTTTTCTACTGTTAAATAGATACCTTACTCCTCCTTCCAAAAAAAACAAAAACAAAACAAAACAACTATTAAAGTGACAAAATGACAGCAACAAGAAGACAAAGAGAAATGTTAGAGGCAACTCAGACCTATTGTCCGTTATGTGCCTTTCCTTCAAATGTTCCTGGTAAAGGCTGCTGGGTTGAGGGCAAGCAGTTCTTCACAGGTTTCCTTCCCCTGTTTTAAAGGGGGGATTTCTTTCACCAGAAAATGTTTCTTGTAAAAAACAAAACAAAACCAAAAAACCACAACCAAACAACTGTTTTATATCCAATGCAAATGTTGTGCCAAAGTCTGAGAAGTGCCACCTTGCTTTTTTGTCTTTCTGGGGTTTGAGCAGTTGTGTGTGGAACAGCTGCATCTCTGTAAGCCCAGGGCAGGTGGCCCCAGCCAGACACTTGCCACTCACAACCACAAAGCTGAAAAATCTGAACAGTTCCTTGATAATTCAAAAATGTTAATGAGTTCCAGTTTCTTCTCCTTTTACTTTTCTATAATGTAAAGTATAAATCCAGTTCAAGACTGTTAAGTAGCTTTCCCATGTTTGCATTTGAGAAATAATTTTCACTGCCATAAAAAAATATTCATACCACTACAAAAAAGCCCCCATGATTTCCTCTGCCCTCTCTACGAAGGCCAGTGGTTTTGCATCACCATCCATGATGTCATTTAACTCTTTTAGAGTAGTCTGACTGCAGTTCTGGGTATGGGCTCTGCTTAAATAGAACTTCAACGTCTTTGGCTCTCCTCTCGCAACAGAAGGATCTTCCTCTCCGAAATAAGTCTGAAGTATCATCCTTGCAATGCCAGGTCCTTTTAAGTCCTGTTGTCTTTCCCCAAGCTGCAGGGCCACAATGGGCTTGGAAAAGGGCAAGGGGCAATCTGGGAGTCTTTGTGTCAGCACATCAGCTCAGAAGGGATCCACCACAGAAGGAGTAACGGCGAGCTGCAAACCAAGACCAGAAGCTGTTACAAACTGACCCGATTTCAGCTCCGAATGCCACCATGTCTAACAGGCAGAGATCTACAGGGGAGAGCCAGGGGAAGAAGAGTGAAGGACAGCTCTAAAACCAGTATAGATCCTTGCTTTTATCCTGAGGTTGCAAACCTGAGAACGGAGAGAAAAAAAAAAAAAAGAAAAGGAAGAAGAAAAATAGGTACAGGCATTTAAGGACAGAGAAAGATAAACTGCATTTCTGCCAGGTGAAATCAGGAATCAGTCTAAAGCATGGACTCTCTGGAGCCCCAGGAGGCTGCGGAGCAAGGAGAAGACCCCAATCAGATGGCAGGCAGGCACACCTCCCTTCTGCCTACAGTGAGGTCACTGTAAGGAGCCACTTGTGGTGGGACTGAGCCGCGACCTTTGGGATAGCTCTGTCCTGCTCCCAGCTCTTTCTGTTCAAGGCAGAAGAGGGGCCAGCACCAGGATAAGAGTACCACAAAGCAACCTGTATCCTCAGGGCATGTTCGTGGGTGTCAGAAATTCAAAAGAAGTTGTGGGGGCGTAGATGTGTTGCCCTGTCCCGTCTTTACCCTCCCCTTCCTTACTTGCCTGACTTGAGAGCCCCAAGAAGGGCACCCAGGGCAGAGCTCAGATACCTCCCATGGGGCTTCCACCCCAATTTGTCCCCCTAGAGCAGTACCCCATCCACCCCCCCACAGAGGGTCCATCCCCACTACTCTGGGTGGTGTGAGGGTGGTGGCGAGCAGGGGTGCAGCTGAGCTGAGGGGACACGGAGAGGCCAAGGGCAGCTTTTTACCTGCGTCCACATTGAGACTGAGGCTCTGTGTCATGTCCCCTGCAGCACTGGGAAAGGGTCCCGGTGTTGTCCAGGCTGCAGCGGTGCCTGCCTCACTCTTGCCGAGTTCGCAGGGGGGGCTGACCGGCGTGGGCACGGAGGCGGGGGTCAGGCGGTGGGGACGGACGGAGGCGGTGGGCACCAGGAGCGAGCCGTAGCGGGGGTCAAAGTGGGGCCCATAGACCTCGTGCATGGCGGCAGGGCGGGGGTAAGCAGTGCTCTGTGTCCCAATGTAGGGGTGGTGGTGGTGGTGGTGGTGGGCGTGGTGCCAGGGCTCAGGGCCACCCTGGTGCAGGTGGCCGTGCAGAGAGGCGGGTGCGTAGGGGTCAGCGGCGGCGAAGGGCAGCTCACTGTGGGCAGCAGCAGCCAGGGAGCTGCTCAGAGTGGCTGGGACCGAGGAGGGCTGGTACGTGCTGTTCCAGAAGGATGGTGGGAAGCTGCGCTGGCTCATCGGGAAGGAGCCATCTGGATGAAGGCAGCGGGAGAGAAAGGAAAGACAGCAATGAGCACATCCAGCAAGCCCTGACCTCTTTTTCCTAGGGCTCAGACCCTTCCCAAATCCCCTCAAGCCAGCCCTCACCTTTCCTTTATCCTCCCTGCAAACTGCCAAACACAAGAAATTACTCCCAACAAGTACTGATTCCCCTCCAGATAAACATCCAACACACCTAGCCCAGGGCCTACCCATGGAACTGAAACTATTTGCTCCAGGTTTCTCTTACTATGTATTTAATAAAAGGTTGTTATCCAAGGTGAGGGAAACATCTCTTTTCCTCAGTAACGGAAACTGAGGGGAGCTTCTATGCACCTCAGCAATTTCCAGGATTGGATTGTTCTTGTTTGTTTTTGTAGTAATCTCCCTGCCTAAGCATTTACATCCAACACCTCAGAGAATGCCTGACCCTGCCAGGAAAGCGGCTGCTGCTTCAGTGCAGTTTCAAAGTGGGCAGGAACAGCATGAGATGTGACTAAGGGCCAGCTCAAATTTTCTAAACACGTGAGGGCAATTTCCCATCTATTACACTGGACTTATGGCTGTTTCTTGGGTATATTGTTAACATATTTGAGAGGCACTCTGCAGATCTTTGGAGGTTGGTAGGGCAAAGGACAAGGACCCTACATTTTCTTTACTCAGTAAGCAACATACGAGATGGACTAAGATTTATTAATAGTGCAGATAGACATTATGCATTATTAACTGTGAATGCGTACTGTTCCTGAGACATATAAAAACATGCTCCTGATTTGTGTTTGCAAGAAGGTAAGTCAGTTCTGCCTCCTGGCATTACTCAGGAGAAAGGAAAAGGGTTCAAGACGAGCAAAGGACTCTCTTCTCCTGGTATCAATTCCAACACTGCATATCTTTCACCCGTGAAATATTTAAACTACTATTTCATTCTTAGAAACTACCAAGAGCAACTCAGGGAGGGTCTGGGAAACCAACTCTTGGCTAAGTGGGTGACCCTGTGAGGAAGGGTCCCCAAAACTGCCACAGAAGGTGTGCCTGCTCTAACTCTGGTGGGCAGAGAGTGGAGCAGGTTATTCCCCTCTACCTCAGGTACCCTGGCGGTGTCGTCCATGTTGAATCAGGCATGGCTATGGAGAACTGTACATCAGCTGCAGCCTCAGCCTTGCCAGCACAGGGCTGCTGCTGTGGGCAGGTCTGAAAGCTGTCATTTTCAGAAATTTAGGGTCCTTGTCTCTGCTCCAGAAGCAACCAGGGTGGTGATACATGTAGTACAAGATCCAGGCATATACACAATCTGGTTCTTAGCAGTGGGAAGCTGGCGAGATGATTTCCACATCTGCCTTTTGCTTTGTTCCCACCTTTGATGACCACCACACTAGACTTAAAGCTGCCCCGGCTGGGTCGGCAGGGGAGGCACTTGCCACAGCAACAGTGAGAAGATCCCTCAGCAGCTTGTTTGGCTGAAGCCCTCATCAGGTAAATCGCCTGTGTAAAAGCGATTGGAGTCTGCCAACCACCTCGCTTGGCACGGGCAGTGGGAAGCACGGTGCAAACAGAACGGGGGTTTCTTTTCCTTTTTTTCAGTAAGAGACTCAAGCAGCTCTCGGCTCCCGAGCCGGGACAACCGGTTCCCAGGGGCTGCCCGCCGGGTGCCCGCGGCCGGCGGAGGGGAGGGAGATGTCCCGGACGGGGGTCCCGCCGCCCTACGCGCCCCACCGCGCCCCACCGCCCTCCACCGTGCCTCACCGCGCCAGGATCCGACGTTCCGCGCCACTTTCGCGCTGCCGAGCGAGAAACTGCTGGGCTGACTGAGCGCCCGGCTGAAGTGTTCGTCCACCACGGCGCTGATGTCCCCCTGGAAGTAAGTGAAGAGGACGCAGCGGGAGCTGATATACTCGGCCTCGGGGGGTCGCTCCTTCTCGGGGCTGCAGTCTTCCTCCTTGATGCTAGTCGCGGGGTGGCTGGAAAAGGAGCTGCTGGCGTTGGCGCTGCTGCCGCTCTCCGGGGCTTCTTGCATTTTGGAGTAAAAGGCGAGTTTCTAGAGGAATGTCGAGGGGGCGGGAAGGAAGGAAAGAAAATAGAGCCGGTTACGCAGCGCAGCTTGGCAAGGTGCGCTGTCCCTCTCTGTGGCAGCCGGGATGCAGCGCCGGGCCAACTCCTGCGAGCTTTCCGAGAGGATGCAAAAGTCTGGTCCTCGGCTGCCGGCCGACCCACCAGCAGCACCCAGTAGCATTTCTGCCCCACCCTGCGGAGGCAGAGAAGGGGTTGCAAGTTTGTCTGGGGGCCCGAAACCCAGAGATGTCGACCGGGATGCAGCAAGATAGCCTCGGTACCGGAGAGGGGGATTACACAGGCGAGTCACCAGCACGAAGTCCCGCACAAGAAGGCACTTTGCAGGCCGGGTCCTGGGGGGACAGTGGCCGCCAAGGGACTGAGGTATGGGGGGACGGAGCGGGGGTCGCGGGCAGGAGGCGGCCGCGCACTCAGGGATGGTGAGCGCCGCTCGGTCCCCGGCTCGAAAAATCTGACCCAAAGAGTGTCCTGCAACTCACAGCGGCAAGGAGGAGGAAGGTAAAAACAAACAAACAAACAAACCAACCCCAAACACACAAAACACAAACAAAGAAGACCAAAACAAAACACTGGCAGCCTCAAACACATTTCAAGGGGAAAAAAAAAAAAAACCGTATTTCCCTGGCCAGCAAGAAGTTCCAGGTATTTCCTACGAGATCATTCTGTTTTTACTGGATCCCGCTGTGTGGGAAAACAGAAGTTTGCTGAATGTTTCCCATTTTCTCTTTATCAGCCTTAGCGTGTCCGCAGCTGCTGGGAGTTTCTTAGAAATAAGCAACGGGGACATGGAGCCCGGGCTTGACCGCTGCGGGCAGAGACCTGGGGCGGGCCCCGGGGGAAGCACCGAGGGGACGGGTGGAAGTCCTGGGCCAAAACACGAGAGATATTTAATAATGTCACTCTTTCGTGACGACGACCTTTCCACTTGGCTCCCGGTTCTGCCATTGAGGTAATGATCATCCCCCTAAGTAATGTCACGATGCCGTGTGCGCGGCGTAGGGGGTAGGAGAAGAAAGCAAGGTGGGTGAAGACATCATTTACTATTTCTAACAGGTATTCCGGCGCCCCTGCCAGGCGCTGAATGTGGCACAGGGACCACCACGCCAGGGGTTACGCGTAGCCGCTTGCTCCAGCACCGGCCCCGCACGACGGGGGCTGCCGCCTGCTCCGGGCCCGGGGTGCTGCTCTGTCTATCCTTGCCCTTTTTTCGTTTTGCTGAGGGAAGAAGGAATTAATTTCTGGAAGGGATAAGGGGGAGGAAAAATGAGAAAAACAGAGGGCGACAGAGAAAGTGGCGGGCAGCAGGTGCAACCCGGGGAAACGAGCCCTGACCCACACGGGACAGCAGGCATCACGCGGCGGGCAGCTCCCCGCGCACGGCGGGCTGTGCTTGCCGAGAAACATCCCCGCGGCCAGCGGGATCCTTTTATCGACTTTCAGTGATCAATCGGTACCCGCGATAGTCGGGCGGAGCTGCACTCACTGCGGCGGCGAGACGTGGTTCTCGGCCACGAAGTACCTGCGGGTCTCGCAGGCAACCGCTACCGCCGCGGGAGCTCGTGGAACGGACCGGGTTCTCGCCGCCGAACGGGCGGCAGGAGCGGGGAGCAGCTCTCGCCCCGCTCGGGGCCGGGGCTTCCTCCCCATCAGCCAAGCTGGGGAAACGCCGCAGCCCTCCGGCACTCTCGCATCCCGCTCTTCCAGAGGGTAATTCCGGAGCACCTTGCCAAGGTGCTGGTAAAATATCTGCCCGAAGTGGCTCCCGCAGCTGCGGCCGCGATGCCGGCGCGCAGGGGGTGAGCAATGCCCCATGCAGCTCGTCCTCGCCACTGCCCGCGGGCCCCGTGCGAAGGGCGGGCATCGCTGCCCTGGAATGGAACCCGTCCCGGCAAAAGGGGAAAAAAAAAAATAATCCCTAAAAAACCGTCGCAGGGATAAAATCGCTATCAAGGCAGCCCGCAACCCGTCGGTCGCCGCGGGGGTACGTACCCTGCCAAGCCCCGCGCCAAGGTGGGATGCGGTTCTGCTCCGCTCACCATCGCAGGCTCCCAGATCTTCCCCCCTCCACCTTTTCCCCTCCCCTTCTCCTTTTCCCTTTTTCCTTTTGGTAAGGCCCCAGACGACCATCCTCCAGATGGCACCCCTCCCACCCTCTGCCTCCTCACCGCTGCCCCCCGCACGTACCGGGTGATAGGGGCTGTAGGCTGCTGCGAAGTAGGACTGGGGAGGACCGTAGACTTGGTACATAACATCCAAACAGCTCATGGCTGGCCGCGGCCGAGAATTATTTTTTTTCTCATCAACTCGTGTTCTGCAAAGTGGAGTAGTGCTTCGCGGGAGGGAGGTTCCCGGGGGTTAAGAGGCACAACTCATTGGTGGGAGGAGTGAGGGGGCATGAGGCCGCTCTGGGCTGATATGACAACCCCTTCCTGTCCTCTTTCCCTGCCTCTCTCCCTCCCTATACCTCGGCTTTCTCCCGCAAACGCACCGGGGCCGGCGGGGCTCCGTGGACACCGTGTGGGGGGAGTAGTTTCAGCCCCGGACCCACGCCCGGCGAGAGGCAGCGGTGGGGGAGCCGGGCAGAGCCCCCTCCTGAAGCCGGGGCTGCCCGAGAACAGTGGGGAGGGAGTTGCGGGGGTAGCTCCGGCACCCGCCTCCCGCCCCGACCGCGTCGGGATTCGCCGACGGCCGCGGGGTGCGGTGGAGCCGAGCGGCTGCAGGGGAAGCGGGGGGCTTGCCCAGCGGGGCAGACCCTCTCCGGTTGCTTTTCGTTTCATTTATTTCATGTGCTCACCGTGCCGGGTGCTGCCCCACCGCCGGCGTCGGCTCCCTCCGCGCCCCCCGGGCAGGACGCTCCTGCAGCCCCCCGGCTTGTCGAGCCCCGCTATCGAAGTGGATGAAGCCGGGCCTCGGGAAAGGCAGGGATGTGGGTAACCCCTCCTAATCCCACCGAGTCCGGTGTCCGCCGCAAAATGCCACCCCCAAAGTTACATGAACTGAAAGGTCTGACGAAGCAAAGGAGGAAAAATCGGTGGCTTCGAACGAGGAATCTTCCGAGAAACTTTGAATCATTAAAAATGCCGGGAATGAAGATGTTTTTACATTTAATAGAAACTCAAACAACGCCGAGGGCAAAGGCACGTGAAAAGAACAAATTATCTTGAAGGTAAACTGGATTTACTCCCTGCCTGTCTGCTGAGTACGACACACAGAGGTGTAAATAGGCGAATGCATCTTAACCGCTAATTTTGATGGAAATGCATGGGAGCTGGATTTCAATATCAGCTCTTGGAAGCGTTCAGCTTCATGGTACGGGTCACAACTACTGTGAAAAGAGACCAGTTTTAAGTTATGTTTTAAACATTTGTAATAAAAAATACAGAAAATGTGAGCAAAATAACATTACTTGCTTTTCAAATGCTGATTGTTTACAAAACTAAGGGGGAAAATATCTGAAAAGAACGAACACTTCAAATTCTGAAGACGTGGAAATATTAAAATTCATTTTTGCAGAAAATACAATTAAAAATTAGTATTTGACTCTGTTTCCCCCAAAATGTAATTTTTGAATTCCAAGTGAGAAGAATTGTTCTGAATGTCTGTCTTTCACCACAATCATATTTCAGTGCTTAATGAGCATAAGTTTCAATTTTTTCTGCACCAGGTGCAAGGTTTAGAACTCACATTTAAACATTTTTTTCTCTCCCTCTTCTAGTTTAGTAAATTTGTATTTCATACTGTGGTGCAGCCTGGAACACCATGGCTGTGGGGTTCAGCCTCAGCACTGTTCCTTCCCCCAGCAGAGCAAATTTTGTGTCGGTGGTCAAGAAGAAAACGAGGGGAAATGTATTTCATACTCTATCATTTTATTTCTCCTGAGTAGCAAGTGAATAGCCACGGTGTGGGGAAGGATTCGCTCTGTGGCTGACATCCAAGATGAGGCAGTCAGCTAAGGAACGCCTCTCCACTCTGCGCAGTGAGAAACTGAGGGTCCTCTCTTGGGAAGACAGGATGTCGCTTCTCCTGTGTGTCCCTGCTCCTGAGATGCAGGGAGATTTCCCACCACACAGAGATCTGTGCCTATTTCAAAGGTAATGGTGCGCTGGGCGACGTACAAAAAAAGTAGATTTGTCAGAAGATGAGTCTGTTTGAACATGTACTCCTAAGACACAACACACCTTCCTGTGGTTTATACGAGCTCTTCACCAATGACTTTGTGCAGTAGCAAAGTTAGGGCCTGACACTTGCCAAGGCTGAGCATTTGCTTCTTGTGAAGAATAAAATAACAACATGTGCAACTGGGTGCTGCGATGCAGCAGATAGTCTAGTCTGTGGCCCCTGGGAAATCTCTCCTTGAGGGACGAATTTAGGAGTTTTACCTCACATTCAAGTACATGTTAGAGGCATTAGGTCTGATGGGGCTTGGCACAAATTCAGTTATTTTATTATAAACAGCTATTTCACTGTCAAACTGTCCAATATAAGACCCAAGCAAACTTTAGTGCCTTAATGCAGAGCAATACAAACATTCATGCAAAGGTGCTGGCATTGTTTTGCCTTCTCAGTGCGCTCTGTGAAATCAGTCCTTGTATAGGAAATTATCCTGGAAAACAAGGGTCAGAAACTGTATTAACTAATGATCTCACTGCATACTTACAATTATATAAAAATAGTTTTTCTGGGTCTTTACTAAAGAATTTTAGGTGGATTGAGTCACTTGAGGAACAACAAAGGCTTGGACAAAAACAGCTGGGACATCTGAGAGAAAAAATTATGAGAGCAATGAAGGAAAGCACACTTTTAAGAAAGACATGGGTTAATATTTGGCTGTGTACCATTGAAACACTGGCCTGGGCTTACTCCTATGGTCATACACTGGTATTGTTTCACAGGAGCAGTGCAAAAAGAAAATCTTGTTAGGAATAACGAATGATGGGTTATGATAAACAGCAAGATGCAAAAAGTTACACCTTGCCTTGGAAAACATTCCTATAAAGCAAGTCAAAGTTATCTTCTAACTAAGCTGGAACCTTTCACAAAAGAAGAATTGGGTATTAATGTGAATGGCTCACTGGACAGGCAAACAGGTCATCAAACAAAACATCAACATTCAGAAAGGCTGGGGAGAAAAAAAAGTGGAAACTTGATAGCACTGACCACATTTGTTGCTCACCTTGCCAGGAAATCCTACATCCAGTGCCAACCTGCCAGCACCTGGTGTGCAAGTGTTTGAGCAGGAAACATAACGTTTGATAAAATGATTTTTTGTTAGCCGGAAGATACCTTTTTATTTTGTCAATCTGATCTCATATGTACTTCATGCTGTTGATAATGTGCTTTTTTAGAAGCTCAGGGAGACTTGTGCTGTTTCCAGGAAGGGATGCTTTCCCGACTGGAAGATACATGAGGTGGATGGAGAATCCAGCCCTTGTTGCAGTCATTTACCGCAGTGTTCAGCTGCCTTTAGTGTTTCTCACTTCTAGCTTGAGTTCAGCTGGCTTCAGTTTCCAGCTGTTGGTTCATGTAATGCCTTGCTTCACTTAGCTAAACAGTTCTTTGGTATGTAATATTTCTCTTATGAAACCTATTTTATTCTACATAATAATCTTTTTGGTTTTGCCAAAATAGATGCAACTCCTTAATATTCTACAGCAATTTCTTCAGTCTGCAGATAATTTTAGTACCTTTTCTCTTTGCACTCTGTGCAATTTTTCAACATTATTTAAAAAATACTTACACAAGAACTTGTTATTACTCTAACATCTCTCCTGCTGAAGGTATACACAAAGTGAAATCCCTTCTTAGCAACTGGTGCTTACAGCTATTTTTTTTTTTTCCCCACAACACAATTGTAAAGGCACATAATGCGGACATGGTATCCCAGTATTGGGATACCACGGTATTTTCAGGATCACTATTGCAATTTTGTAAAAACCAAGGACTACTTGGTGGCATGGGGCTGATGGCACCAGGATGTTTCTGGCCTTTCTTCTGGGGTCTTGCATAGCTGACTGTGATTGCAGGTAACCAGGCTGAAACCTTTGGTGATCCTATGTGAACCTATGACATCTGCTCACAACCCCTTGTAGAGTCATCCTTTCCAGGACCCTTTCCATCACCTGCCTTCCTTGGTCCTAGATATGCAACCCTGGAAACAGCTCCATTTGTGTGCTGTTTGTTCTTGAAAGTGCCAAGAGACTTAGCAAAAGACTCAGGTCTTGCCAAATGTCCCACTTCCCACCTTACTCACCAGTCTTGTCACAATGTTACCTGCAAAATTTATTTATGTGGTTTTATATCACCTTCTAAGTGGCTGGTGAACAACTTGCACAGTTCACAAAATAGCTAATATAAATAGTCATATATAATGTTCATATACCGTAGTCCTATATAGTAATATTAATACTCCTAAATACTAAAGATTTTCTGGTGACTCCAGTTTCTTTCAATTTTTGTCCATTTACTGTGTGCATCACAGTGTGATGTGTGTGTGCAGTGCTTCCTCTATGAGACAACAACTTTGGTTTCACTCATCTTCCTATTTCCGCTCTCTATTTTATTTTTTAATGCCTCAATCTGTCTGTAGAACTCAGTACATACTTAAATTTCAGTAGAATGCATTACTTTGGTTGAAATGGATTAAGAGCAATATTGCTGTTCTTTCTTATCTTGTCAGTCTTTGTGCTTTATTTGCCTAAAAGCTTTTTGGTCTTTTAGGGCTTGGCAACTGTTACCATGGTGTTCCCAGGGACCTTTTTGAGGTGCAGCCTCTGGGTCTGTATTGCTGCAGAAGACTTTAGGTTAAAGAGCTGCTGGCTTGCTAGTTTTTACAGGCTCTGAATTAACTGAAATTAAAGATAAAAATCAGTATGGTAAACCAGCATGGGGACACATACCACTGGCTTCGTTGTCTCCTTCACTGTCCTGAAGAAGATTTTGGTTTTAATTTTCAACCTCAGAGGCCTTTTATAATTAATTGTAATCTTCCTTTGAAGGCATGGTGGTTTTGTTTGTTTGTTTGGTTGGTTTTCTTTTCCTATTTTCCCTGTGGTTCTATGAATTAGCTGCTAATTGCTAATTAGTAACACATACAGATACTATTTGGTGCATGTTTGTATATGTGACAACACGTCTACTCCAGTGACACACTCTGCAGCAGCTGGAATGTACGTGGTGATTTTTACTCCATGATGTATTTACAGGGGAGCTGCAGTCTGGCTCAGGGCTCAGCATCTGGCGTGTGTCACTCACCCGTCCCACCCAGCCCTTATGGGCCGGAGGCATCACCTGTCTCTCCTCTACTGATCGCGGCAGATGAAGAGATCGTTATGCAGGGCTAGAAGGGAAATTTAGAGCTGTCATGAGGGAATATGTTAACATGTGTGAGAACACACTGAATTTAGGACTTGATTTTGCAATACAAAAGCTCAGGGAAGTTTTCTTTTCACAAATCAGTATAGTAATGGGCTCAATTTTGTCTCCAGAGATACAGCTAGTAACCTTTCTGATACATGTGTTATAGCACATCCAGATCTGAGCTGAATGACTGTGCACCCCTCTGCCCTCTGCACTGAACCACTGATGGGTGAATTCAGCTTGTTCTGAGATTCATTCACCAAGATGCTCTACAGATATTCTTGCCTTTATATATAACCTGTATAATACGTATTTCCACAGCTGTGCTCAGGACAGAGAGGCAACTTCAGACAAAATTTTCCCTAACAATCACCTCCAAGCACAAACTAAGTATTTTTTTGTTTTACTTTTTTTTTTTTTTTTAATTTCTGTGATGTAAAAGTAGAAACAGGCCATGTCTGAATTCTGTCAAAGCTGCTTAAACACTAGCCCAATTAATATAATACATGCACTAAATTCTTGATGCAATTGTGATATGTAGATCCTCTGCAATATCCAATTTCAGTAATTTTGATGGCACACAGTCACATACTTGTGTGCTTTGTTTTGAAAATAAGGTGTTTTTTTTTTAAGTGAAGACCTTGATGTGTGAAGTGAAGAAGTATCTTCATTTTAGAAGTGTCTTTCTTTCCACTTCTCTAGCTAATATTTCAGACAGAGGGAGGTAGGTGGCAGAGAAAGACTGCAACTTGAGAGAGGAGGTGGCTCAATGCAAGGAAAGAAGATGATCAGGTTTTTGATAGAGCACAAAAAGGTAAGGTATATGCTTTGTTGTCAGTACAGGCTTTCATATAATACCGGCAACATGAAGCTGGGATAAGGAAAGAGAAGTCTCTTATTTATTTCCATGATTAAGCCTTCCTCAAGCGGAAATTGCTATTGCTAAGTGAGGGCAATATTATATCACATCACACCAGAGGGGTTCATTGGTTTACTTCTGTTTTTTTTTTTAATGCACATTTGGTTAACTCTCAAGAAAATGTCACTAGAAAATCTTAACAGAGTAAATTTTAAACAAAATAAGTGCAAAATTAAGCAAAAAGAAAATTCATAGTAAAATACTGGAGGTGGAGCCATGGTACAGCAAATTGTGTTCTCATTGCCTGGAACTGCCCCAAATAATGTAGCTCCCAGGTTGAGTGTAAATAGGTGTGATTTCACAGGCTGGAAGATGTCCTGACTTTCTGAAACTGAACAGAGCCCACATTTAACATTTTTTATGGTCATATTTAAGAGAGAACTTAGTCCTGATGGTGAAAAAGTCAATCCATCGTTAGAAGTCAGTTTGGAAAAACAAGCAAGAGAAATGAAAACAGTAAGAAAGGTATTGAATCAGTCTGAGGGAGAAGGGGACAAAATAAAACATCCTTTGATTTTCATAATAATATTTATTGTAGACCAGTTCACTGGAAACCAGTGTATACACAGCTATACTGTAGCCCATCTGGAAGCTCTGCCTTAATGTCATATTAGTATCTGTGTAGATTTATCTGATTTAATATGGAAGGCTAAGAAATAGTGTGCAGATGAAGTATTTGCAATAAATAACGATGCTCCAGATTCTATTGAGGACACATGTAATCTGTGTCCTATGCTCCTGCTTGTACACAAAATACTAGAATGGGGATGGAATTGTGGAATCTCGTACAATAAACACACCCCTTAAAGGGAAATCATAAAGAGAGTACCGGGGATCATGTGCGGAGGTCTTCACACAAGATGGTCATGCATTTTAAAGAAGGAACTTTTCTCATGCTGAGGTAAGCACTTTCCCAAACTGCAAAGTGTTTTCCATGAACATGCAAATCAGTCAGTGGGCTGGCAGAGGAGGTAAGAACCATCAATTTAGAGAAAGTAAGGCATTTCATACTTCTCACATTATTATGTTTTCTTCTTTCAGGAAGACTTGTGTGTGTTAAAGAACTTCTGGTCTACTGAGTGAAATTTATGGAGATACCATCCTAACAAATCAAGCTTTTGAAATGCAGGTCTGTCTCATATATCAAGGTAAGATAATACAATTTTTAATTCAGAGAGATATCTCAACTGAAGAAAACTTTAAGAATTACCTTGAAGTTTCTGTTGAGGTTCTGTATTAGTCAGTAAGAGCCAAGCACACAGGGTGACAAATACTTGGAGTTGCTGCTTCAGAAGAAATTAATAGTCAGGAGTTCATTTAGGCCCAGAATTTGACATAACTTTTTGAATAACAGTTTTCAGAAATCCATTTTTAACTCACAGACAGTTCACTAGCCAGATGGGATGATGTTTTATTGTAGAGTAGAGTATGAAAGCTGAAGAGCTGGCCAAACACTGTGTGGAGTGGGAAGGCAGCTCAAAGACATTCATATGTCTCTGGCAGTGGAAGTAATATAACCGCTGCATTGAACAAACCAGTTTGCCCATCATTAAGGCACTAGTTTTTTTTATACTGCCCATTGCTGGTCATGGTGACAATTTTACCAGCCTGTGTGACTCTCGTCCTGATCTGCCCCTCTAGTCCTGGCCTGGGAATAGACTGGCACCTGGCTTTACTGCAGGAGGCGGTTTTGCTGTGCAGCGATGCTGCTGACTCCTGGAGCCTTCAGCACCTTCCTGGGGCAGGCTGGTAGTTGCTCGGGCTGCTCCAGCAAACAAAGCAGCTGAAGCAGGGACTGAGGGTGTTTTCCAGGGAAATCAGAAACAGGTAAGCAAAACTGTTGGGAAGGTCTGTCACCAACCCCATGACGCAGAGGAAGGATGGGAGCCTCAGGAATTCCTTACAGCTTCTTCCTCTCCCACATGCCCCATGCTGCATCCCAGCCTCCTGCACAGCCGAGGACAGACACATGTCTTTCAGTACACTGTGTCTTTCCAGCTGGCGTGTACCGAGCCATACCTCAGTCTCTCGCCTTCCAGCACCATGCAAACTCCACAGTCCTCACATTCCCGCAGCATGGGACATCCCACTCCTGCCCCTTCCCATAGAGAGCACAGCTTGTGGCCACGCTCCAGGGCAAACCACACACTGATTAATGGGCAGTGAGCCTTTTTCCAGGTAAGCATCTTCTCTCGGGGGAGGACAACAGTCATTATTCAGCAATACAGACCAGGTGCCTGCTCCACTGACCTGCAAGTGCCATTACATTGTTTGAAGATGGTGTTGGAGAAGATGTCATAACCATTTGTCCATATGCTTTCTCTTGCCCCATAGACCATATATGAAGAATTATGGGTACACTGCTGCTTTTCTGCTTGCTGACAGTTTGGGCTGTGTGTCCTGCTCTTCACTGGAGCTTCAGAGGTTGGCCACTGGTTCTTTGCCATGTTACTTGTGCCCATTACCCTTTCACAGTGCTAAAAGTCAGTCGCCCCACAGAGTTAGGGTGGTGTTCAACTGTTGAGTGTTGAGTGTTTTTCAGTTTGCTCAGCCCAGGGATCCCTCTTGCAGCACAGGAGGAAATGTGGAAATGCATACCCTTCTGTCAGTCCCAGCAACATCCTAAAAGCAACTGCCCTGTGGCACCCTTCTGTACGCTTCTGTTATTTGAGAAAAGCAAGATGACTCCTGCTCCATGAATTGTATCAGTGTTAATCTCCTAAATCAGTGATGCTGCCTTACAGCTTTTACATACATGAGAGAAAGCTGGCACAAGGGTAAAATGAACTTTCAAAAGGGTATTCAGGGCATCCTGAGACTGCGTGCTTTCATCCAAGTAGTTACATGTGCTTTAGTCAGAACCACGTTTTCTTTTGCATCTGGGAGAACACATGCTAAGTACTGATTCCACACATACAAGAAACACTAAGCAGAAAAAAAATACTCTATCATCCTCATTAACTTAATAAAAAAGGCAATTATTTCTAAGCCAATACATTTTTTTTCTTCAACTACATTCCTCTGTGCTCACCATTTGTCCTAAAATATAGGTCAGTTAGAAGTTTATCAACACAAAGAATGAATCCTTTTGCTCTCCAAAAAAAAAACCCAAAACATTTAAAATATGTATGAAAACATGCACAAAATATATACAGCGTCTTTCACACTGAAGAGGTCCAAATACTTTGGGAGTTGTAGTTTACATGCCTGCTAGAATATTCCTATCAAGATTATTTCTCTCTCTCTTCTACCTTATCTACCTACATACATACCTGCCTAACTACACAGTACCTTATTATACAAATTTGTCACATTTATCAGCTACCTAAGTAGACACAATTTGAAAGTCATTTCACAGAAAAGGGAAGGTTGAACACCTAATATCTAGAAGTCAAGCCTTCAGATCTAAAAGATATTATGGGGGAACTTCTAAACCAAGGACTGGAAGGAACACTTTGGCTTACTGCAGTTGTTTGGCCTGAAAGTTAATATGCAGCAAATTCATGGACAAGATTCGCCTCCAATCTCTTTTAGGGACCCATAACATTTCCAGCTTGCTGTTGTCTTTGGTGGAAACACTTGGCTTAACCAAAGCTATTAATTTCCCAGAGCTCTACTGAGTTCATGTTTTTCTCTCTTTTTTACTTATTTTTTTAATTTATTTTGATGGATGACTGAAAATCTCCCTGTATTGGGAAGATCACTGTCTTTAAAAACCCTAGCATGGGTTAATTAGCGTTCAGCTATACAATAAGCACCACAGCTGATCACTGTTTAGTTCTATTATAGTTGACAATTTTGACAGGATTTTCCCTGATGCTGTTGTTTTCTAAGTCTGTTGCTGGTCCCTCAGTCATGGAAGGGAGAACTTTCACCTTATGCCTCATTCCTCTCCCAGGGTCATCCTTTCCACGCTTTTTGCTGGAGTCAGGTGAAGTCTCAGCCCCTGGAGATGCCAGTGTGGTTTCTTCAGCTTTTGTGGGGAGATCTTTTTGCGTGTGTGCCTTCAACAGGTGCCCCTCACTCCTGCGGGCCTGGTTTGGACTGGGACGTTTTCCTAAGAAGTTGCAATCTCATCTCAGCCCTACCAGTATAAGCAACATTCCTGGCGTGGATGGCCAGCTGGCTGTTACACCCTTCTTTGACACCATGCTATGTGAACCTACTCAGGGCAGGTCTTGTTGATGTGTGAAAAATGCTTCTTGACAGCCTGCTCCTACCTGCACAGAGGTTTCCAGCTTCACAGACTTGCTGACCCACGGTGAGCAACAGTTGAGAAATCAAGAAAATGGTTTGCTATTGATGGGAAAAGAAGAAGAAAAGGAGCAGAGGACTACATTTGGTTTTCAGAACAGAAGTTTTCAGAAGCACACTGTTGGCATGGTGGGCCAACAGGAAGTTCATGAAAAATGAACCTGCAGAAATGCTTATTAAATACACAGTTCTTTCCAAAACCTGTTTTCTTCATCAGCTTACATGTATGAACTGCTTTCCACTGATCAGCTTACCCACAATACATGTACAATTGACTGTTCTTGTTAAATGGGGTTTGTGACTACTCAGAATGGTACACCACTGGTGTGTCAACCACTTGGGATGTACTCTCAGATAAACATATTCTGACACCCTGTCACAAATGGACAGTTTATTGTGAAGAAGACAGGAAAAGTGGTTAAAAATGTATGCATGTGTATGTAGAGATAAATACATGCACACACATATGTGTATGTATACATTATATGTAGGTACACACATATTCTTTTTCATTCTCTGGCAACCATAAGGAAAATCTGGAGATGAAAATTGGCAGCAACTACCAAATTATTCACTAAAAATTTGGAAAAGAATTATTTTCTTTAAAAAAATCCCTAGTATTTTGTTGAAGAATTGCCTCAACATAAAGCCAGTGTCCAGGCCAGTAGATAATGTTTCTCTGAAATCAGAGGATGCAAGCAGCAGGTTCTTCTTTCTCTCCTGGAGGTCACAGCAAGGGGCTGTTCCCAGAAAGCTCCTGCAAGGGAACACTTCTCTCGCCTCGGGCTGCAGCTGTTTCTGCACCATGTACCATTGGGTTATAAATGGTGATGGGAGACATTGGCCAAACCTATGGGGAAAAAACCCAGAGCACTGTTCATGTTCATGTAGCAGTGTTTGGCGGAAGTGTAACAGCTGTCCATACTTTGGAGGAAAGCTAGTTTCTGTCTTTGAAATATCAAGTCCACATCACAAAAAGTACACTCCCAAACCCACTGTTAGTTGCCTGTGTTATTTCAAAATCCAAGGCAACTGGGACTGGGAACATTTACAACCATCAATGAATATTCTGGACCGCAAAATGTCACTAAACTGTCTTGAAAAATTTTCGTTTCTTTTTCCCCAGTTTTTGCTTACCTCTAGAGCAGGTTGGAAAGTTACAGCTTTTTCCTGGGCCCAATTTTTGAACAAATAGGAAAATATTGAACAAATAGGGAAATATTTTGGAAAAAATATTCCATCTTCATTACACTTCTGGAAAACTCCTTCTGTGGCCAACCTCACCTGTGCTGGAAGATTACATTTGGTAGTGAGTGAAGTTGTTGGAAATAAATTCTCAGTGCATATGGCACAATCTTAATCTAAAAATGAACTGCTGACTGAGGCAGGCACAGGGCAGGGTAGGAAAAAAATGGGATTAATTAGGAAAGTAATAATTTAGAATTAATGCAGTGGGAGGTCATCAGGGATAAAAATAGTTTTTCACCACTTCCCCTTTCTACACTTTTCTGGATCTGCCTGTTTGCCTCTGGTTGAGTGTGATATGAATAGACCCCACGATGCAAGATAGGGCAGCTGGGCACTGCATGGGGTGGCTCTCAGGGAATTCTTCCTCTGGCTAAGCTTGCTGGAGGGAGTATGTTCGGACTATAACGCCTCATGGGTTTTGGTAGCACTTTTGATTTGATCTCAAGTGCTTCTCATGGTGGGAAAATCACAAATCTCCCAGGTGCAGAGGAGGCTTCAATCAGGTAAAAGGTCCATTCCAATCATCCAGCATGGCATCTCCAAATGCTTGCGTGTCACCTGGGAGCTGTGGAACACGATCCCATTAGATGTGGCTGTGTAGTGGAGATGGATCTATCAAGTAAAATATATGGGCCATAATCAGCCCCTGTTAATGCTTTAAAAAAGCTGAGGATGAGAGGATTTTTATTTTATTACTGGTTTGGGAGGTGTTGAGAATGAAATACTTCTGACTCTTTGCTCTTCTTTTGTCACTGGGGCAAAATCTAGAGCAAAGAGCAAAAAATTAATCTAGAGTTAGTTTAAACCTAGATACCACCCAGTGATTTATAAGCTCTTGGTTCGAGCAGCCTGAAGGCAGACATGGAGCAGAAAGCAATCCTGTAGCCCTGGCCTTACTCCCAGTGAACAGAGTCTCATCCACTGACTCCCAAATGGCTATTTTAGAAAGAAATGCTTGAAGTAACATGCAGAAATAGGGATCTCTGTAAAATGTACTTTTAAAGACTTTCTTGTATACATTGGTTTCATGTTATATAATGGCATGTGAGACACGCTCTGCCCCCATTCAAGGGCTGAGCCCTTTTCCCTCAGTGCAGTATGGAGCACACACAGTCCTGGGCTGGTAACAACTCCGTGCTTCACATGGATGACATATTTTGGAAGACATTGAGAGACTGGATTCAAAACAGATATAGAGAAAATAAGAAAGATGTAATGTGTAAATGAATATTTCACGCACGTCCAAATTATGCCCGGACAAAATATTCTTGTGAGAAAAACAGCACAGTGCATGGAGAGAGGAAAACTCAGTTTGGTGGGGTGGACAAAGAGCCAGCTAAGGCGGACTCGGCCGAACAGCAGTTACTCGGCTGTAAAAAATGGACATGGCAAATGTACTGCATTTGCTAAAGGCTCCATGAAACTCCAGGGAAAACAGAGCGTTCACAGAGTGGCTTTGCAGACAGCGAGAAAGTTTCATTATTATTAGTCATATGCTGAGGATGTCAAGGAATTTGAAGGCCGCACTCTTTGCATTTTTAGAGGTTATTAATGAAATAGCATAGCAAGGTGAATTACATTAAAATATTTTTCTAACCATTCCAGAAATCTTGGTCCAAGTTGGCATAAGGGGGCTGGCAAGTGGTGAACTTTTGACCGAAGCTCGGATTGCTGGGAGACACATCCTCCTTGTTAGTTTCGGGTGACAGTTCACTGTACTAGAGGGATCCACTTGTGTGTAAAGAGGTGAGTGGGGGAGGAAGATTTAGCGCTGCATTTTCACAGGGGCAAGAAATTCCATCCAGCTCAAATGTGTTTTGGCCTGCTGCCCGGCTCCTTGTCAAACACATGACCATCACTCGGCTTCCTATTTCTGGCCTGAAGTTGGATCCTGGGGATAAGCGAGCCCCATTAGTGGTTAAAATTAGGCAGCCGAGCTGTGACAACACATGCTGACTCTCCAATAGAGGGTAGACATATTTAAAAACCAAAAAAGCGCTAGACGCACCGAGATTTAATGTCAGTGCCATGCGTAATTCATCAGTTTGGGCTCCTATAATTCAGATAGCAGCTGATCTACTTCATGAAAAGGACTTAGCAGGATTTTCTGGCTTTCTTCTGACCACAGGCTTCCTACAATAATTGCAAAAGTTAAGATTATGCCACTAGTTTTTTCATGGTAGAAATCCATAGCTCTGGCTTCTCACCCTGTCATGATCTAGTTGTGTGATGGACAACTCCTGACCTGAAAATGATGAACCAGGACATCTGTTTTCTACAAGGCTGTACTTTAAATGGGAAAATTTGTTTCCAGTTGAACCATCAATAGACTAGCTGGTTAACAAGTAGACATTCTGGGTTGTTCAGTAATCAGAAGTTTCCATCTGCCAAAAACAAGTCAGTCAAAACGTTTATGCCTGTATGGATGACTTTCATGGATGCAGCACTCTGATGGCTATTGACACTTGCTTCTGTTCCTATCACACCTACCTCCATCTGTTTGGTCAGTGACACCAGCCATGGTAGCCTGGCTGACAAGGTCCTGCATAGCTCTCTGGGATTTATCATGCTTCCCCATAGCCTGAGATGCTCTCCTTGAATCCATTCATGGAAGACCTGGACATGGACACCAGGCACAACAGCCTGAACCAGTATGAAATACCCCTCTGCAAGGACAGGCATCTCCTCTTACAGCAAAGGAGATGCTCAGAGAGCTCTCTGGAGGTGGGGATAGGAAATGTCCCATCAGATCTCTACTGGTTGCACAGAGAAATACCTAACTTCTCAGGGAACTAACCCCTAAGCTGCTTTAAAATGTGTGTGTTAAAAAGGAGACTAAAAGTTTTACCCTGAGAAAAACATGCTAGGTAATTCAGGCTTCAGTAACATATTCAATGTAGAAAATTCTGCTAAGGAGACAGCCTGAGATATGTTGCTCTAACAGAAATTTCCGAGAGGTCTTCAGTTACAGCACAAAGCAAGATACTTGAAGTTAATAAGAAATGCACTTACTAAACAACAGAGCAATAAGAAATGTGCCTGCTGAGCTTTTGCAAATGTCTGTTGCTATTAACAGTCTGGTATTTTAAATGCTTCCAGTCTAATGAAAGTTCTGAAGCCAAAGGAAATACATCTGATACTCACAGGCTGGTTACTCTTTGTGGATATAAGCGATGTTGTAGAGACAGAGAAACTCCAGGTGCCAACTCAGGTGTGACAATTTGTGGTACTCTTTGGATGGGAGAACGCCAAGGCAGATCCACACCAGATACCCCAGCACAGCATTTCCAGCCCTACCTCAGGGCTCAGTGCAGTGCAGCTGGCTCCAGGTTTGCGTGCAACATGGTGTCTGTGCCAAATAAGCCCATGCAGAGCCAGATAAGGGAACCTGGGGACTGAAGCAGTCACTCCAATCCTAAGAAAGTAACCTGGCACAATAGAGAGCTGGCTGTGCCTGTTTGCACCTGAATTTAGCAGTCGCCAGGCATGTGTGCATGGGTTGGTGTTTTAGTACATTGTCATTGCAGTCAGGTTAATCAATCTGGTTCAGGGACAAAATGGCACATGGGGTTGATTACTGTTCGGAGAGAAACTAATCAAAAAAGCATTATACCTTCAGGTCTGATGCAACAATCTCCTCTCTTTTCTTTCTCTTTTCAGTGTTCTTCCCCCCACCCAATAAGCAGGGCCTCAGTTGGCTTTTCTGCTGTGCTCAGGTGTCTGCTGTGCCTGACCCACAATATGCCAGCAAACTCCCTGAATTCATAGGGTGCCAACAGCTGCCACTCAAGAGAGAAGATCAAGAAAATTCCAGACAAGGCAGAGTTGGCCACTCCGACTGGCAAAGGGGCTGTCACCAAGGGGAGCAGGCTTAGAGGAGCTGCTGGAGTTAGACTTGGTGTGTGATTATACTAACATTCTCATTAGTGGGATGTTAAATCTTCAAATTTAAATCTTTTACTTGATATCTTTTAGTCAAGTTGTATGAAATGTTTTAATATCAGAATCTAAAGTTTCAAAAAGTGTGTAAAAATCTATCTTCAACAGTATCACCTTTATTTAAAAGATGCAGGGTTTGCATATTTTAGTGTACTCTTCTTTGAGTCCATTAAAACACACGTTATTACTTCTTTCAAATCTGAACATTTGACTCCCTCTGCAAGAAAAGTAATGTGTTTGCTTATTAACATAAATCTGAATGCTGACCTTCCAGGCATCACTCAATGGTTTGTGATTGCTTGGAATGATAAGCTATTACAAGAGGTGCTACAGATTCCTCTTTCCTGGGAAAGTAGCTTAGGATTTTGAATTGTTCATTAAATCATAACTTCAATAGCTTTCTCAAGATAAAATTTTCTAGTTCTCTTGATATTATTTTTTGTTTATTTTTTATACAAAATCAAACTTTCTACTTAATTTCATCATTCTGCTCAAAGAGAAAAGGTAATATTCAAGAATTGGCTTGAATGTGCTCTTCTGTGAACATGATGAAGGAAAGATAATGTTTGTTTGGCTTAAGACTATGGAAAAGCAAGGACACAAAAAGGTCATGAATGTCTAGGGGAGGCCAGAAGATTGATTCCTCCTTAAATACTCTAGCATCTACATTACTTATTTGAGTTGAGCTGCTAAATAATTGCAAATGCCGAAGTTTTTATTGAATAGGAGGGCTTTCTGTTCAATGTTTTTGAGTCCCTTCTTGTTGCTCTTGGGTCTCACCTTCCTTGCTTGTAATTGCCAGTTGACCTGAGCCATATTGGCCCAGCTGCCATTTTCTGTCATCCCTGAGTTGCTTCCTACTTCCTTTTGACAGTGCATATCCTATAGCAAGAGTTTAATGGAGACTGACTTTGCTGTTGGTGAATTAAGCAGCATGCTGATTGTGGCTTTCTGAAAAAGTTTAAAAATGTGTGTCAGTGTAGATATCCAAAATGTCATTAAGGAGCTCTTACACAGACATGAAGAGCCTGTGGTCTGATCCTGGTCACACACAGCTATTCGTCTCAGTCTCCACAGTAGTAACAAATGTCATCTATATACAGAAGCTACTCACGTATCTCTTTTGGCTGACATTATTGATGCTTGTTTTTCTGGATACATGTATTGACTAATTGCAACTGCCGATGTTTTAAGAGTCAGATCAAACAGTAAAAACTGATGGTGGCTAAGTGACACTCTGAACTCCCAGGGCCCTTGGCAATATGGAAGAATGTTTTCTGTTGGCTTGACAAAACAATGTATTAGACATTGTGGAGATAATATTAAAAAAATGTGCTCATTTGCCTCATTTATTCCTGTAAACATGCCATTAACAGCTCTATTCCCTGAAAACAACCCTTCCCTGCATCCCTCTTAAGAAAAGGAGCTGATGGAATGGAGAAAAGCAAAGCAAGAGGTTTAATATGGCACCTTGCAGACTGCTGTGAATTACTATCATAGTTCAACTGCTGACTAAATCTTGTGCAGGCTGGAGGTCCTTAATCCATACTCAACCTCACCCACTTGGCAAGGAACTATTTCCAACATGTGGTCTGGTCAGGTTGACCAGAGAAGCTTTCTCTCCATGGTCAGAATTGTTGGTGAACCTTTCTGGCTCTTCTTCTGCTCTGCCATCCCAAAAGGTTAATGTCACTTTTCTGGTTCTTCGGCTCTTCCAAAACCACTTCAGAGATAAAGAGCTGAAAAATGTTTCCAAACTGATGAAGAAAATGGGCTCAGCAGCCTCCGCCCTCAAAACAACTGTTTTGGAAAAGAAGAACCAGTCTGTAGGGTGAGAGGTGTGAGTTATCCATGAGTTTACCAGGGTAATGCAGGCTTTTTGAAGAAATACTAGAGTAATGTCTCTTTGATACGAGAGAGCAGGTAAGGATGAATGAAGAAATGATACATTCTAAATTCTGGTGAGCAGGGAAGCTAGTCTGGAGGTAAACAGGTCCTTGTCTGTTTTTTCTTAGGGGAGAATTTGTTTCTTCACCCTTTTTCCCTTAGGCTACACACACATGCCTATATTTCTGCATATGATACTTTTTACATAAGCTTTGCTTTTTGATTAATTTTCCTCTTATAGAAGCCATCCAAGTCAATATTCTGACTGCATTAATTTCATATTCTACAATTTCAGTTGTGTTATCCATAGTTTTTCTTGTTTGTTGCTCATAAGGACTAAATGTGCCTCACAAAGGCATTGTAACTATCACATAATGCAAACCTTGTCTCTGTCACAAGTGTCTGGGTGGAGTAGGCATCTTGTTCAACCTCATGTAACTACTTTTCAAGAGTGCCTGTAAGTGCGTACCCATTTTGCTGACACAGCCATAATTAATCAGCACTCACCTGACCTGGTATAGAGCACACTTTCATTCACTTGACATTTAATAACCTGTTATCCAACACCTTGCTTGTGTCCTCCTTGGTATTTTGTCTATTCTAAGCATCCTGTATTGCTATGACCATGTGCATGTCACATTCATATAGTTCTGACTTTTAACATTTTCTCTGCCAGTGCCGTGCAGCATCCCCATTCTTCCCACCTCCTCTCAGCTACTTGCTTACCCTGAACATGACTTCTGAGTCACTGCACATGACCTTTTTATTTCACAGAATCACAGAATGTTAGGGATTGGAAGAGACCTTGAAAGATCATCTAGTCCAATCCCCCTACCGGCGCAGGAACACGTAGATGAGGCTACACAGGAATGTGTCCAGGAGAGTTTTGAATGTCTCCAGAGAAGGAGACTCCACAACCTCCCTGGGCAGCCTGTTCCAGTGTTCTGTCACCCTCACTGTGAAGAAGTTTCTTCTCATATTTAAGTGGAACCTCCTGTGTTCCAGTTTGTACCCATTTCCCCTTGTCCTACCATTGGCTGTCACCAAGAAGAGCCTGGCTCCATCCTTGTGACACTCACCCTTTACATATTTATAAACATTAATGAGGTCCTTTGCTGCAGCACAGCGTATCTGATGAGATGTATGGGTTGCAGTATTTTAAGTAGCCCTTGTCTTTCTGCATTCCTTAGACTCTAATGAGTACGAGGCAGTTGTGTGTCAGGTAGACACTGAAATGAGCCCACTATCACTGTAATGTCTCTGTCCTTGCCATCCCACCACATCTGATCCACAGGACTGCATTCAGTGAAAGTCAGAGGCTTGGTCTCTGCTTATTGATACAGACTTTTTGTTAGTGGAAAAAGAAGATGGTTCTCCTAACAAGCTGCAGCTAGCAGTAAGTCGTCAGTATTGCTTGTAAAGTTTGGAGTAGTAAAGATGGAGAGACTTTATCCGCTGTGCCACCTTTTCTCTTGCAACAATACTGGCAGTACTTGGGTTGCTGTTCTGTAAGGCTGAGCGGGGCAGGAAACAGGAGAAAACAGGAGGCATGGCTGGTGGGGAGAGGCAATGTGTCTTTCCGTAGCTGTTTCTGGAGCTCTTCTTGGTCCACTGTAGCTATACCTTCAGGCAGAAATCCCCTTTCTAGTCTGCAGTCCAGGGAGCACATCCTTTATGCCCACCTGAACCCATGAAGTATCAGGGCTTCATCTCCTCATCCGCAATGTGTTTTTCTGTTCCTAAAACAGATGGTCTTGATCCAGTGCTTATTCTCCACACATTTCCACTGAGCAGTTACCACTACCATTCAATCGTAGGATGTAGCCTCATCTTTGAATTTTAAGGTCCTTCTGGAAAAAAGTTCTTTCCTCATATCTATCTGGTAAATGAAATAATTAAAATCACAGGCATTTTTATTTATCCTGCACTTCCATTAGACTTTATGTAGGCTCTTCGCAACACCAGGGCTTACTGCCAGGGAGAGGAACTACAGTCCAAGCCTGTGCACATAACTCCAGGCTTACTCTAACACCACCTTTGTTTTTCAAACATACGCTCTAAGCTGGCAGATGTTATTTAGTTACCCTCCATCAACCACCTGATTCAGATTTGCAGCCTGGAAAAAGTAACCTCATGTTAGGCTTTGTGGATTGCCTAAGGGCCTGATATTCCTGAAGTTCCTCCTCAGCCTTCCTAGCGAGACCTCATGGTGGTGACATACACTTGTTGCCTTATAAAGAGGGGACACAGAACAAGAATTGAACATGGCCAAGGTGGCTGTGCTTCTGGGAAGTGAAAGAGAAGTAGAGTATCTGTCCTCACATGGAGATTACAGGGAACTCTTCCCTCCCATTCATCATGACATAATTTTCCTATGGGGATTACAGAATATGTTGACAGGTAAACGTAATAATAGGAAATTATTCGGTATGTCTAAGTGATGCTGCACAGGTGGAAACATGAACAAAAGCTTCCACCTGCAAAAGCAAAAGTCAAGTGCTCGTCTTCTATTGACAACACTTCATTTTTTAGTATTTTGCAAGGACAACAAGTAGAAAGGTCACATCTAGGCTGGGCCTGAGAAATCCAAGTCATCCAGCTGGACAAAGGACAGAATACTTGACTAGCTACAGGTGGAGAGTAAGAGAAAATATGTTGGGGAATGTTTCAAGACAAATGAGAAGGGAGATGAATGGAGACCATGAGGCAAATATATCAGAAAAGGAAGGTAAATATTTCAGGTTCATCCTGGAAAGGGCAAACATTATGACTCTTCGTGAATTTGGGGAACATGAAAACTACCTGAGTAATCAATATAAGACATGAAATTGCACATATGAATTAACTCAAAGTTCCTACCCAAGGGACTGCAGCATGGTACGTTGTATACTCAGCATGTCCACTACCAAGAGTGAATATTGGATCGCACTTACATTTTTACATCCTTCTTGGTAATCTTCTTGCTTTCAGCCTCTGCTTGAAGTTTGAACAGGGTACAGAATACATGAAAAGATGTTTCCAGGCCTGGAAGTGAATGGCTCTGGGAGCTCAGTTTAGTTGCGACAGATTGAATCGTGGTGTCTACAGTAGGCTTTGCAACTGAACAGTGTGTTTATTGTTCATGTCTTTGAGCGCTGACATATTGGTGAAGCCCAGACAAGGTAAGACCACCATTTATTAAGCAGATATATTGTAATATAATTACTTATACTTTTCCCTGTTTAACTTCATAAGTGACATTGTCACTACATACCATCTTGCTTTGTAAATCCCAAACATAAAATTCACTTCCATTCTAATTTGTCTGAACACAAAACAGAAGTGAGGTCAGCTGCTAATTGTGTAACTGAGGTACAATTTCTTCTTGCTCAAAGAAACCAGAAGAATATAGAGCGATTCAGGTAAAGTTAGAAAACTTATCAACAACTACTGTAGGACAGGAAAAATGCCTCATTCTGGATATTCCTGAAATCCTGCTGCTACATACATTGCTCAGCTTCTGTTTTCATAAATCCAGAGTTTACCCCTGTTGCAGACTTTCCTAAAGTGGTCTTCTCTGATACATGAATTAATGTCACAAAGCTGGATGCTGGCAAACTCAGTACTACAACACAGCAAGCTCAGTTATTTCAGGTCCATTTTCCAGGCAGACTACGTAAATTCTTTCAATACTTTATATTCAGCCATAGTTGTAGCCCATCGCTACAGAATGAGTATCTTTGGCCCAGATTGGAACTTCATTTTATCTTAAAACTTTAACATCATAACTTTTCATTGAATCAGTCTTGAAGATGAGTTTGATCAGGAAAAGAAAATCAACCTGTTCAAGCATGTGGAGCAGCAGGCTTCTCTATAGAATGACACCACTGACGTGGTCATACAGTTCTGTGATGGCAAATCCCCTCCTGCTTCACAGCAACAGAAAAAGCTCTTTTCACTCCAGAAGGTGGAAGCTGTCTTCCTGCAAGCAATCTGTAGCTATGTTTCCAGTGCTTTCCAGTACTCAGTAGTGTTGGTGTGCTATGCAAAATTATCATGGGAAAAGCTGACATCAAGCAGGGGCTAGACCTGGTAGTAGAGAAACAGCCTGTACCTCTCCTCAGGAGTGAGATACAGGAATGGCAAGAATCTCCTGTGACTGATGGTCTGTTTACTTCTGTCTCAAAATTCCCATTAATGTACCCAGGAATGTGCAAGATCTCAGATACTTCTTCACATCAAGTGGTCACAGTTGAGTACTGTCTGTAGATTTGGGACACTGACACATTTTCATGTGTAGGTAAATGGTTCCACTCCAAATCACACTGGAGCACTAGCTCTTCCGGTTGTCAGTCTAACTCTCCAGTTCTTAAATTTTGCCAAATTCTGGAAATATTCTCCTACAATATCAAAAGTGGTGGAAATTAAAAACATTTAATCTTGCATCTAATTAACAGAATATTACAAACATACCAGTCTTTGACAGAAAATACGTCTGACGTGAATTGTTCTTTCCTAATAGCAAACTGTCTTGCCATGTGTGCAACGTAGAATTTTTCCTATAATTACAATCACACAGGCTGAAACTACATAACTAGAGATTGTAGCTCTGCTTCTCCAGAGCACAGGATATTAGCTTTCTCTCTGCAGACTCTGACAGCATGGCCTGGTGTCACATCAAAATTTATTTACCCTATTGAAGTTCATCATGTTTTAAACACATAAAATCCTAATAATATCTTTGCAAGTATGAGCATAAACTGAACCACAGTTTGTCTGGCACTGCTCACAGAAGGAGACACATCTCTTAGTGCTTTCAATGTGCTCCAAATATATTATGGGTGTGTGTTTCACTGTGAAAGTGAAACTAGACAGAATGCCATTTAAAGAATAAAGTGGGTGACATCACTCCATTCGTCTACTAAATTAGAAATTTACTCATTGCCTCTTCAGGTCTCAGCTGACCTGATTTGGATTTTAACCAGCAAGTAAACAAGCCCTATTAACAACACTATTCAACACCACTTCTAGCAAGATGCCAATATGCTTATAGTTAAACAGTATTTCAGACCATCAGCACCCAGTCACTAATTTAAAAACTGACCTTTTGCATTCGCCAGGTGGATGAGGCTGGTAAGTCAAAGGACAGGGAAAAATCTTGTAAAAAAGAAGAAAGACAGCTGCCAAGGGTGCAATCGGATCAACTTCAGAGTAAGTCTGCAGAACAGAGTGGCATTTGCAAAGACACCGAAGCTCTCTCATGGCATCAAACTGGTGGTGACAGAGCCATCTGTCCTGTCTTTTTTGCCCTTTCCTGTCTGCCATTAATTTTCCACAAAGGCTCCCAGCGACAGTCCCCTCATAGTGACCATACTTGGAAACAAGGTGTATGACAGGCAGGGGGAGAATGGCAATAATCTCCAAGAGCCCCTGTGTTACGACTTGGGAAAAAATAGCTGAGAGTTTGCAAAGTAGCGAAGAAGAAGTGAAAACCGAGAAGATCTGCTGACAGGAGGATTCGACAGGCACGCACCCCCTCGTTACATGCGCCTTTGAATCGCGGTGTAGGAGCAGAGGCGAGCTCTCCTGCTGCACGCACTGGGCAGTAAACAAGGGAGCATTTCTGGAGCAGCTGCTTGTGTAAGAGGAGAGGTGCCTGTTGCTCTCCCATAAAGTTACAGTCTTAAAGGAGTGTGTATCTTATGCTTCTTAAACTCTTTCATTTCTTGCACTAGCCATGTCAGGCCTTCATTCAGCAAACTGCTCCTCAGGACAGAAGCCCCTGTTTTGAGTCAAAATATTTTGCTGAGCTGGATGTATAACAAGTAAGATTGCATGCCATACTTTGCCTTTTAAAATGAACAATTATCAACATGATCTCAATCACAATATACATAGAAATTCATATACTTTGCTTTATGTTCAGATTGGTGCTTTTCTTAGCAGTAGGCAAGTCTAGACATATTTTACAGAGTTTTATTACACAAATTCCAGTTTAGAGATACTCTGCTAAAATTCAGTTTTTCTCCCCATATATTCAGTTACCACATTCATTGTTAGACTGTCTGAATATCTTACAGTATTGCTTCATTCAATGCAACTAACACTTATCACACATTTATTGTCACCTTTTCCCCAAGAAGGCTATGTGCACCAGAGGGGTTTTGTTTTCATAGAATCAAAGAATCATGTTGGTTGGAAAAGACCTTTAAGATCATTGAGTCTAACCATTAACCTGACACTGTCACGTCCACTTCTAAACCGTGTCCCTAAGAACCTCATCTACATGTCTTTTAAACACCTCCAGGGATGGTGACTCCACCAGCCTGTTCCAATGCCTGACAACCCTCACAGTGTCTTTCCTACTAACCAGTATTTCCTAATATCCAGCCTAAACCTCGCCTGGTGCAACTTGAGGCCATTTTCTCTCGTTCTATTGATTACTACTTGGGAGAAGAGATCCTGATACCTTAAAAGTAATATGTGTGCACACACCCACATGCACACATTGCTGCATGATCGTGTGTATTAAATGTGTATTACATGTCTATTAAATGATCTGTGTACTTGGAGGAGAGACTCTTTCATTCAGGGCTAGTTGGTGGTTGCCAAGGGAGGTTGCACAGGCTGGGTCCTGTGAAGGATCTCACTCCTTGCTGAAACTCCTACTGTGTCCAGACTGAGTCCAGCACTTTCTGCCAATAGGTTTCCTCCAAACTGATTTTAAGACAGAAATGCCTTACTGACTCCTGAAGTTTTTTACTTCATTCCTCATTCTGTGTGACTTATCCATGGAGAGGGTGAGAACTGGATGTTTAATAAGACTGCGACTGTACTGAATGATGGGCACTTCCCCAGCCTTTACTTCCATTCCACACTACAGTTCTCAATGCCCAATAGGATAAATGAGCTCATATGATGAGGCACATTTTTATTTCACATTATTTCTGTTACACTGGAGATGTACTAGTAATTTGGCAGGAACACAGGGACCTGCAGAGACATGCTTCCTAGTGACTTGTGTAGATATTCATAACAGCAGATAAGGCTCAATATTTCTCAGATTTGGTGACTTTGCTCTCATTTTCCTCCTTTCTATTAAGAAAATAAGGGAGATATGTAAATTATATTATCCCAACAATGCCTGATTTGCTTTCAGAGTAAGAACAATCTTTGATTCCTCTTTTGTTTCAACTTCTGAGATAGCTTCTGCTTAATAAAGTTGGACATCTCTCTCTCTCTTGTATCAAGCATGTTCTAACATTATGTGATTGAGTAAACCGTGACGTGGTTAAACCAAGTGCTCAAAACAGCTTATTTCCTCGCAGTTTATTTCATTTATTTTTTGATGCCCCGGGTAGTTTCTGCTGACTTCTAGTTAGAGATAGAGGTGCAAAGTTTCTGGAAGTTTCGAGGCCCCAGAAATCAACATTCCTCCTCAAGGTTTTTCAGATTTTATTGTACTTCTTTATTTCCTAATAACTGAAGTTTGAAAGGTCGATGTGGGCTACTTACTTGTAATTAAAATGAAATTTTCTTAACCTTAAGAATATGAATTATACTGTTTAGTTAGAAAAAAAAAACAAGTGTATGTTTCTAGTAGAAACAGTAGAAATAACAGTGTTCAATCCTGGATAGTTTAAGAACACATGCAAACTTTGCAAGAAAAGTAATGTCTTTTAGCTGCTTGTCTAGCTACATCATCTCTTCCTAAAAACTTTGTGTTCATATATGTGTTCTTTGGGTTCAAATAACGAAATCGGAGCTTATACCTCTCAGCTTTACTTCATGAACATGTATGTGGAGATATTTTTTTGTATGGTTAACACTGCACAATATTAAGTAATTTGACCTAAGGAATAGAGGAATTTTAATAATGCACACCTGCAAATTTTCCAGGCACGTAACATCATGTGAAAGGATTAGTTTTTATAGAGGGAAAACTGATTGCTTGATGCTCAGGAGCTACATCCTTTAAGAAAATACTCTAGAGATTCTCTCACTTTCCTTCCAAGACTAAGTATCTCTTTTGTGCGGCATATATTTCCTTTTCATTTTTCCAAAGCTTTCAAATCTTTTGCACAACCATCCGGAGGAAGAAGTGATGAAGAAAACAGCTTCATATTCTGAAGTTCCCAGGCTTTCTGCTGGACCTTTAAGCAGCCTGCAGGGGCCCAGCAGAAATGCTGTACCTCCCATGTAGTTGTTGGCAGAGAGGATGTCACTGGTTGGAGCATGTGGCAGCTGTGCAAGAAGGCAAAGACCAACGGTGTTATCTTGCCTCTTCCCCTTCACTCATCTGGAAGCTGCTGTGGAAATACTCCTTTATCCTGAAAAAATTCTGACTGTGCTTGGTTAACACTCAGGATTCACTCAGATGAGAGACTTTTTTGCATCATCCTTACGCTTGCGGACCTGCTCGAAGTTTAGATCTGAATTCAGTCCTTGGGAGTGCCAAGATGTATGATTTTGTCCACAGATGACACCTGGGGACGCCAGTGAGTAAGTAGCTTTGTAGGTAGTGTTCAATGGAAAGAATTAAATTGCAGTTGACCGTTCTGTCTCTGGTAAGGTAGGCTGTTCTTCGAACCCCCTTCTAACATTTTTACAGACATGTGAGAGCGGTTCAGGCTGGAATCAGATCCAAGTAATCCAGGTTACTCAGGACATTCTCTGGCCAAGAGCTGTTGAATATGACATTGTAACAATTGTTTGGCTACTTATGTGTGAGGTGTTTTATCTTCCTCCATTTATCTCATTAGTATTGGTGTTAGTGTTATCTTTCCATTAAAGGGGAAGAACCTATGGCCAGGAAGAAAATACACAAGCACCCTGCCCTTGAATGAGTGACTAAGATGGAGTGTCTGAGGCCACCAGCAAGGGCTTTGCTGTCATGGGGTGACCTGTAAACACTGACCACATGTGGCCACAAAAGCCTGGGCTCTGCCCTGTGCTTTGAGGTAGTCTGTCTGACAGAGAGGAGAATGTATGACAACCATCTGTGTCTTTGGGGTCTCCTGTCCTCATCCTTTGGTTGAAATCTACCTCCAGTAAGTCAAATCTGGATGGGGGTATCCCATCCATCATTCTTCCATCTTATTGCCTGGAAAAATCCCAGGGCCTAGCTCCTTTTAAGTGGTATGGCACTACAAGGTCTGGAAATTCTCCCTGGGTGGAAACTGTGTCACAGGGTTGACGGTGGGTTTAATGTCTTACTGCCGGACATGGCCAAAGGAGAAGCCTGTGTCATCTCACCAGGAACAGGGACGGGCAGGGAACGGAGGAGTTGTGCCAGGGAGCTCACTCGTGACTGTGCGGGGTCTGCTCACCCCGTGAGCCCTTGCTGGCGTTCCTATGACCACGCAGCTTTATAAGTCACCTTGGAACATTATGTTTGTTGGAAAAATTGAAACTGACGTTTACTTTTTTTGCTTGTACTAAGGTAAGTTGCCCTTTGAACCACCTTTCAGCATTTTGGGAATGTAGCAGCAGTGGTTAGTGCTGTGAGACTCAGCTTTACTTGATTTCAGGAGAAAGAGGGTCTTCCAGATAATTCATACAGCTTTGCAATGGACAATTTCTTTCTTCCCACTGATGCAACGACTTCTCAAATTAACGGCTATTTTGCGCATGTCTACATTAAAATAATAGGCATGCAAACTGTAACTTCTTCTTCTTCTTCTTCTCATTATTATTATTATTATTATTATTATTGTTTTCAGGGTGGGGAGAGAATTACCAATGTATATGAAAGAAATTTATTAGTAGCTGATAGTACTGAAAACTCTGCAACATCTTATGGCACAGTACATTGGAGGCAAATGCCAGAAATGAGAAAATTGGTAGTTACACAATTATTCAGTTAAATACAAACTAACAAGATCTGAAAGTGGGTCTGCTTTGTTACCACCACTTACCTTATTGTGCCAGGGCCATTTTTATCTAGAGCTTGGACTTGAATTGGGGGACAAGATGGGTTTGAAATACAAGTCCCTACAACTGAAGCTGAAGAGCTGCTTTAACATATTTCTGTACACTGTGAGGTGGGTCTACACACAGCAACTGATTACACAGATAACGAACCTCATTTCAATATTAGATATTCTATAAGATTCTGTATTTTTTATGGCCTGAATGTTGCCTCAAACTGTTCTTGCACATGTGAAATGAAAGGTCCTTACAAGCAAATGCACCAAAATCAGGGCTACTCACGGTTAGAAATTCCTACTTGCTGTTGATGCTAGACCTCATCTGCTGGTGATAGTGCAAACAAGATGTCCAGACATACAGGAAACACCAGGAAGATGCTGGCAGTTTTAGGTTTATATGGACAAACACAGGTGTGTTGCTTCTCATATAGCGGACTATGTGTTGGTCATCACTTGAAGTGAGCCTGAAAGGATTCTTAATTCAGTGGTTACCTGCAAGGATTCTTAATAACCTAAGGATGCAAAATGGTTTTGAGTCACTTTCATTGAAGATGGAAAATGAATGTTCACAGGAAATCTCTAAAGTGTGCTCTCTGGAGACCATAATACTTGGATCTACTGTTCACCAAAACTGTCCACTCAAATAAAAGAGATGGAGGATTGACAGAGTTCCTGTGGCAGGACTTGTCATGTGGCTTTTGACAAACTGAGAGTTTGGGGCAGATTTTTCCCAAAGAATGTTTGTAAAATTCATCCGTTAACCAGTTTCACTCAACTAGATGTGTTTGAGGGAACCCTGTTGCTTGACTGTAATCTGTGGGGCTTCCCTTCCTTCGATAGAATGAGAACAGAGGATTAGCAGAGGGAGAGTAACATCACCCAGGAGGGTGGAAGTGTACAATTAGAGGATGAAGTTACATTTGCATTAAATGACTGGAAACCTGTGGTCCAGGCCATCCATGATCATAGCACGTTTGTACCTGAGCTGGCCATTCAGTTGGAGAAAGTTTGAAGCACCTACATGGTTTGAGGCATCAAGAAATTTTACTACGTAAGTGTGGATAACACATGCAGGACTATAGGCCAGGAGCTATCCTGTACAAGGGGAAGGTTGGATTTGACAAGTGAACTGAAAAGAGATTTAGAGATCCTGGATGGATACAGTGATGCACAAATAGAAGTTCATGAGGACATTGCTTCATGATTATGTAATGGAATTAGTAGCTGTCTATAATTGTCCAGCTGGACTACTTAAATGAACTGAATAACTAATTGAACCTGTCTCATGTTATAAACTTTTTTCATCTGGGCTTTTTCTCAGTGATCCCTGTAATATCATCGTGGCTAATTTTAGCTGCCATTTTCCCCTTGAAGATATTTACCAACACGGCGCCCTCAGGCTGTTGTAGTACAGGAAACTGGGGCTGCAGGATGTCTCTCTAGGCTGAATGCTCTCCTGTCAATGAGATCAAATTATAAGTAGCTGCACTAATCTGCCTATCATCAGAAATAGCCAAAGAAAAATGCACAAATGTAAACATAAAAGGGAACTTTCATAATTTGCATACTTTTCATAGTTCACCATAAATCAGCCTAAATGCCAGTGGGCTTGTTCTTTTTGACATGATCTGGAAGCTAGCTTCACTTGTTGACAACTTATCTTCTCACAAGATACTGTATATTAGTAAAGTTAATTGACTAATCATTTTCATCACTGGGAGTGTAAGTAAATAATTCCATCTATTTCTACCTAGGCTTCTGTTTACGGTCCAAGGGTGCCAAGCATTCAGACTAAATGAAAATATACCCTGTAGTAACCATGTGCGGCATCCCCCATAACAAGCTGCAGAAACTGTCCGAAGCATTGCTGTTATGTTGTGGGGAATCCTGAGAATCTTAGGCTTAACTCACCATGCCGACCAGTCTCTCGCAGGGCTGGCCAGGCATGGGCTTGGGCGGTGGGGGGACGCTTCTGGGCAGACCCGTGTTAGAGCACTGGCATCTGTCATTTTTAGGGAAAGGGGGCAGGTCTGCAAGTAATGAATTAGCAGTGGCTGGGAATGTGCATGAGACGATGCGGTAACACGTGCTTCTGCTAGATGAGAGGAGCTGGAAGGTTATCTAATAGCTCATGTTTTCCATCTTTTGACTGTCCCCACACAATCAGCCATAAATATTCTGTTCCTTTGACCAGTTTTTCATAATGGTGGGGAAGGAAAATTTGCTGTTTCTTCTTTCTTCCATATCTTTGCCATCTGGTGAATTAAAGAAAAATTGACTGTGAATTACACTTTGGCAGTGCATGTGGTTTCAGTGACAAGACTTCAGTGGGGGTTGAGAGTTAGTGGTCCTGAACTTTTGCCTTAATTTGTGATGAAGATTAAGTAGGTGATGTAGAAGCAAGTTATTAAGTTGCTAGCTCCCCATTTGTCCCACAGGAATACAGGAGCAGGTTTTGTTGTTGTTGTTGTTGTGGTTTTGTTTTTCTGTTGTTGATTTGGGGTTTTTTGATTTGTTTTGTTTTTGGTTTTTTTTGTTTATGCTTTTTTTTTTCCCCAGCTGTAGGGATTGTTTGATATTTGCAGATTGCCTGTATGGTGTGCTGTGTTTGTTTCTTTCTTTGTGCAAAATATTTCTCCGTCTAGAAAAGTGTCTTGGATTTTCTTTGAACACTGTGTGTCTAAAAGGTACAGCCTGGACACCATCACTGATTCTTACCACACTGACTTGTTTGTATGACTTGCTCCAGAAACTCTTCCCTTCATGACCCCCCAGCCTGTTTAGAGGAAAGTGGGGTCCTGTGCTGGCTGGCATATTTCTCTGCTTACTTTGGTCCTGGTTCTTTCTGCCATGACTTCTGCCATCAAGGGTATGGATTAATGCTGCGGATTTTTGCCCCTCACAACCACCTGGTTTGAGACCACAAACTTGATCTCCCTGCTGGGCTGTAGCCATGAGAGGCAGTAAGTGCTGCCTGCTGCAGCGGATGGCCCCGCTCACACCCAGGATTTACAAGTGAAGGGCTTGCAGAGAAATGCTGAGACCAGAACAGTCCATTCCCTGCCAGACCATGCCAACCTGGCTGTCATCAACAGCTTTGGCCTACTTGCTTGTCTTAACCAAACTAAACTCTACCTTCTACTTCTGCACAAAATGAACTTTAAAGAACAACGTTTTTAGATTTAAAAAGCTGAATCATAATTGAGAAAGAGACCTAAACACATGCTTAAGTGCCTCTATATTTATCTGCACTTTAGGAAGGGCTTTCTTGAATGGGTAGGGACCTAAATGCTTCTAGTAATGAAGATTTTAGAACAGAGTCAGGGAGCTTGCAGCTTTGTGCTCTGAATATTTAAAATGTATTTCAGCAAATAAAAAGGTCACTTATACTTTACTTTAAAGAAAAAATAAGTAATTCCAAGGTATGTTATCTCACATTTATAGCATGTTCCCATTTCCAAAAGCTCTCATTAATTCCCCAAATGAAATTCTGTTGACGTCTTTGTGTGTTTAGCTTATGGACAGTCTTGGTTTGTGAGATCTTTACTACTTTTCTTCTCATTGTAGCATGCAAAAATCTTTTATGTGGCTATATCAAAACACGATCTCGTATGCAAGTCATATTTGCTTCAGACCAAGTTGTCCTCTGAGGAGCAGAGTTCTGTAAAAGGTGTGGGAGGGAGTTAAATGTAACATATAATAGGAAGTCCATTCAAAATCTCTAGCAACTGGAACTAATGGGGACAGACAGGGTTGTGAAATACGAGCCTACAAGATCTCCACTGAGAGATATCCTTTCCACTTTGTCCTCCCAGGCCTTACTTCCCAGAGATGTTGGGTTCTCTTCTTTAAATCAGTCCAGATATTTACAAATAAGAGCAGTACTACAGTGATTTCTTTCTAAAGGTATTTCTTGAAATCAAATAAATCTTCTTTCCAAATAGAGAGAGTGTTTCTAGCAGGGCTTTAGGCTGTCAATTTTCTGAAGTAGCATGTTTTTTCTTTTTTCTCGCCAATGCAGTGAATGGGTCTCTTACTGTGATTTGATTCTCACAGAAAACAAAACAACTTTCTTTTTTTTTATAATTCCTTAATGAAATGAGCATTAATAATAGAAGCTTGTTGCGTTAGAATTGGTAACAGTTTACCCTTACACAATCCTTAGGAACATAGCAGGTGTTAACAAAATAACAGTATCCTGGGTAGACCTTTCTGTGGAAGGACAGCACAGATTATTGCAGATGATGGAAGAGTCAATATTTTAACAAAGGCAACAGCGTGAGCCTAACTGAGGTTACTGAGTACCTTGTGGTTCTGGACACAGAGGACCCTGAATATGCTGAAAAGGACAAAGCAGCCTCAGAAAGTAGACAGGACAAAGGAATTCACCTGGCTGGCAAAAATAAATCTTTTGACTTCAGAATGGTGGAGGGAAAGGAGAAGGAGTGGGGAAAAAAAGATGGTCTATTGATGCAGTCATGAAGACCCACAGACACTGTTGGGTGAAGACCAAGGAGAAGTGCAGTCTTCTGGAATTCCATAAGGATTTAGTCAATTGGATTCTCTGGGTAGTGAGGCATCCCAGGCCAACTACTTTGCATGGATCAGATCTATTATTTTCTTGGCCACCCAGCTGGCTGGAAGATGGGTGGCATGGTAGTGAGAAAGTCTTCTGGACCTAGTTTGGTGTACAGCACCTTTGATATTTACGTTGCATCCTTCTAATAATATCTGAGCTGGAAATACCCCTGATTGCAAGGATTAGGGAAGAGAGTAAGGAAAAAATATGATAGGCCAGCAAAGAAATTTTCATGATGAAAAGCACTTCCGTAAGACTATTCCCTGGTGGCTAAACTGCTTCAGTGGCTACAAAAGCAAGCAGGGAACTGGGTGTACTAGCAAGTCTTAAGTGCAAAATGAGGGCACTGCAGGCTGTGCTGCGGCAGCTGGAGGCATTTGTAGCTGTGGTGTCAAGGAGAATACTTGCAACCTGCACTGTGTTCAAAACCAGCATTACTGTTTCATTGACTGCATTTATGGCAAGGAAAGATGTTTAAGAACAGAAAGGAATATTTCCTTTAAATCAGAAGCAGTACTGTGCTTATCTTTACACTAACATGTTCAGCCAATTAGACATGGAAGAGAAGAATAAGCATAGACTACTGTATGTTTTCACTTTTGTATAAAAGGCTTTAATCAACCTACTCACAGTGTATAAACATTATATCAACATATAGTTAGAAAATGGCATATAGCTGTAAAAGAATTCAGATGCTTTTCTGCATGACGTAGTCTTTAAATTGAGTGTTTCCAGCAAACAAGATCGTCTGTGAGCGTCCTTGCTTGAAAATATTGTGCCTTTCCAAAATTAAAGCTCTTGTTCTTTGAATAGTGAATGTATATTATTACTAAAAATGCAAAGATGTGGAACCCCTGTTTTCATGCAAAATTTAGTGCAATCTTAACAAGGGAGTCAGGATCATAATGAAATCTTTTATATGGCTGCAACAATACACGTGCTGCATAGAATTAATTATCAAGAAATGAAATGTGTGGGTGATGTCAGTCTAGAAATACCTAATCAAGATGTCTGCTGGTAGGTTACCTTCAAACATGTAACCTATTTAACCTGTAACATAATGAGGATAACTGTAAAGCTTCAAGTAGCTTCCTAGCAACTCTGGCTATTGTTTGGAGATTATTTATGTTTAGCTAGTCTGGTACAAAACTCTAATGTGATTATCTCACCTGCCTGGATGGTTTACAGTTGACTCATAACTGTGATAAGCTTTAGCAAAAAATTAGCAAAATTTATTTGTATGCTTTTTAGTGAATTTGCCCAGAACTTGTTTTTGTCTGCTTACAAAAGCAGTATAAACCAAATTTTGCAGCTCTGCCACCCCTCTCCCTAGACATGGGATGAAGAAGGGCTCACTGAGTACTCAAAGCGCTGAGTTCAGTTTTGCTCTACTTAACAACTCACCAGGTAACTGCAGAGCTGTGCCTGGAGAGACTGTGGGCCCAATGTCCCAAGAGATATCTGTGTCTGGTTTTCCTGGGTAAGGATAAGCGTCGTGAGAACGAGTTAATGGACTCCTCCCTTGTACATTTTTGCTAATATGATCTCGTCAAGTTTTCCCTATTTACAAAACTTTAAGTAGTTTGATTTACCTTTTGCTAAGTAATTTGGCAGCACAAGTTTAGAGAAAGTCAAAGATACTTTTCCTTCTCCTTTACTTAAGGATATAGGGTCTATTAGTTGCACATACAGCTGTAAATTAAATATTACAATTTAATAATTGTGTTTACCTAGACAAATTAAAGAAATGGACGATCACCAACCATTTGTAATTTAACAAGGGCACGTGCCAGATTTTGCACCTGGGACACAGCAACCTTGGTGGTACATACAGACTGTGGAACAAGATGCTGGAGAGGTATCTGGAGGTTCTGGTCGACAGCAAGTTGAACATGAGCCAGCAGTGTTCCCTGGCAGCCAATATGACCAACCATGTCCTGGGGTGCATCAAGCACAGCATTGTCAGCCGGGTGAGGTGATTGTCCCACTCTGCTCTGTACTGGTGCAGCCTCACCTGGAGCACTGTGTGCAGTTCTGGGCACCGCAGGATAAAAAAACAATAGTAAGCTACCAGAGAGTGTCCAGAAGAGGGCCACAAAGTTGGTGAAGGGTTTAGAGCAGAAGCCACATGAGGAGCAGCTAAAGTCACGTGGTTTATTCAGTCTGGAGGAGACTGAGGGAAGACCTGATCATGGCTACAATTTCCTCACAAGGGGAGGCGAAGGGGCAGGTGCTGATCTCTTCTCTCTGATGACCAATGACAGAACCCGAGGGAATGGCAGGAAGATGTGCCAGGGGAGGTTTAGGTTGGACATTAGGAAAAAGTTCTTCACCCAGAGGGTGGTGGAGCACTGGAACAGGCTCCCCAGGGAGGCAGTCATGGCCCCAAGCCTGACAGTGTTCAGGAAGCAATTGGACAACACCCTCAGATACATCGTGTGAATTTTGGGGTTGTCCTATGCAAAGACAGAAGTTGGACTTCATGATCCTTGTGGTTCCCTTCCAACTCAGGACATTCTGTGATTCTATGAACCATTCACATCACCTTGTAGACTCTACTGTTGCTCTGTGGCAGCCTATAATAGCTCTTTGACATGCCTGGGAATGCCATTTTTCCAGGGTCAATCTTTCCTAGTTACCTATCCAGAAATTACAGTCATTCAGCTCGTCAATATAATTCTTAGCTATGTTGTAGCAGAGAAAACACCAAAGAGGGTTGCATCAGTTTAGAACAACTGCACAGTCACCGTGGTTTTCTCAAACCTAGTCTGTAGGACACTGATTAAGAAGGCATCTATTGTATTGGAAAGGTGTTTACAGCCAAAGTGAATTAAATAAGATAGGGATAATTAGGATGGACATACTATTGGAAAAGAAACAGGGACCAAGCTCCTAATTCCATTTGAAGCTAATTAGGTGGCCTGTCACTTTGATAAGATGTTTGGGCTCACAGAATCTGCTTTGTTGAGGATATTTCTTCTTTAATTGGCCTGTCAATTACAATTCATCATGAAGTGCTGCAAACTGCTTACAGACCCTTTTTCAATCTGTCTTACAAAATGGGTCCCACAAACAGTTGTCTGTTGTTTGTTTGTTTATTTTGTTTATTAAAACAAAAGCAAAACATTAAAATGCATACTCATTGTTACTCTCCTGTTTTGTTTTAACTGTTTTTGCTATTCACTTTGCCATCTCCAGGACTGAGCTACTGAAGTCTTCCACAACTGCAAAGGTAGAAGTTATGCTCATGATGAAAGTTGTGATGGAAAAATTAGATGTAAATTAAACACAGTACGTGGGACACTGTGTTGCTTTTTCCTGGGGTGATAAGCTGAGAATGCTAAACCTGAACAACAGAAACAGCAGCATAGATGCCTTACTGGAACAAGACATTTCACATCATTAAGGGCTAGCTGAGAAACTGGAAATTAGCAAGTACTTTTTAGAGGGAGCATGGAAATAATCAAGCATGAAATAGCAATCTATTGACCTCTGGTAACTTGATGTCTTGATTTAGGTAACGGCTTTACAAGCTTGACAAACAACTTAATGCCAGTGATACTGGACTTTTTATGGTAGTTCACTAGTTGCTCAGATGAGGAACGGTCACCATGTGACAAAATATTAACAGCTGACCCAAAGGCATGCTTGGTCAAAGCAAAAACAAGTGTTTTCCATGTCAGTATTATTTGTTTCTGTTTTCCTGGTTGAGAAAAACAGTTTGGCTAAATGCAAGGGTGCTGTACACCCTGCTGAGGGATAGCTTTCTTTTAGGAATCAAAAACCAAGAAGAATTTGCTGTAAACCTACACTGTTGACAAAACCAATAGTGTTAACCGACACATGAATTTAATTTTCCTGTTACTGAACATGCAGTGTCTGTACACTCACAGAGCTGCAATAGCCATTATCTAGTCCTTCTTCTTGTCCTTTCCCTTTGGACCATTCAGGTGGTATGAAAGAGTTACTTTTAAATGTATTTCTGTAGGAAAATCTCCCTTTTTCTCTCCAAAACGACAGAACAAGCTGGAGAGGGCAGGAGGAGCAGTAAGTGCTCTTTAACTGTGTGTGGAATTAAATGGGTGCCATAAATCCAGGAATAAGCGTGTTATGGATGCGGATGTCGAAACTAAAGTCACTATTGGGCCCTAGTAGCCATTGAAACTATGTGGTATTTCTGTATAAACCAAATCCTGTTTATCCCCTCTCGTGAATTGCAGCAAAATGTCCTGATCTTACAGGATGTGAAGTGTGTTCTGTAAAACAGCGTTTGTTTGAAAGCACTCAGCCCTGTCTCAGATCTGAATGGAGAACAGTCTGCTTTAAGATTTTTTCCAAAGTTTGGATTAGGAAGAGAAATATTCATTTCCTCTGTGGATTTCCTTTCCTTTTTTCCTGAGGCCGGGTTCTACTAAAGCATATTCAGCAGCTTTCCTCTGCAACAAAATGTTTATATGTTTACAGCCTTTGCTTCATTTTCAGACATTTCAGCTGGAAGAGAGCTAGAGACCTACACCAATCATCTATTCCAACAGCCACTGCAGGTTTTTGCTGTGACTCAGATTTGAAGTGAGGTGGCTGCAGCCATGACGCAGACTAGTGACCACTCTGCAGTCACAGCCGCCCAGCGTCTGGTGTCACCACCATGCATGGACATTGAAAGCTCACTTCTTATTCTGATGCTATGTCTAGTGGTGTGACTTATAATTTGATTTGGGTAGGAGAATTAAAAAAGCTAAATAAAATGATGACTCAAAACGCTACACGTTTGTCAACCCCTTGAATAGCTGTTTACGCTTTGACTTTTACTATAAATTGGTACCTTATGGCTTCTTTGTATAAGACAGTGAGCTAGTCTAGCAGGATGACCTAGTTATTTTTAAAGCCCGCTTATGTCAATGCTCTCTGTCCTGTGACCATGTTGGCCACCATTATTTCAGTGTGAGGTCAGTCTTTTTCTTTGCTCGGGCCTCTTGCCAGTTTCTCAACACCTGCCTTGAAAGTGACAGCTCTATGGGTGTCCTCATAAATTACAAATCATGTGCCTCTGCCCTGGTGCCTTGGGACAGGCACAAAGTTAGAAACTGTCCTGTAACCCAAGCCCCGGGGCTGCTGCATGGGACAGCTGAGCAGCAGGCAGCGAGCCGCAGCAGCAGGGGGCCAGCCACGCCACAGGCCCTGGGCAGCGCCCAGGATGGCGTGGTGGAAACTCTGGGTGTGTTGGTGCCAGCAGGCATGTGGCTGTGCTTGGTGAGAGCCAGGGCTGGCCCCCAAGTAGGGGCTTGCCCCCGTAGGGGAAGGGTGGAGGAACCAAGCAGGGCTGATGGGGGTTTTGTGCAGCACCTCTGCCCTTGCATGCCTGGGATGAACTGGATCAGCAGGGATGGGATGAGGAGCGGGGAGCAGGGTTCTCCACACTGAATGAGCAATCCTGTGCACAGTCGTCACTATCCTTTGCCGACTCCCAGCTCCTCAGTTACAGATCTGGCATATAATTGACCAGAGCACTAATTCAGTGGCGTGTTTTCCTCTTTCCAGCGTGTGTTGCAGACACTCAGCCAGCATACATGCATTCCACAGCCTGACACAGTCCTACAGCTTGAACTCAGCAAAACACTTAGGCGCTCCCCTTTGCCCCAAACCCAGCTGCTCACTCTACCTTGCACTGACCCCCATCACCATGCAGGCAACGTGCACCTGCAGGGAACGTGTTAAATAAGCCAGACAAGCTGCACCACCCCACTTCGCTAATCTGTTCACTCCTTCCCCAGATGTGTGTTGTCCCTCTCTGTCACAGGATCCATTCCCAGAAGTGCCATAGGTCTGGGGAGCAGTACCTGGTGTATCACAGGACCACGAGCCTCTCTCAGAATCCATAACTGCAGGTGAACACCGTGAGGTCCTGGCATGGAAAAGCAATACAAGCATCGAACGGAGCAGAGACTGATCAGGCATCCTTTTCAACCCAGCTGTATGCTGCCTGCAAAGGCACAAGCAAAATCTGTTACCCTGTTGGCATGGGATCCTTAGCTGGATGACTAAGCTGCAACAAAATGGAATCCTGATTTTTTTGAATGATCCATGAGGTGTATTTTAACAGAGACGGCTTTCTGTCTTCCAGCTAGTGCGTGTCTTTTATGTTCCTTTTGATGACTTGATAGGATGTACAGTTGATGCTTTAGCCCATTCACTAGCAAGAAAAAACTGCAGAAGGGTGCTGATCAGAGCTGCCTGTAAGCATGTACCACCTTGCTCTCTTTTAATTTTAGATTCATGTGAAAATAAATTGTATTTTCTTACAGTTGTGCTTCTGAATATTATGAATATTGATTTTTAAGGAAAATACTGAGTTGGAACTGATGAGCAGGCTGCAAAACAAAAGTATTCACTTTGTGAAGTAATGAGGTTACATTTTTTGGTTTGTGTGGGGTATTTTTGGTTTTTTTTTTGGGGGGGGCGGGGAGCGGGCATAAATTAGGTCTCAAACTGGCTGATTGGAGGTGGATGAGTGAGACTCCAAAGATAATTGCTTCAATTCTTGCATATGATTTATCTTCCCAAGCACATTGTATGGTCTGGGGTTTTCACCCTGGATCTGGTATGTATGATATTTTACCTTCTAGAGGGTGGTATCTTCTCCCTAGAAGAAAAATCTGTGACCTTCAGCCAGCTCAGGCTAATTCTTGCAGGGATTTCCAAATCAAATTTTGTATTGTGCGGTTCATAAGCACACTGCCACCACAGTGATGAAAAACTCTCTTGGCATAAAAAACATATCACAGTGAAGTAGCTATTAATCAGAATGACAAGAGGTAGTGACTTGGAGCAGTTATCGCCCAGTTTTTCTGCAACACAGACCAAACACTTTAGTGATAAGGTCCTGGTCTCATTCAGTACTTCCCATACTGTATCTCAAAATAAATGCATAAGCATCTATTAGAGTTGGAGTGCTACTGGTAGCGCTGCACTGTGTACTTTGGCAAGTCGCTTGGTATGCGTGTTCCTTGAGGTCCTTTCAGCTATTCTGCAAGCCCTTTTCCTCTTCCTCTCCCAGCCCTGGTAGCAACAGCCAGCATTGAGGATATAAACTCCCTTTCTCCAGCTGGCAGCAGCAAGAACAGCAATGAAAGTATGGACATGCATATTAATAGTTCGAAGTCTTCTGCCTTAAAAACATCTATCACCGAATTCCTGGATCTGGTGACATTTTATATATAGATAGACCAATCCAGAGAAAACTGTAGTTTCATAATGCACAGTTTTCATGATACAGGACCTACACACACATAAAAACCCTGAAAAGGTTTTCTTTAGGTGGTAGCATCAACAGGTGCAGGAAGATACCTGAATCTTGAAGAAAATATATCCAAGTGACTTCCTGCTGAAAACAGTGGAAAATTAGTTTGTTCCTGCAACAAGGATTTGGAATTTGAACCTGGTGAGAACAAAGGATCCATGTTCACGTTTTGGTAAGGAAAAAAATATGAGAAGTTGAAGCTCACTCTACAAGCTGAAAATCTAGTTTGTTCTGCCCAGTTCCAGCTCTCTTCTTCTAAGATCTCATACTGTTTCAGGAAAAGGCTAGGTAGGGTTTGTCGCTTCTCTAGTCTGAATTTTCTTTGGATGTGGAGGAGTTCCATGAACTAACTTTAGAGATACCACAGGAGGACATCCCTAGTAGGGTTTGACAGTTACAGGACTATATATGCACAAAAGGTGTCTGCATATAGATTTGAAAAGCCAGGTTTTGGGATTATATATTGAACTTCAGGCCATTTATCTTATCTAGCCTTCAGTGATGCAAAAGCCTGTGTCTGGCTGTGTCTTTCAAGAAAAGAACAATTTGATGTGGCTATTATTTGCAGGAAAACAAACCAAAAAAAAAGGAAGCAGCCGTGGCTCAGGGTCCTTGAAGTGACCCATGTCAGCAAAGGGATCGAGAATAGAAATGAAGTAGGACAAGCATCTCTGGGGAAGGCTGCCCCACTGCCAACAGAGTGGGGAGCCAGCTCCTGCGCTGCTGCATCCCCCTCCCACCCGGCAGTGCTGGGCACATGCCGAGCAGAGAATGTGTCTCCTGTCCTCTGGGCCTGGTGGTGAAAGCAGCCCCTGGCCCCTGGCCAGGGTGGCTGTGGCCTGTGAGGAGATGTTCAGAGGCCAAACAGCTGCTCCCGGCTCATGGGGCAGGCAGGGGACAAGGACAGAGCAGCTGGTCAGGGGCCGGAGTACAGCCCCACGGTGGGGAGGGGAAATGATGGGGCTGCAGGAGAGCTCAACAGGGGCTAAGGCATGACAAGACGAGGGCAAAACAAATGGGAAAGAGCTTTGTGCCAGTTAGTAATAAGTACAGCAAAAAAGTAATAAGTTTCAGCAAAGAAAGTAAGTGCTTCTTGCCATGTCATTATTTTCCTTTCTTCTTTTCTTCCCCTAATGGAAAGCATCCAATATTGTTAATAAACTTTGGAAAAAAGTCACCTCACACCTTTCCAAATCTTGAGGAAATTATGCCATTGGACATGCATGAATGACAGTAGTAAGTACTTAAAATCAAAGAAAAGGGTCATCCCAGTGGCAACAGCACAAGAACTTCACTGGTCTTCGGTGGACTAACGTGTTGGGTATGTTGGTTAAAGGTCTGGCTGAGAATGCCTTTGGGAAAATAAGATGATCCTTGTCACACCAATCTAATAGTGCCTACAGCTGTCTTCAGCAGATCAGCAGTAATACAGAAATAAGGAATGATCCATTGGAGTAATTGTTTCAGGGAAATATTTATGATGGTTGTTGGAGAAAGCAGGGATTATGGTATTTTCTGCAGGTGATATTAAACACAAAACATGGGGGTCAAAGTGCTAATAATATATTTTTTTCTTTAAACAGAACTGTTGGCCTGAGCCAACATGTTCTGAAATCAGTGGAAAATGGGACCTTTAAGTTACTCAATATTATAAAAATCCTGATGGTCTAGTATTATACTTGTATCAGAAAGTTGGTATTGATTCACAGCTTTAGAGTTTTACAAGATGTCAGGTGACTGCTAATTTTATTCTTGTTCTGTGGTGCACCTGTGCTTCCAGAGACCTACTTGTCCTTGAAGAAGTCATTTAATTTTCCAGAGCCTCCTTTTCCCTTCCCTGTGACTCCTCATCAACTTTGACAGCCAGTGACCAGGCATGATGGCCCTGTCTCAGTCTCAGCTTCTCAGCCCTGTAATGTTATGGAGATGTAAATAAAAGCAATGCCATGTGAAAACAGAGGACCATTTGGTATTGTGCAACTTGTGCTATTGAATTAACTATACATCAGAAAAGTGTCATCTGTGGGAATCACGGTCAGTTTACTGCAGAAAAACATGGTTTGCCTGCTGAAAACTTTCCTAGCTATTCTTCATTACAGGCAGAGTCTGGCTATGTTTGAATTTCTGTCATTGATAATGTAATTAGTACTGAACACAAAATGAAAGGCAGCCTGCCTTTCTCCTGCAGGGATGATAATCCAAGGTTCTGAGCCTGACTACATTTATTTAATGAAGATGAGAAGACACCTACTCGTGTATAAAACAAAACTACTTTTCACCTATAACTACTGTGTCAAGAAAGGTCTTGACTAAAGTTTCTGTCACTCAAGATCCTTTCTACTTTTTACCCTTTCCTCTCCCCAGTTTTAGGGTTACTTGATTTGATTTATGTGGGACAAGTCGTGTGCTTACAGTAGCCTGAGAAACAAACAAAAAAACCCCTTGGTAGGATGTGGGCCAAGCAACAGCAGCATTGTGGCCTTGCTTCAGCCTGTGAAAAGCATTTAAAATTTCAAGTCAGATGGTAACACGAGGAGGTAAACATTTTGTTTAACTAGAATCTTACGTATTTTCTTGGTTGTGTCATCATATGAAACCTTCTGAACTAAAATTCACAAAAGAAGGTTAAAGACCCTCCAATTTCATTATACAGTCAAGTGTTTTTGAGGAACAAGAAAATATGTAGAAAGAACACCAATGATGCCAGTTCAGTTTTATACTTCAAATACCAACACCTTGAAAGACTACAATTACTAACTTGTTTTGTACTTTGACAGAGCAGAGAAATAGTTTAGGTTGTAGGATCCCTGCTCAGAAGAGAGAAGTACATAATAATTGGTTTCTGTGACCACATATGTATAAACAGGAGTCTGTGAGAATGGGAGATGTTCATGATTGTGCCCATGATGTGCTGATGGGTGTCAAGCAGCCATATCTTCTGGTGGCTGTTGATGAATGAGCACATTTTAGTAGGCAAGGAGGAGGTTCTGCAGCAGCCATGAGGCAGAATAAAACTTCTGTAGCTTGAGTTTCTTAATCTTGTCTGTGGGGCTTCTACACCTGTTACAAAATGCTGCTTCACCGTTGCTTTATTCATGATTCTGTACCAATGTTTTGTTCTGTAGGAAAAGCCAGCATGTCTGCATAAGGCAAAAAGTGAGGGCATGGACTGTAAGTATTGTCTGGTAATTTATATATTTGCATATGGGAAAAGCTAAATTTGTATTCCACACATAAAATGCCAATTCTCTTGTTTGTATGAAAGTGAATATAATTGACTTTGTTCCCTACCCTGGGGCTACATCAACTTTCAAGATCTCTTCTGGCACTATTCTGACTCCCCTAGTAATCACAATGTAGACCCTAGTACCTTGATCCATTAGGATATACATATGCAAACTTTATTTTTTAAATGTTTCTTTGCATTCAAATATTTTAACTTAAATAGTTGTTTTAGGTAACTTCCTCTGTAATTTGCTCCTTATATTCGGTGTTACCAGGTGGGGCATATCATTTTATGGTGACAAAAAGTAGATTAATGGCTTCTCCTGGAGCCTGTCAACAGTCCTTTTCCTGGCTGTAAGAAAAGAATGTCAGGTATTCACTCATGTTCTTAAGCAAGACAGTAGACTCACAGTGATGTGGGACCTGTTTAGGGAAATAATACAAGATCATGAAGCTTCCCAAAGAGGTGTGCCACAGCATTTTGCTTCTGGTATTTTAATATATTTGAAGAGACGCACAACTGTCACAGGCAACAAAGCATCTCCCAGTCATTGACATCCAATGAAAATTCGAGGCGTTTTTTATTACAATCCAACAGACAGAACTGAACAATAAAAAGGATTCCAGAATATGTTTAAAAATATTTTTGCTTGTTGAATTGCTGCACAGGCTTTGTTGTTTTCAAGGAGTTTTGTATTCAGGTCTTCTCTGAAGCTAGTGATAAAAACACCTTTCATCCCTATAAAAGCTGAGGGGCTGCCTTAAGTGCTGTAGAAGCAAGTTCAGCACCTCTTGATATTAATTTGGCTATATGTAAGTGGATCTGTTTATACTTGATACATACAATGCCTTAACACATTCCAAGGCCAAGAGAATTCAAAAGCAGCACTTATTGAAAGCTTTCCTTCCTTTGTTTTGTCCCTCTGAACTTAGCACTTCACTGGAAAGCATTACAGTAAGTTTTCTATCCTAGCAATATATTAATAAGGGCAAATAACATGTACCAAAATGATCTGGAGGATATCCAGCACTCCCTGTTCTCCGTGTCTTCATTACAGGACAAATTTAATAGCTTATTTGATTTTGCATGCTGTGTTTTACCTGGTTTATGCAGTGAGAAGGTTGACATATTCATTCACTGTTTCGCCACCTGTGTTGCCTAACCACTATGCTGAAAACAGCAAAATATTTAGGTGACTTCTGCTGCCCTTGTTTTTGCCATGGAGTCCTGTTGAAATGTGCAACAATTTAGGAATGATAACAAATAAAAAGATCTCATTGATTCATGGATTTTCATCTTTAAGTTGTGATAGAGCCACCTCGTCAACTTCAGTGAAGTTGACCTAGTCAGCTCCAAAGGTGATTATTTCCACGTTTGACTGAGGAGAAACAAGAACATGTTGTTTGTTTCCCTGCTATAATAGCTCCTCAATGAGTTGTGGGTGGAGGAGTGAGCTGAAGCATCTATGGCAAAGAAAGGCTGCGTGCCGTGCTTTCAAGGCACCACCTGCACAGGAGCTGCCAGGGCTCCATATAACAGGGTGCAGTAATGCAACTCCTCTCTCCCTTTGAGGGCTCAAATTTGCTAAGTGCTTTATTTCAGCAAAGTTCTCTTGGTGATCAGGCTGGTATTGCCTTCCCTGTGCAGACTGTTAAAGTGCACAGGCTATTATTCGCCTACTCAATTAACTGCTAAGGAGACCGAGAAAATATGTGCCTGGAGGAGAAAATGAAGCCATCTTTATTTGCTGGCTAATCAAAATGCAATGGCTTTTGAAGACAGTGTGAAATGATCATTAATTAGGAGAGATACCTAAATTTTGAGTTCAAAGAACCTTGTACTAGCCAAGAAAAAAAGGCCTGGAGGGCAGAGCTTGTTTCCCTATGTTGATGAGGCTTCTGTGGACTGAGCCAGCAGGAATGAGCCTGGATCTGAACTGGACCTGGTCTGAAACATATCTCCATTTCCAACAGGGACATGCATCTGCAAGCCAAAAATTCAGTGCATTGTAAGATATGGGTCCCACAGAGCAATAGGTTACTTTGGCTTCAGTGTATGGCAAACAGAATGTCCTCAAATGAAGGTGGACTGAGACCACTACTGACTGCTCTTCCGTCTCTCGTGCTCTGACATCAAAGAAAGCATCAAAATGCCAGGTGGCAACCCAAGCCAAATGTGCTCCCAGCTCTCCTTGGGACGTGAGAGCTAGTGCATGAGCAAGTCAAGGAACAACCTAAATGGCAGTGAGGCTGAGCTGTGGCCACCGCTGCACACATGCCAGGATCTATGTCCACAGAAAGGCTCTGGAGCTGTGCTTGTGACAATGACAGGAGGACAGTCCTGGTGAAGTGTAATGGCAAGTAGAAGGGGCAGGGAAAGTGCTATAAGTGCTATAGGGGTTGACACTCAGGGCTAGGGGAAAAAAACCATGCAGCTGCTGAACAAAACCTACCATGTGGAGCACAACAGCACAGACAGCTGCCCCGATGGACAACGCAGAGCTGAGGCTGCACATAGCAAAGGCATCTGGGTGAAAAGGAGCAGGGAAGGTGGTGCAGCTGTGGTCTGGAGAAAGGGGGATAGGGAAGAGGTGGCTACATGGTGACACACAAGCCCCATGCCCTGTGGAGAAAAACCTGCCCAGTCGCATTAATTTTCCCAGTATTTTCTTGTTAGGCTTTGTCCTAGAAGGGAGGCAGTCAATGGCTTCTACCGACAGAGGTCCTATTCCTCCATGTCAGTTGTTTGTCCTGCCGGATGCAGGGCATCTCTCTGTCTCTGTGGTGACCTGAGCACAGCCACTGTGGTGCACCAGGTGGGAAGTACTTAGAAACTACTGAGTATATAAGGCAGTAAAAATAAAACAAAATTTATTTCAAACTAGGAAAAATCCGAAAGTCTGCAGGCCTTTTAACAGTCAGCATCTTAACTTGTAATAGACCTTTGCTTTGTTTTCGTTGAAAAAAAAAGTGATCACAAAATTTACTGCCAATAGTGTACAGAGAAGTTGATCTAGGATTTGTATGTTCCTTCTTCAGAGGATGTATATCCAAAATATAATACCTGAAGGTATTATAAAGGTGAAAGGATATTATGTAAACACATAGAAGCAATAAAGTCCCACTGACTTTTTTTTCAGAAGAATATCACTGCAATCCGTTGTGATTAGAAATCTGCCTTCAGGCTCAAGTCAGAGTCTGGCTGTGTTTTTGATAAGAAATTTTGCCAGCAATGTGACAATTTATTAAAATAATGATGAGGTAACCCAGCCAGCTATAGGGAAATCTAAGGAAAATAAGAGAGACCAAAACTGGAGTAACTTAGAAAATAAAATAGAATTTTCTCAGGGTCAAGGGGCTGGAGAAATAAAAGGCCTGGGAAATTAACAGTTTAATATGTGTAGATTTGACCCCAAACGCTATCTTAAAGATTACCCTGAAAGGTAGTGCACTGGAAGGGCACGCGAAGAACTCCATGTGATAATTTCCTGGAATTTCTGGATCGAAACAAATAAGACCTACATGTTGACATCTGTGAATTGATGTGACCTTTTGCTTGCAAGCTGATCAGACTGTGATCAGCAAAGTACCATGCTCAAAAGCACTTAATGAAGGACTCAAACAGTTAAATTTGGCAAAAAGAAACAAAAAAAAAATGGTCTGAGGACATCAGTTCTACATCAATTAAAGTGGTATTTGCAGACTCCTCCACAGAAGAACTGCATCCTGGTAAAATTTACTGGTTTATTTCTACATACTAAATCCTATTGAAAAGTGTATATTTGTCATGCACCTTGAAGAAAGCAACTTCTGCAGTTCCAAGAAATGCAAGTATGTGAAAAAAATTAGTCTTATCTACAAATATGCCATACTTTGCACTTTCTCCTTCAAAATGACTTGATTTAGGGATTAAAACCAGAAGTGAGGAAATATGAGCATGATAAATAACATTTTATGGTGCCACAGATTTGAAGAATACACCTTGAAATTATACTCACCGTGGTTATATTGCCATTACTTTTCACAGAGAAAACTGTAACACAGCTTCAAGAATATGTGTTTCCTCTTTATTTATAAAACTTAGATATTTTGTTGGGCTTTTCTTTGTAGTCAACCTGTATTATTTATATAGAGAAGTTTGGGAACAGGGGCAGAAATCTTGTTAAGCCAAAACATGGAGTTTTACCATGGATTTTAATAAAGCCAGACACAGTACCATGCTACTGTCCATGACAGTCACAAGTGCTAACAACAGCTTCAATTAAGGCAATGATGTAGTTCAGTGTGAATAAAAACAAAGCATTAGTAGGAGAAAGGCTATTTAGACCTTCATGTTTGTATGGAGACATCTTAGTGTCCCAGTACAGAAATTTTGGGCAAGCATAGGGCCAAAAGTTGAAGGATGAAAGCTCGCACAAAGCACAGTGAGATCCATTGCTATGGAATAAAGTCAATTCCTCTCAAACGATGCTCCAGATTTGTCAATCTGAACATACATGTGGACAACCATCCCTCCAGACACCATCTACTCACAAGTGTGGCTGAATTTATCACAATAAATATATTTCTCTGACACTGTAGAATCATAGCTTCATAGAATAAATGTAGGTTGGCTAAAGGTTATCTAGTCTAGTCCCCTGCTTGAGAAAGGGCTAACTTCAAAGTTAGAACTGGTTGTTCACAGCTTTATCAAGCCAAATTTTCAAGGATGGAGACTGACCAGCTATTATGGACATATGTTTCAGTGCTTTTTATAAAAGATGCTTTCGTCATATCCTGTCAGCACTTCTATTACTGCAGCTTGGGAACCTCTTCCTCTTGTTCTTTCATTTACAGCCCTGGTTCTTTCGTCTCTGTAATCCCCTGTAGATACACTGGTAGAAAGGTACTATTAGATGCACCTTCTTTCTTTGTCTTCTCCAGGCCAGGAAAAAAAAAACAACTTCTTTCTCAGTTTTTCCTTTTATATTGAAATCCCTAACCATTCTGCTAGTCCTTTGTTGTATTTTTTCCAGTCTGGCCAGCATCCTCCTGGAGACTATGGGCAGAGCCTGTCAGACAGTGCTGTGGGGACACTGTGCCCGGGAATGACATCCTGTTCTGTCCTCAGGGAGGTACCTGATGCCTGGGAGTGGGGCTACTCCCATCTGCCCCCAGGCTGCCCTGGTCCTGTTTGCAGTGATGGGATGGGTCTGGCTACTAGGTCCTGCCCTGTCACCCTGGAAGGGCTCCCACTACTCCTGGTCCCCAAAGAGCTCCCATCCCTTGAAGGTCCCCAACAACTCCAGCTGTGGCCTCACAAGAGCAGAGTAGAAGGGAATAATCCCTTCCCTTGGCCCACTGTTTAAATTTCCACTATCCACCATGATCACTGCTCTCCAGTGGTAAATCCTCTGAGCCACTCTTCTCCACCCTTATTTCAGGAGACATCTCAAACCAACCTTACAAAGCCCCTCTGGTAAAATGGGTGCCATATTGGTGCCTGCTTTCCATCATTTCTATACAACAGCAATAGTAAGGTGTATTTAGGGACACAACCTACTTTATATAGCCTGGTTTTTAATTACCAGGTTGCTAAAGAGAATGTGTAAAGCACTTGATAATAACACAAATGTTAAAGACCTGCTGGAGCATTTATTAGAAGAGCATTTCTTCTTTAACATGTCAGTGTATATAGGGAGGATGGTTTTCCTGTTCCTTTTAAAAAGAAAAATATTAGGCTTTGATTCTCTGGTTTCTTTTCATCTTATTCTAGCTTTAAAAGCTTCTGGAAAAGAATAAAAAGAGATAGAATAGCAAAGAAATCACAAAAGGAAGATATCAATAAGAAGCACCGCTGACTCTTCTCTAAGCAGTTTCCAAGCAACTTTTAATGGAAGGTCAGGCACAAGCAAGATAAAGGGAAGAAAAACCAAGACATTATTTCATACAATAAAGTGACTGTGAATGCTGCCAGTTACAGAGGAAATAGATTGGCCAGCCTGAGCACTTATTTATGTTTTTCTGTGAATATAAAGGAAAATCCTGTATAAAAGGCACTATCAAATTTGAGCGGGAGTGTTAATTCCAGCAATAGGTTTGCATTACTCCTCCGAGAGGCTTTCGTCACTGAATATGAATGTTGACTTTGTGTTAATAATAATGATCCTGTTGGACTCTCTCAGCTCCTTCTGACTGAACATCTATAATACTTTCTGTCTTTAATTAATAGCATCTCACATTTGCAGCTCCAAGTAGATTAGGTGTGAGTTACGTGGATGGGGCAAGGAAGGCATAGAGTGGTGGAGTGACTTTACCAATTTTGCCATAGCTATCAGCAGACATTCTAATGCAAAGACTGCAATGGTCAGAGTTCTGCCTCCAGTCAAGAAGAGACAACCATATGTAGAGACAACCTTAGCTACTCTGCACTGCTGGCTCCTTAGAGCAGCTCCCAATGGAAAGACCTAGAGGCTGGATCTGAAGTACATATATCTATATATGTGTTATGTGTTATGTCTACTTCTTTCATTCTCCAGCATCTGGGAGCCCTAGACTGTTGGCAGCTGATATAATCCTTTTTAACCTGAGTGCCATCGCAGGCTGTCTGAATGCATCCTTTTGGTCCCAAACTCATGGAGCATGAAGCATTCCTCTGTACTCTGTGACCTGTATCATGGTCAAGGAGTAAAAGCTCATGTTGAGAAAAGCCCTACGAAGGAGTTCAGGTGTTGATTTGGAGGCCTGACAACTGAAGAAGGACACTTATTCATTACCTTGAAAATGCTGGCCCACTGAATAGAAATAGCAAGGGCAAAATCAAACCCTTCTTTTGTAGTTTCAGTCTTGGAGTGAAAAATTGAACTGACAAGCTGACAAAGTTCGGTTTGGTAAAGTTTTTTTGCTCATGGCTGGATTTTCTGATGTCTGCAGCAGGATGATATCACAGCCTGTCTTTCCATGTGGCACTGACAGTTCTCCCTCCCCATCCAGCCTGTATTCAGGCTAAAAAAAAAAAATAAGATAGATGGAAAAACTGTCTGAATTCAAATTTTCTACCAAAGAAAATATTTTTGCCAGGAGTTACTTTCAATGAGGCTCTGGGTCAGAGTCCTATATGCTCAGGAGTCCGAACAAAAGCTTCAAGAGTCATTTAGGCACTGGGATGTTCCCAGCCTTGATCTTCTGTTAAATCTGCTAGTCCCCTGCAGAGGTCTTGGATACCTCTAGGACATGTCAGATTCACATACCACCTAGGTGACTGAAAACTACCCTTTCTCTCCCAGCCCTGGTAGATAAAAGAGTTAATATTGTCAGATTGCAAAGGCGTTTTGGTATCCGGGAATAAGGTCCATGCACACCTCCAAGAGAGAGGCTGTGATGAATTGCTACAGCTGAACACAAGTCTTTGAGAAGCACCTCTCTGCACATGCTTTCCAGAGCTGCATGGTGCTGCTGAGACCACTCATCACTCTCTGGGTTCTAGCTTGCCAGGAACAACTGGTTCATGATCCAGTCCATTGGGATCATGAAGTAGACAGAACTCACATTACTGTCCTAGCAATACGTGAGAGCCATATAGTCCTGTATATAAAGTGTGGGATTTGAGTATGAGTTTACATTTTCCATGTCTGTAGTAGATTTTGTCCAGCCAAATTGGTTGTGGATATTAAAGTGACAGGATCAGCTTCTTAACATGATTTCACCTATTGAAGTCGGCTCCGCTGCACTCATATTTCACTTCTGATTTCAAATCACGTATGTAAGAAGACTTTCTGGAGGGCACAAGAAGCAACTCCAGAATTAATCCTACAGTATGTTATGGGTTGGTTATAGTGCATTTCCCCTGTTCTAAAAATAGACTGAAAGAGTGTTTGAAGGACAAGTTGTGGTAAACAAATTCATTCCTGTGTTCTGAAAATGTAATGAATGAGACTGTCTCTTAGAATCAAGGGTAGCCAATGAACTAGGGTACTGATTTCTGACAACATACACTTATGGAAGAAGCAGATACAGTTACAGCAGATCGCTGTTTATAAAATGCACTGAGATATATCTGAAAAAAAAATGCTATGAAAATGTCAACATTTTTACAGCACTTCTATTAGACATGATTTCTAAAAGTCACACCCTTCTCCAAATTTCATGCGAACTGCACAGATCCCAAGCTTCTGCCTGAGAAGAAGTACATTTCTGTCTCAGTGGGTTGATAGCAGTCCCTTGCAGAACTCTGGTGCCCAAGTCTGAGTGTGAGGGCTATATTGTGGATAATTAATTATCTGAGAAGGGGTTTGGCAGAGCAGTGCTGGTCTCTGTTGGCTGCTGGTGGTGGGTGTCCTTCTAAGACAGAAGGTGAAAAGAATTTCAGTATTTTACTTGCAAAGCTCTTGTTTTCTTTGCTTGCTTTTAATTTAGGATTATGAAAACCTCTTCAGTCAGGACATGGAAATAACATCTTGAGGCCCACACAATTGCATTTATCTTAATTTAAAATAGTTTATGGACGTTATTTATCCTGATTCAATCGTGCTTTATAATAAGACATCATTCCTCCTGTTTCCTCACTACAGTTCTTCCTGCCTTTATTAGCTAATTTCTTCTTTACCTGCTTTTAGGTCTGGGGGCTTACTTTGAGAGTTACTTGAGATTTTTTTCAAAATAATGATCTGCACAGCAGACAGAACCTGGGCATCTTTGTGGGACCACAGTATGCTTGTTCTACAGAACTACTTACTCCCTTGTTTTTGAGGGCAATTTAAGCTCTCATTTTAGTCTCCCTGAAAAATCTTTTGAGTATTTTAGAAACTGTCCCAGCTGGAGCAGGGTTTCTTTTGAGCCAACAAAACTAATGGTGCCTAATAAACCTCCTTGTAGCTAAGGAAAAAGCATGACTGGATGAAGTCTCTGAGTGGAATTAACTACCAGAAGTAATGAGGTTAAGCTCAGTCTAAGTTGGTTTTGGAACAGCTGGAAATATTTTAAAAACAATCTTGCTGCAATACCCAAAGATAAGATATTACACCAATAATAATGGGAAAATTGTGGCTTTCAGCTGGTCCTCTGCAATAGGCTTTTAAGAAAACACTTGTAATGGGAAAAGAGGTAAGGTAATATCGTGGCTTTAAAGACAAATGACTGCAGACAGGAGCAAAAAGATCCATCTTTCTAACTACTGCTTTCAGGGCAGTGACCTCTCAAACAGCACTATTTGGAAATGAGTTATCTTAGATAGGATTTAAAACATCAATAACTTATAGATCTACCTTTTGACTCCTAATCTGTCTCCTTGTGCCCAAGTTTAAATCTTGTCTTCTCTCTCCTGTAACACTTAATGGAAGCTTAGTCACCACTTCAGGATTTCCCTATCTAAAACATGACTCTTCATTTTCACTTTCTACACCTTCTTTTCCTAGCACTGTACACACTTATCATCCTGCAGTCAGGATTCTTCTCAGCCTTACACTTTTCCCAGCTTTTGGCAGAGGAGTGAATGCGAAATATCTTACCGCAGGGACTGCCATGTCCACCCTGACTCTGGTCCCATATTCCTTCTCTCTCTCATGCTGTTTGTGCTTTGGTGCAGGCAATTCAGCGAGCCATGCTGCTTCAAGACAAACCTGCTGCTTTTGCAAGATTTAGCTTTCATCTGGGTTGGTTCCCTGAAGAACCTCTCTGTGAGGTTTCATGGACTGTAGTGTCAACACCTGGGGAGAAAACAGTCTGGAGTTCAGCTGAGTTAGGGTGTTACAGAAAGGTACCTTAACTGATGACATTTTACTGTATAATTTATGCAAAATGTAGCCTTTCATGTTCACCATACAGCTTTTTTTTACTGCAAAATTATCGTCCCTGATCTTAATGAAACACCATCCTGTCTCATCAGTGTTGCTGCAAAGACCAGTTTCTCATCCTGTCACATTCTCCAGACAACCCTTCCCTATGCAGCCTCCACCAATTCCCCATTTTTCTGCCGCATTAAACACTTCAAACTCAGGGCCTTTCCTGGGCTTTTTTTATCCTGACTCAATTGTCCTTTATTGCTCCCAAAATACCGACTTTCTTCTCCAGTTGTCCCCTACTGCCATCATATGCTCAATTTCAAGATGCTCTTGCCTGTGCAGTTGTCCATGTTAGGAAAGATTCCATGTAAAACCATGTTATTATCCTCCCTGAGACTACTTCTTAAGACTCCTTTAGTCTGTGATATCTACAATAGGAAAAAAAAAACCATGACAAATAGCTGATGTGCTTAGTATGTAGACTGCTGTCAGCCAACATTGTATTACTGTGCCTCTTCTCATATACATATCTTTTTCTATACTTATTTTATGTAGATGTGATATCTAACAGAACAGCATCCTGGTCTAGATTTCCCACTTGGGAAGTGAAGGAGGTTACTACTCCATTTTTATTGACTATTCTGTCTTTACCACGTGTGCAAATTGCCAGTATACTGATTCAAATAAGCTGAAGTTCAAAACAGAAGGCAACATGCATTGGCAAAAATTATCTGAACAGCTCATTCATATGGCTAGATTCAAATGTAGAAACACTGTCTGGAGAAACGTAACCAACATTTTTTTTTTTTTTACAAAGTTGTTTATCATAAACTAAACAGCATAAGCTATGATAGAGTGGAAATAAATGGAAAAAAAGAAAAAAAAAAACCACAAAAGAAAATAAAGGTATGAAGAGATCAGGAGCTTCATTGTTCCACGGGTGAAGTTGCTGAGAGACAGATTTTCAATAGGAACTGAAGAGCATATCTCCAAGTGACCCATATCTGCCACTGGAGCCACATCTTTGAAAATGTTCCCATTGTTTTCCCATGGCTTATGGCCAATTTTTCCAAGTGCTTTTGAATGTTTGTCCATGTCTGCACGTATTCCTGAAGAAACCAGGAACATTTTGAAAATCTGGGTACAAATTGATAAGTTTAAAATTATCTAGTAGGACATATCTGTTAAGGTAAAGAATTGTTGTTTGAATTTGCTTGTGAGTTTCACAAACTAGGACTATAAAAATCAATGTAAATTTAATTAAAGTAAATAAAATAAAACCTCCAGGGGAAGTTTTTGTCTTGGAGACTTTAATGCAGGCTTTAATATTTGGTTTTATGAAGCCATTTTGTATATAATAATGTGATTATATGTTACTGTGGATGTAGCACTAAATATAGCGTGAGAATATGTACACTATTTAAAGTGATCACACAAGGGTGTGTAGTGGAGGCTGCACTTGCTGTATGTGCAGCACCCTATTTATAACAGACATATAGGATGGATTTAGTGTACTAGAAGTAAGCATTTGAACTGAAGACTTGTAAGGACATGGGGCAGGCCTAAACAAACCAGAGCATCTAATGTGTCAAAAGGACTTCTGAATTCATGAAACGTATGAAAAATTAGCTGTTTTTTTTTTTTTCTCTAGTAACAAAAAAACATCTCTGGCTTGATTTCATTTAACACCTAAACTTTGTAGCCAGCGTTAAATATGGCCTTGACCTTGCAATTTCTGGTGAGCAGGTTTTTTGCACCTACAAACAAGTGAAGTCAAGTGAAGCTGAGTGACTCCTCAGTGCATAGGTTGTGTTGCAAATCACAGAATCATGGGCTGGCACTGGTAGGTACCACTGGGAGCCGCATGTTAATGAACCAAGACCTGGTCTCTGTTTTCTGAGAGGAAAAGATGGTAATTTGTTTTTCTAGAGACTGCTCCCTCTCTCTTTCTTCAGAATGCTTGAACAGACCATGTTACAGCTCTGATGAATTTTCTTGACCCTCTGACTTCTATGTAACCAAAGAGAGAAGCTGAGCATCCAGTTTCTCACCTATGCCTGAGGAGACATTTTTTTTCCTGGTTTGTGCACAGACTTCTATACTGTTCTACTGTTTCTACTTTTCTTTGACATTAGCTCCAGTGCTAACATCCCTGAGACATAAACCTACTTCGCAAAGAATTTAAGTTTGGCTATAAGTCATTGGTTTTGAACACTGAACCCATTTCAGGTAGGCATATGACTTGCTGATTGATTGCAGGGACCAACAAAGGATGTGTTGAGGAATTTCAGTTCCCTGTAACAGTAAAAGTAAATGACTTGGTTGATTTGTCACAAGTTAAAAATTTTTGGCTTACCTGGGAAGCTGAAACACCACAAAATCAGGAAATGAAAGCTATACACAATCCTGACTTCTTCATCTGTGTGTATTTCTGAAACAAATCATTGCAACTGTGAATGTGAACACAACTTGAGAGACTTTTAAAACTCTGATCGGCAAAAACAGAGTTATGTTTTGAGAGATTTACTGCATGTGTAACAATATAGCATTTTGCTCTTAATTGCATAATTCCTTCAAACATTATAAGGATTTTCTTGGCTTCTGGGCATAGCAAAGGTAGCACAGGGAAATACCATCTGCCTTGTTCAAAGAAATATCTTTCCAGCATCTTTTCTAAGGCCACGAGCTCCCAATCTAGCATCCTGTGATTCCTGAAGGAAGGAGTACAGGCTTAAGCTGTTTGATGTCTGCATGCCCTCTTCTACTGACGGTCTGGATGTAGACATGTCTGTGGCAATCCCACCCTTTAGGGTTCAACCCAAGCTCCCTCAGCTGTTGAATGCAGTGGCTGATTCCGGGTCTGACCCAGCTGTTGCAGCAAGGTGAGGAGGAGCTGACACTCCTTGGGCTGTGCGGGAGAGATGGCTTCCCCTGCAGTTCAATGCCCCTGGGAGCACGCAGGACCCCTCTAATTGCACAGCACCTCTGTCTCCCAGGCCACCTCATTGTCTAGTCCAAAATTCATCATGCAACAAGACCTCAGCATATAAGAGCCCCGATCTGAGCTAAAGTCTCTGTCTGTCTCTACTTTGTACTCACCTCTACTCTGTGTCTCTTCTTTGGTCCTGACTTATGTACACTGCTGGTAAGGACTTAACTCTGTTTGCTAGGTTCTTTGTCCCATTTGCATCATGCAGTTCCCATTAACACACATGCACGATAACTTAGCATGTGTTTAGAGACCTCTATTGTCATACTGTTGCGTCCTTAAACAAATCCTCCCATAAGAATTCAGGAAAAATAAGGAGTTTCCCTGAATCCTTCCTTGCCAGGCTCCTGAGTTGCTTTTATCTGAGAACCCAGATCTGCTACAGCTGCCGGTGACTGTCAACAAACAGCAACTGAGGAAAACCTACATCAGCACTACAGCAGTGCCGAGTGTTTTTAGCTGAAGGCTCATGACCTTTGAGTGAAGTCATGCAGTGAAATGCAGACTTTGACCTGGATCTATGAGATGCATTCAGACTCTGGCCCAAAGGCTGTACCTCTGCATCCAGCAGTGTGGGAATGTTGCAGCAATCTATTCCTGAAGTGAGGAGGAATGTGTTTTTTTTTTCTTTTCATTACATCAGTCCTTTATATATTGGTGCTTATAAAAAATACAGCATTGTAGGTCATCTAGAGCTTATACACTGTGTTAATATTACAATTCCAGTTGTCCTCAATTAGAAGCCATGAGAGCCTAAAACCAGTATTTTCAAGAGAAACCTATTTAGAGTTGAAATCAGCCTGTCAAAAGAGATTTCTGAGGCTGGATTGTCAGTGAGAAGAACTGAACATACCTTTGGAAGTCTGGCACCAGATGTGCTAAGTGTAACCAGGCTTGCAGTACTTCTGAAAGTCCAGCATTCAGACCTCACAGGAAACTTGAGGCAAAGGTTGGAGTAGGACCCAGGACTTGTTTCCAGGTTTCTCTGGCTCAGGATGAACATTCCTGTTTACTCAAGAGAAGCATGCAACGTTCAGCTCCAAGTAGAAAGGAAAACTTAGTCAGTGCAGAGTTACCAAGACTGCAGCGTGGCAAAGCAGCTGGATAAAAATACCAACACTTCTAATGAGATGTAATGACTGTCAGTAGTCGAGGTGAGGCCTGTTTGAAACTTTTTTTGAAAGAATTTTATTTAGTCAAGCCAAAGTATTTTCATCAAGAAGATGGAGAGCTTTCTGAACAAGATGTGGAAACTTATTTTCTAATACAAGCATAGGAACATACCTGTCCCTCCTACTTGGTCACATACTTGGACTGCCAGAAGACAACATTACCTTAGTCATAGGCATAAAAGCTTTTCTTGGCTCTCCTTTTCTGTAAAGTCTTGATTTTAGTCTGAGGGGCACTGTGGCAGTTATGAACAAGCCAAGGTGAGGGACAGCAGCTGGGAGTAATGCCTGAAGGAAAGGATGATGTGCCTCCCAAATCTAGGGTCAGCCTAACCAAGCCCAGGTGTGAGTGTGGTAAGAGCCGCTCCAAACCTGGACAACCTTGACCAGAAATATTTCTGAAAACACTTTCAGAGTTTGAAATGTTTTATCCAGCTTTGACAGCAGTCTCTGTGCTGGAGGGAGACAACAACTGTCTCCTGGTGTCATCCAGACAGTGGGGTGATGGTCTGCAACTAGCCCTGTTCTGCTACCAGCCTTCATGTGGCTGAACACAACTTGGTTTCACAAAACTGGGCTTGTACAGCAATTTTCCACTGTCCAGGATATAGGCACTCCCAGAGTTTCTCCACAACTAGTTTTTGGTTTAATGCATGGCTGGGCCTCTTGGCATGACTGAAATCTGTTGTTGTGAAGGAACGAGGAGATGTGTCTCTTTTTTTTTCTTATTTTAATAGATGATAATGTAGCATCTTTGGCCTGTCATCTCCTGCACCACAGAGGAGACCAGAGACCTAACAAATGAATGAAACTCTGAATAGAAAACATTATTGTTTCATTTATTTTGAAAAAAAAAAAAAAAAAAGTATTACAGGGGCTAATTGCATGATTTAACATTTGAAAACTTTGCATTCCTCCCCTGCTCTGGAGAGTAAAAGGGCCTATTATCATTTCCAGGCCAGATGTTTTAGTTTATTGAGCCTGTTTGATCCCTGCACCTGTCTAAGACCAGCAGTTGCTGGATTAGTGTAAGGAGCTGAATTAAAAAATCTGGACAACTGTTACTGAACAAGTGAATGGTGTGAAAATGAGCAGGCTTTTGGTATAAAGGATTTACTGTTTGTGACACAAGGCTGTACACATCATTTATAGTGCAAAATGAGCACACAGTGTTCATTCTGCATGTCCATGTGCTGGAATATACATTACAAAGTGACAATTACAGGAACTTCCAGTGAGGGAAAGAAATGGAAGGGGGGAGTGAGGGAAGCAGGGGACACATTACACCATCCATCTGTGAGACAGCCGTTCAGTTACAAGGAATTATGTATTATTTCTGGTGGATTACGCTGATTATAAAAAGAAGAATTTGGTTCCTGCCCCCATAGTGAACACTGCTGTGCATCCTGAAGGAAGCAATGGCTTTTCACTTGCCCCTTTCCTGTACTGTGGTTCTTTTCTGCGTTCCCTGCTCCCTCAAACATAACCATTGAATAAGTTTTCTTTCCTCCTGTTTTTTCTGTTTTGACTAAAATGCACTGTGCTGTGTGACTTAGAGAAGCTGTCTCGTGTTTGGGTTCTTCTCAATATAGCCACAAGTATGACCAGCCCTAGCGAGTCAGAGGCCAAGATTCATCTTTGCCTGGTAACCTGTCTCTGACAGCTGAGATTAAGCGGATGGCTAGTGTCCATACAGCTTTACAGCTTAAGATGCCTCAAAACAAATATGCCTCAAACACACACTCTAGAGAATGAACTGCAAGACATAGCTTGTTGGAAAGTTGTTTCACTAGCTGCCATTGTGAAATTTGCTTTTGCAAAAAATAGAAAAGTAGCAGTGGTGAGACTGTAACCTCCTGAATCATGGTTGCAATCCAATGTAATACAGAGTATTGTGATTTGTGTTTGCAAGCCATTGACTCCTGCCAATCAAGGTGTAACTCTTGATGGTTCATATTATCACCGATTTTCCACTTATATGTAGTGGAGCCTAAAGAATAGGAGTAGATGTAGGTGTGAAAGTGACAGTTAAGCAAAGACAAATGGTTGTCCTGCTGTTTGAGGTGAGTCTTGTACCATTCATTGTACTCCACATAGAGGAGACTCCCCTCTCTGCTCCCCCCCTCTCCCCCAGCCTTGCCTATCAAATCTGCCCTTTCCATTTGCAAAAAGACAAACCTGTGTTGAAATACTCAGCACAAGATTGTTCTGCCTCTGCAAAGATCTTGCCTAAAGTATATGAGATTAAGAACTGTGGATGCTACTTCTGCTTTGTAGGCAGAAGCACTGCAAAATAGTCACTCATCCAGCACCAACCAACTCAACCTATGGCAAGAAGTGAAAGCAAACATCCTGTGTGACAGCTCAGAGATTTAACCACAAGTTCATACGCCTTCCAGATTTTTCAATAGTATTTCCATTGCTTTACTTATCTGCACGCACTGACCCTGAATTTGTGCAAATAAACTGACCAAAGTCACTCTGACTTGAGCAAGGACCTTCTTATGTGTCTAAATGGAAAGGCAGGCTTGGTCCACATTCATAAGGAACTCTTTTTATGCCCAGACAGAAGACAGCTTGTGAGGCTTTTTCAGAATCTGGTGTGACAGAGACAAGACTTACTTCTTCTTTTCATAATATCAGTCCTTCTTAGCTGTTGTTGCAAAGGGACTGACCCATTGCACAGGGAGATTGCTGAGCGTAGACCCTGATGTGCTGACGGTGCAGATGTTCTCTGCATTTGGAAGACACTGTGTGTGGAGAAAGCTTAGAAATCAATTAGTTCCAGATTTCAAAAGGTATGTTTGAGTGTCCTCTCTCTCATTGCCGTATTCTACTGACGTAGGTTCCAAAACTCCATGACTTCCAGTGCGCTAGTGCTTAAAAACCTGTAAAACTCTGGCTTCTGGTTAATTATGACAATTAGAAAACAAAAGTAGCACATCCCAAAATGATGCAGCTCGACTACTGCTTATTTTAATAGTTCACACAGACAAAGCGAGTAAACTGACAAAAGCTTAACACCAGACACTTTCAGCATCTTCATATGAAGTCTGTGAATAAGGAGAAAACCTTACTTTATTTAGGAAAACTTATTTTATAGAGTTAGTGAAATGGCAAAAGCTAACATCAGACATTGTTTCAGTAAAGTCTTTAAATAAGGATAAAAACTTATTTTATTCAGGAAAATGTATTTAGGAAAAACTCTTGATTTTTCTTTCAGATTTTAGAAGGTGCATCTTACTTATTAATGTGCTAATTAATTACTGTTTTTAATAGGGATATAGTTGCAAGTTTTAGTTATACAATAGAGGAAATACAAATTTTTGTGCGTCTTTTTTGTTTTGATTTGGTTTTGCTTTTGAAGTAACTGCTATTTTTAAATGTTTAAGTTGTGCGTATATACATACAAAGATGTTCATGCACAAGTTTGTTTGTGTATTTAATTCTGTATGTAAAAGACTACTTCTTCTTTTCCTGCCTCCGTACTGTAAGGAAAAAGTATTTTACTGGGCGACTCCTTTTGCATTTTATTATTGTTGTCATTTGGAAAAATTATTATTTTATTAAAGATATTCCTAAAAGCCTACGGTTTTTTTGGTCACGGTGAACAAGGTAAAGGAATCATATAACCAAATGAGATGTGGCTGGCTAAGTCAAATTTTGATATAATTGTCCTAAAACTGGTTGTTGCATGCAAAATGAATGGAATCACTGAAACTGACTATTGGCTTTATGAAACAAAACAAAACATAACAAAAAGTTTAAAATGCTTTATTGAGTAAAATTGATTTCTTGAGTGCCCTAATAATTTCAGTTCTGTGATGTTTTCATGCAGCAGTGCTCCTAGGATGTTGATTTATAACAACCAAGCTGGGAGCTTTTCTGTTTGGTGTCACCAGGAGGTTCCATACAGCTGTGCCAGTACAAGGCATACAGCAAACACTCTTCTAGGCTGGTCCTTTCACAGTGTCCTCCGAGTTCCTCAAAACCATTTATCAGCAATGCTCTCTGCTCCTGAACTTATCCAGCATATATCACAGGCATGGAAAATGCTTTTATATTTTGACACCAACTTGCAGACAAACCAGTGAGTTGGCATGTCTCTCAGTTACAAGACAGTTAGTTTAATTTCCCTGTCTCCAGAACAACTTTAATTATTATCCCTCTACTCTGAGCCCCGGAAAATAATGGCACATACAATCCCCTTATTGGATCAAACACTTGTGCCCTATCCCCTCTACACAGAACCTGCTGAATACCTGCAAGGTGGAGTCAATTGCGTGAGGCAACTTGCTAAGAAAAATTTTGTTAATACCAAAATATCCCATGTATGAGACTACAAGAGCCAGTCATCTCAGTGAGGGTAACAGAGCACTGGAACAGGCTGCCCAGGGAGGTTGTGGAGTCTCCTTCCCTGGAGACATTCAAAGCCCGCCTGGACACATTCCTGTGCGACCTCACCTAGGCATTCCTGCTCCAGCAGGGGGATTGGACTAGATGATCTTTTGAGGTCCCTTCCAATCCCAAACATACTGTGATACTGTGATACTGTGATAATGTAAATGAGAAATGGAAATTCATGACTGGCTTCTGTTGATCGCAGTGGCCCTAGGTGGTGTTTGCTGCTGTATAGGCTGATATTGCTTATGACCAACTCCCAGATAACCACAAGATGCAGTAGGGAGAAAACGGTTGGTAACTGTGATTTTGTACTTCTACAGAAAGATGTGATAGAGCCCAGGCACAGCAAGGCTCCCAAGGGTCCTGTTCAAGTTGGGCACTTCCTTGAAAGGGGCTATGTGGGTACAAAATTCTCACGTAGCCTCCTATAGGAAGAGAAGCATGTATGAGGCTATTGTGTAATGTGTAATGTCTCTGTTATTTTAACTTTAAACCACTCACACAGCTTTTATCAGAGCACTGAGCCCTTTGAGGGGTGGCTAAGTGACACGCTGCCTTTGAAAATTCAGTGGTATCACTGACAAGACATCAATAGATAAAACACTAAACTCACCTGGTCTGTCTTGTATGTCATCCAGCCCTGTTTTAGGCACCCAACCTTAATGAAAATCCATTGCTTTGGTTGGTCTGTGGCTAATCCAGGCAGAGAAGGAGAGGTAGCTGCAGAAACACCATTTCCCTTGTATGGGAAGGATTAGAGGTGCCAATTTTGACATTCTACATATTTGTTAAAATTCTTGTTCTGTCTGTGAGTAAAAAAAAAAAAAAAAAAAAAAAAGGAAAAGAAAACAAAAACAAACCCAAGGGACTGCATTGTGTGTGCTGAGCCTGAACTATGAACCTGCAAGCTGGAGACCCATTTTGTCACTTTGCACTTGTGGATTAAATTCACACTAATCCTTCCAATGCAGTGTTGAGTAAAAAAGAAGTAAACAGGCTAATTCCAAAATCCCCCTGTTTATAGGATTACTCAGTGGTAAGAAAACAACTGGGGAAAAACTGCTGGGGAGTGGGTGGGAAGAGGGAGACACCTTACCAGAAGGAAAAGGGGGTGCAGATGCAGACCTTGGGGTACCCAATTCTTTGTCAAATGGTGAGATGTTGGTAAAGAAAGGAAAGGAATAATTAGTCTACTTCCTTTCAAGTCTATTTAACCAACATGTGTCAGGAGTATGTGTGTCTTCTGCCTGAGTGGTGGAAAGCTTGTATTTAACACTTCTGTGAAGTAACCACATAGCTGAACATAGAAATAATTGGGACCTGGTTACTCTCAGCTTGTCATCATTAATTTATATGCCAAAGTTCTGAAATATTCAAATGAAATCAGTATGGAAGAGAGTTGAATTCAACACACATTCAGAAGCATGCCTCTTGCAGCTCCTCCTGTTTTCCTTTAAGGTTAATTTAGCTGGGTAGTCCTGTGGCACTGGGCTGCCCAGACTGCTTTATTTTTCTAAATTGTTCAAATAAATGTTCCCAGTTAACTTACAATCATCCTGCTGATGAATTTCAGCAGACTGACCTAAACGGTATCTTTGACTTAGTGAGGCTGGAGCTGTGTAATATCAGGATGGAGGTAGCCTTGAAGAAAACACTTGAATTTGTCCACTTCTGGTGTGTAGTGTGCCAGTTGATTTTTGTAATCACCCGAAGTGGCCTGTTTTTTAAAAAATTGAGATGCATGTGAGATAGCTAATGAGAGCATGTCTGCTGTGAAACAACCAGTGATGTGGGTTAAATGCTGTTTATGACTCAGGGTGGTTTATATGACATTGGAACTAGCTGAGGAACAAGAGAGCAAGTATGACACTAGCTCAGGTCTCGCCTTAGCCACAAAAGTACAGAAGCAGGGAGGGACGCAGTGGACGTTTTTTATCTAACTTATGTTACATTACCTGTCAGGAAACTTCTATTGGCAAGTAATTTCTTTGGAGTTTATTAAATAACTTGTGAGTTTAGTAAGAAGAGACTAAAACATAAATTACCACTTTTTTATCAAACTCTTTGAATGCACCTTCATTTTTATGTGGGTGAATTACAGATTTGGTAGGTTATCTCCTGAAGCAACCATGGCATCCGTCTAATTACGAGTGCAACCATCTTTGGACGTACTTGCTGACACTGGCTTAAGGAATGCTGAGAAAACCTCAGATCCACCAGTCGTGGCAATGGCTGCACCTGAGGATATAAAATCTATGCATGAAAATACTAGAATCTGAAGGCTGCAATTGGCTGGTTGTTTCAGCCCAGCCTAATATCAGAACAACTCATTAAGACTAAATGTAATTGTCTACCTCGCATAATGGACAATCAACTCATAACTCAGAGTTTAAAGTTATTTGGCTTTAGTTCAGACAACAAGAAACCATGTTTACATTCATCTTGGGTTGATTTGAAATGAAGTTATCAAAGAACCAAAATTAAATGTTTTATTCAAACCAGTTTTTGGTTTGGATCAAGCACTCTTCAAATAATAAAAAAAACCAATCAGCACTGACAAGATCACTATGAACTGAAAAATTAGAAGGTGCTAGCACAAATAAAGTATTTTGGTAATTTTGATTTATTGTACTTTGTGAAACTTGGATTTGTTAAAGATTTTGATAGCACAAATCTGCCTTTGTGTGAAAATCTTGGTCTGTATTGCAATCATTTTGCAAAGTTCTTGTTGGAGCCACCTATTTTACCTTTTAAAAGTATTCTGACCTGATGCTTATGTACCCATTGAAGTGCACTGACAGCTGTTTTTTGTCCTGAGGGTATATGTTGTAACTAACCTGCTATTTTCATTATTCCCCTGATACAGGTTGTGACATTAACATACTTATTTTTGCAACATGAGAGGGATTGCTAAGGCACAAGAACACTCAAGACCAAGTCCATAGAAAAACCCAGAAAGAAGAAACAGTAAGCCATTGTGCCGGTTCTGCTGGGATTGAGTTAATTTGAGTTAATTTTCACAGTAGTTAGAATTTTTTCTTTTTAGTAACTAGCAGTGTTTTGTTTGGGATTTAGTATGAGAATAAAGTGATAACACTCTGAACTTCCCATGGTTCTCTTTCCAGTAGCTAGGCTGTGTTTTGGTGTTGGTATGAAAAGAATGTGATAACTCAGTGATGTTTCGGCTGTTCCCAAGTAGACCAAGGGTTTTTTCAGCTTTCCAGCTCCAGGTGCGCATATAAGCTGGGAGGGAGTAAAACAGAACAGCATATAGATTGAAAGCCAGGTTGGCTATCAATTCCCTACCATTAGCATCATGCTCCATATATACCTGGAGCTGACCTTTCTGGCTCACTAGTTTTTGCCCAGTACTGACCTTCTGCTATTTTGGTCTTTTGCCTTTTTGCTCTCTTTTGGGATTGTCTTTCAGGACTGGGGACTCTTCTAGGACTGGCTGTCTGAATACAAGCTGCTGTCCAGATCTCCTCTCTTCCAGGATCAGCTATATGAGACTGTTGTTTGTGAGCCGTTGTCTTGTACATCACTTTTTATATATGTTTATATAAACATATGTATATTGTTGTTGTTGTTATTATTAATTTCCTCCTCTCCTCTCCTCTCCTCTCCTCTCCTCTCCTCTCCTCTCCTCTCCTCTCCTCTCCTCTCCTCTCCTCTCCTCTCCTCTCCTCTCCTCTCCTCTCCTCTCCTCTCCTCTCCTCTCCCTCTACTTTGATCTCAAGTGAATGCACTTGTGTTCTTATGAAGTCATGCTACTGTCTCTATGATACTGGTCTTGCTGACCCTTTGGGTTGCTGGTTGAACCTCTCATGAACAGTGAAGGCCAGATGTACTCCTGCAAAGCCTGCAGGCTAGACACTGAGGATTTGAACCTTCCTGAAGGCCTTCCACTCCCTGGCTCATTGGTCTGCACTGTTATTTAGGAGTTGTTAGCTCCCACCCACGAAAATGCATCTTCTGAGGGAAGATGTAGAGATATGAAATTCCGAGCAGTGGGAAAGCACTTAAGCTGAGTAAGACAACAGAAATTCAGAGATAGATTTGCTGATCAGTATGGCTTGTTCCTGTTCTTGGGCATCAGACTCCCTGGGTCTCATGGGGCACATGACCACCACTCCAAACCCCAGGGGTTGGGACCCAGTTGTAGTGCTGACCTCAGGCAACTTCTGTGAGAATGCATAGGAAATCTGTGGCATGTAAAGGGCTTAAAATAAAGTCTTCCACCATCAAAAGCTACTTTTCCACTCCTGCTCTGCCTTTGCCTCCAAGGAGGGGAAACAGGAAAACATTTGCCCTGCAAGGTAATGGGTAATGCAATCTACAGGGACACTGAGCAAAATCTGTGTTGAGCAATGCAAGAATTCACTGGTTACTGGCAATTTCTCATAACTTATCAACAGTGGTAATAACCCCCCTCCTATCTGCCTATAACTGATCACAGCCACTCTATGACAACAGCTTGTAAACCTTCATCACAAATAAACTGATCTATTTAATTTTTATGAACAAAGGTAACTGTCATTAATGTCCCACATTGTGGGATGCTCTCACTGTAACAGTAGAATGGGCTTTGGAACCAAAATATGCATTTTAGTGTAGAAGAAACAACAAACAGCCTCTGTCATAACAAAGCAGATGCCATTAACTAAAAAGCAAAATAGAAAGCACTTTTGACTTTCACTTGCTGAATGTAATCTAACATTTACCCACCACAAACCAGAGGTCAATGTCTCTTTCCTTCTAGCAAATGCTGGCTATGGAGAAAAACTAAGGAGTAGTGTTCTTCCTTTGAACAGTGCTTCTATTAGCAGAAATACTGATGTTTCTGAGTGGCTTTACTGTTGAGGTACATGGCCAGTGCACTTAAGAGTTTTAGATCTTTTAAAACAACAACAGAAAACCCTTTTAAGGGAAAAATCTTTTTGAACTTGAACATTTTAGACAGAAACAAAAAAAATAAAAATAAAATTGTGGCATCACTGAATGTCTGAGCTTAGCCTTTTCTACTTTAGGCTGGGGATGAAAAACACTCTTGTTCCTTCCTTTGGGCTTATATTCACTTCGCAATTAAGTACCCATTATTCATGTACACTTAAAGCTGAAGTAGGGAACCTGTTCACTGATATGTGCTGTATTGATTATTAGTAAGTGAATCAGCTATTGTGGCCTTATTTTTGGAAAACCCAGCAGAATAGCCACTGTATATGTTCCTGCCAGCCCTGGATATTGCTTTCAGGTTTTTGGGCACAGGGAGACTCTCGGTGGTACAGAGCTAGATTAGGGATGCCTGTGCTTCATCCTCTTATCCTCAACAAAAGTTTGCTGCAACTGTTAAGCTAGTCTTTCAGTTAGTCTGCACACTGTCTTATACTTCAACCTAAACAGAAAGGATAGTAAGAACTAATAGATCAATGGCAATATTTTGCACATCCCTTGTGAATGACGAAATTCTCCTTGAGAAAACTTAAAATCATTATATTGTCTGTAATATGTGCTTGCATACCTGAAAATTTTCTGTCTCTAAAAATTTCTACTAAGACTTTGTTTTTCTAACTGATGCGCAATTTGATAAGTTTGCATGTGGCATCTATACAAAACAAAATATTTTCTCCCTTTTATTTTCTGTTGTTTTGTTAAGACTTGCCACTTGAGAGACTATTTTTGTCACTGAACCAGGGAATTAAGTCCTCTTTTCCCAAATAACTCGAGAAAAATATTACCAAATATTATTACAGTCACTTTTATTCATGTCCATATTTTTGAAAAGTACTAGCAGATAATTAAAAATATGAACACAAAGTTAAGATGTTCTAAAGCTCAAAAATGACAAGTGTTTTATTTTGAGGCAAACATCATATGCTGCTCCAGAGAATTTGTGTGTAAATGTGTCCTTTATGCTGTTCATAGAAGCCCTTCCTCTGTATAATAAGGTGCATATTTATGACAAAAACATTGTAGCAGAAATCAGACTGATTTTAAGCCAAGGTAAAGGCACTTCTTAGGTTGTAAATAGCTGTATTAGAAGATACATCAGTATAGTTGTACTTTGATTCAGTCTTTCCTTTGAGAAGAAATCCTATTCATGTTTTAGTGTTTTGATATAGTCAGCCTCATTTGGAGGTATTCACTGTTTTTTGTATGGGAAACCATCTAACATGAGCTACTCAGCTCCCTATGAATAGAAACTCAATTTCTTAAGTATAATAGAGCTGTTCATTGGGACTGTCCTTGTGTTCTATCGTTGAAATTCAAAATATATCTTCATAAACAAAAAGTGGCATTATTCAGTCCACGTCCGAAAGGACAGAAACCTAAACATTTCTTTATGAAGGTAAAATGAGGTGGCAAATGCATGTAACAAAAAGGAGAGGCTTTTTTGTAGTGTAGTGTAACCAGATACAACAAACAATGTAGACTCCGTAATATAACAGCTCTGAGAAATACACTATGGACTTTGATGGTAGTTTCATCTGGAGTATTCTTCATATGGTACTGAATATATGAACAAGGCTGTCAATCTCAGAACATCAAAATAGTGATTTTTGTTCTAAAGGAGTGGTTTAGACTAAAGAATGATTTGTGAATTGGGTTAGTATCTTGTCAGGATTTTAAGTCAAGGTAATTCTGATTTGGCTGCTTGCAAAGAAAGTGGTCTTGCTCATCCTTGGAGGTTTTTCACTGGATTCAGAGAAAAATTATTCTTTAGGTTAGCAAGAGTTTAACTGTGTACAATGCAAAAAACCATTTTTCTATAACTCCCTTAATTTCAGTGAAAGTGAGCCTAATTGTCAAAACAGGCTTAATTATAAACACTCTGCAGAGAGCAAGATTCCAAAGTCTTTTTCCAAGGAGAAGGTTCAGTGTTTTCAGTTTAGGGACAGAAGCACAACCACAGGGAACTGAGGGAAATGCCAGGTTGCTCTGGTCATCCCCTCTCCCCCGGTGCCTGAGTCTCCCATGTCTGTTGTCCTAACAGAAGCTTCAAGTACCACCACGGGGCTTCTCCTGAGAAGATCTCAGGGTGTCCCGGGGCTCATTACACTAATGACCTGCAACCATGGGACCATCCATCCCTTGCACAGCTTCTGAATGGTAGGGGAGATTTATCACCAGGCTTTTTGAAGTCACATGCTGGTGCCTGTGCAGGTTGTCCACACAGTGTTCTTGCTGCTGCTGAAGAAGTGTTGGAGCCATCAATGAGCAGGGCTGCAAGTTCCCGTGGTAACTTAACTGGGTTTAACAAATTACAGAACAGCTGAGCTAGTAAGGTCCAGTCCAAACCTCCTGATCTAGGTGACCTAGAACAGGTTGTGCAGGATTGTGCCCAGTCAGGTTTTGAATATCTCCAATAATGAAGGCTCCACAATGTCTCTGGGCAATCTGTAACCTATAGGGTCTGACACCAGGTATTCGACATGTTTGGCATTCTCGATCTGTTGCCCTCACTTCATGGGTCAGAACTCATGTGCTGGTCTAACTAAAGGTAACACAGGAGGCTGTTCCCACCAGCCCCCAGCAATTTCTCTGCATATTCCATGGCAGGCAGCAGCCTCAGGAGTGCTGGATGGGTTCCCCCATGCTCCCAGGCATGGAGCTATTGGATTCCATCTCCTGAAGCTCTACCTTGCAGTGGAGGGTGATGTCTGCTAGTGTGGCTGGGGTGTCCTCCATCACTGAATTGCACCATTGTTGATCTTGCCTGTAGGCACCATCGCCCACTGCCATGGGGCTGGCATTAGGGTGAAATCCCCATGAGATCTGGAGCGTGGAAGTTCATGCACCTAGTGAGCAGTGACCACTGACAACTGCTAGCTCTGGGTAAATCCAGTGCTGTGACCTCCCAGGAAACTCCTAGTAAGTGTGTCAGATCCACTGGGCTACCAACAGCACCAGACTGAAAGATAATATCTGAGAATATGGAAGAAGAACTAGTCTGCCAGAACACAGGAGAACAGCAGTCAGTCATTATTGGGGCCCACGCAAAGTCACTTGTTACCTCTCTGTATGAGGGATGCCAGGGAGGCACAAGGTAGATAGTGATATATGTTTTTTTGTAAAAGTACACTTCCAAGAATTTTGTTCAGATGTTAGCAGCCAAGAATGTAAGAGACCTGAGCCTGAAAAAGCTTTTCCCATGTTAAAATATACTGCAGGAGCTTTAAGCCAGCAGAGTTTAGGCATCTGTTTTCTCAGTAGGACCTACATCGTGAACTTCTACTCACATGGGTGTGTTGAGCTCATAGCAAAATGGCTGGTGCATCTGAAGATCGCTCTCTGTGGTTCTGAATGTGAGTGCCCACAAGAGCTGACAAGGGTTGAGCTCCTGGAAATTTTTGGGAAAAAGACATTGGCACTTAACCTATAGATTTTTCTCACTAAAACTAACTTACATAACTGTTTAAATTACTATTTTAACTGACGCATAACATGCTTTTAAAGCTATACGCCTTCTTCCTGTATTTAGAAAGGTCAGTTTAGGAAGTAAAATGGAAACATTTCAGTATTCTTTCCCTTCTAAACCTCTTCTTAATTACATGTTTTTTGCTCTCTCTTGTCTTGTGACAGAGACCTGGTTTGCTTGTTCATTTTGTTCTCACAGTGCAACTTGAGCTGCATTCAGTGTTATGTTACTTCCTTCCTGCACCAAGAAACCTCTATCATGCCCAATTTACACTCTTTGCTTTCACTACACATTGTATCAGCATTCCAGGCTGCAGTTGACAGTGATTAAACAAGACAGAAATCCCTGAAATCCACTAGCGATCCTGTCTGAAACACAGGAGCTGACAAATTTTCTGCTACTTGTTCTGTATGAGTTCAATTTTCTTGCACTCTTTGCTCAAATGCAAAGGTTGGGTTTTTTTCTTAGGAAAAAAAAAAAAACCAAAACAATTCTTAGCCTGGAAAATAGCTCTTCAGATTTGTTTAACAGTTTTTAAAGCTTCACTGACATATGACCACAGCTTTTACCCTTCCGTTGGCATGAAATTACCAAGGTGTACAAAGCATACGCTTTGATTAAGTTTGATTGCTTGGAGGTAAAACCCTGACTTTGTCTTCTTTTGGTGTTCGGCACTCTCTGCCTGTTTATGAACTATTAATTGTCATGCCCAGACTATCAAGCTCTATTGATGTGGAAAAAAAAAATGGGAAGAAGAAGGAAGAAAGAAGAAGGAGGAAAAAAAAAAAAAAAGATGGCTAAATCAATATGAAAATAAGTAGTCAAAATTTGTGACTGAGATCTTTCCCCAAAGCTATATTCCAGCCTTTCATGAAACTTGCTAGATTTTGAGTACACGCTGTCAAACCACTTTTAGCCTGTTTTGCCAAAACATAGGATTTCTCTAAGTAAACTCTGCCCAGTCTCTGTGTGTGGCTGTTTGCATGCTATTGTCCATTTTAAAAACATCCGATGAAGGAACAGAGACCTCCATGATATCAAACTCCTAAGTCTTGAGAAAACTCTGTGACACTGAACTCCTGAGTCTTGAGAAAGCTATCAGATAAGAGTAGGAAACATGCCAAGATTAGTACTTTCCCCAAAGGGAAATGTAATTTGAGCTCAGCCAGATTACTAAGGAGCAGAAAATCCATGCAAGACAACCATAGAAAACCTCTCTGCATGACTTCTGCTGCTCCTGGGATTACTCACTGAAATTCCTGTTGCTCATCTGCTCCTGGTGGTAGGGTTGGCTTGGCCATCTCCACCAGACCTTACTCCCACTGCAGGTGTTATTTTGTAACAAACTCTTTCCCTTCCTCTTCCCCCCAGCCCCGGGACCCCAACCTTACTGACATGTATCCTCCATTAGGCAGTGCAAGTGTAAGGTTCCTCCTCTAAATAGTATGGCTTCAAACCTAGAAATCACCCCACATTTTCTGGGATTTTGTCTGGAACCTTGTTCCTCACCTCTAATTTGTTACCAGGTACCACTGAAGATATTGTGAATGAGGGGCTCCTGTGCTGTCTTATGTGGGTTGGAGCAAGGTATTTGTTTACATATCTCCTGAAATTGAAAGCTTGGAAGAGGGAAACGCAAATAAATATGTATATGCCTTAAAGACATGAGAGCAGTTCTGTCCTCTCTCCTGTCACAGACCTGGTTCAGCCCATGATATGAAGAAGTTTCACTCTGTGTGTTTTTGGGGACCAGCCCTCAGCTTAATTTTGAGCAAATGGAAGACAACTGCTACAACTTAATATTTTTAGTTGAAGAGCTCATACCACAAGATTGTAGTTCACATTCTGCAGAAAGAGGCCAACCCTGCCAGGAGGTGTTGATCTTACACTGTCCCCCTGTTCCTCTATGCCCCTCTCTTTCACTCATTTCTAAGAGGCTTCAAATAATCATTTTTGTCATTGATGTGGGTTAGTGAGCACAGTTCCACTTCTCCTCTTGCCACTAGGATCTTTCATGTCTTATTATTGAGTTCTCTAATCTTCCTGCCCTTTATTGAGCATTGCAAGCCTTGTTGCAGCTGTTCTGCATGAGTTTAATCTAACCCACTGGGCAGATGTGTGGATGAAACTCTCCAAATGCTTGTGTTCTGCTTAGATGTTATCATGAAAACACAGCAGCCTTGACCTTCCACGTAACTTAGCTATCTGTGAATGGTGGTAAGCCCTGTCCCCCAGCCACATAAATTTCATGCCTGTTCATCAGCTGCTCTGATGCAGAGGAGCATTTTATCTTCCTTACTTTTGACATCTTAATTTGGTTACAGGGCTTTCCTAGGAGGTGTTCGTCTCTTTTCAACCCCAGCTTTTGGCTGCTGGCAGGTATTAGAAAGCAGAGTGCAGCCTGGACACTTTAATTTGTGGAACACAAGCTAGTTAGCACTTTTAATAGGCTTAGTGGATGGCACCAGAGTCTTATAGAAACAATGCTTATCTAGCTAGCAATAACTGGGCACACACATTAGTAGATCCTCTTCCTTGTAATTGCATTAAATCAGATGATATCTGAGCTGGAGTGGTACCTATGTGAATCCATGTAAGCTGTTATATCTTCCACTTTATTTTCTCTCTATGTTCACATATGTTTATACTTGTTGCAGTGAGAGTACCTACATGTTTCTGTTTCTGCAGTGTGTAGTTCTCATTTCCTTTTGGTACTGTTTGCCATTTGTAATGACATCCTAAGAGATGACATAGCTTTATGATGAAGGGTTACCTTCTATTTCTTAATCCCTTGCTATGCAGTGTTACATGTATTAGATGGTTTACATATTAGATGTTAATTAAAGGGGAGCAGGTGGAATCTGTCAGCATCAGAAAGGCTGTGTGTTTTAGTTTCTGAGCCAGCAAAAGCAATCCACTGGTTTGCCAGGAAGGCAGCCTGCTGAAAAAAAAAAACCTGTTGCTTGTCAATGGACAATCAGAACCACATTTTCTTTACAATTTAGCAATGAGATTGATTAATAATAGAGAAATTATAAGGTAGTTAAGAAAAACAGACTTAAGGAACAACAGCTACTGCTTATATCTATATATACTTAATGGCCAAGTAGTGTTGTACAATAGCCTAGCACTTTTGGTTTTATTCACTGGTCTTCTACCTTCCTGCAGAGTTATTTCTGTGTAGAAAAAGTATCAGTATATTTTTATTTTCTACTGTGGATGTTTCAAAATTTCTGCATATTTCTCACATGCAAACAAACCTCTCAGTTTTCTAAGTGTGCAGGGTACATTGAAGGGTGGGCTCTGAAGCTGCAGGTATACACACAGCTTCTGGTGGGAAGTGGGTGAGTGGCTGTGCTTCCAGGCTCAGCCTTTTGCTCACTAAGTCCCACCTCTGCTCAGAAACATGCTTGAGCATGGAAGTAAAACAGCAGAGAACTTGGCGCCTGTGGTGGTGAGTGTCACTGGCCAGTGAGCTGCAAGATGTGGTGGTAGCAAATTCGACGAATCCAGACGCCGGCATAAGCTCTTTGATCGAACGGGCGGGCCGGGCGAGAGTAAGGAGTCTAATTCAATGTGAATTTACCATCCGTACTCTCTAATGAACTCTTAAACAACACTGAATATCAATGTCCCCGAGACCACGTTTTTCCAAGCCTTATATACTCTATACCAAAAGGCCATGCGGCAAGTGCAGGCTACAATTGGTTACACTCACAGTCACTCATCCCCCCCCACTATGGTGATTGGCTGCAGGGCACTGTTCACAGACTGTTCATGCGCAGCGGCAACGCCCCTCCTGCAGCCTGGGTCGAGGGCAGAGCAGCTTCTGTTTACTTTCCTTTTGTCTCTGGTGTCTCAGGGAAATCCTTCCGTGTAGCACAGTGGCATCAAGCCCTGGCTTGTTCACAGCACACAGCCAGAGACTCTCCACAATTCCTCCTTTTTTTTTTTTTTTTTTTTTTTTTTTTTTTTGGACAAGCCAGGATTGATTAGCTGTGTGTTCTAATCCTTTTTTGATATGTGATAAAAAACAACTTATACATAACATATAAATAACAACAACAATCAACGTAAACAGTGCACTTTGCAATAAACCTGAGGTATTCCATTGCCATTTAAATATCGCAATGGATTGATTAAACAAATTCCAAGAACTTTGGTTTAAAGATACTCAACTTATAACAAACGATGTGCTGGGTGTTGATAAACTTACTCAAGAGGTAGTGGTGTTTAAAGATCTACTTATATAACTATAGTACGCATACATGTCACAGCTAAATCAATGCAAAGGTTACACCTCACTCTGTGACCTCCGAAGGTTCTGCTGCAGGGAGTTGACTTGGTTGAGTTTGTTTCAACTCCGGCTTTACTGCTCGGCTTGGAACCCACAATGGACCTTGATCTGTGGAGAGACACATATACCCTCTACCATTAAAAATAACAGGTACTGGTCCCTTCCACAATCCAGTGGTGGGATCACGATATCTCACCATGAATTCCAGTAAAGTGTTTTTCCTTCCTAGTCTGATCTGATAATGATGAATGATCACAGGAGGCTCCTCATGATCTCCAGTTAGACATAAATAATTCAAGGTAAACAACACCTTTGCTAAACGCTGTTGACAATCTAACTCTTCCTGCTTCTGTTTGCTCAAATACCCTTTAATCATTTGATGTGCTCTCTCGATGATTCCTTGGCCTGTTGGGGAATGAGGTATACCTGTAACGTGTTTCACTCCCCATTTCATTAGAAAAGTTCTAACTTTCTGGCTAACATAGGCAGGGCCATTGTCTGTCTTAATCTTTTCTGGGACACCCATTACAGCAAAACAAGCTGTAAGATGTTTACATACATGTAGTGCTTTTTCTCCTGGTAAAGCAGTAGCCCATATCATTTTTGAAAAAGTATCAATTGTGACATGCACATATTTAAGTCTTCCAAATTCTGGCACATGTGTCACATCCATTTGCCATACTTCTAAGGCTTTTAAACCTCGAGGATTGACACCGATTCCTATACCTAACATCTGGCTTCCACACTGAGGACATGCCTGTACAATACTTCTTGCTTCATTTAAAGTTAAATCGAATTGTCTTTGGAGACCTCTGGCATTCTGATGAAAGCTCTCATGACTTTGTCTCGCTTGTTGGAATTTATCTGTTGGAGGCATGTGCTGTACTGAACTTACTAAACTATCTGCAATTTGATTTCCTTCACCTAGACCAAGATTCCATTGATGACTGCGGATGTGAATCACACAGCAGGGTTCTTTTCTTTGATTTAAAATAGCTCTCAATTGTACAAACAATTTTCCTAATCGAGGATTATTCGATTGTCTTAACAGGGCATTTTCCATTCTGGGTATTACACCTGCTACATACAAAGAATCTGTGACAACATTTAAAGCAGATTTCAGCCAATTATTTAAGGCCCATATTACTGCCATGAGCTCTAAAGTCTGCAATGAATCCTCTTTTGAACCTTCAATTAAATGCTGTTTCCATTGACTATTCTCTTGCCAGACACATGCTGCCTGGTGTCTTCGTTTTCCTGCATCTGTATATACTGTAAGGCCTTCAACAGGTTTTGCTTTTACTTTGCTTCTCTCTAACCACTGATTTGTTCTAAGGAATTGCCATAGTTTACCTTTTGGTTGTCGTGAATGTACCTTGCCTATAAATCCTAATAATGCATTCTGTACAGGCATCGAATGTCTCAGCCACCATTCTAAATCGGCTCCATTTATCGGAATACTGATGTCATCTGGTTCCTGACCGCTAATTTCTAATATTCGAGATCTTCCTTTTCGAATCAATTCTCCAATTGCTTCTGGTCTCGTCTGAATACTGAATTTTGGTTGGACACTGAGAAAAATCCACTCTAATAATCGTAAATCATTTTTTGTTTTCAATCTGACAGTGGCACAAAAGGAAGAATCTGTAGCAACATCTATGGGGAATTCCCCGTTTTTGTTTTGCCACTGGCAGATGATTGCACACGGATGTTGTAGATCGCTAATAAGGAGGGAAATTGGTCGATCAGAAAGTCTTCGGCTAGACCAATTTGTCTGTACTTTTTGTATAATATCAGAAAGACATTTGAGATGCACGGACTCTAAGCTTATTTTCTTAGCTGGATCACCTCCTTTTAGAAGTGAAGTAAGAGGTGCTATATCATTGTTAGTAATGCCTACGCAATTTCTAATCCATTGTATGTCCCCTAACAATTTTTGGACATCATTTAATGTTTGTAAATCAGTATGTAATTCAATTTTTTGTGGACGAATCTGTGCATCACAAATGGACCAACCAAGGTATTTCCAAGGTGCAGACTTTTGAACTTTCTCTGGAGCTATAACCAACCCCTTTTCTTTGAGTTTGATCGTAATTTGGACTATGGAACTTTCTGTGAACTCAGCTTGTTGACAGAACAGAATATCATCCATATAATGATAAATAATTGTTTGCTTCCATGATGCACGAATAGGTTGAAGTGCCCATGCAACATACATTTGGCACAGTGTAGGAGAATTTTTCATACCTTGCGGTAGCACTACCCACTCATACCTTTTAGCTGGTTCCGCTTTGTTTACTGAAGGCAGTGTAAATGCAAAACGCTGTGTATCTTGCTCATGTAAAGGAATGGTAAAGAAACAATCCTTTAAATCTATAATTAGAATATGCCAATTTTCTGGTAACATTACAGGTGATGGTAATCCAGGCTGCAAAGCACTCATGGCTTGCATTTGATCATTTACCTTTCGCAAGTCATGTAATAATCGCCACTTTCCACTCTTTTTTGGTATTACAAAAATTGGGGTATTCCATGGACTAGTAGAAGGCTTGATATGGCCTGCAACTAATTGCTCTTCTACTAATTCACGTGCCTTTTGCAGTCGCTCTTCTGTTAATGGCCACTGGTCAACCCAAACTGGGCTATCTGTTAACCAGGTCAATGGAGGGTTGGGCAACTGCTTTCCAGTGACCACTAAGGAAAAGGTGAAGTAGTTAACACGGCACCAAGTTGCCCCAAGACATCACGGCCAATAAGCGCCTCAAGGCTGCTTGGCAATTCCATTACATACACCCTAAGGGTAACACATTGACCTTCAGGGAAACTAATCGAAATGGGATCAACACTTATATTTGGAGTAGTTTGACCCCCTACTCCAGCTACAGTGGAAGAGATTGATTTTTGAAGTTTCCAATTTCGTGGCCATTTGAATTGACTAATGATGGAGACATCAGCTCCAGTATCAAGCATTGCATTTACATCTACAACAACAGTAGAATCAGATTGAAATAGTTGCACACATAACATGGGACGCTGAGTCATTGATGAGGTGAAGCAAACTGCAGGACTGGTCGATCCAAATCCTTTATCATGCCTTTCTGTTGAGGATGCTGGAGGGACTCCTGGAAGCATTGGTAGGCAGTTTTCCAGTGCTACTACCTGAGCTATTCTACTCCCAGAAGGAATAAAAATTGGCGGATGCAGAGTGTAGGCCAGGATTTGAACAGTTCCTGTGAAATCTGAATCAATTATACCTGGTATTACTATAAGACCTTTGATACTAGCAGAAGAACGGCCAATCAATAGGCCTCCAATGAGACTATCTTGTCGAAATAAAGGTCCGTTAGCATTAGTTGGTATTCTATGAATTGCAGTATTGGTCAATGTTATATCTACTGCTGTCTCCACATCAACTCCGAGGCTTCCTGCGGTGCTTGGCTTGTTGAGGTGAAAGAAGCCTGGTTCACGGTTGGTCGCTGATTGTGATACAGGTTCAGAGATGTTCTTTGTGTCTGGTAGCTGCTGAACGTATACCATAGCTTGTGGTTGTTTGTTTTGCTTGCTGCAAAATTTTCCAATCGTGTGGTTCCCATACCGTTGTCTGAGTGTTCATATTTTGAATTACCGGTAGGGCTAATTTTGCTGGAGACCAATCACCTTCATCACCAATCATCTTTGATGACCCCTGACCATCTGCCACGTCGGGGCTGTGGCTGGTCAGCAGAATCTATAGGCACCTTTGATTGCATTGTTTGTGAAGGGCAAGCTGGTTTTTGAAACTCAATTTGTTCCTTATTTTTCTCTACATTTGACACTCTTGAGTTGTTCAAGCTTGTTGGTAATGACTTGCAGTAACTGCTCTACTGCTTGGGGTGAGCCCAATGATGTAGGAGGAGGCTCACAAAAAACTTCCGCGGGTGCTTGCGGAGGCAAAGTTTGAGGCGGCCCCGGCCCTCGCGGCGGCGGCGCGGCCGGTCCGGGCCCGGCCCCCACGCTTTTCTCGGAGGGAGGGGGGGCGTCCGGCTCGGGGCAGGGCAGAGGCGGAGCGGTAGGAGGAGGGCGGCACTCAGGGCCTCCCACATCCGGACAGTCGACCAGTTGCACTTCCGCCTTCTTGGCACATTGCCCCAGAGACTCGGAGGGGGAAACTTCCGGTCCTTTGTTTACGAGCCGCGAAGTTTCTAATCCGCGTTGCAGATCGGATTGTGAAAGTATTGGCTGAGCCGGGACCCCGCGACCACCCCGAACGGCAGGCAGACCCCACAGAGTAGCCCACAGGCCCCTCTTTTCTTTTGGACGACAAGTTTTATCAGTCCAGGTTTGTTCTTGGACAAGCGCCTCCGCGGCTCTTAGGGCGGCACGTTGTTCCGATTTCATAATTTCTAATGATTCTAATACGGTTTTCCACAATTCTCTCACAGCTTTAATTTCTTTCTCTTCTTCCCCTCTGATAGTTTTGTCCCACATAGTGTCCCCCACTGATCTCCATTCCGTTGGGGAAAACAAAAGTGGAACTTCTCCAAAGTGTCCCCACTTCTGAGCTAAAAAAATCAATGTGATTAGCTTTTCCTGTGACGATTCAATACCTCTCTTAGAGAGAATAGTCGTCAGCAGTGCCGCGGCTGTTTCAATATCCATTATCTTATCAGCGCGGTCTTAACGTAGGATGCGAGTGGCCAGCTCGACAGGTGCCCGTCTTTTGATATCGGACTAAGCACACTATCCCACACCCCGGCTTGGCTCAGTTTTTTATGAACGCTGCTTACCGCAGTAATTTCGATCCGGAGCGTTATGCTTTGCTAACGATCCATCCTTCTGCTACCATTTGTAGATCCGAAGCGTTATGCTTTGCTAACGAACCATCCTCTGCTACCATTTGTAGTGGTAGCAAATTCGACGAATCCAGACGCCGGCATAAGCTCTTTGATCGAACGGGCGGGCCGGGCGAGAGTAAGGAGTCTAATTCAATGTGAATTTACCATCCGTACTCTTTAATGAACTCTTAATCAACACTGAATATCAATGTCCCCGAGACCACGTTTTTCCAAGCCTTATATACTCTATACCAAAAGGCCATGCGGCAAGTGCAGGCTACAATTGGTTACACTCACAGTCACTCATCCCCCCCCACTATGGTGATTGGCTGCAGGGCACTGTTCACAGACTGTTCATGCGCAGCGGCAACGCCCCTCCTGCAGCCTGGGTCGAGGGCAGAGCAGCTTCTGTTTACTTTCCTTTTGTCTCTGGTGTCTCAGGGAAATCCTTCCGTGTAGCACAGTGGCATCAAGCCCTGGCTTGTTCACAGCACACAGCCAGAGACTCTCCACAGCAAGATTTTTTGTTCTGTCTCTTTGAGTATCTTCTCGGTGATGCACACTGTGGTACGGCTGTAAAGGGGAAAGTTTGTGACAGTCATACTTGTACATGAAAATTAGATTATGAATCACCTTTTTTCACAGAAAGCTTTAAGTGGTCATCATTGTGGAGATGAGCAGAGGGAAGATCAGGACTAAATGGAAATAATAATTGGAAAGGGGATAAGAAAGAAGGAAAGAAAAGGTAGAGGAAACTGCAGTGGATATTTATCAACATTATACTGCAAGTTTTGACTTCTGACACCTCCTAGCTCTATTCCTGCCCTCAGGTGTGGAGCCTGGGTTCACCTAAAATACATTTTTCTTTCGCGTCTTTCTGCCCACTAGCTTAGAATCTGACAGAGATATGAAGTGAATCTGTTGTATAATAGAACAAAGGAGAAAAAAGGGGAAAGAAGGGTGTCAAATGGGGGATGTGTGATGTTTGCGTACAGAGCCCTTTGATAGCTTCCAGCTTTTCACATCCTTAAGCAAAGCAGATGTCTTCTGATGGTGGGATGCAGCCATGGGGTTGTGTGCAGCCAAGTGTTTGGTAAATGCCAGGGAAGAACAGTGAGCGCTCTCACCTTCCATGATGCTCCGAGTGCACAACTGGGCATCACCTCTCCAAAATAAAAATAGGTGCAGAAACAACATCTCAGACTGACAGGCATGCTCCAGTGCATTTGTTCATGTTGTGGAGGCTAAAATATGGAGAACAATAGCCTCAGTGGAGAGAGTTAATTATGAAGTAATTGAAGAGATATTTAATGTGTTCTGATTACATTGCAGAAATGCACTCATCTTCCACACTCTTTGAAATACATTTTTTTGCCAAAAGAAAGGGCCAGATCTTGATTTCTCTGGAAAACGCTTTAAAGAAAAGATTATACTTTCTTTGGGATGACTGAAGAATGTTGCATGTAAACAGCTTTCAAGGTCACATGTCATTGTTATATCCTATTTCGGTTTACAGTAGTCTTCCCAACTCATTAAACCAGGCACTGGCAAACAGAACATGTCCCTGGTTCAGAGTGAACCAGGTTTTTAAAATCAATATGGTATTTGGTACTTTACCAGATACCTGGGATAAATCCAAGTTATACTATCAGAAAATAGTTGCATTTATTGACCACTTGTATGGTGTTAGTGCTTCTTATGTTTAAGAAGTGCAACATTCCACAAAATGTCCTGATTACCTTGGATTACATTTTTGTAGCTTGTAGTTTCTTAGTCTTGGTAGACTCGAACATACTTCTTTCTTGATAATCCTGAACAGACTTTCATTATTTGACTCAGGGTTGATACCAGGTAAACGACAAAAATTTCCCTAGGTCAACTCTTTAGTCATTTCCCTTTTCTTAAAAAAAAAAAAAAAGTGCTCAGTTTTCTACTATTTGTTATCTTCTTAGTTTATTACTGAGTGCTTAAAAACAAATTCTGATCTGAAGAGTTCTTTAGCTTGCCCATCAGGATTCTGAGTGCAAGTCTGAACCTGTTGGTTTTGAAAATAAGTAATTTTAACAAATGTTTTCCTCATATTCTTTGTTTTTCCCCAAACAATAGTCTTCCTCTTCTATCTATTTATAGCTCCTTATAGAACTATTTGTTCTAAAGGTGGCACAGCAGCCTTTCTTAAGTCTCTTTATTTTTTCTGTACCTCATTTCTAATTATACAATCTGCTCCTATATCTTTTTAATCTATTGTATATAGTTTAGTTTTATCTATTGTATATCCTTTTTATTACCTTATCCTTAGTTTTAATGAAGTGGTCACTGATATTTTAGATATTCCTTTCATTTCTCTGAATGGAAGTTATGTGTTACATTTTATAGCTGAAAGCTTTCCTTTTCTTCCCTTCTTGGAACTATTGTCATTTAAAAAAAACATATATATGAAATGTTCACATCTATTTTTATTTACAACATATTTTTCTAAGCTTTTTTTTTCATATCTGTGGAATTGTGTCTACTGATCATCCATTCCTCAAACAACTCCTACTTAAAACTGATTTCCAGGTGTGCTAGCAACTGCTAAAAGGATTCACGTTTCAGGTATGCCAATCTCCATTCTAGTCTGCTCCCACCCATAAAAGAACATAAGATTACAGTAGTCTCACCTTTGCAAATATGTTTTCTTTATATTTTAAATCAGCAATTAATACTTTGCTAATTGAAGAGAAGACAACTACTGAATTTACCAGTAAGGGATAGTGTAGTGAGAAAACTCTCTTGCTTACCGCTTTTACAAAAGCTCAAAAGCTATAAGAGCTTCATTACTAACAGCATAAAAAGTCCATTAGAAGCTGGGGGGGATACATTTGTTCATCCCTAAGCGTACAAGCAGCACTAGATCCATCTTTGATGTAATTACTTAAGACTTTAAATCATAAAGTGCCTTGCATTGACAATGTTTTTGTGGAAGGCTGAAACGTTCTCTTGCAGCACACCCTTCTCCAGTTCTAATGGACAAATTAATTCATCTCCTAATTTCGACATTCAAGGTGCAACTTGTGCTAACAGTAATCATCACTTTTCTTCTGTGGGTTTTCTAGTTCACAGAGGGACTTTATGTCAAACGGCATTTGGGCTTGGTTTTGGTGCATGAACAAGACGCAGTAAAGCTGGATCCAAAATGGGCAGGTAAGAAACAGGAGAAGCTTCCTGAGCACAGGTGGGCTGACCAAGGAGAACCTATTCATCTGCTGACTGCACGGTCATGGTCTTGAACAAGCTGGGCTGAAGTTGGAGCAAGTCTTTCCATTTACTTAATCTCAGAGTGTGGACCCAGAGCTGTTGTTGAGGATGTGACACTGACTAGATGCTTATTGTTGAAATATGTCACCTTAATTTTCTAGCAAGAGTTTCACATTAATTTTTCATTTGCAGCATGGATAGATTTGAAAAATATGTTTTCCTCATGAGATTAGTGTTTAATGACATCTATCCAAAGAATGCTTAAGTATTCACACTTCAGAGAAACCGACCTTTAAGCTACACTTAGTGAAAATAAGCTAAAATCAGTATTGCATTCTTGTTACCAAGGACACTTCTAATCATCTTCTTAATTGTCCTTGACAATCTTATCATTAAAGATCTTGGCATTAATTAACTATATAATGCCCCTTGCTTGATAAAATCAGCCTTGCCGGTACAATAGGCATTGTACTCCCCAGGCATTCTTTGCAGGCACTGTATCTATAGCAGGGGTCGTTCATGTTACTCATGTTGCCCGGATGACACACAAACATTTGGAGCACTTAATTGTCCAAGAAGTGAGCTGAATGAAGGCAGTGGTCATGCTGTAAAATATGTTCCAACTTAGGGTTTCTTAAGGGAGCTTTTATGCCAAGATTAGCATCAGTGTTTAATTGACAGCCTCTTCACTTAGTTAATTACTTGGGCTATTGTAGCTGAAAGAGAGAAAAGGACAAAGGCATTTGTGATATGAATCACTACCAATACAGAAACAAATATGTGAATGCTGTGAAGACGAACAGAAAAAATACTGAGTCTTCTCTTTCTCCTGCTGGAGTATGATCTTCTTTCAACATTTTCAAATGAAAACCTGAATCATCACAATAATACTGGTGGTTCAAAGGTGGCCAGATTCAATGCTCTTATAATTTTCAGATGACTGTTAGGAAAGATTGCAAGTTGAAGGCTGAAAGTTCAATCTGTGTGTCACATATCAAAACAATCAGACAGAAATTGCATGTAATTCCATATCTGCACACACACGAAGTACGTGTAATTAACAATACAACCCCACTCTCATAAATTGGAATAATTTTTAAATAATGAAAGACTTGAAAGATGTTTTGTGCTTTCTTAAAACACAATACCTAGGTGAACTATACTCAGGCTGCACATCTCAGACATCAGAAAGATTTTTTTTTTGTAATATATGATTACAGTGTTTATGTGACCACCATTTTCCATTTTAAAAAATAGGTAGGTTAAATTTTGAATGTGGTCTGTAAATCACTCACACGCTGACTTCACTTAAGCTTAAAATGTGAGCATGTGTAAGATATTTCAAATGCAAATGTAGAAATAGAGCAGCTCTATTGTGAATGCTTTCCAGAAGGCATAGTCAGAGTTGTCTTTGTGTCTCACCCCAGCCTCTTGGTGTTCAAGCAATACCCATGCCCAGCTGTGCCACCAGCAGGTATTAGTCAAAAACACACAGCTGCTGAAGGAAAGCAGCTTCTAGGGTGGTCCTGCATGGGACTGAGGCCTCCAGTCCTCGGAAGAGCAAATTTCTCCTCCTGTTCTGTAGTCCTGCAATGGGTGAATTAGGGACATTGCCAATAAACTAAGGGAGCCAACAATCCTGTGATAGGTTTGGCAGTAGTAATCGTGGGACACTGTGTTGACTCCCTACCAATGGCTATGGCAGAAATCTCCATCATTGCCGGTGAAAAAATCCCTGTCCTCTCTAAGCAGAGCTATAGGAGACAAGACTAGAAATACTTCTTACATAGCAGAATGTCTGTGCCCTTTCTGATTCTTTGTTCTCTGGTGTCCCATAACTTATTTCCTACCCCAATGTTATGTATCACCACAAAAACCCAATGGACTTAAGCAGTGAGGTGGGAAGGGCTGTGAAAACTCCTCCCTTTGCCAAGTGCCACTGCACCTTCACAATGAACAACAGGCATGATGAAACATTTTGAGCATGAATTCTAAAATCGTTTTAGACTGGCCTCAAAAGATTGGGGATTCAAAGCTGACCCACCAAAGCAAAGAAGATTTTAGAAAAACTAGTTAGCATCAGCAATCCTTTAAATCCCATCAAGAACAATGGTCGTTAGCAGGAGACCCTGGCATGAACATCACTGCTGTGAGCAGCAGCAGCTCAGTCCCATTAAGAGCTTTCTATTTCCAAGCACAAAGTGATCAGTTTCCCATATCATGTTATAACGGGTAGCTCTAGGGTGCAGTTCACTAGTAACTTACGCTCTGAGCTGCTGATGGAGAAAGAAGCCAGCTCTCCTTGTCTCTGATCCAGGTTACATCTTCTCCCTGATCACTGGTACCCAGCTGCTGCATGGTCAGGCTGAGCCACATATGCTGGCTGCTCTGGCTGGAAGCTGGCAGTGAAGAGGAGCAGACTAGTTGATGGGTGAAGTGATATATCTTGCTGAACCAATACACAGGATGGGGCAGGATACACAGACAGATCAGAGACAACAAAACTGTCTTTCTAGGGGAGAGCCAGCATCTATTTTGGACTCAGCACATCACGAATCCATGTGTTTGTGGTGTATGTGATGTATCTGAATGCAGAGAGGCCCAGACAGAAGTTTTTGTAAGTGTTCAACTAGAAGAACTGTGATTAATTTTGAGCAGAGACTTTTTGACCTAACGTGTCTGTCAGGCTGTATTTGCCTGTATTTGTGTTTTTCCCATCAAGCTTCCTTAGGTACAGTTTTTGGTATGGAAATTACATTGCCTATGAAAATGAGACAACCTTTGTTGCATACTGTCTCCCTTGATGATCCTTATGGAAAGTCTTCATTCCTCACTAAGGAAACTGGGACCAGGTGTTGGGCAGAGGGAGACTAAGCCCCATTACTGCTGCCACTGCATCTGAACTGGATGCAGGGATCTGTAGGTATACCTTGTGAATCTCTGAAATCCTCATACCCCAAAAAGCATCAGAGCATGCATGTTTCCATACAGAGCATTAACTTGCTTTTTCCCTCTTTGATGAAAGACTTGAAACATTCCAGGATTCAAGCATTTTTTTTCTTATCTGGCTCTTGTTTTACTTTACACTTTTTTTTTTTTTTTTCCCCAAGAGATTTCCTTTCATCTCTTGCTGGTCATTTTGCAGAACAGATTTTACAAAATATTACATATTCCAAGATAAAATAAGTAAGATTGCAAAAGTTTGGATTCTCCAGAACTGCCTTCCAGCCTCCCAGGAGAGGGTCTGAGTTAACACAAGAGTTTACTTTTCTCTCTCATTCCCATTTTTCACAAGGGAAATATCAATGCTGGTGAATGTGTTGGGGAAAGCCCACAGCTAAATAAATGGGAAGACAGGTTCCAATAAAATTCAACAGTAGGGTCAAAAGATCACTCAAAAGCTTCTGCATTTGGATCTGAACAGGCACAGAACAGAGGTCTTGAAGGCCAGTGGTACTTGAACCTTGATTTGCTGTAGGCTGAAATATGCCTTCCAGTTCATTCAGGGGCAGGGATATATTTCATGGTTTTGGATACAGCTCACAAGGTTCCATCACCCTCAGCCCCTGCCAGATACATAACTGAGGCCAGCTTCCTGTTATTTCAGGTCACTGTCATTTCATCTGCCTTTAGATGCTACGTTTTCACAAGTTTGGGGAACACTACATGCTCAACAGTTAGGCTCTTGCACTGACTGCTCATTTTGAAAGTCATCGTATGTGTCAGAAAAGTATATCAAACAAATGGGATTTGGTGGATGGGCTAAAACTGGAGACTAGCTCTGTAAGAATGTGCCTTTAAATGATTGCACCAGACCTGTAGGAGTGAGCACAGCCCATCTAACATTTCATTGTGCATCAAGTGCATTCAAGTGATTTGTGATAATGTAGTATATAAGAAAACCTTTTTTCTGCCTTTCCTCCTGCTATCTTATTTGTCTTGTAAAAGTTCAAAGACATGAAAATGAACAAATTATTTTGAAGTGACATGCACCCAGGAAAGAAATTATTATTATCCCAGAATGAGTCTGGAATAAGAACAAGCTGGTTTCAGGGACTGGTGTTCAGGCAAGCAAGGCATGATGAGGTGGTTCAAGTCTTGGTTTGTTGTTGTCTCTGTGGCTACAACCACTGATAGAGCTGAGTGGTCATTTCTGTCCAAAATCTTGACTTGGTAGCTAACTGCAGCTGGGTCTTGATTACCTCAATGCCTGCTGACACAGGGAAATCCTGTATGAATATATCTTATTGCACTGTGAGTCAAATTGTCCCAGACCTTTTACTTGTTCTAACTATTGAGGTAAATGAAATGAAGCTCTAGAAAAAAATCAACATGTGACTCTCAGAGAAAAGGTAACAGAAGGATGAATATGGCACACTTGACTGTTGCGTTCATCAAAAAATCTTCCCATTACTTAGTCCTCCTACAAGCAGTAACTCTCCTCGTGTCCTTTTCTTTAGTTCTTCATCTTGCAGAACTTTTGCTGTTATTTTCTCTGGCAGCTTACTGGAGCCTTGGAGAAACTGAAAAAAATAATACAGGGGAAAGACTAGAATGGAAAAAATAAACTTTATGGAAAAGTGCATCTGTTAGTCACTGGAATAGTCTTCACAGGCAGACTCTGCAAATGGTGTATTTCAAACAGAACCAGTCACTGGTCAAGAACAGTCCAGAAATGATTGGAAGAAGGTAGATAATTTTAAGAGGTTTTTTTTTTTTTCATCTTGCTAGCCCTGCTAACCATTGCATTGCTAGCACTTGCATCTCAGAGTTAGTTTACCATAAGACTGGTCAGATGGAACACATATTTTTGGCTTGTTAGTTGTAATTTTAAACAAAGCAAGACAGATAGGTGTTTGGCAGATTTGTTCTGAAAACATGAAGCCTAGACTTTTTGTAAATGAAAGGCACAAATTGCTGAATATGATCAAGTCTCCAAAAGAGTACTGGAACTCCCTTCTTTGTATTCTGAATTACTTAAACTGCCTTTCTATAAAACGTTGAAGACATTAATTAAAGTTCTCAATCATTACTGGGTAAACACACATACAAGTTCCTTATTTTAGTTCCAAATTATGTGTGTCATAATATCATTGAACAACTTGATGCAAGACAGCTCTTTGGGCACTCACTGCTGCAAAAGCAGACTTGACTAAAATAATAAATTTTTCAATATAATTTTGAATTAAAAATTGAAAAAATAATTTATCATTTGTGCATGGTAAGCCACAGCAGGTACCCACAAGGCACTATATCCTCTCTACACATGAAAATCTCTATCAGTGTAAGCACCAACATAAACTGGCACACAACCAGCCTGGGGCACTAACAGGGGTAGCAGGAAGGGAGAAGGTGGGTAAAAAGTGCAGCTCTCATTCAGTTTACTTGCGATAGTTATTCTTTGCTAGTTGAAAGGCATGACTACTTCTCTACATAAGAGATCTCCTGACATCCAGTGCACATACTTGGTCCATAGTCAGTGCATATGTGCAACCACAACAGCCCATCTACAGTACAAACAAGAGGTCTGCTGTGCAGATGGCTTGAGAGACACAGCACAAGGATTGACTCACTAATCAACAGGGACATTTTTCAAAACTGCAAAGGACAACAGAGCTTTCAGCTCCTACCGATGCTTTGAAATGCCTTTCACAAATCCAGTGTCTTAGAGTGAAGGCATGTCTACCAGGTTTTATGCAGTTGCCTGCTCCTTCACCTTTGCGATGAACTAGGCAGTTGCAGGCCAGAAGAAGCTGGGATACTGTGTAACTATGTCAACATGCTGTCGAGCATGGTTTAATAAACCTTGCTGAGAGGTAGCATTTATTGTCTCTGTCTCAGTTTAGCACTAACAGGGATACATCCACTGACTTATACCTGGCTGGCTTGGTATCCGAGATAAATGACTATCAACATCTGATCACTTGCATCTGGAAGGAGAATTTCATCCAGTGTAAATCAACATTATTCATTATTTTCTAAAGCATTAGGTTTTTTCTTTCATTATTAAGAAATTTAAAAAGTAATTTAGAAAAGTCTTACTATAAGAAAAATGTTTTCATTCATTCTGATGCACTGCAGAATCTGGAGATATCCCCAGTTACCATGTGATGCTCTCTGTAAGGATGGAAAGTTCTCAGGCCTCAAACCTGGCAACTTCAAACAGGACCAATATAAAGTAGCAGAGACCACTAACTATCTTCTGAAGGCCAAACATTTAGGAAGGATGGCTATAAGTGAATGTAATCTACTCCAAAGCAAGCTGAAAGCTTGAATGTCGGCCAAAGATGAGTCAGGCCAAGGGACATGACTTGGCTCTCTCTTCCAGAGTCTTGACGGGGGCCAAGAGAATTTGCAGTACATGGATGGCAAGGCATATAAATTAAATGTTTTTTTTGACAGTGGCCACCAGAAAGCAGTGTCAGCATCATTCTGTCACTCGGCTCTGCTCTAGCCCTGCCTCACAGGCTGCAGCAAGCAGGTCAGGGTGAAGGACACAACTAGCTGGAGTACATCTGAATCCACCTATGCGTACTGCAAGTCTTGAGTCCCCTTTGGTACGGTGAGGGATAAGAACTGAAACAGTCTTATTTTCTTGGTCCAGGCTTTTATTTTGCCAGCTACTGGCAACTAACCATGGAAGAAAACACCATGTTTTTTTCATTTGTTGATTCATTTTCAAAGGAGCAGTTTCCAGTGCAATCGAGAGTATGTGAGGACAAGAAAAATGAGGTATCAATGTTGGCCTTTGTGAACAACTAGTCACCAGAAGCACTGTTTAAAATTTCACACCACAAATCTGTTTGAATCAGAGACAAGCCTAAATCCCATGGAACAGGAGGCATGATCTTCCCAGGATTAGTGAGCACACTCTGTTAATATATGTCCTAACTTTTGGAATCTGTAGCTTTAATAATATTTATACAAGTAGAAATCTAAATGACACTGCTAATTTGAAACTAATGGCAGTTAAATGTACCGTAATTTATCCCTACGTTATAGCTGAGCACAAGCTTTACAGTGCCAAAAATGCAGAGAGATTTCCCAGATATTTACTACCAATGAGGGAAATGCCTGTAATGTCTGATGGCAGAGTCGATGTGCACCACTCCAGCGCCAATGGCTCCTCTCTGATTGGGAGGCATGTGCTGGGGGCAAGTGGGTTTTTGATCCGTCAGCCACTGTAAAGATCAGAATACGTTTCCACTGCTGAATCATATGGTGATTCTTCACAGACCTAGATCCGGGGGTAAGTGCTGATCCCATCCTGCATTTGAAGATGGGATTGTAATTGTAATTGTAATTGTAATCAGGAATTGTAATACTGAGCCAAAGAACTGAGCATCATTTTTACTACAGAAATAAGCTATGGCAAGTGATTCAGGTTTGAGAATAAATGACACCAAGTATTAATGTTCAGAAAACATAATTGGATCATCTAATCGGCTTTCATGGTCCAGTCTGGCACCTTCTTTTCACCCAATTACCTTCTTCACTGAACCTAATAACTTTATAGATAGCCCTAAACTCTTAGAAATAATGTTCAGGAGATTGTGACTTTTAGGGAAGTTGGAAGACCTTGGGAAAATAAATAAATAAGTAAACAAACAAACAAACAAATAAATAAAAGATTAAGATATTTGATCGTCCTAGATGACATTAGTGTTTGATCTCAAAGCTGAGGGTACTGACTCAATCATTTCACGTGAAATGCAGTTCTCTAAATCAAGAGATACATCTGACCCTGAGTGGTAGCCTAAAATAGGTCAGATGAATCACCCTCTGGAAAAAGGAGATCAAGATGCCTACAGAGTCTAAATAATTATGGTTTCTTGATCATGGATGAGATGAATCCTGTGCTGGGGAACTCTAATTTGCAATATACTACGAAAAAGGCTATGCATTGAAGGCTACATAGAAAATTGAGTATTTCAAAAGTCCCTTCATCTTCCCCTCAGAATCAGCTGAAATGCATGTTGGGGTGGACTTGCAGCAGTACATGGTGATGTACTTCAAGGCTGTGTCACAATGCGTACGTACAATGAGGCAGAGTTAAGATTGTTCAGGCAATTTTATATTTTAATTGATAACATGAAGTCATTGGTTTACATTGGATTTCCCCCAGTATAACTCAGACTGTAGCAGAACCTAAATTATTTTTAATGAACTCCATCTTCACTGGTAACCCGTGAAACAGTTTGCAGTGAACAAACTGGTGTTACTAATGTGCCCGGCAAAGCTGCTCTTTTCACAGACTGCTCTTGAAAGCACTGTAACAGAAAATATCACTTCAGAGGAACACTTCCTCAAACAATTCGCTTACAAAATACTTTTTATTCTATGTTTTGCACACTGGATGATACAGCTCAAAAAATCCCACCCTGTTGCTCCACCAGTTGTTCAGTTCTGGGAAGAACGCTCTCATAAATTGCTAGTGAAGCATGTCTCCAAATGTCCTGTTTCCTTAACAGGTGATAATGTTCTTTTGGAAGTGACAACTAGCCCCAACTGCAGAAACATTTTGAAGACTGATTGTGCTGATTGAAGGGTTACTTCATGTGATGAAACTCCAATCAGCAGTCCCAATATAGGATTACTTCTAGCTGCTATAAGAACTGCTTCACTGACTACCACAAGGGCTTCAGCAGCTGAGGCATTTTTCCCCTCACAGGTGTCAGTTTGGTAGATCATTTGCAGGACTGATAGTTTTGTAAGCTCAAAGCAGCAATATAACTGAAGGGGTCACTGGTAGAGTAGCTGCATGGTGAAGGTTTGCAAACATAAAGGTATCCTATGGAAAAAAATCTGTCTGTAATTAAGTCTTTATTGCCAGAGAAAAAGGAGAAACTGAAATCTGGTGTTTTCCTCTCCCAGGTTCCTTTTGTGAGCTTCTGACTACTCTGTCTTCTCCGACATACAGCACAGAGTGGAAGTTATTTTACAGGAACCAGAAAACCCTTCATATAAGTTGAATTCTTAGGAACACTCACAAATATCATATAGATGCCTATTCATCTTGGTATCTGCTGTGGCAGTATGCTATTTACCACATTTGTAATAAAACAGCAGTGGAAGACAGTGTGTGTGGAAAATTGGTACAGAGGTAGATTGCATGACTCATAAAGCAAGTACCATCTTTTTCATATATCACCCCAGTTCCTAATGGGACTTTAAGGTTCTATCATTAAATAAAATGGTGTTATAAAAGCACATTAAGTTCTCTTCTGTTTCTTTGTAGATCTTGTCCACTGTTGTTTCAGCTCTGGAAGATGTTGCTTGTTGCTTCCCAGAATTGAGCCTTTCGCAATAGCAAATACGTTTTAATAAATTACAATTACATAGCACCGAAGTTTGAGTACAGAGAAAGATCCGTTTAGGTACAACAGCACTCTGCTAACATACTCTGTGTGAAAGAAGCAAGCACAAACATCACACCTATGCCATGTGAATACACATATACATACAGGTAGTACAAGTTTGTTCATTTATAAATTAATAGGGAATTAATTATAAATACTCTAAGAAAAAATTATGTATATTAATGTTGCCATAATGTCTTTAGCTCCCACTGCTATGCTGGAGGAACTTTAACCTACAGTTTATTAGCTGCTGCACAATGACTGCACACCTAATTCTTAATTTTGGTTCATGCAGGGATGAATAATGGACTTTCTTACGATTAATATCAGGAAAGATATTTAGGAGGTAAGGATATTATGAACAATATTTGAAGACAGATTGCGGTTAAATGTTTATTTACTGTTATCATTCCTTTCTTGATAATAAGTTTCTTTTTGGTGCTGAAGGAGGGGTGATACAACAGGCTAGGGAAAGACAATATGTTACTATGGGTTTTGCGTTAAGATAAGTTTAGCTGTGTTGCCAATTAAGGACACTGCTAGATGAAAGCATGTCTTGAATTCACATTGAAAGACAGTAAAAATAATGCACATTTAATGACACCTGTGGCTGTAGCAAGGATAATCAAAGCACAGGTAGAAAAGCACTATGTAGAAATCCAAACTCCTTGATTCTGTTATCTCCAATGGTGGTGTTGTTTTGTTTTGTTTTGTTTTTCTCTCTTCCTCCTGTAAGAAAGCCTCCACTGTCGTATTTGCAGTTTACATTGTTCTGCCATTCTTTGACTCTATTCAACACATTTTCTTCCAGGCAAAATCAAGAACTAGAATGTATAAGACCTGTGTACACATCTATGCTTATCCTTCTATACATTTCAAATATGTAAACAAATTTCTTGAAAGTTCATAAAAATGTATGCTGATATTATTCTGCTATTTATGTATTCTACTATTTTGTCTGCTATTGCACAATTGGAGGATTTAGCAGGTGACAAGGGAACAAAATACTTTAATAGAAAGGACCTTCCTGAGTGTCACTGACAAATAGGGCAAAGTGGGGGATGAACATATCTTGGAGATATGGGTTAGGAAATTGGTACTACTGGAGCAAAGTAATTTGACTGACGAAAAATAATTCATGACAATTTTTCAAGGCTTTCAAGGAGTTACACTGGAATTTGTTTTTAACAAAGAAAACTATCATACAGTATTAGAAGAAATGAGCATTAAATTAAAGTTTTACCATAAATGAGAGAGATGTCAAGATGTGCTTTAGAAACACATTCCTAAATTGAATTTGGCCTTAAGTCTATGCAGGCACGAGGGTCACAAGTAAAAAAGAACACAAAGCTCAAGCTAGGCTTAGTGAGATACTTTTGAGCTTTGTAGTACATCCCCCTAATAATAAATTTATACCTGAAAATATCTCTTTGCTATCACACAGCCCCTGCGAGATAAGAATGTATTCTATTCTGTTAACCCTTCCCCATTACCTCTATGGTTGTTTTAACAACAACAACAAAATCATTTAAGAAGAGAAAGGTCAAGACTGAAACTCATCATAAAAAGCTTAGTTGCCAGGCACGAGCCAGCACATCCAGAGAGCACCTGACAGTCACTTATCTCCCTGGATGGTCTCGAGGGAAAAATGGGAATCGGGGCCCCCATCCTGCTGGAAAGGGGTGTAGGACAGGAGGGCGGTAACAGATGTGGGATGTTCACTACAGGGTGAGAGGAGTTTCCTTCTGCAGGGAGAGACAAAGTGAACAGGGCAGCTGGACGTGGTAGAGCTCTGAGTGGGGGGAGATGAAAGCAAGAGAAACTGAAAACAAGTATGCACGCCTCCAGGTCTCCAAAGGCTAAAGCTGTTAAACTTTGGAGGCACACTAGCTCCAGGAAATAGCTGAAGTTCACATCCTATCCCCACAGTCTGCATTTAGCTGCACATTTACTCTTAAGTTTATTTTTAATTTTATGGCCGCTCCACATGCCACTGGTTGGCCTATGCTCCTTGTGCTGCCATATTTACTTGGGAGATTCAAATAATTATTGTGTTATTTATTTATTTATTTATTTATTTATTTATTTATTTATTTATTTATTTATTTATTCCGGTAGTACAATGCCCAACCAAGCAGAAGCTAACTTCCACTTTCTCCAACTTTCTTTAACTGTTACTGGTAATTTTTTTCAGATTTTAGGAATAGATGAGAAGGTAATGTAAGCAAGATGGTTAAGAAGTTAATTAAGGTTATTAAATGATAATAGCACAGGAATCTGTTGCATCATTAATAAAATGAAGAGTTTTATACCATTATGAATCCAGGAGCTGAGGAATTAAACACTTGCCTGAGTAGTCAAGTTCCAGCCCTTCCTAAAATTGGGAACCTCAGTTGGCACACCTGGATCCAGGGGAGGCCTGCACCAAGGTTTTGTCATCTCGCTCCCGGGGAAGGACAGAGGGGAAGGAGGTGGCAGGAGGTGTCCAAGATGTCCAACCTCTTAGGATTCCACAGCAGAAGGACAAGGACCAAAGGGAAGCCCACCAGGGAATGCTCCCTTAGGCTTTCCTGACATGCCATGGGACTAAAGGAGAAAATCCATCACCCAAAGGAACATCTGTAGCAGATGGATTTTCCCCACAAACATTAGAAGAATCTGAAAACCCACAGTAGCTGTAATGATGGCAGTTTTGACAACAATATTCATCTTGGCTGAGGTCAGGAACACACTTCTCTGAATGTGGAACATTCACGGGGAGTTAGTCATATGAACCCAAACGGCAAAGCCTGCCACAGCATGGAAGATTTTACTGTATTTCAGGGTTGGAGCTCTGGTGAACTCATAGCACATTGAAAAGAAAATGTCTTTAGAGCACCTCAGAGTAATACTCAATTGTCAAAGCCTTTGCACATTTGGTAAAGACTTTTTAAACCTATGCCTAGTTCACCATGGCATTTTTTAATCGGTAAGTCACATTTCAGTCAAACAGAAAAGTTATGACAGTTGGATGTGGTTTCAGGAGCAATTTAAAAAAAATGTCCTAGGCAAACTCCTTCAAGGATCCTGTGTTGTGTGTATAGGAAACTCTCACACATTCACCTCTGTCATTAGCGCTAACACCTCTCACCAAACCCCTGCGAACAGTGCCGTGTTTGTGTGAAACTGACAGTGCCGATTTCTGCCGGATTTTGTTAAGCACCTAAGTACGTGGTAGAAATTTGGCAGATGGTGGTAAAAAATGAAGGTTTGACTGGCACCACAGGAGTGTTAAAAGGGGGATTAGTATTAGCATGTGCTTTGAATTCAGAGTAATAGAAGTAAAACCAGACGCATTTTGTTTGGCATCTATTTCATGTCCCAGTGAAACTGGCATGACACCATTTGATCAGGCACGAAGCCATCCCAACAGATGGTCCCCAGCAACAGCAGCCAAGAGACCATGTATGAACATCAAATGTGTTTGCGAAGGGCAGGACTCCAGGGCTGCCAATGTCAAAATTGTTTTCCATTCCCAGCTTCCATGCCGATAGCTAGCGAGGGTATGCAGCCACTCCACTGGCCTGGGGAACAACCCAGTGCTGTGGGGAGGGTGTACGGTCAGGAGTGTTGTCAGACCTTTTGTGCCCACCTCCCTTCTGGCCTTTTGGAGGAGGCCTTCATCATGTCAGCTTAAAAATACTCCTGGGCACACTGTGTTTAAATAAAAAGATGGAAAAAGCATGGACTTCTGCACAATTATTTTCTCAGGACCTGTGTAGGCATAAGGGCACCAAAAGTGCTTATAGAATGGGTGCATCTTGGAGGAAACGAGACATTTCTTCAAGGACACATGAGCACATGTTACTGTGGCAGCCACTATGTGTTGCAAGGAGAATTTTTTTTCAGTTTTCAGTTAGCTGGCAGCTGAGCAAATCTGTTGCTTGTGTTCCTGGATTGTAGCCTACATAGGTGGTGAGTTCGGTTTGCAGATGTTTAGCTAATCCACCATGGATCTGAATGAGCCCTGACTCTTCCCTCTCCCACTCATCACACCTTTATGTGCAGGAGTAAATGTCATTCAGGCTCTGCTGAGCCCTTTGCAGTCACCAAGTACCTTCCTCCTGTACTACCTGTGCCGGTATGTGTTTTGGTTCCCAGGAAAGACTGGCACACTGAGATTACAGCCAAAATCTCTGCTTCTCCTCCCTTTTCTCATTCTGCTCCAAACCAGAAGGTTTTTATACTGCCAGGCCAAGTACTCCATCTCTGTCACATGACAGAATGGAACCTTGGAAGAATGTAATGCCAGCTCAGTGTGTTCCCACCAGTGCCCACCAGAGGCTGGCCTGGCCTGGGCAGACCAACAGGCATGGAACACGAGTGGTCCTCCAGGCAGCTCCTTGCAGTCATCTCCCTTGCTGGTGCACTGTGCAAAGAGTGCAGACCCCTGAGGCCACCTGGTTCTGAGCGGTGATTCCCACACCATACAGCACACAGTAGTCACTGGCTGTGGAGAGGATTTTTCACCTCTTCTTCATCTTCTACGTTTTTCCGCTCTACAGGAAACTTTACCCTTTTGCATGACAGAAAATACCCTAAAGTTCCTTGGAGTTCACAGGGCTGAGGATCAGTTTCTCTTCACTCAGGTTCGTGACTTAATTGCCATTCACTGTGTATCATGGCATTGTCCATCAAGGAGCTTCCTAGAGCTTAACAGGCCAGACACGTAAGCTTCACAAGCATGCAAATATAGATATATGTATTCCAAATAACTTCTCTCATTGCTGAAGTGCAGCCACCCTGCCATGAATTGTGGCAATTTTTCAACAATGTACAGCTGCATTACAAAACTGTGCACGATAGGAAGCAAAGGATACCTCACTTCAAGGAAAGCCAGGAGGAATCTGAGGTTGGCTCCATAGAATTAATCCTACATGAATTTGTCTCTTGACCAGGTTAAATAGTTGGCAAGTGGAAAGGAAACAAGAACATATTTCATTAATACTGGGACTTTAATTTGCTTATATTTGAACCCTTTTGTGCGTATGAACCTTGAAAATAGCTTGTGATTCAACATCAAATGCTTTTGTGCAGTTGTCCTGCCAAGTGAAACTTGTTTGAGCACCATTGATGTTCCAATACCAACAATTGATACAATTTGGCTAAACGCTAAATTTCCATTTGTTGTGTTCTTTGAATGTTTCTAATACTAAATAAAGTGTCAAAAAATTAGATGGATCTATGAAAGTCGGAGATAAAAAAGGGGGTTACATGCATTGATTTGTATATTCAGTGAATACCAAAAGGTCTTGAATCTGGCTAGGATGCCAAAGCCAGCACCAAACTTACTCCAAATAGTTTTTCCAATAGTATCTCCCCTCATTAAGTTCTCAGGTGGACCAGCTCTAGAAAACGCTGACAGGGTCAACACGATGACACTTCCAACAAAGTCTTTCAGCACCACCTAATGAATTGCAAGGTTTTTTCCTGGCAATACCTACAGGTCTGTGGGAATTCCTCAATCATGGATTGACCAAGCCTAGAGTCTGGGGCAGGAGAGAAGCAAAATACATATATTGAAAATAATATCTCTGCCTGCAGCTTCTGATTGAAAGCTCATCAAGGAATGTCAGAAACACTCTGCCTGTAGTGATTTTAGTTTTGCTCAGATTTGCTTGACTTGGCAACAGGATTGCTACAGGTACTTTATGTTCTCTGCAAGTTTGTATTTTTATTTTTTTTTCCTTTTGGAATGAAATAAGCAACGATTATAGCAAAACTACATCAGCTCCGTATCAAGCAGCAGATTCTTTGTGAGTCTGACATAAAGCCCTGATTATCAGACTGGCAGATTTTTAAATCCTCTTTTTCACTTATTTAAAACAAACACTGGAAAAAAGGGAAGAAAAATCTCACAGTTTTATCTTCCTGTTATGAAGCTTTATGGTTCTCTTGTTGATATGTGTTATGCTTCCATACAAACTGGTAGCAGCACTGAAGCAATGAAGTCTTTGACCCTTCTTTTCGTTTTTGGTTTGTTTGTTTCCTTTTTGCGGTTGTTGTTGTTTTCTGTTGTGGGAGGCTGCAACATTTTGCAGAAGGGTGTGCTGCCAGTGTCATGCTTAAGAACTCCTGTGATACACAGCAGAAATTCCAATTTTTATCTTTAACTGGATTCTTTGCAATTAAGTTCAAATACTTACTGGACACATGCGTGTTTTTCCCTTTTAAATTCTTCCTGCAGTGGGCACAAGGGTGCTTTTTGCTTAACAGGTAGTATGTGGAGGGGAAGTGTTTTGAGCTTTCCAGGACTGTGCTGCCATCTGCTGATCAAACCTGCTGAATGCTGGCCGGAACGAAGTGTAGCAACCTTTTTCCTTCTCTTTCCAGAACGGACAGCAGATGGCCCTTGACTTCTATCCATCGCGGCACCTGATTTGTCAGGACCTTCATCCTTTTTCCTCACACCTGATCTGTTTGGCGTGAATGTTCTTGAAGAGAACACTCCTGATCTATGTGCACTGAGGCTGGACTGGCAGGAGGACTGGAGGTGCTGAGAGGTGCTCCTGCTCAGGGCTTTCCCCTGTTTCACCCAGCAGGCGTGGGAGAGGCTGAGCAGCAGCTTTGGCCCTTCTGGGTAGATGAGGAAAATTTTCAGAACTAATTTTTTCAGAAAGTTCAACCTGGATTTTTAGTAAGGTTTTCCTTGACATTCCAAACCCACCTTTTTGATGCACTCAGTATTTGCCCACCTCCAAGGTACAGCTCTGAGGCCTGTGGGTCTTTGCCTGATCTCCTCTCCTCTCCCATCTCACTACTGTGACTTCCATCTTTATTTTTCTCCTGTGGCTGCACGATGACACATCAGCTACCACCCTGCCACTCGTGCACCCCCTCTGCCTTGCGCGGAGCCCTTTTCCCGTGACGTCAAAGATGCATTTCGGGTTCCTTCCTCCCACAGCAATAATACTGCGAGGTCCCGTCGGGGCAGGCACTGGTACCCGGGGACAACAAGCTCTCCCCCGCAAACGAGGCACGGTTTTCACTGCGAATTTAGAAAAACCGCTGCCAGGAGCAAGCCCACCCTCCAATCCTCCTCAGCTCCTCCGCGGAGCCACCTGCGTGGCCCTGCGCGCCCCTCACCCAGCCCACACCGCTCCCTGCGCTGCGCCTGCACCGCGCCCGGACCGCGCCCGCCGGGGGGCGCCCCAGGGCCGAGGCGGTGTCACCTGCCCTGACGGGTGCGGTGACAACGCTTATTTACATTTTATTTTATTTTATTTTATTTTATTTTATTTTATTTTATTTTATTTTATTTTATTTTATTTTATTTTATTTTTTATTGTATTTTATTTTATTTGTTTTAAAAATGATTTTATTTTTAAAAATTTTGTTTTGTTTTTATTACATTTATTTATTTGTTTGTTCTGTTTCGTTTGGTTTTGCCTGAAGGCAAAAAAAAACCCCTACCTGTATTTAGTGAATCTAAGAGTACATCTTTGCAAAAACAATGTAAGCGATATGCTTGTCAACTTTGAAGGAACAAGTAAAACAAGTTAACTGAACTGCTGGACATTTATAATGGCAAAGTACTTCCCTCTCAGATATTCAGTGACTCTCTTGCATCCAAAACCAGAGTCATATTTATTCTTTAGGCCTTACCCTCCTTATTTATTCAGGTTTATTTATCTCAATAAGTGAGCCGTTATTGGAAAATCTTTTTAGCAATAAGTCGTGAATTTGCTAATATGTTCCTTCTAACATAAGAGTAAAGATTTAATGGTATCATGCCACCTCTCTTACAGTATTTTTTCTGTCACTAAAGTAATGGCAAGTGGAATAAGAGACAGGTGGTGGTATCTATAAACTCTCCTAATGGCCCCATCAACATATGTTTAATGTATTCTAAACTATACTTCACATCCTACTGTTGCTAGTACATTTCCTCTGGCAACTCTTCTCAACAAAGAAATTTGGAGAGGAAAGGAAACATTAATAAACCCAAAGTGTTTAATTTAAAAGCAGATATAAAGTTTAATACTGCTCATAAGAAGGCTTATTTGACAAGAGACCAGCTGATTATAGACCTCAATAATTTTGTTGCCAGCATTAGTGAAAGGCTTTGACAAAGGAAAAGCTTTTTAGATACAGTTATGGCCTTTCTGCTGCGTTTGGTGTTTGATCATGTCATGAAACTGCACCACTTTCTAATGGATTACAAAAGTTGACCAGTCATAAGACAACTCTGGGTAAATGTTTGTTGGGGAAAAAAAGGTCAGATCTTCAACAACAGGTTTTCCACTGCTTAGCTTTTTTAAACATGTCTTCCTCTATTAAAAATGTCTTTAGTATTCTAATGCACTTATATATTTCAGGCTGAATTCAGATTCCTTGCTTTTTGGTGAGGCCTTGAACAAGCCTTAGCTGCCATTTCACCTCCAGATTTTCAGAGGGTGAGCTTTGGGTGGTGGGAACTTGCCTTCCTCCTCCTCCTTGTGCCCAAGGAGCTGCCAGCACAGCAGGGCCATCATCCGCAGCAGCGTCACCAAGTGCTTCAAGAGCGCCAGTAACAGTGATGACAGCACTGATAGTCCTTGTGCTGGCAGGACGTATCCAAAGGCTTGCCAATGAATTCAGAGTGCAATCAGCTGTTTTCAGAGTGCAGAGCTCCCATGAAGAATTATTGATGCAGGAATAGTTTCCTGTGAGGGTGTGAAGTCAGGACTCTGGTCATTTGGACCAAATTTTGCCTGATCTACTCATGAAACCCCTACTGAAATCAAGATTTTGTGTGGCAGTGAGAGGCAGAATTTGGATGCCGTGGTTTCTAGCTGTCCCACAGATGTAATCCTAAATATGCATCATATGAAACAGTTACTGTCAGGCAGCCTGACTTAATAGCACTATCATGTTTGATCACCAGGAGCACTTCCTTCTAAATGTCTGTGTTGAAAAACACTGTAACTGCTATGTTAGCATGCTTTTCATGGTGATCTGCTTATCTAGTAAAGATGATAGCCTGAAATCACTTGAATCACCCTACTTTCTTGTACCCTGCTCAGGATAAAAGGCCCTTTCCAAACAGTGGATACTTGATGATTTATTGGGTAAAAACAAACAAACAAACAAAAAAAACCCAAAAACCAAACAAAAGAAATCACCCACAGAGTCAGAACCAGTTGTAAAGTGTTAGTTCAGGAGACATGAGGAACACTTAGGTAACAAACCCCAGATGAACTTATACACCTAAGCTCCTATGCATCACTACATGTGTGATCTACCTAATGCACACTGGTAGGAACTGACTGTTCAGAGAAGGCAGCCTCAGTCCTTACCTCCTATTGAGGTTCAGAAGGAGAAGGCAGTGATGCTTTCATTTCTTAGCTTTTCCCTCCAGGTATCTGCAAGGAGTGCCCAGGATCATCTTCTTCTCCTGATAGAGAAGAGTCCTGCTCTCAGAACTGGGTGCTGAGCATCAGGCTCAATGGTTCTGAGTGAGAACAGTCATTAAAGAGTTACTGACTTAAACACAGAATTGTCCTGGGAGCAGACATGGCAATTGAACCCCACATGCTACAGGGAGAGGCTAAGATCTGATGAAAACTTCTGGATTCTGCCCAGGGCTCAGTTTTATTAATGTGCTATGACTGTGCCCTATTTCTCTGGGTTGATTTGCTAGTTACAAGTACATGCTTTGCGTAAAAAAGGGAGGCAAGTGTGAGAACAAAATAAATTACTAGAAATTCAAAATGCTTCTAAAATATGTTCTAAGGGCTATTTTTAATAAGTATTATAGTAATAAAACCACATCATATTCTAGGAAAAATATAAATATCTTCAATTCATATAAAGAAGTAATTCAAGTTAGTTGTTTTTGCACCATCAGTGCTACACCTGAGTTATCCTATGATTTCCAACAGAACATCAGTTTAGAGGGTTTTTTTTCTGTTATTACAGAAGATCAGTTCCACAATAATGAAATGAAGCACTTCAGCCTGCACTAAGTTTCAATTGAAAGTCAATGAATCTACTCATATAAACTAATTTAATAAAAGCAGGACTGAAATATTCAACAATTTGCAGCATCAAGCCCTAGGAATTTTTACTCGTTCCTCTAAATGATTAAATATTATTTTCCTTTGACTCACTAGGGTGTCCCTTCCACACCCTCAGTTTTGGCCAGTGCAGCTCTCTCTGTCCTGACTGTATTTATTACGAACCCTAGAAAAACAGATCAGCTACTAGAAACTCTTCTTTGACTTAACAAGTATGGTGTCAGACACTCAAAGTTACTCTTCATCTCTAAAACTCTGTAAAAAAAATTATAAAGGAGTAACACACTTGTGAGGACTGTTCTGTGTTGTAGCATCACTGTTGAGGCCTGTTTTGCCTCTTGCTTTAGCTTCTCATTTTGCTTTGAGGTCAGCAAGAGTCAGAGGTAAGAAAAGGCATTGAAGATGATCTCCTATTTGTCTAGTTTTTGCTTTTACTTTCATGAGTCTGTATCTCTTGTCACCAGCTTGTCAGGCCCTGCTTTTGCCCACCCAGCTTGGTAACAGAGCAGTGCCTCATGGGGTTTCGTACATGGTGTGGAAGGTGGGTATCTTATGCTGTGTCGTGATGGAGGCATTTGGAACCAAATTTTATCATATTGCTAATAAAGCAGAGACAGATTTCCTCTGACTCTTCTGGCTCCATGTTTGAGTTGATGTTTATGAGGGACATAAGCCAATAGAGGGGAGGTTTGTCACTACTAAAGAATATGGAGAATATGTACACACTCAGTAAAGACCAAGACCAAGGCTGTCAGCTGCAAGAGCACAGCTTACTTAGACTATCCTACAATATGCTGTATAGATTTGCTGTTTTCACTGCACGTGAAAGATCAAATTTGTGTTATTTAAAATCATCCCCAAATTTTCGTTTCCCTGTGCCTTCCCGTGTCCTCTTATTTTTTTCTATAAAATCTATAATCTATAACAAAACATTACTTATTTCACTTTTTTTTTTTTCCATGTTATATAAATAACTTTATCTGCTCATCTTTTTTACCTCTGTCTTAATTCCTGGTGAGGTGCTAATAATTGTCTCAGTTGTACTCTTGCAACATTGTACTTTACATACAACCTTGCTGAACCTCAGCTCACAGTATAGTATTGCAGTTTGTTTCCTTGGGTTTGTTTGTGGCTCTCTCAGAGCCACCCATTGATACTGAAACAGAGATGGTTAACAAATACAGGCTGGGAAAATCAGTTGATCTTCCGTTTGCTGAAGGCCTGATGGAGAGCTGTACTGCAGTAGCTAATGCAAAGTTCTGGTTAAATATTGTCCTACCATTTGCACTATACCGTCTGTTGTTTTTACACTAAAGGCTTAGCAGAGGTTGGAGGCAGTATTGACTTTGTAATTAAACTATTTTAACTTCAGGATTTAGTAATCACTGTACTTAAACCATCTGTTATGGTGCATGGATGATTTCCCCACCCCCCGCTCCACCCCTCCTCTCCGAGAACAGAACTCCATCATGTTTTTAATTGCAAAGCTCCTCTTATGATAGGAGTAGAAATGGAAAATTAGGATAATTTCCTTTTTCTAAGACAACATGCAAAAGCTCACACATGGAGCTTTCACTCCTTGTGAGAGGAGACAAACATAGGGCTTCCACTCCTGTCTCCTCTGATTGCCTGGTCCCAGGGCAAAGTAGAAGGTTTCTAGTAGGGCATCTCCAATTCCTGACTGACTTCTTCAGCCCTCGACAGGGACTTCCACTGAGAGAAGTAAGAAAAGAATGAGGAGCCTGAGCTCTACCAGGGTACAGCTTGACAAGTGAGGTTGCTCATGTGGGGAACCACTGAGCTCTTTGTGCCTAGACAAACAAACAAAAACAGAATAAAGGGTTAAGGCAAAAGACACAGCAGCAGATTTTGTGAAGCTGTTTGTGTCTATTGACCTACTTGTGTATCTCCCTTGCCGACCAGGACATCCAACACCTTGTACCTGAAGTTCTCAATGCTGCTCAAACAATAGCACTGTTGCCTATATAATCTTAGACAAATTCCTCAGGATTTGCCTACTCCTGCAAGTTGCACTAAGTTAGTATGAAGAAAGCCATAGCAAACCGTTCCAGGAGTATAATGATCCATCATTCCCAGAAAAAAAAAAAAAAAAAGCATTAACATTTGGCAACCCCAAATTCTAGACTTCCACCAGTGTAACTAAGTCAATGCAAAAAAATATGATCTTAGCCAAAACAGTTATGATACTAATACGGCTAGGTATTAAAACCTGAGATGTCTTTCTCTTCATCAGTAAATGAACAGCATGTTTTCCTCTCTCCAAATTCTGTGGGATTCTTTAGTTTTGTTTCGTTTCACCAGATTGGTTTGGTCTGCTGTTTCAGCAATTCCAAATGCATGATGAACCTGTGCTGAGATGAAGTAGGGATTTTCCTACTTTACACTATCATGTTAACTTGAAGTCTCAATTCTTGATTACTGGTTTCCTGCTTTGGATTTAAAGCACTAGGTCAGAAAACTTCGTGCACCTCTTACTTTAAAATGTACTAATTTTGCTTCCTCTTGCCTCTGTTTTGTGTGTTCACCTACATTTTCTTACTGGTAGCCAGCTTGGCCGAGCTCTTGTGATCAGTGCATGAGAGAAATGCACTCTCACATCTTGTCACATAAATCTGAAGTACTGAAAAAAAAGAGAGAGATACAAGTAGCAGGGAAACTTTGCAGTTGTGTTAAGCAGAATTCACTTATTTTCTCTGGTTCTAATTCGCCAGAGAAGAATTTTCTGTCAGGACAGATTAAAGTGTGAAATCAGACAGCAAATGCTCTACATACCTGAATATCAGATCCAATTGTTCTCCCATGTATTGTGCCCATCACACGCATTGTGCAGACGTATGCTTTGATCTTGGACGAAGTTTGTTTGACATTGTAGCTTCTGAAGCTCTTTTTAGGAACAGCAGATAAAGCAGTGCTTGAGAGAGACAGATTTTGCTGTCAAGCAGTGGAAGCACACCAAGGCTCCTGAGGCTGCACATACCCATGTAGATAGACGACTGTCCACCCTTTCGTGTGTTTTACACAGTGTGCCCCACCAAGCTGCTTCATGAACCTGTCTCAGGAAAACGGTAATTTCTTCAAAATTCCTGGAGGCTGAAAGAAAATTGGTCACTGCAGCATGATATTCTGTGGGTGAGAAATTCCATGTGATTCGATCCTGTCTGACAACAATAATCACTTTTATCGATGATACCGGCTTTCACTAATTTATATCCCCCTTGTAAAGAAATGGCACATTTCTATTTATTTCCTTTTCTAAACAAGGACCCTTGTACTATGCAGTAGTTGTGAAAAAGTGTCACATTTTACCTGGTGCTACCGCAGGCCGGTGACAGGAAGCAAGACCAGGTCCCCCTCCATGCCCACCCCCGCCCTGTGAACTTTGTTTGTATCTCTGTGGCTCTTCATCACACACTTGCCTGGCAAAACCATTTTGCTAATGCCAGTCAGCAGGAACTGCTGAGTGCACAACACTTCGGAAGAACTGTTTGCTCACTTGAGAAATTAAATGCAGATGTGGAAGCCTTGCCTTAGCTTTGAAATTGTGAATAAGCTGAAAGAATGGAGGCTGGTATTTTTAAGCTTTGGACCCCCAGTCTCATGATTTTTTTACATGCTTTCATATGTTGTTCTGCTCAACATCGCAAGAGTGAAGATCTGTTTCTTTAAAGACAGAAAGGTAAGTATTGCTATAGAAGTAATCATAAAATCATAGAATATCAGGTTGGAAGGGAGCCCAAGCATCATCTTGCCCAACCTTTCCCGGCAAAAGCATAGTCTAGACAAAATGACCCAGTATCCTATCCATCTGAATCTTAAAAGTGTACAGGTTGGGGAATCCACCAATTTCCTGGGGAGATTATTGTATAAATTTATAATTTTGTAAGTTTTCTATAAATTAGATGCCTGGATATCTTCTATTACTTACAGGATTAAGGATTAGATTCTCATACGTATCAAAAACTCTCTGTACCCATCAGCATAAAGCTAAACTCCAAACCCCTCTTTCAAAAATGCCCAGGCACTTCATTAGCTTATCTTTCTGATCACCTCTCAGCTTAGCCACCAGGACATGTAACGCATAGCCAGATTTTGATTAAACACACCTTCTCCACTGCACACTATCTGAACACCATCCAATTTCATCTGAAGGCCTGTGTGATGCCCATTTCAACCTGCTCTGCTAAGTGACTAGTATCTCTTGGAGGCTGATGTTAACTCTCATTGACTGCACTGTTGCAGGGCTGCAGCCAACTTGAGGCTCACAAAGTAGCCCAAGCAGGTGGGCAAACATCTTTCCCTGACCTCACAGACTTCACTGACACTTTCCAGGGCCAACTGCCATGAAGGGATTTAAAGCTTGTCATGTGGTAACTACATAACTGCTGCATGTCCTGTGGCCAGCCAGATTTCTCAACCTCAGCTGAGGCATTGAGGATCCACAAAGGATGCATGGAGAGGCTTGTGTTTCACATGGAATTCATGTGAGCCACAACTTTAAGAATCTGTGTGAGTAACAAGTGCTAAGCAAAGGGATTGACTGAGCAAAAACATCCCTCAGGGACAGCCACCTACCAAACTCCATTTTTCCTGGAGGTAGATGAGAAAGGGACACAGTTTCAGGCCTAAGTAGTTCAGCTTTGCTTGTGTATGAGATGTCCAGAACTCAGGGACATATGCCATGTCAGTGACAGACGATGCTTTGACTGCTGGCAGAAGTACTGTGAACCTCATTCCCAGGTCCCTGAGGAGGGCAGCAGACCTGCGAGGCTACTCTTGGAAGACTGTGAAGGGTTGGGGAGAAAAATCTGGTACACGTCTATAATGTAGAGTAGATGTGGACCCTGGAGTGGACAAACTTTTGATTTATACTGTTTTTCTGCTGAGGGAACTACTTGGCTTGAGGGTAAAGCCAGAGTGTACTCCAGCAGTTATATGGGATGGGCGGTATAATCAGGAGATAAAGACTACTCTGAAAAGCAGAGAAGCAGACCAAGCTATGTAGATGGGTGATTTAGTTTCTTCTGATGACACCGTTCAACTTCATGTAAACTTTGGAGCAGAGTCAGAGATCTGCTTTTTTCCGAATGAACAAACACCATGATCAGCTGGAATACCTCACTATCAAACTTAATCTGTGGCTTAGTTAATATTTACTTATTTTAGCAAAGTATTACATCCCCAGTACAATGATCTGAGTCCATTTCAGTCTCATCCTCAATACCTTACTCTTCAAAAATTAATCTCCCTAGAATTTTCCACATACCCTGATTTAGAATGAAATTCATCTTTCAGTTTTAGAAGAAACTGAAGTAGAGCAGATAATTTCTTACATTCTCTTCTAAAATTATTTAAAAATCATCCATACTATTAATTATGCAATTACAAGTATTTTGTTATTTTCAGGAATAGATCTGAAAAGATAACTTACATCCAGGACACTGAAGGTAGTTCATCAGCTCGTTTTAGGAGCCAGGAGTTGGGGAACTACTATCTTAAACATGCCTGGAGGCTGGCCTCTAAAACTAAAGTGCTTACCAAGAACCGAAAGCTGGGAGCTTTCAGAAACTCATAGCCTCTGTGGGTGTGGAGGAGGACAGATCCAGTATATCAGTCAGTGGATGGCACACCTACTTGTGAAAAAAAGACAAGCAGAGTCCAAGTAAAGATGTCATTTGAGGATGCTGTATGTCTGGGCTACTTTTTGAAGGCTGACCCTACTTTGAAGATGAAGCTTAGTAAAGACCATATTAGAGAGAAAGGAAGGGCTGTTTATTGTCCACCTCTGCATTATATGCAGTTGGTACTTTTTGCTGTAGAAGGGATTTCTAAAATATGTAACTTAATTGATTAGATTTTGTGTGATCTCTGTGTATCTTGATGTGAAACAGGTGACTAAACAATAAAGTCAGTTTCTGAACAAAACAATTATATGAGAAAATGAAATATGACAAGAATTAAAAAGCCATATAATACCAAACTCTAAATGTACAATTTCACTGTATGTGTCTTTTTACTGTAGCAACCAGGGCACAAGGGCAGTATGAACATGTGGCCCTTTATTTGATCAAGGATAATAATCAACCAAGCCAAAAGGAAGGAAAGTAGATTTTCCTAGTTCAGCCACTAATATAGTCTTTTACATGTCTCCAAATGTGTAACCATTGCTCCATGCAGCGCTGTAACATGAAGCCATTGTTAAATGGGAAAAAAATTGTGCGTGTAACAAAGAATCCAAAATACAGAGAAATAGTATTTGGTGTCACTAATTATGTAATGGGCTTGATACTTCACCTCCCTCCATTTCAAATCCAAGCACTACCTCTCTCCTGTTTTGCCTGCTCACACCTCTGTTGACAGGCTCAGGTCCTGGTGAGAAGTGGTTCTGCTGAGCCTTGTAATTGCTGCAAATATATGGTGACCATGGAAGCAGCATAGTTTGTGATAGCATCTCCTGCTTTCCTGATCTTTCAACATCCCAGTAATGTTAATTAATTGAGGTCTTATGATTAGTGATGATGCAGCATCTCTCTAGAGGCTACAGATACCTATAGTCCTTCCATTAAGGATATCATTCTCCTCTTAGGCTACGAAAGATGCATCTCTTCCAGGAGAGAAGTTTCGGCTAATGACTACTTAGATGTGCGTTGGTCCTGGCACATACCACTGCTGACCTAGTCCTAGCTTTTTATTCCAAATCTTAGCTGAAGCTAATGACTATGTCAGTGACGCTTACCAATTTCAATAATGAGCATAGATCCTTGTAGATCTTAAATCCATAATTAGTTCAGATTTGTTGCTTTATGTTGACCTGAACCCTAGCAATGACTTCAAATCCCCTAGTGCCAGCCTCAGAAGTCTGGTTGACAATGAGGTCTCCATTACCTAAAACCTCAGTTTCTTCTAGAACTCACATTCTTCTAGAACTGGCTTTAACCTAAATAACTCATCTTTCATTTAAAAATATAAATTTCAAATCAACTTTAAGTCTACTGTTAAGACCAGACCTTGAAGGAACCATAACCTGGTCTGGCAGTAGGTTTCATATAATCTCAACAACCCCTGCTAACACCAGAAACAATGCACTTTCCCCAGTTCCTGCCCAAGTAAGTCTCAGTTTTAATTCTTACTATAATGTTAATCTATATTGGTCTCCTTACATTCTCTTTTATCTCCAACTAAGCATAGTTTGTGGCACCCTTTAAGCAGTAGCATTTATTGGAGGTTGAGAGCCACTTCTAAATCCAGTATTGACTCATGGTCCCAGCTTTATGTTGATCCAACCTCTGAAGTTAACCCTAATGCCAAAGCTAACTGTGACTTAAGCTCCACACTGAGTATATCCCTAAGAAGAAAGAAGCAAAATTTCCTGAATTAACTATGTTAAATTAAGCATACCATGTGGGCCCTACTGGCAAGAGCCATAAAGTGAGATCAGGCATTATACAGGTTCACCCAACATACTAACCTGTATCCAAGCCCTTAAACCCAAGTGTAGCTATTCCCAAATCCTACAGAGTTCATAATAAAAACTAGATCTGTGACCTCTTTCATCCTGGCAATTTAGAATAGTTTTGTAGATCCTCGTTTCCAACAGTCATGAGACCCATATCAACCAGCCCACCCTTGTCCAGACTCCATCACCAATGCTAATATAAAATTTAATCCAATCCAGTCCCCACAGAAAATAACTTGTATTGGACCGTAGCCAAAACCTACTCATATAGAAGGCTGGCACTTATAACCTGGGGCATATCAGCCCCAAAACTAACCCTAATCTATCTATTCACAGCTATCAAAACCACGTAAGGCCTCCTGCATTACTAGATGTAATTACTAGCAGGCAAGCCCAACAATTTTAAGTTTAGCTTGATGACACTTTTAATTTTAGCACAATAGTATTGGGTGCTGTAAATCTCCTGGCCTTCAGGAGTACATCTTTGTCCAGAGGGCTGACATCAATGACCCATGTTGTTACTCTTTTTCTTCTAGAGATTCTGGTGTTTCTCTGCCTGGTCTTTGATTTTGTCCCTAACAGATTTATTTTTTTTAGCATAGTATATCTGTCCTTTTAAGAGTGATAACATCTCTACAGTTTTTTTGTTGTTGTTTTTTTGTGGTTTTTTTTTTTTTTTAAGTGCTCTAAGTGTGGGGTGTTTTTGTAGCTGTTTCTTCTCTAATCCACTTGCACCACAAAATTAAGTCCACTAAGTTCTGATCCCACACTGAGGGAAACAACACTGCACTGTGTCATACAAAACATCTGTTCCCATTTCAGCATATTTGTGATCTACTAGTCTGTCTTAAATATAAGGTTCAGTTAAAGGGCTCATCTCTACCTGCTGCAGTGCAGGACCCCTTCGTCTCTGTGACCATTGACTGCTCACATAATTCTCCAATATTGCTTCTTCTTGGATTATATAATTTATATTAGAATCAGCTTTACTTTGGAAGTGACAGCAGATTTGACCTGTTCATCTACCTCTCTTTTGCCTTTTCTAGTACCAGTTCCAATTCACTGATATTGGAATGTAGATCGAAAGGATCTCACTTTTATCTTTCCTTTTCAGGAAAAAAAAAAAAATTGTGTTTTTTGTTTGTTTTGGGGTTTTTTGTGTGTGTTTTGTTTTGTTGTGTTTTCCTCTAGGCAACATTCATTTGACACTGATCATACCTAAAATGTACAACTTTTTATCACAGATTTTTTGGTGTGTGTATATTTAAACTAACATATGAATGCATCCACAAAAAGGCAACTGAACTGAGACAACCAAGCAGTGACTCCGTTGATTCTTCATGTTATTTATTGCAATGCTGTTACAGTACCAAAGGTAGAAATCTTCCCATGAGGTATCCACAGAAGCTATGAATTATTTAATTTCCCACTGACAAAACTTACCATTTCATCAAAGCACATATTTGACTGAACTAAAATAGAATTTTTCCTTTGGTTTTGCTAGTTACAATTTCAGGTTTGTTTTGTTCTGCAGCACTGTAAGAGATTCCTCTTAAATTTCTATTTGGATATTAGATTTTTTTTTTTTTTTACTGCTCTTAGCTGTTGATAAGGAAGTGCAATTAACAACAGTGCGATACTTCATGCTACTCTGCGTTTTGCAGCCATCCTGAGAATCTGCACATTTAATGATATTGTATTGTTTCTTATCTCAGATCAAGTGCAGATAAAGTAATTTACGCAAAAAAAAATCCCACAATGCACAATGATTCACATAAAAAAGAGAAAATGACTGGAAGTGATGCATGTAAATCACATATGAGTTGCTACGCAGTACAAACAGTGCTTTTTATTTAGGGCTTGATAGACTAAGACACTATTTGCTAGTGGCTGCCTACATCCTCTAAATTCTATGTATTTCTCTCATGTAAATTCAACAGCCTGGAAGTTTCCAGCTTAAAGTAGTTATTTATGCCATGTCATTGGTCAGCAGAGGGAGCCAAGCATTTCAGGACAGTGAGATATCCCTTCCCTTCATAATCCCCTCCCCCATTTTACCTCACTTGGAATGGGAGGGATCTATCTCCATTAACTATAGACGTGACCTGCTTAGATAGGGAACCTGACTTTTACGGGACTAATTTTAGGAGAAAATATACACTGTTCTGAATAACCATGAAGAATGAACTCTTCTGCAGTACTTACTTCACTTGGTGTAAAGCATTGCCCTTGTTTGAGCAGCCTGTATTACACTATATGTCATTGGGAAATTCTGTTGAAAGCAAAAATTTAATGCACCATTATGGCATTTTTAGTCACACTGTAAAACTTCACCCTGAATTAGGAAGGACTTGAGCTGGGGTCTTCTATTAATATTATTAGTAGTATTAGTATTTCGTATCAGGGATTATTCATAAGCTGGTCCAGTCAATGCTCCTTATTGCTTTTCTGCTGCAGTCAGACTTCTCATGATAGAAAACACTAAAGAAAGTTATAAAGGATTAGAAATAAAAACTTTGTCATGGTATTATCCATTTTCTTCCACCAAAAATACCCTGCTATCTAATTGCACAATATCCAGCATATATTCAATGGTTCAAATATCAAATAGCCTCAAACAAGTCAGAAGACTGAAATAAAATACAAACTTGAATCTGATGGGGGGGAACAATCTGATCATAAAATAACATCTGTTCTTTCGTGAATGTGTAGCACGAAGCTTATTTTGTAACTGTGTTCTTTTCCTTGTCCTCTTTAATATCATTAGTGAATGTTCTTCACCTGATTTCATTCTGGTTTCTCCAGAAACATATATAAACATATGTTTGTATACTGAATACCATTGTGCCTGTAAAATATATTGTTATTATAATAGCTGATCTGGAGTGGCATAATATTTTTCATCATCTTTGCTATTTTGGTCTTCATATAGGTAGTTGTCCTAAACCTATTAAAGTTGATGTACTCCTTTATTGTGGATTTCCACCAGTAGAAATTTGGGACTCATACCCCAAGTAATTTTGAAATCCCACGACATTTTGTGGCACAGTTTCATGTGTTTCAGTTATCTAGATAGAGTGGCAGGCTACCACAATTGTTTAGCTTATGATATTTGCATGTTTTGTTGGTTTTACTTGAAGAGAAAGTGGCTTATTTTAAAAGAAAAAAAATCTCCACAATATGTTTTATTTTTTTCCTGAGGACTTCCACTTACACAAGTAGGCACTAAACATTTGAAATTGACTTTCCAGAGCACAACAGTAGAAAACTTAAGAATTTGGCTTAGTTTCATTTAAAACACTAAAAATTGACCTTGTAAACATTTCCATAGGAGGTAGGATGCGTACATTTGACAATCTGTCAAATAAGAGAAAGTAAACAGTTACTCTGTGATCCTAATAAATAATGAGCAACACAGGTATTAAATAAACATTTTTATACAAAAAGACATAAGTGAAAGACTAAAATAGCATTTTTAATAAATTAGGAATAGATGTAATCATTTTGGTACAACTTAAGTCTTCCTTGCAAGTATCACTGACTCTTTCTGCCCACCGTGAATTTCTGACTGAACAGCCATAGTGGTGAGAACAATCCTGAGTGATTCACTAGCAGGACCCACTCTAAATATAGCTATTTTTTTGTGTGTGAAGGGCTGCTAATATCTCTAAAATGTCTCCTTTCACACCTGTATCTAATACTTTTCCACCAACTTGAAGAGGGTTGCCTTAATGTTTGGATTTGGAAAGTAAGCCTAAGGCATTGACATGTCTCCCCCAGTTCAGGTTCCTCCAGCAGCTGTACCCATGAAGACAGTGTTGATTGGCGGCAAAGATGACACCATATCTCTGCTTGGTGGGCCATGGGACTCCAGATTTTCCTGAGAATGGAACTGACCAGGTGTTCCATACATACACTGGGAAGATGTGGTTTGCATGTTTGAAGCTGTGGGGAAAAAAAAAAAAAAAAAAGATTACCATCATTGCAATTTTTCTATCTATTGAATTTAACAAAAAACACAATCTAATTTCATCTGATGGAAACACTTGTCTACTAGGCACGACATCTGAAGGACAGAAATGTCAGCACTTCTGTACTTCACTCAATTTACCTATACTTCTAGAATTGTTCTTCAGTGGCTCCTCACGCCATCAGGGAATGGGTCAAAACCCATGTGTAATTCTGCTAAAAATTCAGCTATGGGCCTGAAGCTTATAGCTTGCATACAAGTCATCTTCTATGAAAATTGTTCAAAGTTATTAATGTGCACTATGTTCATCTGTCCATATCCTGCACTATTCAGGTCCATGTTCACTGGTGGCACCACTGCCACCACCTGGCATGTATTGACACAGAATACTGAAGATACTTAATGGGCAGTCCCTGCTTGGTGGTACTGTTTTTCCCCCTGCCTCTTTAGCACCCTTTAAAGAACTGAGCACTGAATTCTTGCAGAGCCTTAATGAGGCAAGTAGTGTCTGATCTTCTATGCAAAGTTAACAGCTATGTAGTAGGAAGAGGTAATCTTGTGGAGAAACAAACGATGCCCTAGTTTGTGTCTTCCATGCAAGCCTTTTTGGAATGTGAGGCCAAACTCAGCTGCCATTTGTTTAATGTATATACCAAAACAAACTCATTGGGGTTAGCGTATTTCACCTAAAATTCACTGTTACTTGATGCCTTGCCTAACATGCAGTTGAAGCATAAGACAGTAAGGGACTATACTACAAGTGTATATCTAGACATCCCTGATCCAGGGTTCGTTTGATCTGTTTGACAGTGCAGATCCATAAGAGCCCTTAGAAGACCCCAGTCCATTATTAGCTCACATAACAGTTAAAAAGTGTTTGCTGATATGGATTTTTCTGCAATTCAGGCCAGCTATTCCATTCCTTATGGACAATGGATCATAGTCCTCCTTATGGAAGTGAAGAATTATTAAACCCAGTGTCCTGCAATTTTAAGGAAAATACATCTTATGATACATTCTAGATACTGAGCTATTTTAGCCCTATGCTGCATCTCATATACCATATATGTGAGCTACAGTTCAATCCTCAGCACTGGTTCGGATGTTAGAAGGCTCATAGATCATAGGTCTTCCTCAGTTGCTGCCTATACTTACGCATAGGAGTCCGACAGACAATTGAAGGTGAGGACTCTGTGTAGAATGAGCCTGTTTGTTTTCTTCCACTGTCATCCAAGATATTCAGTGGATCATGTATGTCATTGTATGATGGCAATGATCGAATGCTGCTTACACTGCTGATTACAGAAACATGCTGATCCACCATTGTTCCAAGCCTGTGAGATTCTGGATAATTTATATTGTTTCCATAATATCCTATTGACAGGAGATTGGAGAAAAGCAGAGTGAAACTACTGTTGAAGAGAAACAGTAGGGTAGTAGCATGTGATAATCTGGGACAAAAGATAATTGTTACCTTGAGAGTAAGATTATTTATGTACACACACAGCCTAGTAACATTAGTAACATATGCAGTGATTGACTCAAAAAAGGTATGGTAGCAAGGGTGGAAAAAATCCTAGAAGTTCAGTCATGCCTTCAGTACAGAATTGGCCTTCCATTCTAAGTTCAGAATCAAACAGTAGCCTGTAATAAGGGTGGTCATGAGAGACACCATGGGGACTCCTATCCATGATTCAGTGCTCCCTTCTGAAGGCCACAATCAAGGAAAGTATACTTGGAAAGAAAATCTGCATGGTAGCACATACTTACTGCATATACAAGTCCACATAAAAGCAATATTTCCACTGTGTCTTTCCTCCAGAAGGGGGAAGTGGTTTTGCTGACTGTATCTCTGAAGCAGATTGTGGCAATAACTTTACGTTTGAGGTATGAGAAATATTAGGGCAAAAATCTCAAATTAATGCTAATGCACATTTTTATATTCCATTTTACCATCCTGACCCTGTGACTAGAATGGTCCATTACGCTTATCCCAGAGATAAGCTATCTTTTGGTTGCTCTGTTTCATAGTAGATGTTCTGGGGGCTTTTCAAGATTGTTAAATCACAAGGCCACCCTGGTTTTGCTTCCTTTGTGCAAGACATGGTGGTTGTGCCAAAGAAAGATTAGCATAGGTGCAGCAGATGCATTTGAGGTCAACGGAGGATTCAGCAGAGGAAAATAAATTCTTAAGTAGCTTGTTTAGCTGCTTTACAATCTTTATGTGTCATCAGAGAAGTAGAAAACAGGAAAGTATAAATAAGAACTGAAAACAACTTCCATAGAAAAAAACAGAGAAAAAGTGTTCTACTCCAGCAAGGAAAGAGAAATAGAAGAGAAAAAGAAAATATATATTAATACCGTTGGAAGTATTAGCGGGATATGCTGCTCCTGGGCACGTAGACACTGAGTTGCTCAAGAAATTAAAACTCCCAGTATTCAGAAACTGAATATTGTGTGTGTCCTGAGACATGGATGAGGGAACATAGCTGGAAGGGGATCTGGCATTGTATGGAGACACAGCACAACTGTTGTTGAAGTAGTCTCTGGAGAACTGCTGTTCACTCAAGGCATTGAATCGGCTGTGCTCTGCTCTGTGGTGATAAACTCCTGAAGTGGAATGGGCCTGAGTTCTGAACACGGCCTGGTAATTGGAATTATTTCCATAGTAATTCTGATTAGTTTGTGACAAAGTCTGGTAAAGGGGTTCTGAGTAGGAAGAGCACTGTGAATGTGTGGATAGCACTGGACCTACACTTGGAGGTCTCACAGCCATTGGCCCCTGGTTGATGACACTTCCTCGGCTGACCATGGCTGGTGAAATGGGTGGAGTCATCAGGTGACCAGTGCTTTGAGACAGCTCCATCTGACCTGTAATAAGTAAGCATTAGCCATGATTAGCATTCATACTGCATACTGTATCAACTGAAACCTTTACAAAGGATATGCGTTGCCCCCCACCTATACAGCATATGTTCTTTAATCCATAGCTTTAGGCTACAAAGATTCTTACTTTCGTTTTCCAGCTTGGAGGCTGCCACATGCAGTGGAAAATTCCAGCGCTTATAATACAAGCTTCAGGTGCTCCAGGTGTCAGTGTTCGTTCTCTCCTCACAAAAACCTCACCAAGCCAAGAGCTATAGGACAGTTTTACCACTGTTCCAGTAGGATCTATTACTGGCAGGGCTTTACAATTGCCACCTTCTGTGAATCAGCACAGAGGGTGAGCTCATGAAATATTATTTACTAGAGGCCTTTATAAAAGCATATGGTCATTGCTCCTATGGCACAGCATTACTGTGGATTGAAAGACTAACAAGCAAATAAGAGAAAGATAAATTAGAAGAACTGATCCATACCTGTCAGCTGCATAGTCTCATTATCTCCTGAGGCGAAGGGGTTCAAACCAGAAGCTACACTGCTGGGCTGGCTAGCTGACAAGGACACATAGGTTTGCTCTCCTAGACACTCATTTTTGACTGAAGTGTCACTGGGCAGAGGAGCAGTTTTGTTACGATTTGCTAGGAAGCAAGAGCTTGGTGATGCAGTAAAGGTGGCTTTGCTTGCATCTGCAAGAGTAAGTGAAAATTCTTGGTGGCTGTAATGTATGCTCATTGCGTGTAAATTCACCACTAGTATACAAACAGCATATGAGCTGCCTTATTTGTTCATATCTCTGGTCAAGGCCCAGAGAAGCCTCCATATTTTGCATGTAGCCAATGAATACAAGTATTGCTCTAGCCTTGATCTTCCCAGTGGAACTGTTAGTATCATATTCCCTGACCACAGATCTACACCACAGAGTGTCAACTCCTTACTGAAGCCATCATAGTGAAGGTATGAATCAGATTTATTCCCTTGAAGTAAACGTCAGCTATGGAGTCAAGCAACTTGCACTGAGTGAATCAGGTTCATGGCACTTCTGCCTAAAGAGTTAATAAAGGGAATTTCAGAGTGGTTGAGCTCTGTTTTTGTACTGATATCTAGCGAAAAGTATTTGTTATACTCAGTAGTTCTTCAGTTTTCTGCAGGTTACTGATAAAGTCAGTGGAAGTTTTGCTATTCTTCAGTGGAAACCATGACTTTACCTTGTGGTTTCAAGTACTTTGCCTAAACATCCAAGGATAAAGCCAGTGTTACATAGGACAAGTTTTTCCCAAAGGCCAAAGTGAAAGAAGAAGTGTAGCATCTGCCGTCAGACAAATTCTGTGCAAGTTTCTTGCAGCAAAGTGCAGATTACAGAGCAACAGCAACTAAAAAGATTCAGATTGATTGCTAGTGCTAATGTTAATAAAAAATAATTCAGCAGAACCCAGTCAAGTTTCACCCGATTTTAGGGATTAACCTGTATCAGAACTTGATCCAAATAAATATTCATTCATTTTATAACAAAGGATCTGGAGCATATGACTTCAAACTGTCTAATCTTGAAGAAACCTGCTGGATGGAAAATGTTAAGAATACTGTTTATATTAAATTTGTTTCTCTTCCACATAGCAATACTTCAGCCAGATGTTAAATAGGGCTCCAAACTAGTGTTCCAATGTTGCAGGGACATTTGCATTTTGGTAACATTTAATACATTCCTAGTTCAATATATAATTACATATTTAAGCTTTGACAGGAAAACTGGATTAGGAATTCTTGCCCTTCCTGCTACTTATACCTCTTTTCACACTTCAGTTTGTGGCCCTTCAGATATACCTACAAGTGTTTGTTGCATCAAAGATCATTTCACTGATCCAGTGTATTCACATTCCCACAAAATGTTAACTGAATTGTGGTAGGAAGGTGGGAATGAATCACAGAGTCACAAACTTTTCAGGTGAATTAGACGTTTCATATAACTACACCTTCAGGAGAAGACAGTAACCCTGCTTCTGTTTGAAGTTGAACGAATATGACAAGTTCTGAAAATAGAGGAGTGCATTCAAAAGAACTAAGCTCTAGTTACCTAAATTCTTCATATATTTGTCCAGTAGATTCTGGAGTTCTTGTTCTTTGTCATTGTTGAACTGTGTCTCCATGGCAAGCAGGATGTACTCATCTAGTAGCATGCGGATCAAATGAAAAGAACCTTTTCGAGGAGAAAGAGAAAGAGAGTAGCTGAGTTATCTTTGTGACCATCTCTCAGCACTCTACAAGAAGCCAGTGAAACAAACAAATAATTGTGGACTTTACATGACCTGGCAAGACCAACAAGGAATAGTGCCTAACTTCTAGCTCTAATCTCTCTTTGCACTGGCCCACCTAGCTCAATTGTTTACTGTCCTGTAGGTTATTTGACCACTAATTACATCAAAGAAAACTACTGATGAAAGTGAGACATGCTTTATACTTGAAGAGGGCACACAGTGGAGCTAGATAAGGCTGAAGTCTGCTAGAATGCCTCTGCTCTATTTCTGTTTGCCTTGTGCTAAATAACCAGACAATAACTGGTGAAGTCTTTGACCTTATTTCAAGGATATATCACATTTAAAATGTGTGTCTCCTTACAGCCGTATCAAATACCCTCTAAATTTTAGATAACGATGTATCTACAATTAAACTTAGAAAATCATATACTAGATTTAAAATGAGTTTCATTTGTTCTACCAACTTCTATTTTAAAAAGGGTTCTTTCTGAGAGTCCCCAAAAATGTAAGCATTTCTGAAGATGGACATGTGAACCTTAATTTTTAAAAGCCACAAACACTGTTCAATTAACTGTTTGCTGATCCCAGAATTAAGTTAGTGGTGATATGCTAGATTCCTTTTGCTTTTATGAAATCACGCCATGCACAAGAACTTCTATAGATCAGTAAGTTTTTACCAAACTGACCCACATGTAAAACTAATAATTTAAATCTTCTGTCTCCAATATTGAGATATGCAGTTATGATTTCATTGTCATATCAAAACAAACAGAGCTTCTAGCTTTTAAATGGTAAAGGAGTGCCAAACAGCAATTCAAATGAAAAACGTCTTTGAAAAATGAACATACAACACAGGTCACCAACAAAATATTGCTAGCATTTACTGTGAAATAATAGTTAGAAAAATAAGTTACATGGCGTTTGTGGCTTTGATCAAAGAACCCTTAGACCAAGACAGGTTCCTCTGTTGAGGAAATGGTGGAAAGCTGGTAAGTGCTAACACATATGTACAAAATATAAGTGTTTTTACAAAGACCAGGTACCAAAACTCGAGGCGTTGTTTAGAGTTAGGTTATGCATCACTCGAGCACCGAAAAAACTCCATTTGAGAAGGAAGTCTTGAGCTCTCTTTTTTAATGACCTCCCATTTTGCTTGCTTGCCTGAAAGAGAACAGTAAAATATTGTTAAGTATGTTAACTTGCTTTCTGCAGACAGGAGAAAAAGAAGAACTGAACATGCTAGAGAGTTCAAGGAGTCCTTGACTCAGGCTGATGCGGCAGGGTGCATCAAGCTGCCTGATTCAAACTGTCTTCATAATATGTGTCCTAGACTGATAAAGAAGAGCAGCATTCACTCTTTTCAGTGCAACCAGAGTAGAGCTCTGACAATGTTAGATAAACCAAATTGCTTACTGCTTGGGGTCTGTTGTGCCCTGGTGATATATAAAATGTCTTATATTCTAGTATTAAAGATGATGAATTATTCTGTAAATATACAAGTGTACAGGGAAGAAAAACAAAACAAAACAAAACAAAACACCAAACACCCTCTGGCACTGTGCTATTCCGGATAAACAGGGAACAGAAATTGCTCTTTGTACTTTAATGCGGTCAGTATAATACCGGCCAGTCTTTCTCTTACAAAATGCTATGTTTACTATTGATGCTTTTAATGCTGCTTCTTTCATACTGTCACTTTGCTCTGGCAGTGATTTGTTCATGTGGTAACATATGCCTTGTTGCTTTCTCAAACAGCAAACAGAGAGAAGCTGTTGTGCAAATCTGACAGTAACCGCACTGCAAGCACGGACAGAAGGCAGGCAGCAATGGAAGGATTACAGGTGCTGTAAATTATTAGCTTCTGCTTATTTGACCTAGCCACATATCAGGACTTGTAGGTATTCCTTACTCCTAATTACAGGAAAACAATGCTAGAAACCATACCTGTTAACTTTAGTAATACAATATTGCATAGTAGATGCTGAATGAGAGAATGCTTCAGTTTTTCTGCCTGTCTTGTTTATCAGGAATTGTCTTCTGAAATTGTGGAATCAATTTTACACTATAATAGTTGAGTTCTAAAAGAAGTTGTAACTGCTCAGCTTCAGTGGGAGTTTTCTGTTTAGGTAAACGTGTATGAGGACTTGCTTTGGCTTTGCTGCCTTGAATCATCCAAAGCTCTTCACTGTGCTGCTCACACATGACAGCAAATGTTAGGAAACTCAGAGTGGTTTAAAAATAAACTGTCACTGTCTCTATTGATATTTGGGAAAACAGGTGAATAAAGAAAAAATGACGTGCCCATGGTTATTCTGTAAGCGACAGTCACTCTTCTGCAAGTCATTCAAGGCTAACTGCACTGTCTCCTCCTCTTGCATCCATTCATGCCAAGATGTTCCATAAAACAATGGATAAGATATTTCCAGGTACAATGTGACCTGATGGGATGACCAGTGTTTAGCTACCAGCAAGCAAGGTGTTAACATTTTATTCTGCTAGTTTACATTCATTAGAGTCACAAATTGGGTAAATATCTCTTGAGTTATAACTCAGAACTCAATTACTTTGTTCTGAACTTCAGTGTAATTGTTCCTGTATAACTACACGCATATAAAATACTTCTAATTATAAAACATCTGGTAAATCAAGGGGGGAAAAATCCCATCAAACCCATCGATTACTGAGTTAAGCACCTTAGAAAGCTACAAAAGTGTATCTTCTATCCTGGTCTGTAGAAATCCTTCCACAGGTTAGCTAATTCTGAATCCATCTTCTTTGTTAAGTTATACCACACACAGTAGTTTCTGGGTACCATGAAAGAAAGAATTGATTCTCTGAAAAACAACTCTTGTTCACCTTAATCACTGGGCAATACCCCTGTGATTCTGCATGCACAGATAAGATGGATGGGCTTCTTTCATGTTTATGACAGGTCGGACTTTAATGCTTTCGTTAAGATACTTCTTAGTTTGTCACACACATAAGACTCTTCAACAGCAGTCAACATGATTAATTAGAACTAATGGCACTGGAACCTTTCACACCAAACCAGAACTCCCCTGTTCCAATAAGGACATGGGAGCAGAGATGAGAATCCCGTGTGGGAAACCAATATGTAAGTAAGAGTTTGTGTAAGGAGAAAGGGAAGTAGGATTTGGTTTTGAGTCAGGCAGAACATTTGAAAGGTACCTTGATGACCCTTTGTTCAACCACAGTATCCAACCATTCAATAAAAGATTCCACAGTAGCATTCTTCTTTAGTAGGTCCTTCAGTTCTTGGAACACTGTAATAGAGTCATCTACCATGTAAAAAGGAGAACATATCATTGCACGCTATTCTGAATGTGAGAAAAAGCCACTCACCAGTCATATGACATATTGTAGCATGGAAAGAAAAAGGAAAGAATTAGAGCAGCGAAGAAATGAGCAACTCCACAGCAAAGCAATCACACACACATCCATCATACATATATATATTTTAATTACTTAAGTATTACAATGAAGCAGGTTGTAAGACAATGGAATTTTACAAGAAAATAAAAGGAAAAAAAAATATATATATTTTTCCATTCATTTTAAGATTCAGCCTTGAAAACCTTTCTATTGCTTAGTAGTAAAGCTTTATCTGTAATGTGGCAGACTTCTATACTGTCTCAGGTTTCCCTTATATTTTACATGTTTTTAACAATCTAATGTAAAGCTAACTTTCCCAATTCCCACTTTCAAAAAAGTGCCTGAATGACCAGTTATTTCTCTTATCCTTTTATTTTTTTTCAACCAGTGTGATAGAAGACAAAGAACAAAAATGGAAACAATTACAGAGAAAGTAAGAAATGGACAATTCAAATGAAAATATGAATAGGATTGTGAACTGTCAGAGAGAACAAACCTTGATGATCAAAGTAACAATATTTAGAAGACAACATATTACTATTACTCTCCTTTCAGCTCTTCAAACTCTAACCAACGTGATTCCTATGACGAAAGCTATCATTTTTAGCAGAGAAAATGGCTACATCTTTTTTCACCAATAGGTATGTATATGAGAATTAAAATTCTCAGTATTTGTACTTCACTCTATTCTGTGTATGAAAATAGCTGTTACGTTTTATAGAAAACTATGTATTTTTTAAGAAGATCCACTTTCAGAAAAAATATTCTCTTTATACAAACAAACAAGTAAAGTAGCTAAAACATCCAAATATTGATACACCTTTCAGGAACTGATCACCATATGATTAGGACAAAACTTCAAAAGAGATTTTATTGCACTTAGCAACTGACATGTAATTATTTTTGCAGCAGCCATTTAAAGCCATCTGGTTGGGATGACTTCTCAGGGCAAGCTTCTGTTCTTGTAGGACCCACTAGGGCAATCAATTGGTTTTCTTAAAGCAACTGAAGTTAACACCAAGCTAGATCAGTGAATGCAGTGTCTACATGTGCCTTTTCCCAATCCAACTCCAAGTAGGCTAGTGTATCATGGATTGAAAGAGTGAATTACTTTTAATGATACAAATATATCACCGTGGACTTACATTCACTGTAGACCTCACCATCAGAGTCTGTGCTCCCTGAGACTGCAAGGAGTGCTTGAGAGCCAATACTATTCAGATCAACTTTTTCAATATCTGACACCATGGAATTCACCACATGCTGATCAAAAAGGGCTGGTCGAGCAATCTGTAAGAGAAGGCAAAGTAAATGCTGAGACGCTGCTGTGGTTTAAGCCCAGCTGGCAACTAAAGCACCACACAGTTTCCCACTCACTCTCCACCGGCCCCCACTGCAGTGGCATGGGGGAGAGAATTGGAAGGGTAAAAGTAATAAAACTCATGGGTTGAGATAAAACCAGTTAATAATAAATAAATAAAAACAAATTGTAGAGAAAAGGGGGAAGAAAATAACAGAGAGAAAAATACAACCCAAGAATGACAAGTGATGCAAATGCAGACAATTGCTCATGACCAACTGACTGATGCCCAGCCAGTTCCCAAGTAGCAGACCACTGCCAACCTCACCCCTAGTTTGATTGCTGACCATGATGTCGTTGATATGGAATATCGCTTTGGTCAGTTGGGGTCAGCTGTCACAGCTGTGTCCCCTCTTTTTGTGCACCTCTAGCCTATTCACTGGTGGGGCAGTGTGAGAAGCCTTGACTCTGTGTAAGCCCTGCTCAGCAGTAACTAAAACATCCCTGTGTTATCAGCACTGTTTCCAACACAGATTAAAGCACAGTCCAATACAAGTTGCTATGAAGAAAATTAACTCTATCCCAGCCAAAACTAACACAGACCCACACTTGGGGATCACCTGAATAACTTCTCAAAGAAGAATCATATTCTATTTAATTTTCTTATCTGACTGGCTTTCTCACAGATGTTTCCCTTTCTTAAGACTTCTAATACTCTTCTAATGTGCCTTCCTATCGGATTATCTTCACGATGTCACCCACATGCTACTTCTGTCTTAATATCTGTGAAAGAGAAAACCATGTCAAGATGAATATATGGTGCATCTACAGTTATTCATGAGGACTACCACCTCAAAACCCAAGCTGCCCCAAAAGGTATTGCATACTTCTGTAAGATCTACCAAACCATCACATGGAGATGCTTCTTGATTGCAGACACCTGCATCCTGCCAACACAGCCTTGGAGCCCTCATATATTTTCCTTTCAGTCAAAACTCAGAAAAATAAGCTCGCTAAAGAACATCATGGACAAGACAATGAACCTTTGCTAGGCAAGAAGGGTTATCTGATATTTTCTGATTTGGAACAAATACCCATATATTCCACTTCATAATTTGATTGTCATGATAGTAGTTCATTAAACCATGGCTTTTTGTCTCTTTCCTTATTCTAAAGTTGGAAATTTTGATCAGATCTATTTATGGCCGCTTCCCTCTTGCATGGTTAAAACTACAAGATGTAAGTCTTCCATGGTTGAAGTTGAACCTTGAAAAAATAATGCATTATATCTCAATAGCCAGCAAGGTGTACTGAATGTAATTGACAATTTTTTTTGATGCATAGTCTTATTCTGTTTACCTGTGCTAGGTGTAGGAATGACGTCTGTCGTTTTAAGGAGGAAACAAATCTTCGTGCAATAGGTAGTTTCTTATCTGTCAGGTTTTCTGGTAGATTTTCCAAAGAGGAAACAACCCACTGTTCCCAGTTTTTTGCAAAATTTCTTATATCTGCCAGTAAACTATAGGAAAAAAAAATAGTGTTTTGGAGAAACATCAATAAAAATTGCCTTGCATTAGTTTAAATAATTTGGTTTCAATCTATGATAAACAGATTCATGGACATATTGTGAATTACTTCTCAGATGTCACCAAATGGAAACAGGAAATGACACATCATCAAAAGGTGAAAATTAACTATATATTGATCTGTACCTCCTCTGAGAAAATAATGTAAGCCATCTGCCAATTGAAATAGGTTGAAAAATGCTAGCTTTAAGAATAAACCATAAGAAATCCATGAACCATTAGAGATATCACAGAATCACAGAATGTTAGGGATTGGAAAGGACCTCAAAAGATCGTCTAGTCCAATTCCCCTGCTGGAGCAGGAACACTTAGATGAGGCTACACAGGAGTGTGTCCAGGCGGGTTTTGAATGTCTCCAGAGTAGGAGACTCCACAACCTCCCTGAGCAACCTGTTCCAGTGTTTTGTTACGCTCACTGAGAAGAAGTTTCTTCTCAAATTTAAGTGGAACCTCTTGTGTTCCAGCTTGATCCCATTGCTTCTTGTCCTACCATTGGTTGTCACTGAGAAGAGCCTGACTCCATCCTCGTGACACTCACCCTTTATATATTTATAAACATGAATAAGGTCACCCCTCAGTCTCCTCCAGACTAAAAAGACCCAGCTCCCTCAGCCTTTCCTCATAAGGGAGGTGCTCCATGCCCTTAATCATCTTTGTTGCCCTGTGTTGGACTCTCTCCAGCAGTTCCCTGTCTTTCTTGAGCTGAAGGGCCCAGAACTGGACACAATATTCCAGGTGTGGTCTCACCAGGGCAGAGTAGAGGGGAAGGAGAACCTCTCTCAACTTATTAACCACCCCCCTTCTAATACACCCCAGGATGCCATTGGCCTTCCTGGCCACAAGGGCACAGTGCTGGCTCATGGTCATCCTGCTGTCCACCAGGACCCCCAGGTCCCTTTCCTCTACACTGCTCTCTAACAGTTTGTTCCCCAACTTATACTGGAACTTGGGGTTGTTCCTGCCCAGATGCAAGACTCTACACTTTCCCTTGTTATATTTCATTAAATTTTTTCCTGCCCAACTCTCCAGCCTGTTCAGGTCTTGCTGGATGGCAGCACAGACCTCTGGCATGTCAGCCACTCCTCCCAGCTTGGTGTCGTCAGCCTTGAGATGGCACCAAGGATAAGTTGTTCCATCACTTTCCCAGGGGTAGAGGTGAAGTTAAAGGCCTTAGTCAGGCATAGAATCCCAAACAAGATGCCCTTCATGGGAAAGATGGGAAGATTCAGCAGTAATTATCTTCTTATTAATGTCTTGCTGAGAAAATGTTTGGATATTATAGTCATACATAGAATACAAACCCAAAAAGTTATCTGAAAAAAGGTAACAATTATTTTTCCTTAAACAACACAAGGACATTTGTTTCTTTTTTTGATCTTTTAGGGCTTTAGTGCAGAAGAAACCTTTTTCAAAATATCCAACAAGCCAGTAAAATTGGACATTAAAGTACTGTGTATTATTTTAAGGCAGTTCTATAGGTGTGCTCAGAGCTGACAGTAGTTTGCCATATGTACTCTGCTATCCTAAAACTGAGATATAGATTTTCTGCTAGTTACCTGGCATATGCCTAACAAGCAGAACGTAGCATTATTATACAGTGTCAAATACCTACCTTTCTGGCATTTCTTGCATTGTTGCAGGGATGAGCACATCTGTAAGGACCTTCAAAAAGGCAATAAAAAATGATATCAAGCTTCCACTGGCCATTTATTCATTCATGTCTGTCTTGTCTACTTAGATTGCAAAGTGATAAGGACAGGAAATTCATGCAGAATTAAGACATTCAATCTCTTGCCCAGATATTTATATACCTAGTTTTCTCCCATCACTATTAGATAGGAACACATGAGATATTTATATACCTAAATAGCTCGTGTTCCCAATGTATGCCTGTGTGCTAGTAAAAGTGCTATCATGAGTGCTGTCACTCATGTCTCATAGTAGGGAAATCTGCAGAAGTTTGATGCATAAACACTTTGTCTTTTCCAGCATCACTGTGAGTCTCAGAAAAGCATATACTCCAGCATCTCCCAAGCCTTTAAGTGCTATTAACTCCTTGACTTTTCTTTCTGCCGTTCTGTACATGGCACTGAAGGTGTTCATAGCTTGGGACAAATCCCACATAGCTACATGTGGTGTGGAGCTGTTTTGTCAAAAAAATTGTGCCCTCTGATATGCCTTCTGGGGAATATTATTGCAGAGAGTAAAGATGTTAACCTATGTCCCAAAAATCTGTTTCCACTACTAATGTAAATGGTTTGATAAAAGCACAATAAAATTCCTCCTTCAGTCTGGCAGATGTGCTGTCAAGAATATCTACCATGACTGTAAGTGAGAAATAGTGAGAGACAAAGAAGAGACACAAGAGTAAACGTATGAACTTTTGAGAAATTCTGCCTTTTTCAGTTTCTAATTTAGTACTCCTGTAGTTTTTCTTCTTCTGTCACATTAAATATTTATTACAAATAAAGTTAATATTGGATCTATTGGGACAGCACATTTGGAGCAGGAAAAAACTAATAAATTCAAGGTACAATATAACCTCTACAAGTAAATGAGGCTTAATGGCTCATCTCCAGGGTAGTAATTATCATATTTAATTATGATCACCTTTGCTTCACTCTGCTAACTAAAATGTCTTCTTACTTTACAGTTTGATATGCTTCCAAGAAATGTATGTTTTCCTATTTTCTGGAATTTTCCCTGTATTTTTATACAGTAAAGAGTGATAAACAGATGACACTCAGACACTCGGTGCTAAACAGTCCCAAGTCTCCTGCTTCAACTGCTTGATGTTTGCTGTTGATGCCAATAGTTATTTCTTCCCATTGATATGTGGTTGTGAAATGTGTTAGAGAGAGGATGACAATACTTTCCAATGTATATGGCATGTCCTATCAGAAGAACTTAAACACTTTGTAGCGGTTAATTAATGATCAGATCTGATTTTCCAAATTAAAAACTCAAGAAACTTACTTTATTTTTTCCCCTGTGCTCTATTGCTCAATCCTGACCTTGTAATACTCCTTATTTTCACTTAATTTCAACTATTCTGTGATCATGCTGTGAACTAGATCAAAGAATTGATGTGGCACAAAACCAAATTTTTTTTTAAACCCAAACAAGTACGGAGTGCAGCAGTTTTGCTGGTACATCTAGCAACATTGAAACAGAAATGAGGTGTAGCAGGCAGAAGAGGCAGGAATATCTTAACCCAGTATTGTTCCAACTCTGCAACATGAAACCATGGCCTGACATAACCTCTGAGTAGCAGATTCACACGTGGAATCACCTCACTGCACTGCCACAGACTTTCTTTGCTGGTAGACCTTGAAATAATCTTTTAAGTAAAAGCAAGGCCTCAGTTTTCATCCAGGCTTAATTTAGCCAGCCTTGTCAGGGAAGCACAGAAGCATTTCTTTTAGCTACATTCGAGCAAGTAGGTCAGGATTTCACCATTTGTGTGTGTACGTGTAGTCACACATCAAGTGTGCAGCGGAGCTGTGACTGGAATTCAGCTATTACACGTGTCAGTTTTATGTTCTCGATTTCTAAGGAATCCTTGCTGCTTGACACAGGTAAGAGGCAGAAAGCAGTTGTAGCATCCTGTTATTCTAACTTCAATGCTGTTTTTACACATGCAGAAGCTGTTACATGGTTGAGATTATCCATGTAGCTAAATGTTTAACTTACCTTATACAGGATTGAGTCACAAACACAGAAGATGTCAATGATGATGGGATTTTCAAGCAGGGGAAGAAGATGGTCGGGCATTCCTTGCCAGAAATGTAACAAGAAATGCTGAATCTAAAGGAGTAGGAACCAAATTAATGACCATAAATTATGCTTTCCTGGCTCCCTGTGCATATATACCAAGAATGTGTGTTCAAACAACATACCTCTTCAAAGTTCCCATTAATTGCATTGTCAAGGACACACTGACAGTGTGTTTTGTACATCATGATAAGAGTATCTACCTATTTTGGAAGAAAGAAAGATTAAACATAATTTCTTAGCTCCCTACTGCTAAAGTTATCTAGGTTTCTGCTTTCTGTAGCTAGTATTTAAAAGTAGAATATAAACTATATTACAATGCTTATTTACAAACAGGCAGTCTGTATAGTCAGCAGTAATGAGGAGGTCACTCATCTCTACTTTTTAGCAATATCTTGAAGTTGCAATGTTGTTGTCAGAAATGTAGCATCTGAATCTGTATACAATGTGAAAATGTGGATATCAAAGCAAGGCAACAACCAGGTTAGCCAGGCAGATGGTAAATTCACCTTTCCAAAGCTAAGATTAATCCCAAAGAGTAGTGCAAGTTAATCATTAGGCTACTATAGGCGTCTATGAGTGTTCTGAAACATCATGTAGTTGGACAAATGAGAAAATAGCTGCCAGTCATTTGGTCAAAGTTTAATCACTGCCTTACACAAACTGAACTTTAAAAAGCAGAGCTCCCTTTCATCTCTTCAGGCTGATTTATCTGAGCAGAATATTCTCTTATTTTAATAACTGTGCTGAAGTATTAGAAGGCTTTGTAAAAAATGTACTGTTTTTTTTTAATTTGTAGGAAATTATAAAACAAGAATTTTAATGTCTTTAAGCCTAATATATTTCATGTAAATTTAATGTATTTCAAGGACTGAAAAGTGTTAGAAAAACCATTCTCACAGTCCAGAATCACAGAAAGTTTGTTATAGTTTGTGAACTTCACCAGCAAACCAATATCAGCTTTCAAATGAACCTAGTACTGCCTTATTTCAATAGGTTTACTATACAGATTTATTTGAAAATGGATGCTGCTGACTTTCAGACCTGCTTCTGTAACTACATATCTTTGTAAAACAATGGTAAATGGAAGATTCAAGAACATTTTAAAGACTTTTTTTTTTAAGGGGTGATGGAAGTTTAAAGTTTAGGTAAGTTTTCTTCAGAAACATAAATGCAGAAATTATCAATCTATTTTAGTGCAGGCTGCTTCATTTACGGACTCTCCAGAGATTTCAGTTGCATGCAATTTCTTGGAAGTTTAATGCAAGTCAAGCTTCATATATGGGCTCTCTTCATCAGAGTAGCTAAATGCCTTAGGTTCAATAACCCTTCATCAGATAAGTTGAAGGAAAGACAGCAGAGAAAACAGGAAATAATTTTTAAAAAATAAATAAAAATTAAAGTATGAGGAAAGAGCAGCAAGGAGAGAGAGAGAGGGACACTCACAGAAATTCATCTCTCTTCCCAGAGTCTTGTCACAAGTCTCTAAGTCTGTCCCCAGACATCTACAAAACCCTGCCAGAGCCTCTCATTATCTGGTCCCAATATTGGAGCAATTACCTGCTGCTGACCCAAGACTGAAGAGAAAATCAGTTGCATCTTTTTCTTCGTTGTTGGAATGGTAAAATTCAGTTTTGCTTAGACTGCTATGTCGGGTCTGCCAGGAACCTCAAGTGCTCTTCAGATTAAAACATTACGAGAATGTATGGGAGATGTCAATGGAGAGTATAGTAGTAGGTGATGCACACTGCTGAGCATATCAGTTCTTGGGCTTTCTTTAGGAACTGTAAGATTTCCAGCTAAGATGTCTGTACTACAGATAGCTCCTTTTGTTTAGACCCTCAGAACTGGAATCCCAGGCTTCACTACCTTCACAGAACAAACTTAAGAGGAAGGGCTCTTAAAATAAAAAGATTTAAAGCAACATATCTCAAGACAGCCAGCATCATAAACCTTACTGGAGGCTAAACTGGGGAGTTCACAAGGTACACCAGAAGGTTTCTAGCACAGTTCAGGGATGCAGCGGTCCATAATGTCACCAAAAATGACACAGACGTAAGACATAAGCAAGTAGTCAAAGACATAAAACATATGCCAGTAATACTTGGGCCAGCAAACTCATATGCTCAGATTTTCAGTCTTTTTTCAAACAATTAATGAGAGTGAAGTTTATCTAATTATTTGTAGTGAATTATCTGTTCTGATCTAATCAGAACAAAATTTGCTTTAAATCCAAAGGCATTTGGAATGAATACAAGTCTCAGTTATTTGTTTGTTTTGCTCTTCTCGTCTTACATACCATCAGTTTGTAAAATACTATGTCAGTTAATAGGTAAATAATTCAACCACCTTTCCAGTGGAAAGCCAGTTAATCGGTGTTAGTAAAGGTTTGCCCCCTCTATAAATCAGTCACCTCTGTTTGATTATGGACATTTCTGGCTCTTTCATGTCAATACCTCAAAGACCAAGATATGAAGAAACTTTCTGTGGCAATTTTTGATCGGTAAAGTCAGAACAGAAGTAGCTCACATTTTACCTTGTCTTTAGAAATGCACCCTTGAAGCAAAAGATGTTGAGCACTTGGAAATTCTGGGAGGAGAGTTCCAGTTTTGGAACTCAGAGAATATTTACGAGTGAATCCACCCTGAAATGGAAGAGAAAAAAACAGGAACATTTAGATAGCTAATATAGATTTAACTGAAACCAACAATTAATGTTAAATTTGTATATTATCTCATGAGTCCCTCCATCTTCCAAAATAGTTACATTCAGAGAATCCTTCCAAAATATTGATGCTTATCCAAATCTGGATTCCAGTGTAGGAAGATAATTAAAACAATAACATCTATATTATGATCCTGTCCTTACTGACTGAATCGTACTTACTCTCATAGGATTGCAGTCAAACCTGGAGAAGACTATTTGGCTGAAACCCTTTGTTTCATTTTAACCCGCCCAGTCCTTAGATAAAGGTCGTGTACAGAGCCTTGAGTCTTCTACATATTCCTGTGGTAAATCCATTATTTTTGTGCAGATTCCCTTTGTACTAATGGATGGAATTTACGATCATGCACTATATGTTTGAATGCTACTCCAAGTCACCTTTCCCTACCCCTTTGCATACAGTCAGATTTCAGTGAAGTGGGAACAGTAGGTGGAACATATAGTGTAAAAATGTGCAAAATGAAGTTTTTTCCTATACATATTGACTCACCATTCAGCAGTCAGTTTCAAGTGAAATTTTCTCAGATACTGAATTCAGAAAACTATAACTGTAACTGATTTATTCACTATATATATATCCCCATTTTTACAGGGTGATATGTCTGCCAAAACAGACAGCAAGGCATTAAAACATACATTATGTAAACACACATAGCCTGTGCTGTCTATTATTCAAATACATACAAAGCTCTAAATCAAATAAATTATAGAAATTTAGAAACATTAGTACTTCTTCATGTCAATACTTTTGCAGTTTTATAATTGTCTATCAGTATTCAGAGGTTTGTTTGGTTTTGTTTTTTTTTAATAACAGGAGCAATCTCAATAATTTCATTATGCAATTACCCGTGAAATACATTAAAAGCTCTGATTAAAACGGACTAGTTCATTTAAAAGAAGGCAGTGGTGGTGGTGGGAGGTTTCAGAGAAGATAATCTGCAATGTTCTTTACCTTGCTAATGGACTTATATGACTGTTACTCAGTTCTAGACTTAATATTTTAAACCACTGCCACTTGCCATTTCAATTTAATGCCATCTGTTTCTAATGGCCATTTAACATTAAGATAATGACAGTAATATTATCTGCCTAATTAACCATGCAGACTCTAATGGTGCACTAACTGGTTAAGATAAAAGAATTTGCTGATATCTCCCCCTACAGAGAGAATACTAGAAAATGTGATAAAACATACCAGAAGTAAACAGTGTCCCTGGCACTCAATAAGTGTTCATTCAAATGCCATTTACTCAGTATATTTAGACAATCAGTGCTTTAACATCTTTTCAATGTCTTTATGTTCCTGCTGATAATTACACCTTATGCAATCACTGTAAATCTTTCTGGAATTGCATGTACTTTCAAGCAAATGAATAAGGATATATCACCTGTTCACTTTAATGGAAAGTATGTTGCCAAATTTTCAGTATGCTGAGGTTGTCAAAAGTCGGTTTTGACCACAAAAGCTGGGGTTTTTTTAATCTTTTCAGGCCTGCCTGAATACTTTCAGACAACACAGAGCTAGCCAATCAAAAACGCATACTGCTGTGCACTTTCTCACGTATTTCCACTGACTTCTCTGTGATTCTTTTTCTGGCAGGACCAAAGTGCTGAACATTGTGGCAGAAACAAGACCCGTTTATGGGACTGCCAATTCCCAAACAGAGTGGCAATGCTACATCAGAATTGGAAGTAAATGCGCATTCATTTATGCCTAAGGAAACAGAATTTTTCCATCTCAAAGCTCTGAAAAAATGAATGCTGTAGTGGTGTTCATGAAACCTTAAATATGTTGGGAATATCCCACAGCATAGCGCTATCTTTTTCTTGGTAAGATAGCTGATTATCTGAACAGGGAAAATGCAGCAGATGTAATCTGTCTGAACCTCACTAAAATACTTGCCATGGCGTCACCATGGGAAATGATTAGTTATGCTGGTGAGAATGGGGATTAGTACAAGAACGTAAAATGTTTAAGAAACTGACACTAAATGAAATGTTGTGTTGACAGGTAAACTACGGGGTTGAAAAGAGACTGAAGATTCTCAGAGATTAGACTTGGGGCTGATCTCGCTGAACATTTCATAGTTTAAACTGGCTGACATGAGCTAATGAAATCACCGATAAAGAGGAAGACCAAGAGGTCATGTAGAAAGATCTGGATGGCTTTGAGATAATGGCAATAAAGTGGATGAAAATCAATAGAGCAAAGCTACACTGTTAGGGACCAATAGGAGTTTCTGCTGTCAGCTAGGAGCTGCTTATCAGGAAATGAAAAAGGAGAAAGACTTGCTGCGTATCAGTTGATCACAGGCATTATATTTAGTCTGGTAAATTAAAGGGTGTCAGGTAATGTTCCCAGGCAATACTGGAACAGTATTATTCTGAATGGCTCCTGGTATTCTTTTGGCCCATGACAGTTTGCAGTATCCTAAACAATTCCTAGTCATACTTCAACAGTTACTGCATGTGAGGGACTTTCCTCTGTGGCGATGTGGCTGAGATACGCCTATGGTGGTTGGTAGGTTCAGGAGTTTAATAACATGGGTGCAGGCTACTCCATGCCAGTTGATCTCAGTGTCATAGAACAATCCAGTGAACAATCCTTAACCTTAATGTACCATAATCCATAATTTTCTACTATAAACACAACAAGAATGACAGTGACTATACCACAGCATATAGAGGTGAAAATGTAGGCAACTTGTCAGGGGAAAAAAAAAAAACAACAAATCACCAGCACCACCACCAACAAAAACAAACAGCAAACCCCCCCCCAGAGTTCTAGGGTTCATAATTTCTGATAGAAATTTGACACATACCATTTATGAGACTTTATGTGTGTGATTTTTTTCTTTTTTCTATAAAGATAATTAAATATGAACAAGCACAATGAAAGGCTGTAAGGTTGATCCAAGGTGACTAAAAGTTGCTGTTTGTTCCATCTAGCAAGCAAAAGCAACAAAAAGATGTATCGCAGGAAATTGTCATAAAAAGTAAAAAATAGAGAAAGACAATCTTGACCAGGAGGTATAAAATCCAGTTCATTAAAAAAAAACATAAAGAGTTTGGCTTCCCATCAGACAAATGAGATTCCAAATTCACTCCCCTGTGAAAGTAATTGATGTGAAAAATTAAGCTAGAGCTTGATCCTTTCCTTAAGAAAGTCTACCATGAACCTCTGTGGTTACAGGGAATTGGATTGGAACAAGAAACGCAGGAAGTGCCTTCCAATCTTATTTTCCTTTGAATAATTAAATGAGCAAATACTCAGCTTCATGAAAAAAAAAAAAAAGTTATGCAGTCTAATCTTTAATTCAAATATTGTTCTAATTTTCAAAGAAATTAATGGTAAGAAAAACACAGGTCACATAAAATCTGGATTATAACAGAAGCAAAAGAAAAGACTATAGCACTTACCTCATTTTTTAACTTACTTCCAGAGAACCTTTGAGAAGAAACATATTTGATTATTTTGTCATAGCAGAACATTCTTAGAATTCATGTATGTTTACATATACTCATATAAAACAAATATATAAAATAGATCAATTAGAAAAATGATCACATTTCTTCAAATAATAAAATTTGTGCTTTTTCTTAACTTTTTCCAATGGTTTGCAAGTGCCTGAGGATATCAGGAAACCTACTGATGTCTTCTAAAACATGAAGATTCAGATCATTGACCAAACGGTAAGGTATATATCTGGTTTCATCTTTTTCTCTGGATCTTCGCAACTTCACAAATATCAAAAGGGCAGCATAGGTGCAAGTCCATACAGTCTTTACCAGGAAATACATAAAGTTTTTCACACAGTTGAGTAAATTCAGAATAGAAAAAAATATACCTAGGATTCATACTTCTCAGGAAATGAAGAAGTCATGGCAATTTTCCATTCTTTTTGACCACAGTATTATTTGATGCAGGCAAAATGCATTTCTGAGATCAAAGATCCATTAACTGTCGAAAATGTGTTGCAGTCAAATTGAGATGCCCAATGAAGTTATTGGACTATCAGTCAGCTCTTCAGTGAAGAAATTAGAAAGCATATATTTTACATTTTAACTACTAAACTAGAGAATGTGTAATGATAGAGATTCTAATGGATCAGTATAATAATAAATGTTGTTTGATTATTGTTATTTTCTGTTCTGCTAGCTGCCAACTAGTAAGATACTGTGGGCAACATAAGGTCTTACAATTAATAGTGGTAATGTTATGATTTCCTGCTGTTGAGATGCTCCGCTGGCAGAAAAGAAAAGCAGAACCTGAGTGGTTGTGGAATTCCTCCTGCCTAGGCCAAGCATGGGTGCCTGACATTTCCCATCACATGATGATCCAACATATGTTACCTACACCATCCCTTTGGTTGTTGATAGATGAGTATGAAAGACAGCATCACTCAGCTGATTACAATGTTGAACTAATGAGCTTCATAGCTGGATGTATTTGTTATGGACTGTGGATTTCCACATGTGCAGCAAAATGTACACCAAATGTTGAGCAAAAGCATGAACCAATATTGCTCGTCCAGAGCCTTAATTGCTATCCCAAACTACCCCTCATGCAGTGCTGTAGCTACTAGTGGTTTTTGGTCTTAGGTGTGCTCCTTTCACAGTCGCAAGGCTGGATATTTAAAGGAATGGGGACATCAAATTTACAGTGGAATTTAAGGTTTTAGGCATCTGCAACCCTGTATTTAAGGACTGCTGTATTCAGCTCAGTTGCCTAAATATTAATACATAAATGCCAACCAAGTTTGAAATGGCAGTAGATGCCTACTTTTAGGCAGCTAAACTGAGGCCTGTTGCTGCTTTTAACTGTTTGACAGACCGTCATCTAACCTGCGAGCTTTATGGTACAGGCGTCCATATGCTTATATTTGTGCATAGGCATGGTATGATCTGATGTTACCTACCCATATATTTTCCCTACCTATTTCTGCCCCAGGCTCGATCCAGGAATCATTTTATTGTTCACCTACCAGAACATACATCAGGCAAAGGACAGATTTTATGGTGGATCATTATATGCAGTAGGCATATAATTCACTCTCAGTTTTGAATCCCAACACTGTCAGACTCCTTAACCAGAAGCCTGTTCTTAATCCAAGGCTACTGCACCATTCTTTTCACACAGACAAATCCAACCACAGTAATGGCCCAAAATGAGCTTTTGAGCTTGTGTTCTAAATCATCTAGTGAGACGATCAGACTGCTGGACTCTGAAAATTCAATATCTCATACATGAGAGCATAAGTCCTAACACGAAGGTTCCTAAACAGTGAATCTAGTGAACCTAGTGAGTTCTGCTGAAAATCTTAGAGAATATCTATGCCATCTTTATATAAGCATACACCGTTGGAAATCCAGGGATGGGGAATTTTGCAAAACCTCCACTTCTTTTGTATTCACTGCTCATGCAAAGACAGATCTTTACATGGCGGCATGTAAAAGGGCACTGGCAGACATAAAGCAGAGAATTTAGAGTGTTTATATTCCCTTAAGTGAAAACAACTGTCTTTTAGTCAATTAAATGAGCAATTTGTTCAAGATAATTGTGTATCATGAAAGAACCTCATCTTGCTGTGTTGCAGCAACACCTCTGCAGTTCTAGATAAACACTGGACAAGGAAATGGCATATTCCAGTCTATTATACCTTAAGTCCTGCAGTGGAGAGATCCCTCCTTTTAAGTATCATTGGCAACATTGCCCTCCATTTTTACACTTGTCCTATTGTTTGGAAAAGAATCTCTTTGGATGTAACCTAAATCCACCAGCAGTTGGATTTTATAGGTGTGCTTATAAACTCATTTATTCCTTTCCTTTCTCAGAGTCCCCACTTACACAGGTATACTGCCGTAGACAATGAAAGCGAACATTCAAGCCATATGTGAACAGAGACATTTGTTTTACGAACTATTAATCTTTGGTAAACCAACAGGCAGCTATCGTAACGTATTGATCCTGCTAGCTGTCCCTTAAATAAATATAATTAAAGCTTCCTGGGTTAGGTTTAAACTGATATTAACTAGTCAAAGGACCTGTAAATATTAATCTACACTGACCCCTCCCTCCCGCCCACAGGTGTCAGCTTCACACCATTCCCCAGAGGTTTCATAATGGGAAGCTGTTCTGGGGAAAGAACTTGAAGGATGACACACAAGCAAACAAAACGAGACAAGTGTTCTGGAGATGGTGTTTTGCTGCATCACGCGAACTTCAACAAATACTCTGCTGGTGTAAGTTGATACAGCTTTACACTGACTGCGGTGGGGTTGTTCTGGAAGGCACTAGCAAAAGATCCAGATAAGCCTCTTAAAACAAAATTTATGTCTTTAGGGAGCAAAGTGATACTTAAATCTAGAAATGCCAGACATTGACATATGCAGCAATACCAGTTCTGGTATCAACAAAAAGTGATATCCTACAAATACCTTCCCCTAAAGGAAATTTAAAGTTAGACCTTCACTGACTAAGTATCTGAAGTTATGATATTGTACCTGGTTAAGCCTTTTCCAGAATACACAGAGTGGTAATATGCACTGCTTTCTTTAATGCCAATTCCATAATAGTGATACCTGTGGAAAAAAAGAGAGGAATGTTTATGAGTGACATGTCAAGCAAAACAAAATGTCAAATTGATTTTCAATGCTTTCTGAAAACTTTTCTTAGCAGTGTCTACCAATTCCTTTCACTGACATGGAACACAGAAAACAGTATTGTCACGATTTGATCCAAAATTCAAGGCTATGGTCTTCTTTAAATTAAAAACACTTACAAGAATGTAGCTGGAACAGCAAATCTCCTAGAAATATGTTACATCTCTTTTCCCTAATATACATTCTCTTTAATTTCACTTGTTTTGTTGAAAGGGTGTTGGTTTTGGTCTACTACGTATATTTCATCAAATTTACTACTGTTATATCGAGGCAGTGCCACAGAGCACTATTTAACTGAAAACAACTTGACAGTGTACCCTATAAATTAGTTTTCAGCTTTCTATGACTAAAAATGCTGACATGCCAGCCATTCATTCATTCATTTATTCATTCATTCTTCTCTCAGGTTGTAGGCTGATCAACAGCTGAATTAGCTGCTTAAGCAGTTCTCATACACATTTGCCTCCTTTGCTACTTTACTGGAGATTACTGCCCCCAAAGAGAGCTCAAAGGAGGAAACGTGTTTATTGCTTAGCCTCTGCAGTGCTGAGGCCAACACCTTGATCAAAGACACTGAAGAGGGTGAGCTGGTGCTAAGAAAACCGACTATGCAGTAGATAGTTATTGCTTTCACTGATTTTGCTACAAAAGAAGTGACCTTCAGAGGAAGGGCCAGAGAGCAAGTTGGGGGCAGGTATTTCTTTACTAGCCATAGAAAAGTTTGCTTGAGTTCATCTATCAAAGGTGATAGGCCCTGTCTTATAAATTCCACTCGATTTAAAAACTGATTGTGTTAAACCAAATTTGCCTAAGAATGTTATGGACAGTATACTCAGGATCATTTGCTTTTTTTGCTAAAGTTATCTTGAAAACATCATGGCAGCTGGTTTAACTGAACTGCTGCAAAGTAATGCTAGCAGTTCAAGTACATTGCATGTAAATCAAGCCTAACACAGAGGTAATGCTTCCCAACACAATTCATCCGCTTCACTGAAAGTTCTCAAAAAACTTAAAGAAATGCACTCTTAAGACACAAAGCCCCCAGAAAATAGTTTGTAGAACACATAAACAAAAGTTTTCAGTTCATCTCTGCTGTTCTTGGTGATACCCATTAAAAAAAAAAAAAAATCACAATCTTTCTGTTTGTTCGTGTATGGGACACCCTCAAATGTTTTATATGTACAAAGCTGACCAAAGGCATTAGATACAAAAGATACTTAAGAAAATGTTCATTGGGATGATATATTTGTTTAGCCTAGATACCTTTGAAAATCTCAGCTGAAACAATCATTCTGTTTCTGGACAAACTCTTGTGCGTATTCAGGATTGTACAGCCAAGAACTGTGACAGAAAGTGGTTGCTGTTAAACATCATCACTTTCACTTTTTGAAAATGATAAATCTATACAACACCACTAGATTGCAACAGTACCTGATGACCCATTAGAAGGCAAAAGATTCTCACCTATTTCTTTACTGTTAGTTTTCTTGCCTTTTAAGTGTATTTTTCTGAGGGATGGTGATGCGGTGAAATTGGAATTTTTTAATACCTGTTAATAGTCAGAAGCTTACACATAGGATCATCTGCTCATAACAGTTCCCTTTTTATCCATTAATATCAGAGCTGGCTGATCAAAGCAAAGTGACACCTCAAGGTGGTTTAGTATGCTAATGGGACCTTTAATTAAATGTCATAGCACCAGACAACTGTCCTCCATTTCACATACAGTACTGTGTCACTTGTGTTGTGAATTACAGTTCTGAAGGTTTTCAACCAATACTTTTGTTTTAGGAGTATTAAAGAAAAAGAGGCTTGGGCCAAAGACATGGATCTGGAACTTCCTAGTATTTGACAGAGTTCTGACACAAATGCTAAAGGCATTTTTTCTTCTTTCATGAGAATGAAGTAATTTTAGATATGACAAAAGAGGTACTGAAAATATACATGTATGGATTCTTTTAAATAACAACATTTACTTAGTCTTGACATTTCAAAGGTTGTGCATTAAGCAGGATGAAAAACAAAACAGAGCTGCGACTGCCTTTTTAACAATGTTATCTGCACGTTTGCCATTGGTCATGCTAGCAAGTGGTGGTCTACATCACATTCCAACACTCTAAATCTCCCAGTTTCAATCTCATGCCACTTTTTACATTCTAAAAATAAAACTTCACACTTTCGCCACAAATATAGGATTTCCTCCTGCTAAAGTTGGAGTGGGCCAGAGGCCAAGGAAAGGCATCACTTCTTTGCAAAATCAGGATTCAATATCTCCATTATTCAACATTTAATTCAATATTAACATATTTGGGCTAGAAATGGAAAATATTGTATGATTTGGAATCTCAGGTTTCCAGTGGTAGGCAAAAATACTTGTCCCTGCTCTGGAATGCCCCACGATACCAGAATTCACCATTGCCACATCCTGCTATATGGAGAACAGATATCTTCAGTACCTATTCAGTGTGTATTAAAGGCACAGCAGTTATCATTCTAATTTCATTCAGTGATCTGTGTAGTTAACTTTTTAGTTCTAAAAATACAGCCTTCCAGTCATGACACAGAAGCAATTAAAAAGAGTTATGATCCATCCTCTTCAAGCTCTGTCTGGAATACTTCATAGAGTAATAAAGCTTTTTATTCTCTTACAAGTCAAAGTCATTAGCTAAACAGCTGATTTTGGACTCCCTGTTGAGAGTAGTATACTCATCCCAGACACACAAATAACATATTCAACCTACAACTTCAAGTGCCCTCTTTCTGTCTCTTCATATGTTTATTTCTATGTGTATGTACAGTATAGATGTATTTTACTGTGTTATAGTTTTATTGTATAATTAATAAAATGAAAATAGTCATCATAAGGAACTTAATTTTCTTAACAAACCTTTAAAAAATGAACTAAACTGCTTTCCTCTTTTTATTTCAGTGGTTTGTTGTAACATATGTTCCTATGCAACTAGTAGCCCTGATTTTAGCATACACTGACACAAATGATAGCTGATAAGGAAATGATAGGCTTAGGCTGTTCAGGGACTTGCAATAACTTGTTATCACAGGGCCAGCTGCCATATCAGTTTTATTAACCCACTAAATCACTCCTAATAAATAAGATAATAGTTTTCAGACATGATGGATAAAAGCTAAGATTTATCATTGATCAAAGTCTACAAAGAAATTAAATTGTAACTTGAGCTCAGTCTTCTCTCTGTATCGTCTGAGCAGTATGGCAATTTTCCCAAATAGCTGCTCCAGGTAATTCATGTACCATGAAGATTAAAACTGAGTTCTAGCGGTGATCACAGTATGTTCAACATTACCTGTGGAAAAAGGTAGATTCAGAACCTGCTGCATGGACAACTGTTGATTATGAAATACTAATTTAAGAGCAGTTTGCTGTACTTATTGTGCTGGGCCTTCTTCTCCCAGTCAGCAGGGATGTAGAAAACTTCCCTTATATTCAGCAATCTGAAGTGATTAGCATAGGGATGAGACGTGAATGTATTTTGTAAACAAAATTGCGTCAAATGTGTTGTACCTTCTTTGTTAAATGTTTAAATGAGTGTTTTAGTATTGACATTTTTGTACAAATGGGTTGTTGGATGTAAACACACAGGGAGACACTCTGACTCTGAGAATCAAAGTTCTAGGATTTCTTAGACCCTTTTTTATGTCTCTCCTTTGCCCAGAACTGGAGATGACAGATGCTTCTTGGAATCAGAGAAGGAACTAATATGTGTGTGTCTATCTTACACCTTAGAGCAGCACCTGCACCCCACACCTTAGAACAGCAGATCTTTCTCAAATCCAATTCATACTCATGAGAATGCTAGAAAGAGCTTGGCCTTGTTTCAGTGTGGGACAAACACAATTTCTGTCACCTTGAAGATGGTGGAAGAGGGAACTGATTTTCTTTGCTTTCTCCTGAACACAACCAGGCTGTAGCGATATTTCACTGTGTCTGCATGCAGTGTCCAGTAAAGCACTTTATTCCTGGAGGGTTAGCTCTTCTTTGCAATAGGAGAAATATAATTCCATTGGAGAGGAATTGTCCTTTTCCTTTCACGTTTTTGCAGCATCTGACTCAGTAGAGTCCTGGACAATAATCAGAGCTAACATGCTTTAAAAAATAGGATTTAATTGCTAGCAAGAAGTGTCTCTTACTAGTCCAAATAACCCAATTTTTTTTGCACACTGAAACAGCTTACAATATTTAGACCCCATGCTGGCATAAAAGCAGAGGGTAAATAGTCATTTACTGAAACTGATGAACTGTCCATTAATTTACTTATTAATTTAATGGAAATGCTTCCATAAATTATATTTATGTGACTAACTGCTACTTGGTGAAAATAGAAACTAATTTGCTACTTTGCTCAGTGAGTCTGTGATTCTGAGGGTAATATGTTCCACAACATCAGAGATAGACAGATAATCAGATATTATTATTTATACTGTCACTTCTCTGTGGCTACTTGCTGTTACATTCACCCTCTAACCTGAAGATATTGTCATGTGTGCCTTTTGTGAGGTCCTTTTTTGCACAGCAAGAACAATGTAAATGTATCTTAGTAGAAATCAGAATTGCAGAGGAGAGGTCTGAGGAAAAGTCCAATTAAAAAAAAAAAAAAATGTAGAAACAAACACCATATGTTCAACCAAAACCTGCTTATGCCTCATCCCTCTGAGGAAGTTGTTCAAGAACAGTTAATCCATATGAAAATATGGCACATAGTACTACCAAGGTCAGTAAAGCTATGAGATTTGCTCAAGAACTATTGGGTATGAGGTAGTCCTGTGCTAATACTGTTAAATGTCTCAGAGCAAAGCGGAATAGAGTGGCGCATGTCCCAGTACAATTAATTTTATAGCTACATTCCCAAGTCAAAAACTAGATTTGAAACATATTCCTTTACTTAATAGACATCGACTTACTATGCCTTCAATTATACAGATACACGATACAGGAAGAAAATCAAGCATAACAACAGGAAACAAGCCTCCAAATTTATAAAAGTAAACAATGTATCTTTCAGACGTTCCTAGTATGTTGCAGAGCACTTAGGAAAACCACAGTCTCATAGGTTTTTATTACTTTTCAATCTCCTTTAATTTTGAGTTTTGCTTGTAAATTTCTGAAATATAAGAGTAACTTTGTCTTTCAAGGCTACATCATTCAAAATAAAGAGTTTTCCCAAACAAACAATTTTTGAGTTTCTTCTATTACTACCAGTATTCTGGGTTTCTAGCTTATTTGTTAGCAAAATGTTTCTTGGCTAATTTTCTGGGCTTTAGTTTTGTTTCAGTAGGCCATCACTCTTTGTGTTTCCCCCATAAGTCAAGGACAGTTTTGTGAATCTTATTCAATAAGTACATACACACATTTTTGATCCTGAGGCTACTCACCTATTTAAAGGCATGCATCTCCAAAAATACAGGTATTAATAATAAATGTTTAACTTCTGTGTATACACAGAAAGCTGGACACAGTATCTATCCTAATTTGTTCCTCATAGCAATGTCTTACTTTTAGGAAAACCTGTTTTGAAATCTATAGAAATATACAGATAAGGATCTGGTCTAAATTTGATCTGGATTGAAAACTATTAAGATTTCAGAGAGTTAGTTTAAAAGAACAAAATTACCTAACTAGTCCTATTTTCTGTTGAATTATATGGGCACACTATTTAGGTTTAAATACTTTTTTAAACTGAATATTGATAAACACTGAAATAATGGTTTTAAGCACAACACTCAGAAAAGGTCAGAGCCAATCTTGATTTCAGGCAATAAAGAAAACTGTTGTATTTGTGACTCCCCGAACAGGGATTGAAGTTTTACAGAAACACCTAACTCATAGGTTGACATCAGCAATACCCTATAGCATTATTCTGACTTCTCTAATTCCTTACATCAATATACGACACAGGTTTTCATTTACTTAGAAGTAGCACTCCCCTATTGGAAAAAAAAAATAAAATAAATCCGAATGAGGACAATTCATCAGTCCTTCCTCAGCAGTCTTGATATCAGGATGGAGAGGGGAGAGTTCATGTGAGGAAATGTATTGTTGCCACTGTTCACCACAGTTTCACAATAACTTTATCATGGCAAAAACATTATGCCAGAACCAGCTGATACATAATTATCTGTGGTCTATTTCTACAGCCTACTATTCCACAGATAAAGTATACAAATTAATTGGATACAATATTTATGAAATGGCTGCACTACAGGTTGTGTACTTTTCAGAGTTCTTATATATTACCCACAACAAAGAGCAGACATATACCTTCTTCTCAGTTTAAGACAACGGTTTTTTATAGTGTCTTTAAACTAATCCACATTATTATATCGGCAACATAACACTCCTGCCAATTAGTATATATTATGGAGACATGGAAACACATGCAATTCCTAGGATGGATTCTAAGAGTGGATACACAGATAACTGTGCCTTACTTTGAATGGCCCCTTGTTCCAAGCCGCCTTGTGGTAAGGAGAGGGAACTTCTGGCGAATGGTCTGAAGAGAAAATAACTGTATTAATTTCTAGCACTGGTGTAGGTTCTTAGCAATCTGTTCACAGAAAAATTGTAGTGTAAATATATGGTCTGATGTAGTCCATGAATAAATATTTGCAACACTTATGTCACAACATAAAAAATGAAGCATGTTTTACACTGCAGGGGTTCTTCCACCCTTGTACACTTCGCTGTGTATCTCCAGTCTTCCCACCCATTAATTCCTTCCCAGCCTTCCCACCTGTTCTTCCTTTCTGTTTTCACTTCTACAATTTAAAATCTCGTTTTCTTCACCATGATCCTGTTTGGTTCAGGTCCTTGAAGTACAGCTGTATCTTTTGCGTCAGAGATGTAAACAGAACCAGGGAAAGATCTGCCCTCTAGCTTTTCTGTTTTCAAAGTCAAACAACTAAAAATAAATTGATTTTTGATTTGAAAAGTGTGATCTGAAGGTTAAAGCAAGCAAATATTTGCCTCACAGGTACTTCTGTGTCCACCACTATCAAAGTGCTGGACAGTCTTAGATTTATTTACGCTCACTGAAACTGTATGAAAGTTTTTGTTAGCTCTATGCTGCACATAAAGAATTCACGTTGTGTGATTTAATTCAGGTCAAGAAAACCATTCTGTCAGTGGACTTCTGAGATTGAGATCAGTGCTCTAAAAAAATCCTACTATTTCTGTAAAGAATGATGCTTAAGACAAAGATTTATTAAGTAAGAAAGTAATTCGGTAGTAGAGGTAGATCTAATAGATACATTTAGTAGATGGACCACTGTCAAAACAATGTTTAAATGGAAAACTATTGTCTTGCTTATTTATATGGAAACTATGTAATCAAAATTAGACATAGACTTTCTCAGTATATCCAATTCAATAGGAAAAAAACAGTAAGGGAACATTTTATGAACTGGATTTAAAATCCGTTATGATTATACAATTAAATTAATGTATTTTGCTATATATGAACAATTACTAGATCAGTAGTGTTTAAAAAAAGATGATCCTTGAAGCATTTTTGGTTTCCTGTTTCACTAACTACTCAGGATTTAATTTGGAGAGTTCACATCTCCCTTTCATTAAATGATTTCAGGATTAATTGTAGGGAGGGGTAGAAAAGAGGATGAATCAACAATTTTTCATTCAGGAGCTCTTTGTGTTATTAATTTTTATTCCCCTTCTAGTACTACTTCTTGTGTCACATCTCACTTTACATTGCCTTTAGTATAATTAAAAGTGTCTTCCATGTCAGATCTGGTTTTGTGGGAAGAACTCTATTAATGTCATCATCAAAAAAGAACAAGAAACAAAAAGGAAAAAGGAAAAAAAAAAAACAAAAAGGAAAAAAGAAAAAAGACAAAACACAAACACATACACACAAACAAACAAACAAACACAAAAACAAAAACAAAAAACAACACAAACCACCACAACAACAACAAACTCTAGGGGAAAGTGCCTTTTTTGTATGAAATAACAATAAATCAAAAGGAATTTCAGTGCCATTCTCCTAAAACTGATGTACAAAAATCCCTTCACACATGGAAAAGTGTAATTAGTCTGATTCCATGATGTACATTAGCAGCAGAAATCATGTGAATTGGAGAGGAATGCTGACACGGATATACTGAAGTGTGATTCTATCAAATAATTAAGCCAATATATTATGAAGGTATTTACTTTTTACCTTCCCAAAAGTTGCAGCACAGGCAGGTTCCAGCTTCTCTTTTCTGCAGAAGTCTAAATAATGTGCATAAAGGATGCATCTTGGTAAACAAACTCCTTCACAAACGATGTAGTTTTCTTCCAGCCTGTATAGAGAAAGAAACTGCCAGAGTAAGAAGCAACATGTCATGTCTCCCAGTTTTGTTTTCGTTCTGGTTTTTGGTATTGCCTTTTTTTGTTGTTGTTGTTGTCATTTTGTTGTGTTTTGTTGTTGTTGTTGTTGGGGTTTTTTTTGTTTTGTTTTGTTTTTTAATTCGACTGAAGGATTCCACAAGAGCACACAGATGAGTTTCTCCTGAACCAGACAAACACTGCAGACTGGCTCCACACTTGGTGCCCTGGTTAGCTGCAGCATAAGGAAAACCTGTGGTCAGCTGCCTTTTCTTAATGAGTCTTTTTCAATGTCTGGACATTTTAGCTTTATATAAATAATTATATTATCATCACCTAAGAGCTAGACTTGCTCTGAAAATAAGAGCACTAACTAGACTATGAAAGACTTGAGTTTAAGTCTGTCCTTGGAGTAGTACAGGGGCTTGAAGTTGCATCTCCTGTCCCATTGTATCTTTCATACTTGGGCTAATGTCTTTTCCTGCTTTTGCTTTTTATTTTCCAGACTGGACCTGGAACTGTTTCATAACCAAACCATACTGAAAAGCAAAGAACTGGCTTTTTCTGAAGGGGATGCATTTTTATGTAGCTTCCCAGTCCATTCACAGAATACAATGCCTAGCTGTGGTCATTTAAGTAAAATTCTAAAAACTGGGGTAAAAAACTGTCTCACTTCACTTAAAGTGAACTCTTAGTAACAGCTGAGTATTTCACTGTTGTTCTGTTTCTTTTCTTTATCAGTTGACATTATTTGCTACTCTTGGGATTATGTGCAACAAATTTATTGCTCAAATTACACCAATCTGTAAGAAAATACTGCGTAGTAAATGCTGCATACTGAATAATTTTGGACTGACTCACCAGATTCAAATCCTTACAGTTTACACTCTGAAGTCAGATGTAAACTAGACTAAGAAACTGGCTAATTTGGATTACTCTCATTTTTCAGTCAGAAGGAAAAAAAATCTAGATTTACATTCTGCATTTAGTAACTAAGTTCCCAGTTCTTTCAACAACACTCCTCCTTAATTTCAAGTGTGATTTAATAGAAACATATATCATTTGATGTGTCCAGAATCTGACCTCTTATTTGGTTAATTTTTGCCCAGATAAAACGAAGTTAGAGCTTCCATGGATGGTAGAATATTATGTAAAAACATACATTATAAGACAGTGAAAATCTACCATTCGTAGCCTTAAAGGATAATTAAAACATCCATTCACAAATATGATTCTTAAGTAATGTTTCATTTCTACATTTTTATATGTTTAATCGATTTCCTGCGTTCCATCAATAGCCACATATAGCAAAAATGTGATAGAGACTTCTGTTAACTGATAAACCTCTGGTAATCCTTATTTGTAGACGAAACTTACCTAAGAAACAAAATAAAATAAAACAAAATAAAAACCAAACACAAACACACCACCATAAACGAACAAAATAAACACCAACACGCCACAACCCCATAAATGACAAATATCTCTAAAAAAGCTGTGAGATGTAACTCTTCTTGCCGACTCAGCTTTAAAGAAATGTCCCTTTGGGCCTGACGGACACACCGGCTCGATCCTGCCGATGTCAGCTCAGGGAAGGTATGGGTGTCCCCACCGAGCGGCCGGACCGGTGGCCCCGAAGCGGCTTCGGTCGCGGGTGCTCCGACACCGCCGGCTCCGCAGCGCGGCCTCCCCGGGGTGGCTCCGGGCAGGCAGCGAGGTCTCACGGCTGGGGCCCTACCATTGCAGGGTGAGCTGCGTCTGCTTCTTCTTGTCCTTCATGATCTGCGTGATGCTCTTCTTCGCAGACGGGCTCTGGTCAGCGGCTTTCAATGCGCCGTCGCGAGTATCTGCATCCTCTTCTTCCGAGGAGAGGGCTTCGTTGGTAAAGTCTGTTTCTGGGTGCCGGCGGGGGAACAAAAAGACAAACCCAAAGGCATTGTTACGGTCCGGCAGCACGCTACCTCCTCCCGACGCGACTGCAGCCCCGGCAGCCGCCCGTTTAACCGGCCACCCTGCTCGCCGCTGCCTCCCCGCCGGGCCCCGAGCAGCAGCGACGGTTCGGGCGCCCGCCGCGCCTCGCCCTGCCCTGCCCTGCCCTGCCCTGCCCTGCCCTGCCCTGCCCTGCCCTGCCCTGCCCTGCCCTGCCCTGCCCTGTCCGCGGGGTGACAAGGGAACGCTATCGGCACCCCACCTCCTACCTGACTTGATGCCGGCGGGCAGCACCGGCTCCGGGAGCCCCGTCTCGGCGCCCGCCGTGGCGCACAGCCCCTCTTCGGGGAAGGGCAGCAAGCTTCGCCCCACCAAGTCCGCGTAGCAATCCTCCTGCGCGGCGGCAGGCACTGCCTGCGCGGCCGGGAGGTGCAGGAAGGCGTCCTCTTGCTCGGGCCCCCTGGCCATGCTCCTCACCGGCGCCTGCTCTGCCCCGCCGCGGCGCAGGCGGCGCCCATGGGCGGTGGAGAGTGGACGGGGCGGGAGCGGCGGGGGCCTTAGGGTGCGGGGGGCCCCGGTTGAGGCATGGGCAGCGCCGGCAGTTTGTGCGGGGCTTCGGCACCTCGGTGGGAGACGGTGTCAGCCAAGCGCCGACACCGGCAGCCTGAAGGGGAGCAGAGGCGATGCGGGGGCGGCGGAGGCGGGAGACAGGTATACCCTACGGCGCGTTCCCGGGAGGCTGCATGGCTCCCCTGGGGGCAGAGGCGGCCGGAACCGCGGGCGCCACTCCCTCCTCACGGCAGCTCCTCCGCGCCCGCGGAGGGGGCTCCGCCTTGGACGAGGTCCCGTAGGTCGTTATCGGGTGGCAGCGGGGAGGTGTACCCCTTCCTGCCTCCCGCTCCCCCGCCCGCCGCGGTGCTCAGTCAGGCTGGTCGCACCTGGTCGGGAGGGGATGGGGCATGGCTGAAGGCCCGGGAGGTTCAGGGGAGCTGGTCAGAAGCGGATCTGCCGGGGACTTAATGATTAACTCCCGTCGGCGGTGGCTCTGGCTTGAGTGAGGGATCAGCGCTTGGCCTGCCACCCCACTGCGGCGAAGGCGAGGGAACAGCTGCGGGGGCTCCCCTCACCTCTTTGGGGCAAGGATGAGTGGTGCTGGTGGGCACCCTGCTCCCGGCATTGGCCTCCGGACTGCCACAAGGACAGGAGGAGAAGCTGGCCGTGGCTGGCAGGCTGTGGGACCCTCCTGGGCACCGTTACTGTCAGTATTTCGTTATTTCACAGTGTAATTTTGTAGGTGTTGGAGCAAAGCATCTTCATTTTGTACAAATAAATGACACTGATCTGGCAGACGTGTCTTTGCTTTGCTCCATTTCAGCATGTTGACTGAGACAGATTGCGAAGGACAATCACAGAAATATTGTCCCAGCTTTTTTCAGGAACAGAGTTGGCAGTAGGATGGAAAATTAACGTGATCACTGCAACATCCACTGTTTTAACACAACCTCTTTAAAACAAAATCTTGGGCATTGTCCTCCTCCTCAGTAAGGGAAATGTAGCATGGTTTGTGGTGGCAAGCAGCCCTGAAATGCTGTATCAGGTGAACGTTAGAGGCATTCTTCTAGACGTCAAGTAGTGTAGACGGAAAGCTTGTGAAAAGCTGTTCTTCCTTCTACTGTCTTCGAAATTTTCTATTGCACCTCAAGTCATTGATCCCACCAGCAGTATGAAGCAGCAGAATATTAGCACTTCCATTTCTGCACAGATGCATTATCAGACCAGCTACCAGCTATAGCTGTCACCCAAGTATTTAACAAAACCCCAGGTGTGCCCGTATCTGCCAAAATCAGAAACTTCAGAAATGAGGATGACCTGTAAGAGAGTCCTAGAGTCAAAAATGGCATTTAGCCTGAACTTTTTGCTGCTTCTACTGACACCTCTTCCCTTAACTGTGCAAAATAGATTTCCTTCCTTACTGGTTACTCTATCCAAACATTTCTGCACTGTTCCCATGTCCCCTTCTTACTTTATATGCGATGCTATACATGACTTTGTCCATATGCCAATGTCCACACATTACTTTGTCAGTGCATCAGTTCTTAGCGTAGCTCACGGAGACAGTTCAGCTTCTGTTTTCAGTGGCTTTGTTTTGAGGTTATGGTACAATGACATTTGTCTCTCTGACTTCTCAGTGACTTTTGGCTGGCCGAAGCACTTCAGAATTTGTCCCACGAGGATCAGCATTTCTACAGTATAATAAAAACTCCCAGGTGCTAATTATTATGTTGAATCTTTTGTGAGCAAAACTCAGTGTGCCATTGTCTTTTTGGTAGTACTGAGTTAATGTGGTTATTTGTTGTATAAAAGCTGGACTCTGCCATGATGTCAGAATATCCTCAGTGACGCTAATGAATTCTAACCATCATCAACATAGGGATTAACCTAGTCAGGGGTCTGGTCCAGGGACCAGCTAGGTTCCTGCCCAGGGCAACAACCATTTGTAGTCCCTTCCTGTCCCTGCTGAGGGCAGGCACTGATGTAATTACCTTTACCTAAAACTGACTATGATTTTAAGAGCTTTTTCAGTAAACAGGAGTTCTCCTTGGACCTACTAACCTTTTCTGGCTCATACAAACCAAGCTCTACTTGTTCTTTCAAAGTTAGTAAAAGATTGTTGTGTGGTATTACCAGTTTTGTAAAAAAACTAAGTTTATGTTTGCAGTAGTGAAGAAAGAAAAGTGGATAACTCAGTGTTCCTAAGTAAACACATAATGTTTACAGCATGCATGAGAGGATATCTACTCTATAATTAATAGAAATAGGTGGTTTTTAATAAGTAACACACAACAAATTCGATATAAAATATTCTCCTTTGACAGGAGACAGACGGTGCTCTTCAACAAACTAAAATTTTTTTCAAAGTGCTCTATATGAAATCACTGGCAAGCAAAGTAATTTATAGGATGAAAAGATTAATCCTGACAAGCAAAGGGAAATTGTAGTGTTTGAACTGTTCACTCATACAGCAAGAAAACAGCCAAATCTTTTTGCTTTATAGAAAATATTTTTCTATAGTTGGAGGTTGGTGCCACATCTGTTTACAAAGTCACAGGGCCTGCTATTCAGCTGAGCCAGCCTGTGAATCTTGTTATTATGGGTGTATCCTTCCCATTGGTGCTTGTGCTGTAGGTGTGCTGCGCAATGTGGACATACAGTCTTCAAGTTCAGTACCTCATCCTCTGCTGTTTATTCTTGCTGACTTTCTCGAAATTTGTGCTTATTCTCTGATTCAGTCTCATTTTCACAGTCCTGGACTATAGGGCTGAAAGACTTAATGGACCAAAAGAGATTATCTTGTCCATCCAATCCCTTCCAGTGGAAACAGGGCAGAATTACAGACAGGTATCATTATACCTCTATGATTCTTAAAACTATTTGTCTCACTTGTTCTTAAAGATCTCTGGTGATGGAGGGTCACATCATACCCAGATCATCTATCAATGAAAAATGTTTATTAGTGTCAAACAATCTCCCTTCAGTTTCTGTCAAGAGCTTTTTTTTTTTTGTCTATCTAAGAACACGATTACTCTTGTTCTCTTTTTATCACTTTTTCAGTATTTGAGGACTGTTATCATGTGTCGTCTCTGATTCTGTGTCATTCCATTGCTAAAAACAAACCAGTATGATTAAACTGACTGCACCAGTTTCTTGCATCTCCTTGTGGCTTCCAGTGTTGCCCCTCCCACTCAACTCTCTTCAACTTATTTTTTCTCTTTGCTTGAACTTGGTTTTGCATTTTCATATCACCCTTTTCCATTCCTTAGAGTATCCTTACTCAGCAGTTACTATGCCATGCTTTGATTTCAGGGAGTTCTCAGAGAGGTGTTTAATGTCATATTTCTGGTACCTGCATGATACATCTGTGATATTTTTGCTGGCACTTTGGAACTCCCAACATGGACTGACAAACCCAGCCAAAAAGCCCAAGGAGCTGTCCACAGCTTTGCAGCCTCAAGTAATTTTCTTTGCCACTTTGCAATTTTATTTATAACTTCCTTAAAAATCATTATATCCTCACACTCTTGGAAATAAAACATTTGCTTTAACTTTACTCTTCATCTTCTTACTTATTTAATCCATCGTTACCTTGTTTCAGACCATATCTGCTTCCATACAGTTCCTACCACTATCTTTGTACCATGTTGCTTCCATTTTCAAGTCCGTTTACGAATCTGTTGAGTCAGACTTCAACTCTGCCTTCAGTGACACCTTTGATATTATTTTTATTTATTTTCATGACTTCCATAGAGCCTTTTCCTCATTAATGCATTCTGAAGTACTCACTCCAGCATAAGCAAATCATCATGAGTCTGTCTTCTGTTTATTGGACATTGTATGTGAGAAGTTATCACACCTTCCTAGTGAAGGTGTTGATTTGAGGCAACCGTAAAGGTCTCTTACAAAACACACTCTTACACTTTTTTAACCTCAAGGAGTTAATTCCCAGTTTTCTGCTTGATGTAGCCTCAGAAGCACTTATCCTGATGGAAAGATCATATTTCATATAAACAAAACATACTGCTTTCATTATTGCTTAGAATTCTTATCCTTCTACTCTCTTTCAAGGCTATCATGGCTAGAAAAGTGCTCTGAGTCCTTTGAAGCAAACATCTCTGAGCTGCAACCCCAAAATTTTCAAAATTGATTCCATGCTAGAAACAACCAGCTGGATTCCATGCTAGGATCTAACTCAAGTTTTGAGTTATTGTCCATCTATAGCCTCAATGTGTACAGGAGAATGGACTCTTGGACTAACCCTCCTGCAGCAGGGACTGCTTTTCTCCCTGCACTGTGTGCAAATCAGCACAGCAGCATCTCCACAAATAATGCAGCAGATTAAGAGAATATCCCTGTACTTCAGTTGGTTACAGGTAGATATTCTATACTTGCCTAAGGAGACAGAAGTGGCAACTTTAGTGCATGACATTATGTATTTTGCCTAAACATATATATATATATATATACATATATATATATCTTTAAGCTAGTAATGTCACAAGAAAGAAGACCCTTTCCCAAAGGCTAAATTTGATTCTCATTTGCATTTCAAACACTTGTTGCCACAGCTAAGGAAAGGTAGGTTTCAACTTTCCCAGGAAGCTGGGATCACGAGTCCCACCCTGTATTAATCAGGAGGTTTGTTTCTGCTAAGCAGTGCCTTAGACACAGGGATGGAAAACAGTGTTTTAACATCTCCTAACAGTAGACTCAATAGTACTGTGGACTGCTGAATCCTTGGGAGATGGTATCAGGGTGGCCCAGGATGGTTTATGTTGGCCTGGGATATAATTTTCATTTTTTCATAATGAACTCTACATTTGAGTTCTTGATTGATTTTATTGTTTGGTACAAGCTGCAGAATAAAGTGAGCCAGAGGGCACTGGAACCTCCTTGTCCCCTTTGCTATAATTCATACGCGATTAAAAGGTTTGCTACAAACAGTAGCTTGAGAGCTGTGAGGTGCATAGTGGAGGAATCACTCAAAATGAGGAGTTTAAACATTCATAGTGTGAATTTTGGGGTTGTCCTATGCAGGGATAGGAGTTGGACTCAATTATCCTTGTGAGTCTCTTTCAACTCGGGACATTCTATGATTCCACCATTCCCAGGATTAAGAGACTGACTCTCCCACCATTGCTCCTTTACTCAATCTTGTTTGGAGATCTACTGACCCCCTCTGAGCAGCAATTCTGTGTGCTCTGGCTCTTTGCTGGAGCAAAGGAGGGACACCAAAAGCTATGGCAGGTGGACAATCTGACCTGATGTTTAAGCTCCCTGCTGCTGGGGTAGACAGTCCACCCAAGATGTGTGATCTCAGCCTTTGGGAGACAGAAGGGGGCAGATGCAGAGTGGGGCTAGCTGGAGCCATAAGTACCATGAACATTACAGCATTGCTAGTGCATGGGAATATTTATTGCCATTTTATGGTGTGTCCATCGAGAATTGTGATCCTATCAGTATTGCTTATTACCGAGTGAAATCTAAATTATGAAGTAAAAATGTTAAAATATATATGCACATATATCTGTTTCTTTATTATCTTCCTATTAAAATATTGCACTTGTATAAATATCTCTGTCTAATTGCAATTATGGCATTTGGGATGGGATACCTTGTCTAACTTTATCTCACAGTTAGTTTTCTGAGTCTAATCTGGCTACCTCAGTCTCCCTTTATGGTCAGCTGAGAAGAAAAGGTTTCTCCCAAGGATAATTTGTACCAGCCCATTATCTCACAAATCTGTTTCTCTTCCTTGTCTGTACTGAGAGCCTAAGAAGTCTTGCTTAGTTTTAGGTGAATTTTGTAATGACGTAATCCCACCAAAATTCAGTAGATTCTGTCATACAGCCTGAAGTAAATGCTCAGATACATTTGCTCTGCAGCACACTAGAATTATTTTTCAATAATTTACATGTGAATTATCTTTTATGTCGGCACTTGGGTATTGCACCATTTCATCTTGCTGCAATGTTCCTTTTCCTTGGTGCCAACACAGCACACTGAAACAAAATGTTTTCAACAATCTACTTGAGGGATTCTGTGTGCTGAACCAAAAGAGGTTTGGAAGATAAATGCAGCAACAAAAATACCATTTGTTATTGATCTGTTCCTGTGTAGCTTCATGATGTTTACATAAGTGTTGGAAGGTGTTTCATCTCGTGTCCCCCCCAGATAAACGAACTACACAGAAAATTTTATGCAATGTTGATGTCAGGACTATCTGGTAGTCTCTAACACCTGTTTCTCTCCAAATATGCTAAGAGTACAATAACAGTACAGTATGGTACATACCTGTATTCCACAAGGAAATAGTAATTTCTCATTATCATCAGTGTTTGCCATTCTCTCTACCTTGATGTAGCACAAATCTAGCTCTTTCCAAAGCTTCATTTCTGATTTCCTGTGACTCATCACAATGAACAATTTTAACTCCCAAAAATTCAAACAAGGTATATTTCCACTGGGTTTTTTTGGCCCTTTCCACATCTCAGTGTTCACTTTTTGAAAGTATTTTGCTCTTGACAGAAAAAAAAAGAAAAAACAAACAAACAACAAACAAAACCACCACACAAACCAGAAAAAAAAAAACTACTCAAACAAAAAAAACCCCTCAGTGCATTAAACTAAAAGCCCCTGTGTATTTTGCACTGTCACTGTCAATATTTTTTGAAAGGATATATCCAGGGAAAAGTTTTTTAATTACACAGACTTCTTTAGAGAAATATCTATCTATGAATTAAAGCAGGGGTGTCAAACTCATTTTCACTGGGGGCCACATCAGCTTCGTGGTTGCTTTCAAAGGACTGAATGTAATTTTAGGACTGTATAAATGTAACTACTCCTACATTTATTTCACTTGCGGTGAAAATGAGTTTGGCACCCCTGAATTAAAGGGTCAGAGCATCGAAGCACTCTCCATAATCTTAGGCTTATTGTTTCTCAAAGTTATCTAGTCATTCATTCTGACAACTAATTGCAATGACAGCTTTAGATGGTCACTTGTTGTAAGGAAAATTTCTTTCTCTTCGAATGTTTATTGCAGCTTTTTTTTTCCAAGCCCATCCCAAGGTGCTCACAGCTCAGCAATTTCTCCTAAATAATTTCTCTAAAGAATTTATTTACTTTGGGTGGCTTGAGTCACTGGCTGTGTGAATGCAACCAAATGAAGCCTTAGAGAAAGCAAAGGGAAACATGGCCCTCAAAGTTTTAGGACTTCTCCATTAGATCTCTCTTCTACCACCATGGAGGCTCCTTGTATCACCTCTTACTGTCACACAGTGCTGTGGCTTTTCTGAAACCTGAAGATAAAAGGAGACGGGGAGACACAAAAATGGGGGAGGAGGGGTGATGCACCAAGCAAGGAAAGGGCCATCCTTAAATGAGAACAGAGGGACTTCTGTCCTCTGCCCAGCAGCTGCAGCAGGGGCTGGAGTGCAACCTGCACTGGTGTCTTTTGCCCTCAGCAGGCTCTCCGAGCCCCACTGCTAGTCCTGGTGCTGTAAAATCACACAAATATGATTGAACTTCACCTGTGCAGCCAACAGTGAACAGGTAATGTTCAAAACTACGGAACTTTAGTCAGCACGAGCTACCCAGGGGGACAGCCATGCTGTGCACGTGTGTGTGTGTCTACACAAACATACCACAAATAAAGTGATTACCCGAAGGATACTGTTGCCCCCATGCCTGACTACACCCACCTTCTTTTTTGAAGTTCCCATTATGGCTTATTAACAATTTCAGAGCCTGTCTTACATCACCCTGAATTTTTTGAGTTTGTTTTCATAATGTTGAAAACCTTTTCCCAGATTGGTGCTGAAAAGGTCCACAAACCTCGGCCTGCCAATAACTATATGAGCAGTGTCAGATCTGCGAAAGCAGAGGCTTGTCTGACAAGTTAATTCAGCATAGAAGCTTAGGGTTCCCTTTGTAAGGAACAAATGGTGGTATCCAGTAGATGGTGGTGTTTCATAATGTATTTCCTGCTCTGCCTCCAGCTGATAAAGCCAGACATGTCTGTCTGCCTCTCTACATCTGGGTGTTTTACCTCTTTCCTGTTCTTAGAATCTTTAAATGAAAAACCATTCTGCTTTGCACAGACATCGATGCTTTTGTTTTTTTCCCCAAAAAGCAATCTTCAAAATAAATAAGCGGTCATTATGTATTTGTGTTACATTAACCTCTTCACTGCTGACGTGTCTCCATCCTCTACAAACACAGGGAGACTCTGCACTCCATATGTAGCCAAGGTAAACTGCAGGTGGGGGCTTCACAGTCTGACCTTGTGTAGCTACATGGAAATAAAAATTTCCAGTGCTTAACTTTCTCTCGAGCTGATGTTACAGTTATCTCAGGTTGCTTATCTTGATTTTGAAACACCATTTTTTCAGTATGTATTCATTTTTACTTTGCCAAATTGGGAGAAAATGTTTGTATTCATGTAAGTATGTGCTCCAACAAGCTTGCAGACTGATCAGCCACTTCACTATTCATGTATTTGCACTGTGCTTTGGTGGGCAGCATCCAGGAAAAGAAAAGTAAGGAGGCCAGCCAAGTTTTTCAGTGAGCAAACATCCCCAGTTTCCTTGTGAATGATCCAAGAAAAGAACTGAGGTTAGAGAATATGTTCACCCTTGAAGAAGTGGTTTTGAGTGTTTCTGCAGATACCCCAAACAGCTCTGTTACCAACCCTTGTTCTTGTACATTTAGTCTATCTGCAAATCACTGCTAAACAGGTGTTAACAGCAGCAAACCACTGAAGTCAAAGAACTATTCTTTTTATGTAAAGCTGAGTCCAAAAGGTTCTATAGCAGTTGAGTACAGCTCCCTGAAATGCTGTATACACAGACAGCTCACCACTGCTGGAAACAGGTTATTTTCCCCTTCTGTGCTTCTCTGTCCACCCCATTCCTGGCCACACACTCCTGCTGCTAAGCTTTTGCCAGCTTCAGCCCCCGTCAAACATGTCTGTGAGCTGGTTTAATTAGCTGAAGTAACAGGAAACAGGACCAGGAGAAAACAATTAACAGCTTTCTGACATTTCAATGAATTAAATCAGTCAAGGAGTGCAATGAGAACTGGAATGTGGGGGGACAGTGCAATTGGGACTGAAGGAAAGAGGAGGAGGATGGGGTAGGATGGAGGAGAGCGTATGTGAGAATGGAGGGGGAAAAGGATCTCCTCAGCTCAGCACCAAAGCTGTCAGATGTGGTGAACTGCCTGTGGAACCGCAGGTGTATTCACAATTTTCGTAGGTGATATCCATCTGGCCAAAGTTGCTTGTTAGATTTAGAAAGCCTTCATTAAACAAATGATCTCATGCAGATACTGAGCAAAATTACAATTCCGTAATGTACAACTGACCTCTTTCTTCTTCCTGCTAGGCATGAACAGAAGCGTGCCACACTAGAAATCTACTAAGTGCTATGACTGAGTTTGTCTGAGTCTGGTGTTCTGTCACTTTGGATAATTCAGTTTTGTTTTTTTTTTTCACTCCAGGAAACATTTTTTTCTTGAGGTTGGTTAGACACAGTCTTCAGAAAGCCTCAGGGACAGGCAGTGACTTTGTTTGGAAGTTACTCAGACCGTCTGCTAATCTGGAAACAAAACTACTGCTTGCCCTTTTGCATATTCCCATTCGCAGCATATAGTCTGTATTGAGATGTGGGAGTCAGGCTTTGAATATCTGTTTCCTGGACAAAAAGAGATTGATACATTTGCTAGTCTCTGAGTTATAACAATT